>NC_136737.1:6102933-7302933 GCF_936440315.1 Barbus barbus | reverse complement strand
CATGAAGGGGAAAAACAACAGATTCAAAAGATACATGATATGTGGTATATACAGTGCCCTCCATAAGTATTGGAACAGTAAAGACAAAATTGCTCTGTTGGCTGTGGAGTCAAGACATTAGCAAATATGATTAAAAGATGAATATGAGACAAAACTACAGAATGTCATATTTTATTATTAGCCGTTTCAACGCATGCATGTTTTACCAAATAAAAAGAACAGCACTTTTAGAGTTCATCCCACTCATTGATGTGAGCATAAGTATTGGGACAGTTGAACATAAGGCAGATATAAAAGATTAAAAGCTATTATTTAATCGCAGATCCCTTGCGCCTTTACTCTCCTGGAGATTGACTTGGGCAATCTAAGACTTTCCATTTCTTTGCCCTTATAAATTCCTTGACTGAACTGGCAGGGTGTTTTGGGTCATTGTCCTGATGCAATATGAAGCACTTCCCAATGAATCTGGTGGCATTTTCTTGAATATTGGTAGGCAAGATGATTTTTTACCATTCCAAATTAATTCTGCTACTGTCATCATACATTAAGTCATTAGTAAAGTTGAGAGGGCCTGTTCCAGAGGCAGCCATGCATGCCCATGCCATGACACCACCTCCACCATGCTTTACAGATGAGGCTGTATGCTTGGGATCATTGCAGTTCCCTTTTTTTTTTCTTCACATTTTTGCTCTCCCATCACTAAGATAAAGGTTCATCTTCGTCTCATCGGTCCATAAACACAGTTCCAAAACTCTTCTGGCTCACCTTTGTGCTTTTTTGCAAACTCTAATCTTTCCTTTCTATTTTTGGTGCTGGTCAGAGGTTTGCATCTTGCTGTGTAGCATCTGTAATTCTGTGTTAAAGTCTCCTGAGGACAGTAGATTGTCAGAGCATCACCCCAGCTTTCTGGAAGTCGTTGGTGATTTTACAGACACGTCTTTTAGAATTAATTTTCACAGCTTTTATGATTTGTCTGTCATCAACTACTGTTGTTTTCTCAGCCGATCAGGTCGTTGTTGGTTGCTGGTGTCGCTGGTGCTTTCCAAACTCTTGATTTCTCCATGCACTTTGTTTTTGCTAAAGCTCTACTTGACTTCCTCTTTTCTTTTATCATCCAAATTGCTTGCTTTTCTCTCAAAGTCAGCTCCCTCGTCTTCATCCTGGTTTGTGTGTGTCATCATCGAAGCAAGATTCAGAATACAGAAGTAATGGATATAACTGATACGACACATTCCCTGCTTTTAATATCTGAAGAATTAATGCAACAGGACACAGATGATCACTTAGAAAGACCTGTGAGGCAACTGTTCCAATACTTATGCTCACATCAGATAGAGGGATGAAACTCTAAAAGTGCTGAACTTCTTGGCTGGTAAAACATCTATGTGTTGAATCATCCAATAATACAATGTGACATTCTGTAGTTTTGTCTCATATTCATCTTTTAATCATTTTTGTAAATGTCTTGACTCCACAGCCAACAGAGCAATTTTGTCTTTACTGTTCCAATACTTTTGAAGGGCACTGTACATATTCTTAATGAACCTTTAGTGAAGCCTTTTGGGGGTAAAGAGGGAGAGGCAGAGAGGGCAGGGGGGAGAAGTTCCTACCGTTTTGGATTCACAAGGAATTAATTTAATAAGGAAATAATTTCACTCCTTACAACAGAAACAAGCTTCCTTCTTGGTTTGGCCCTTGGTGCCATACATTACCCAGTCTGTTAAAGGGGAAAGGTTAATAAATTCTTCATGGTGCTGAAGATGTCTGTGCTGCTCTGTGGAGGACGATACATCTTTCTAGCCACCACACAAGACAGAAAGAACAATCAAAATATGCTTCAGACAAGTCTTTACATTCCATTGTAAATTCCATTAGGTCCAGATGCTTTCTTTTAGATTTTATACGGTTAGTTTAATCCCTAATTTACTATTCTGTGATAGAAAAGTGGATTTTTATTTTTATATCAAGTATAGTATTTGAAGTTATTTGGTAATTTGATTTTGCTTACGGTTTATGTCTGTTTCTACATCAAATATTGTTTGGAAACTGGGTTTCCATTTTTTTCCCCAAAACTGTCAATTATTTATGGTAAATTTTTCAGGTTTTCTATTTTTTGATGTTATTTATATAGGACCATTTTCTTTAAGATTATTTCCCCATGTTTCTAACAAGACATTTTATTGGGCCTGGAAAGAGCAATCTATAAAACACCCCTTGTTAGTTTTCTTGCTCTAATTTCTTTTTTTGTATTTTTGTGCTGCTGTGGCCGCTGAAATGAAGTCAGTATCAGTGATGTAGGGAGAAACAGTCACTCTAAAAACAGATGTTACTGAATTATGGAGAGATGATGAGATTGTTACGGTTATTGCTTTATAGCTTAAAAGAGCTTTACTTTATGACAACGCCTGTTTAAAATGGTTCAATGGGATTCTGCATTAATATGTTAATGGAAACAGAAACACACTCTTATCATGATCCTTGTCCTCACACAATCACACATTAAGCACATTGACTTCACTTGGTTTAGATTTTATCAATATTACTATATTTATCTTCACTGTAATGCAACATTATTTATTTGCGGTTGATCATTACTGTATAGCCGCTGTTCCCTTTTCCCTTGTTTCAATTGAGTCTGTTTTCTACCTTTTCCTGTCTTGTGTATTTCACTTCAGGTTCCACTGCAAACAGAAGAAATGACCCTGAGACAGACACGACTTTACTGTAAGGTTTTCAGCAGCTTCAGTATGAAAATATAATACTGCATAGCATTGCCCTCAGGCAACGGAAAGTTTTTCTTATCCCCCATGTTAACCCTTGTGCGACCTTATGGACATTTTTGTCTATTTCAGTTTTGTTTTTTGTTATAAGTGTACCTGTGTTAATGCCAACTGCATACATTTTGGCTCAGGGGTTTATTTTTATTGGAATTTTAATATTTCACACTCATTTCTTTTTAAAAAATCAATTTTACCCGCCATACAAAATACTCCCACTCGGGACCTTAAGGACAAAAATGTCCCCATTTAAACCCATTAAAACTACTATTTTTAATTGTATGATTATGATATAATGATTGCTGATTTTAATTATTTTTAGCTGTAAAATTATGCAATTTTTGTTAATAGGCTTTAATTCTGTTGGCAAGGCTTCAAAATATTTTTTTTCAGGTTTGGTCTATAAAGCAAATACTTACTTTATTCCTGTTTTCTGCTTCTGCATATTATAGAGACAATTGGATAAATAATGCAGCTATATTTGTGTGGGTGTGTTGGTATGGATGTCAGAGTGTGGTTTGTATGCATGTAATAAAAAAAATGTGTGTGTGTGTGTGTTCTTGTAAAAATTGAGAGAGAGAAACTCTACGACAAATCACAAATCCAACCACTGTGTGCACCAGCAGAGTTTTGCTGCCATCTAATGGGAAAAATGTGGAACTGTGCCCAAACAAAATTTTACTGAAAGCTCATTTTTTGAGATATCAACCTCAAATTTGAAACACAACTTAGATTCACAATAAACACAACACAAGTTTAGATTCATGGCTTTGATTTTCTAGCAGGTTTAGAGTTCAACATGTTTCATATATAAAATAACACATACAATTTTGTTCATAAATCATTTTCATAAACTTAAACCTGTATAACTTTTTTCGTTTCACTTTTTAAACTTTTTTTTTTTTTACTTCAACAATAATCTGCTATGGGTCGTCTTTAAAATGAGACCACACTTAAGTCTCTGCTCCCAAGCTTCCAATTTTTATGACCGTTTTTTTGACATGGACATTTTTGTCCACTATGGACCTAAGAGTAACTTTTTTTTTTATTATTGATGCACAAGGGTTAAGTGCATGTTCTTTTTTTTTAAATGATTGTAACCAATTAAAATGTTTGAAAAGGATCAACGAACAGTCCAATAAGGTGTGGGAGTCACTATCAAGCACCATTTTTAGGTGGGTCACCACACGGTCACAGGAAAACATGGTATGAGAAGGCAAGATTATTTGCTTTAGTAATCTTATTTAAAATGACATGAAATGTACATCAAAAATATGTGTGTATGAAGGTATAGAGAAGACTTTTGTCAGGTTTTGTGTTTTTTTTTTTTTTTTCTTCGCATGTTCAGAAATTCCGTTTTTCGGCACCACGACACAAACCTATGTCTGTATCAAATGCAATATATCAATGTGTTTCAAGTGTTTTTTTCCCTTTTCATTTAATGATTTCTTTAAATTTTTCAAAATTTTTTCAAAAAAAGTCAAAAATTGTTTTATCAAGAAAATGCTCCCAAATAAACAAAAAAATTATGTGGAATAATTTTGTGTCATGTACCATCAAAATGCATGCAGTAGAGGGTTAAATTGTTACAACCTCTTATTAAAAGGCTCGAAAAAAAGAGAGATTATGTAACATAAACAAGAATGAGTATGATGTAACTGTTAATGACTATTCACTCACTCAACGTATAACAATTGCGACAAACCAAGTAACAGTTTAACAGAACGGACAACAACTAACAAGAAAGGGAAAAAAAAAAAAACTAAAACAGAATAAGACTCAAAGATGCTGTTTGCTGGCTGGCCCACAAGAAGCAGTCGTCTCTCCTTTTCTCTTCTTCTTATTCTTCTTCTTTCAGCTTATTGGCGGTTGGCAAACTAACTTATAGTGCATTTCCGCCACCTACTGAGATGGAGTGTGGAGCAACAATGAGGAGCATAGTAATACATTAAATATATATATATAAATAATAATAACAAAATAAAATGTAAATAATTTAAAAATTTAATTAGTGACCTTTACAAGTTCTATTAATATCTTGAAAACTTGTGAAGAATTTTTTAATAAATTCTGAATTGACAAACCACTTAAACCTTAGATGTAATTTGATTTTAACCTTTCATTTCTATATTCTAACAGAATGTGCTCTACTGTCTCTGGTTTTTACAGTTATTACATAAACATGACTCATGTTTCCCAGTAACATTTAAAGAATGGTTAAGAGCCGTATGACCTATACGGAGACGAGAAATAACCACATCTTCCCTCCTATTTCCACAAACCACTCTCTTACGACCTGCTTCTCTTTGAATTATGTACAAGTGACTTCCCTTTCCCTCCTTATCCCACCACTCTTGCCAGTAGCCTTTAATTGCTCTTTTCATTATTCATTTAACCTCAAATTTGCATAAAGGAATACTAAGTCCTATTTCTGAATTGTTTTGAATGTTGTCTTAGCTAAAAGAATCTGATTTTTCGTTTCCTTCCACCCCAACATGAGCCGGAATCCATACAAAATATACATTTTTCCTTTGATTTTGTGATCTATTTAATAAGTGAAGGATATCTAATAGTATATGAAGAGTTCAGATGCAAAAGCCTTCTGAAATTTTCATCTAAAATGAGCATTTTCATCATGCTCCTGTGTTCACGTTCAATATTACTCTAATGGCTATGTCTAGGTCCTTTTCTATGCAATTAGAGTGAAATAACTGAACATAAATATAGGAGTCTGGCTTAACTATATGTATATATATATTATTATTTAGTTATTTATGTGTATGTGTGTGTGTGTGTGTGTGTGTGTGTGTGTGTGTGTGTAATAATACGTGTAATATTGTGAATGGTACAAACTCACTCAAAGCTGTAATCTCCACTCTATCTTTCAGTATAAGAAAGCCCCACCATTTTGGCCCTCTTCTTGTTCATTTCCATTTTAGTAATTTTTTTTGTATTGGGGTGTAATTTAATATGTTTTTTCGTTATAGACTCTTGTTTACAATGTATATATTTTATACATTATATATTTTAAGTTGTATTTGGATGTTCAGTTTAAGTTGGCTAATTAAATATTGTAGTGAAATCTAAAATTTGGGTAAAAATGTTCCAAAAAGTTGATTCAACTTAAAATAATGTGTTACCCCTCTGACTTAAAATGTGTAGTTTAGTAAAGTTGAAATTTTAAGTTTTTCATTGTTAATTTAAGGGACAACTGGAATATTTTAGTTGAATAAACTAAACATTTTTAGTCAGCAGGGTAACAAATTATTTTAAGTTGAAAACTATTTTTTACAATGCATTTATGAATAAGAGCTGAATAATTGAAGGTGATGTCAAAGACTTGAGATCCATCAATTATATGCATCAGTGCTGTTGAAAAAGCTCCAGCTGGGTTTCAGGAGAGTGAACGTTAAACTTAAATATTACTTTATTCATGTTGAGCAAAGAAAGAATTATGAGTATTTGAAGTTTATATGTTGGATATTTAGAATAGTTATTGTGTGGTTGTCTTTGTGCTAAAGCAAGGGTCAGCAGACTCAGTCCTGGAGGATCAGTGTCCTGCAGAGTGTAGCTTCAACCCTAATTAAAAACGCCTGAACCAGCTAATCAAGGTCTTATTAGGTATAATTGAAACTTCCAGACAGGTGTGTGAGGACACTGGCCCTCCAGGACCAAGTTTGGTGATCCCTGTGCTAAAGAGTGGAGCTTGCGCTTAGTTTGTGGGGGGATACATGTGATGTGTGTTGCTATGCTACGTGTTGCTAACGCTATTACTGAAAACATCTAACAGCTGACTTCTTCTTACTTGCTCAGCCCTGACATTACAACAAACAAAACTGTGTAGTATGCTAACATTGCTGTCTAGTCTAAATGTTGTTTGTACATCAAGAATAGAACAAGACAAGTCCATTTTTACTAATAATGTTTTGTTAAACAACCTCAAAAGTGAATTCCTCAATTTAATTACATTCATTCAACAAAGTATCTGTTGAATGTATAGCATTTTACTTTATAAAAAGTAAAAAAAGTCATTTTTTTGTTGTTGTTTTACTTTCAAAAGTGAAAACTATACTTGTTCAGAGATACTGCACTCTTTCAATATTTCTCAGCTGCTTTAACTGAAACTGTATTTAACAATTACTTGCTAAAAATGCAATCTATGATGTGATCTAGATAGCACAATATTAAACCGATGCAGTCTGAATGTTTGTTTGTTGTAGTGGCCATGATGTTTCTAAAATGAATGCTGATACGGAAACACAAACGTACACATCCATATGTGGCTCACTGCTGAAATTTTTTAATCTGCTCAGGGAGTGTTTACTATGATGACAGTGAGTCTGTCTGACATCTCAAACTATAAAATAAACGTTTTAGTATGTAAATAATAAAATAAGAATTGAAAGGGCATGACTTTTTTACTAACTATAGACAGAATTCCAATAAGGCTGTCTGAAAAATCATTTAAACTGATTTGAAACAAACACAACACAACTATTAATGTGGTGTGAATCCTTCCCCAACAGAATTTGAAGACCCTCCTAGTTCAAAATCACACACACTAAAGGCATGTTTTGTATAGATGCATGTATACAGGTGCATCTCAATAAGTTCATTTATTTCAGTAATTTAACTCAAATTATGAAACTCGTGTATTATATAAATTCAATGCACACAGACTGAAGTAGTTTAAGTATTTGGTTATTTTAATTGTGATGATTTAGGCTCACATCTCAACAAATTAGAATACTTCATAAGAAAAAATATTTTTAGTGAATTTTTGGCCTTCTGAAAAGTATGTTAATTCACTGTATATGTACTCAAAACTTGGTAGGGGCTCCTTTTGCATGAATTACTGCATCAATGTGGCGTGGCATGGAGGCAATTGTATTTTTAATTTAATGATGCGCCAAATGTTCTCTATAGGTGAAAGATCTGGACTGCAGGCAGGCCAATTCAGCACCCGGACTCTTCTACTACGAAGCCATGCTGTTGTAATAGCTGCAGTATGTGGTTTTGCAATGTCCTGCTGAAATACACGTCATCTGGAGGGGAGCATATGTTGCTCTAAAACCTTTATATACCTTTCAGCATTCATAGTGCCTTCCAAAACATGCAAGCTGCCCATACCGTATGCACTTATGCACCTTCTGAGAGACTCTGCCTCTCTAAGACATCCTTTGAATAGATAATCATGTTACAGACCAGATGTCAATTAACTTAATTAGTTGCTAGATATTCCCCCAGCTGAATATTTTCTAAATTGCTTGTATTTTTCAGTTCTTTGTTGCCTCCGTTCCAACTTTTTTGAGACCTGTAGTAGGCATCAAATTTGAAATGAGCTCATTTAGTGGATGAAAGTGTAACATTTCTTAGTTTAACATGTAAAATGTATAAAGTCAGTTTATCTGTGCTGCCAGCTGGAGAGCAGTTGCTCTCTAGTAATAATGATCGTTTGTCTGTCCCAGATCCAGGTCTGTCTTCCTTTACTATATTTGGAATATGTGCTGCTGTTCTGATGGCAGCTGTTATTGTGTGTTTCTGTTGCAAATGCATAACGGAGCAATGGTGAGCATTACAATATTTATTGTGGGAAAATAATCTTAAAAAAAAAAAAAAAAAATTAGTTCACCAAAGAAATGATGTGTTCAGCTGAGTTATTATTATTATTGTTATTGTTGTTGTTGTTGTTGTTGTTCACACAGATCACAGGAAGTGATGCAATTATAAGGTGAGGTACTATGAGCACTGAATCCATCTCAGATCTGAGACCTGTGAGTGTTATTTGTGTTTCCTGTGTGCAGTTTCATTCAGATATCATTACATTCAGACACTAGTAAAAGTGCACTGCTTTTATATGGCATAATATCCATTATTATGATATTATGCAAAAAAAAATACAAATAACTTAAATAATAATAAACCTTTTTTTTTTTTTTTAGGAAATTAAGCAAGATTACTTGTACTGTCTTAAACAGTCTGAAACACGAACCCAAACACACCCCTCTCGTCATTGCTCTGCCCACAAAATGCATGAGCATGCAATGCAAAAGTGGATGTCTCTTTATCATAGCTGAAGCACAGTAAAACAATGCTTTGCAAAAAATAAGCGAAGATGATGAACAAAATACAAGAAGAAAAACAAAAAAAGAATCACGAGCATAGACAAGCAAGAGTTGGTTGCCAGTCACCAAACAGCACAACAAATCCAGAAAAACCTGAAGAACAAGAACAGGAACAGATTAAAAAACTTTTGATGGTCTACAAAGCTTAACATCAGCTGTTTGATTTCTAATTGATTTTTTCAATTGCTTTTTGAATCAATTTTTTTTTTTATGTTTATGGTTCCTACAGAAATATTTGTAATATTTTTTAGTGATAACCATATTAAATTGTATGTCCAGTAACAATCATTAAAATTAATGTTTTAAAACCACAAGTTTATGCTTTTCTTGTCAAACTATTTGTTGATAATAATCAAGCTGGGCTGAGTTTGACCCTCCTAGGCCACATTCACACAGCAGTAGAATACGGTTGTCAGTCCTGTGTTTGAGATCTTAATACGGTTATGTTCACACACAGTTTGGTTATTTATGGGTGTGACATTGATCATGGTATTGATATGCAAAAATGGACTTTGGCCTGTATATGCTATGCGATGGGTGGGATTAGGGTTGTGGGGTAGATGTGTATCATATTTATGTGAAAACTACGCATCATATGCACGCTAACAAATTTCATATCATATGCACGCGAAAACTGCGTATTATATGCACGCCAAACACATTCGTATCATATAAATGCCATTTTTGCGTATCCACACCACGAGTTTTTGTTTTTTATTTGGCATTCTATTTATACGCATTTTCATGAGACCGGGTTAAAAGTTACATGTAAATCTTCTTCTGGCTCTCGATAAGACTTTAACTGATTTAAAAGTGGAAACATTCTTTTTTTTAAATAATTAAACATTGATATTGTAGTTGTTTGACGTTATGTATGAAATACGTAAAAAAATCATGCCATTTTCAAATAGGTCGTTTTAAAGTAATTTTCACTTATTTCACCCTACCAGTTCTTTTTACTTCGACATCCCTTCAGCCATGACACGAAACAATTCCACTTTGCTAACAGAGTTCCTTGTGTAAGCAAAAGAAAACTAAAAAAAAAAAAAAAAAAAAAATTCTAGATAATTCCTGAGCCATCTGAATCATACAAATTCTCATTTTATCCCAGATGGTAGAGCTAATCTTGGAAAAGTAAATTGGTAGTACACTAGGCAAGGCAGAGCAAGACAAGGCAAGTTTATTTATATAGCACATTTACTACACAATGGTAATTCAAAGTGCTTTACATAAAAGGAAGGTTTGCTGCAGCTTTATTGCAGGTTTACAATAACAATATTTAATTAAAGTCCCCCAAAAAGGCTGGTCGTCCACGTAAGACAAATGCATGAGAAGACTGGATAATGCAGAGAGTCTCAATGGGGAATCTTAACTTTCCTTGTGCCTACAGAGTGCATATTAGTACCCTATAGCAGTGTTAAATATAAGTTGAAGTGGTATTTTCTTTCCAATTGTGATGTATGAGTGAAACAGCTCTTGATTTTGTCCATCAGTAATTGGTTGTGGTTTGCTAATGGTGCATCTCATGTGATTGACAGGTTATTGTGCCAGTAAACATGCCATCAGAGAAGAAATCTCACAAAAAAATGGTCAACTTTGATTTCATGGTGACTTCCAGGCAGTAAATAATGTTATGCTTCCATTCTGAGTGTACAATGAACTGGACAGCCCCAGTGGTATGCAAAAATATAACAACCTGATCTCACAGAATTCCGTGTAATGTAAGGAGTGGTCTGAACGCACACATCTAACACCAGACTTCTTGACGCCGTATGGACGGCCCTCCCTTAAACCTCCTGAGACCAGAAAAACATATATTTTGGGTTTTTGAGAGCCCTTGTCATTTGGAGAAACTCCACAGAACCCTCCCTGACTGCTCACCATTAAGTCGCAGTAAATTCAAAGAACGATATCGCAAAGGATGACGTTTTTACGAGCGACTCGAACTAAAGACAATTTCCAGACTTTCCAAACCAAATACTTTTACGACCCTGCATATCACGCACATTCCAAGGAAACGCGCTTTTTCTGTGCGGCTGTGGCTAACAAAGAGAAAGAGAGAGCCACACCTTTGAATTAGAAACGAATGTTTCAAAGGGGAACAAAAGTTATACTGGTTTCTGCTATTTGAAGCAAAAAATACTCGAGAAAAGCAATACTATATACAATATATCTATACATGTATTAAGAAGTTTCTGTTTGTGACATTTATAAGCTGTTGCATTATTTTAAATCTATGGTAAACGTGTTTCCAGAATGTATAATTTGCCTGATCACTAGATGTTCAGTTCACCTGCTATTTGTGTCGTATAGAATTTGGGGATGGTTTAATCAATGTATTTAACCCAGTAATATCCTCTGTGGTCACGTGTATTTTTGTGCATATCAAAATATAAGTGTTTGGTTTCTTTAGAAAGCTAATTTTATGAATAGTATTATGGTGAATGGAAATGATTTGTTTGCATATATTATGATTACAATAACGGATAGAAACTTGCTTTCAATAAGTTGTTATGTGACGAATAACTGAACCAGATAATGTATGCAAAACACGCAACTGTGTAGGGCGGGGCTCCGCCCACAGAAACACTTGCGATTGGACCACGCGCCCAAAAGGCGGACCCCAAATCGGCCCGTTAAAACGGATGCACAACTATGAAAGGTTAATGTTTTGAAAACAACAGGAGGCCACACACGCCTCGCGAGTCTCTCGGTCTGCTCACACTGCAAAGCGCTTCTCGCCTCTTAACACCACGGCTGAGTACTGCAAACAACCAAAGAACTTTAACATTAAACTTCTAAGACCTGAATAGACTTCCTGAAAGGTTCACCACGTCAGAACGAGACGACCAACTACTGAAGAGGGCTCTAGTCACACGACCTCCCGAGCAGCCAATCCGCACGCGATCCGTCTCAAGCTGAGCAAAGAACGGACATCACCTGAAGGAAAGACTCTTTGAACCGAAGAAAAGCCTGAACTCTTTGAACCGAAAGCAAAAGACCAAGTAAGGCAAAATCTCTTTATTGACTGAAACCGGGATACTTCTCGTTTGAGAGTAAAGATAGAATGATTCTCTGTCTGTGAGTTTCCTCAGGCTAAAACGAGCATTAAGTTAGAACCTAAGACTCTCTTAAGATCCCAACAATTCATTGCAACGAATGTGTGTTTATGTCTGTTTTATGTTGTCTAGTCAGTAGTGTATTAGTTAGTGAATAAAACTTTGACTTTATTAAGAAATCTTTTGTCTGTGCTATGTGATTTTACAATGTCGTAACTATTTGCCAAAAAGATCGCACTGTACCTAAGCTCATAAACCTGAGAACTAAGTTAACTAGTTGTTTATTTTGATCGTTGGCCGCGAGTAAAATAAACAAAATTGTTAAGAGATAACTTGCTGTTATTAATGCTTGCTGGACAAGTCGTTAACAAGGCATAAGTTGGACATTCTGATTAATAACAATTAATCATATGAAGATCAACTCTTAAGAGTGATTCCCTAAAAGCTAAATAATAAAATAATAAATTTGTAGGATTAATTTACTACAGTAATGTCCACGGACCCTTAACGCCAAATCCGTGGTGGTATCACGGAATCGCCGAAGATTCCGTGATGGGCTCAAGGAAATGATATCAATGTAAGTCAGTGACAGGCATCATCCGTGGTCCACGCACGGATAAGCGGATTCAAATATAACTGCATCGGAGTCACTCTTTTTACGTGGTCCACACACGGATCCGCTGATTCAATTATTTGGAAACGTAAGCCTATCAGTTTAAATATTGGGGGCACTTTAAGACCTATTTCAAATATACTTCACGTGAAATATTTGTTCACCATGCCTGAAGCATTGCTCTGTAGTCGCTTGAGCGCTATAGGTTCCTCTTATCGGCTCAAGTTCCGTGACAGTATCACGAATCTTCCGTGGTCACCTCAGTTTCATCCTCACTGAACGTTATTTAGGCCAAAGAAGTCTTCAAGACGGCGTCTGCGATGGCAGTTAACCTGTCAATCTCTCATCTACCCCTGTTTTCGCTGTTTTCATATAATTCAGTCTGATCAGTTTGTAGCCTTCTGCTTATTGTGAATTTCTGTGGCGGCACCACGGAATGTATCACGGACAACCCCGGGTCTCACGCAGTGGCTTGTAGCTACCCTAATGTTGTTTCATTTAAAATAATTTGGCCTAAGCTTCATCTGTCGTTCATCAACCGAAACTAATGGGCCTACAAGACCGAAAGTTCGATGAGTGATGTAGGCTTTAATGCAAACGTGAGTAGCCTATAATGTTGAGTCTATAACTGAAATCCGTGATCGGCCCACGGTGGCCTATCCGTGAGCGACACACAGATTGCCAGATCTGCTTAATTGGCCTCAGTCAGAAACTCTAAAATATAGAAAGTCTAATAGTCAACTTTGTTACAATGTCATTTGTCATTTTGTTTTGTCCTGTCCTCAAAAAAAAAAAAAAAAAAAAAAGATTGACCGATAGTTGGCCAGGCAACTCCGTGACGAGTCCACAAATTTGCACGCGCCCCCGCCCTCCAGTCAGTAATTTACAAATTATTATTACTGTTTATTGGAAATTGACAGATATGTCTATATAAACTACCAAAAAAAGAAAACCAGATAAAGATTCAATAAATTTATATTAAATCGGAAGAGTCTGTTGCCATGACGGCGACACGTCACACGCGCATCCCATAACTTCGCGGTTTTTTCCAGTCATTGCGAGGATCACAGGCCACAGATCGGTAGGTATCTCAAACCTTTGTTATTGATTATTGATAGTTTATTTCTGTCAAAACCTAATATTTTTGCACCAGTGTCGGTTTCATCATGGGGATTATTTTGTTAGTTGCAATAATGCTTGAGCAGTTTAGAATGGGCATTTCAGGCCACAGAAACCACATCAAAAATGTAACGTTAGCCTACACAACATGTAAAAGGAAAATATAAAAGGGAAACAAGCACTTTCTAGAAAAAGGTTGATTACAACACCAAAGTGCTAGGCTGGTTTGTGTGGTGGCACAATGCATGCTCAACTACACTGGTGGCACCCTTCTTCCTTTGGGAAGTGCACTGTTCCGTAGACATTGTCAATGGAAAAGTTTTAGACTCATAATTTTAATCACTCTGAATGAAGAAATAGTTTGGGTTTGGGAAGTGCACCAATGTGCTTCACACATTCTGATGTAGTACAAAACAAGATTGTTAACCCAGAACTATTTGTTTTGGTCCACAAAATTATTAACTTACATGTTTATTCTCTGCATTGTTTGGTTAAAAGCAACATGTAAACAACTATTATGTACTCCAATGTTTTTGAGTCAATGTAGAAATTATAGTTTTTCTCGGAGGTCTTTCTAATGATGTTTTCTTGTCTGTTCCACAGATTTCTTACTATTCTATAGATTATAAGACCCTCTTTTTTTACAAAGAAAAACAAAGGCACTTTTAAGAGCCACTCTCTTACTTGTTTCAATCTCTCTCTCTCATTCTCACACACAAACACCTTCATATCTGTATTGTGTGTCTATTGTCTGTATTGTTTGTATTTATTTGTGAAACATGTCTAACAACCCAAGGGTCTTTGATGATCCCAGTAAGGTCAGGGGCCATATGGCTGCTGAAATTAGTAATGCTCTTCTCTGTGAGGCCAAGGTGAGACAAATTTTGATTAACTCACTCCCATGTCTATGAAAATCACTATTGATATTGCACACTATTTGTTTGTATCTTTGTTGTAGTTTTTGTTGAAGTATGATGTTCTAGTCATGTATTGTGAATTGCTGTAGTGTGATATGTTTCTGACTTTTACTAACCTTTGAAAGTTGTGCACTATACTTCTATTTTGTAACATGGTCTTTTTTATTGTATGTTGCTTAGAAAAAAATATCCATTAAGTAATCCTAAGCATAAGGTAGGCTGATATTGTATTTGAAGAAAATTGCAATTTTTCTCATATAGGCTGCAATGGCAATGGAAAGCTCTGCCATTCCTCAAAAAAGAAAGAGGACTAGGAGAAAGAAATTGGTCACAAGCAGTCGTGAGAAACGTCAGAGAGCACAATGCGCTGCATTGGGTTAGTTGTTTACTGCACTGTTGTCATAGTTCAATAATGATAATTCACTAAATGTTGGTGGGTGGAAAGATGGTGTGAGCCTACTTTGACGGATGTGTGATGAAATTTTGTGAATTTTCTTGACTAAAATAGATGATAATGTAAGACCCTGATAGACTAGATAACCAAATGTGTTGGCCTCTCCAGCTTCTGTAGTTTCAAGGAACCCAGTGTGTGAGGAAGTTCCAGAGTTGACTGCACGTCTTGGTGAGTATGTCTGTATTATCCCTATGACTACATTTCCTATTCATAACATGGTTTGTGATACCATTACTGTAAGTGTTTACCATGGGCAAGTCCAAATACATTAAACCAACATTGAGCGGTGGCATAGTCAAAGGCAAATTTTCAGACATAATTATTTTCATAGTGAACTTTGCTCAGTTGAAGGGTGTAACAGTTATTTAGTTATTTTTTGAAAGTTGGAAAGGGACAGGTTCGAGTCTCAGTTCTGGCAGGGA
Source organism: Barbus barbus (assembly GCF_936440315.1). Taxonomy (NCBI): domain Eukaryota; kingdom Metazoa; phylum Chordata; class Actinopteri; order Cypriniformes; family Cyprinidae; genus Barbus; species Barbus barbus. The sequence continues at coordinate 7,287,447 of NC_136737.1, read as the reverse complement.
TTGTAGGTGGGGTGAGTGAATAACCAGCAGAGCTCTGATTGAGGTGAGACATTTAAGCAAGGCAATCCCCCCAACTTTAAGCAATCGCCCAACTGCTCCCCGGGCGCCGTAGCATTGGCTGCCCACTGTTCTGGGGGTGTGTTCACGGTCTGTATGTGCATGTTTGTTCACTACTCACTGGTGTGTGTGTGCACTTTCCAGGTATGGGTCACCATACTTGGCCACACGTCACGTCCTTTCCTTTCCTTTTTCTTCAGAAACACGTATTCAAGAGTTGAGGGGAACTCTTACCTCAGTTGAGTATCCGGTGGCAACTGAAAAGACAGTGTGGGCACAACGACAGGTGCTTGCGGATGTAAGAGCAAAAACAGCTAGGCCAGTGCCAGAGGTGGGTAGTAACGAGTTACATTTACTTCGTTACATTTACTTGAGTACATTTTTTGGGTAACTAATACTTTTAGAGTATATTTTAAAATGGGTACTTTTACTCTTACTCAAGTATATTTTTAGAGAAAAAACGGTACTTTTACTTCGTTACTGTGGGCGACTCTCCTCTCGTTACTGTATCTTAATGCAATACAAGTTAAAAATGATTCGGTTTATTCCAAACACGCCGTCTACTTTTCTCTGGGCAATGAACGATGCCCATTCGCGAATGATTAATTCTTTTGAGTCGATTCTGTTTAAAGGCTTTATCAAACCAGTTGGCAAACCAGTGAATCGGTTCGCGAATCAGTTTGAATGATTCGTTCAGTTCACTGCCGCACGCGCTGAGTCTCTGAAGCGGTTCTCACTCAGATAACAGAGAGTTTAAGAACATCAAGAGCGCTGAAGACGTGGCTTTGGATGTACAGTCAGTTGAAAGCAAATCTGCAAAGGCTTGTTTGCTAGAGCTATATGAAGATCTTTTATTAGATGAACACCGCGTGTGCTGTGTACTGTTCCACAGGTATAGGCCACGATACCACTATGACATTACCAGTTTGTTGTACATGTACCTTACATTAAATACAATGTATAATTTATAAATTAAATAAGCTGTCACAGAGTATGAAATGAACACCCGCGGAACCGCGTTAGCTCTGCGCAGCGGCGCGCGGCCTGTTCTAGACACAATTAATATTCATATTTTTACAATATTTACGCTTGCAAACATATAGGCTACATTTGTTTACATTTTGCAGAACAGAAGATCCGTCAATATGCATTTGTTTCGTTATGTTCAGAGCAGTCATGTGAGGCGTTTTCAGAGGTTTCAGTGACAGAGGTTATAGGATAATACATAATTAATTTACTTTAAAATATAATTTAATTCAGTGATGCAAATCAGAATTTTCATCAGCTGTTACTCCAGTTTTCGGAGTCATATGATCCTTCAGAAATCATTATAATATATTGATTTATTACCAGTGTTGGAAACAGTTTTGCTGCTTAATATTTTTTGGAACCTGTGACATTTTGTTCAGTATTCTTTGATGAATAGAAAGCTAAAAAGAGCAGCCCTGATAATAAATCAACATGATTTCTGAAGGATTATGTGTCTCTGAAGACTGGGGTAAAGGCTGATGAAAATTCTGATTTGCATCACTGAAATAAATTACATTAAAATATATATATATATTTTGAACGGCAATGTGTGTGTGTATACACGTACACATACACATTACATAAATGTAATCTATATATCTAAATAAAAATAGATTATATTCAGTATATGATCCAAAGTAGGGGTGTGCGATATGACGATTTTTGATCGTGGACGATAAAAATGTCTCCACGATCTGCTTTTTAAGAAATATCGTAGTATCGTGCTACAGAACACATTGTGTCAAATACAGTTCTGGCGCCGCCGTCTCTATGTACTGTACAACACCACATACAGCAGTAGAGTTACTCTGACAGGACACTGCACTTATTCGCGATCGCAAAAGTACATTATTTGCACACAAGCCTTGCTGGTTAAATGTTTAATTCGCGCGCTGGTCTGACGTGCGCTTGTTCTGAGCGCATACCTGAAGCACGCGCACTAAAACGCCTGTCTAACAGCACCTGATTACTCAACTAAGTTATATTTTGCGCTAATACTGTCAAAACACACAAGGTTTACATACAGACTGAGTTGGTTATCTCTAAAATGAAAGTAAATAGTTAAGAGAGAAACGGATGCGTGCCTGTACTGTATATTAGATGCGTGCAGCTCTTAAAGGGACAGGACACTAAACATGCTGTCGACTGTCATTAAAGGGATAGTTCACCCTAAAATTTAATTTCTGTCATTATTTACTCAGTGGAAAACCAAACAGTTGCTGGTCCACATTGACTTTGATAGTAGGAAAGAAAAATCCTATGGAAGTCACTGAGGACCAGCAACTGTTTGGTTTTCCACCTTCTTCAAAATAGCATTTATAAATGTTCAGCACAAGAAAGAAACTCATTCCGGTTTAAAACAACTTTTGAGTAAATGATGATATAAAAATACAACATTATGACAGAATTGACAGAATATTAATTTGTGGGGGAACTATTCATTTAACGTTAACAAAACAACAAAACGCAAAAGAGAAAAATCACTCACTATTCTTGACTGAAAAACTTTAATACAGTTGCTTTAGGAATCAGTCTATCTAGTGTTTTATTTTTATATTTGTTCATTTAATTTCATTGAATGCTCTGCTAAATACACCTATTGTACCTGGAAATAAAGCACTGTTTGTTTTATTTGTATATTATGTGTATTTGTAATGTGTATCTTTGTTCTTATTTTTTAATAAGAAAAATAAAATAATGACAAAGATTTTTTATCTTCGCCCACTTTGGCCTAAATATCTGCCATGCATCTTTGTCTTTCTAGTTTGGCTGTAATGCTCAGACAACTTGTAAAACCAAAATAGTAAAACTAACAAAGAATTGTGATAAAAATCGTGAATCGTGATATTTCTATAAAAAATCGTGATATGATATTTTTCCCATATCGCCCACCCCTAATCCAAAGTAACTAGTAACTAACTACTTGAGTAGTTTTTTTATCCGATACTTTTTTACTCTTACTCAAGTAACTATTCAGACTATTACTTTTACTTTTACTTGAGTAAATATTTCTAGAAGTACTTTTACTTTTACTTGAGTACATTTTTGGGGTACTCTACCCACCTCTGGCCAGTGCTCCTTGATGCCAAACTCTCTGCTGAAAGAGTCATCGAGCACATTTGCAACAAATGCCATGCTGGAGAGGCTGTCATTAGGTGCCTGGATTGTGTTCCACTGGACACAGAGTTTCTATGTGGAAGCTGTGACAACCCACAAAAGAATGTGTTTCATAACAGGGAGGCAATATTTCATGGCTACTTGGAGCCTATTCCCCCTACAAAGGCTGTGGTGTTAGATGACAATGGCCATCCTCACTTTTGTGAACAGGGTATGTTCATTCAGCAATTTTTGTTGACTAGTAAAGAGTAATTCCACAAATATTCTTTGTTGATAGAATTTGTCAATGGAAAATGTTTCAACTGTTAACTTTAATCAGTCTGACTAAAGAGCTCCCGAGCTCGTCAATCAGTAGATCGTGTACACAAGTTCGGTCACTGGTAAGTTCCCTGACTAACTGCACATTGATCACTCGAATTACAGTGACGTGATTACAGCGTCAATGGACAACATAGTAGAGCGTCATCACTGGAATTAATAAACAACAGGCAGGACAGGCAGAATTTTATATTATTTTTTATTCTCTTTAAACACATCATTCTGTTACATGTTCTTACTACATTTGAGCCGAATGTTAATTATAAATGATAATTAGATGTGTTTATTGCCTGTTTAGTGATGTCTGTTTATGTTGAAATATACAAAAAAAAAACGTGGTTTATGTTTCACGCTTCAGAAATATGACGTTATTTCCGGTAAGGGAGCATAGTGAGCACCGATGCTCCCTAGTTTTTGTGGTGCATTGTGGGATTTTTTTAGGGAACGAACGTTCAAGTGCACTGGAAATATTTTACGATTGAGACAGGCCTTAAAATGGCCTGATCAGTGCCCTTACTACTAAACAAGGGAGCTGACGAGACGCACCCATAGTTTTTGTTTATTTTTGAGTGGGTTTGTGTTTGAAATGTGCTAAAACAGTTTTCTTTTAAAAGAAAACCGTGATAATGGCATATCTATTTTGTTGATGTTGGGTTTGAATTACTAATATGACAAGCCTATAGTTATGCTGTAGAGATTGAGGAAAAATGTAACAACTTCTTGCATTGCAGTGTGTCGATTGCCCTTGCCCACACAGAGAGCAATATGTGAGTGCACCCATGAGATTGAGGTCACCACTGGGAAGCATATTTCAGTGGTCACCATGGATGGTAAGTTTGGAGAGTCCTGCTTTTTGTTTTATAGTACCACAGAACTTAACAAGTTAAAGCTTTTCTCTTAAGAAACAGATACCAGTTACCAAATGTACCAATGTTACCAATGCTAATGCCTTATTAAATACTACCTATTACCAATCACCTTTGTATCTCTGTATGAAATGAAGAATGGACTGGTGAGTTGGATTTGTAAAACAGTTGGATTTATAAATCATAGTCCTGTGTGTCTCTTTTTTCACAGGACGATACGATGTCTGTTTGCCCCGTAAGGTTTGCCCTATCTGCTTTGCGGAATGGACTCCGGGGGTGAAAGACCTTCTGAACTACCGTTACTGGCCAAGCACCACCAGCTACCAGACACTGTATCGTTTTGATATCTTTGAAGCTTTTGCACACATGAAGGTATCTGCTCCTTCAATGTCAAGACATGCCTTTTTAAAGCTGCTGGAGCACCAATCTGTTCAGGCTGGAAGGGTAAATCTGCATGAATCATATTGTAATATAGAATTATATTACTGTACCTATAATATTGTGGGTATGTTTCTTTTTAATAAACATTAATCAAACTTTTTTATGTCATAGCCAGGGAATATCTGTGCAGACACCTTTCAGAAAAGCTTTTTTGAATATTGTTTTTGCAAACACACGGAAGAGGTGATGTGCGATGTCAATAGCTTTTATTGTCCAGCATGTCACCCAGACATGTTGGCGGTATGTTGTGATGGCAATCGCAAACATTATCGCTTTAGAAAATCAAGGGTGTATGTACACACACACACATTAATTCATTAATTCATATCAAAAGAACATAGATATAGTAGAGTAATGTCTGGTCAGTTAAAATATATATATATATTTTTTTCCATGGACAGGACTGAGGAACCCTCTCTATATGCAGGGTTATTTCTTGCCCAGGATGAGGAGGTATCGGCCTTCCTGAACAACATCAGAGGCAGCAGCATGACAAGAGTACATCAAAGATTACATATCATGACAGTATTTATACTGTTTATGTTTGTCTGTGTTTGGTGTTTATTTGGTAACGCAAGTAATATCTGACTTCACAGGCAAATGACAGTGGGATGTGCGGTGTCTCGAGGTTCAGGGCAAGTAAGGAGACATCAAAAAAATCATCCTCCAAACTAGATGAAGAGGGCATTCAAGTGGCAGTCTGCAGGTATATGGGTAGGCCAGAAGCATGCAATTGTACAGATGACACTTGTCAGTCATGGTGTGTAAACACATTTGTTTATAAATCTATCTGAAAGTCATGTTTATTTCCTTATGGGAATCTCCTCAACAGATTTTATTTTATTTTTTTGCTAAAAAGATGAAGTTAGTCACCTGTGTACAGAATTATGGGCAAGTGTGTGTGTGTGTGTGCCTGGTATTCATCACATTATGGGGACCAAATATCCCCACAAAGATAGGAATACCAGTAAATTTTCATCTTGTGGGGACATTTTTTAGGTCCCCATGAGGAATCAAGCTTCTAAATCACACAGAATGGAGTGTACCGAAAATCTAAAAATGCAGAGAGTTTCCTGTGAGGGGTAGGTTTAGGTGTAGGGTTGGTGTAGGGCGATAGAAAATACGGTTTGTACAGTAGAAAAAACATTACGCCTATGGAGTGTCCCCACAACAAATGGAAACCTCTGTGTGCGTGTGTGTGCACACATGGAATTAATGTTTGAATAGGTTTTGGATAGCTTTTATTTCCCCAGATCTTACTGTGTAAGTTGATCATTAACCATATTGTCGTCTTATCTGTCAGACATGGGATATTGCTACGGGGACTGAACCACTACCGTGGTGAGATTTTTGCCTACCCAATGTTTTTGCAGAGGGAATTGTTGGGGAGGGCAAATGTCACTTTCTTCTGCATGGATGTTGTCTGCAGGTAATATCTCTCAGTTATATTGAAACTCAGTAAACCTACTGTATATTAAATGACAAATTCCTCAATTTGTTTTAGATTGATGGCCAAGCAAAGTGTTAATGCTTACTAATGCTGCACTTGTTTTTTAGGTATTGGCCATACCTAAGCAAAGTGGCTGAAGAATCATCAGATCTTCAACCGCTGATGGAAATGAGGCCATTTCTTAGTGTAGTGCATGCCAAAGCTCATACAGCGAAATGCGAGGTACAGTATCCAGCAACTAATGCAAAAAGTTAAGCATTAAAGCAATAAAGTATTGTTTATCCCAATCTAAAATTTGGGACGTGTAGCGTATATTCATTTATATATTTCATTTAAAGAAATAGTTTAATTTAGCTCAAAGGGAATTATTTAAGATTTTATATATAATTCGAACCGACTCGCTGTTTCACTGCACGAGCCGTATAACAAACTCTGCACTGGATATTAAAATCCCAAAATATAGTGAAAACACTATTTAATAGCACAGTAACAAGATTGACAGATTAAGACATTAACTTGTGAGCACAAGATACTTCTCTTTTCAATATAAATAAGATTTTATTTGTATAAACCTAAGACATAAACTAATCTAACACATGAACACAAGCATACACACATTCACACGTTGCAGAGAGAGAGAGAAAGTAAAGAAAGGATGAGTTAAGAGAATGAAAATGTGAAATCCCAAGTTTATACCAATATGTGTTATTGCCTATACATGAACAATCATCAATCACTTATTTACCCTCGCATTGAGTTTCTCAATGAGGCAAAAATTCATATTAAATGCACCAATTCAGCTAAAAGTCTGGAGTTGTTTTACTTGCGTTGCTGGGGTTCCCTTTTTGTCGTCTCTTTGCAGAAGAGAGTTTTCCCGAGGTTACTGATTGGCTGTAAGTTCAATAGTCTTTGAAGTGACGTCTTGGGCGTTGGCTCTTGGCTGAAGTTGCGGACTTGTGGGTTGTAGAAGTTTTGAGGCGGTCACAGACTCTGAGATGAGGCGTGGCGGCAAAACTTAAAGTGAGAACACGAAACTCGCAACGGAAAAGAAAATAAATTAAAGTAAAAGGATAAAGGATGTAACGAGACTATGTGTTTTCTTCTCATCGTGTTGAGTAGCAGCTGGCATGTAGGCGCAGAGCACATGGCGCTCAAAGAGCAGCGTCAAAACACTGTGGCAAAAGAGCATTTTTTTAGAGTGAACTAAGAGGGCATTTTAGGAGGAAGAGTAAGAGAGAGTTTGATGGTGTTCTGAGTTTTTAAACTCTGCTTTCAGACCGTCCCATCTGGACGTCTTGACCAATTAGATACTGTCTTTGCTTGGGGTGTTGCTCTATTCCTCCATCCAAACAATAAATCAACATGTTATCTGTTCAGTCAAAGGTCAGAACTTTGATTGATTGTAAACCTGTGATTTTCTATCACAGATTTACATGTGATGGCCATTTCTTTGACCATACGTATTGATTACTTGCCCCAAATTTGACGATCTCCTTCCGCAGTTGGAATTATCAATAAGTGTTCATTTTGTTTTAATGTTCCAAGCTGTTCTGTGAAAGAGTTGGTTGGTTGGCTTGCTTCAGACTAGTGATCTGATTTATGACATCCTGTTGCCCCTCTGGAATTCCAGCTCCTCAGGTTTCAATGTTCTTATGCATCTTAAATTTGGTAAGATTCGGTCACTGATATTCTACAGACAAAATTATAAATCAGAGATTATGATATGTTGTTTATGATATTATGCAGATAAAACATGACAACTTTAATGTTCAGAATTTTAATTTGCGCATAATCCATGATAACATAACATATTTTTGACACTACATTGCAGGTGAGATGGGGTGGCAGAAATCAGGATGGAGCAGGGAACACTATAGGAGAGGAAGTTGAACAAGTATGCTATTACTTACATTATTGTAACTATGTGGACATAGGAGACTTCACTGATACCTTTACGTGAGAGACGAGCAGAGTGTAAAGGATAAAGTACATCAGGACACCAAACAACGATCCATGCTTGCTGGAATGAGAGTCAGAACATGTAAACTGTAGTTGCAACACCCATTATTTCAGAGTAAAAACTGAAGTCAGCACTGTAGGTGTATGCATGATGCATTACCATTTCCCTCTAAGCTGCACCATTTGCCACCCCAGCCTACAAGAATTTTCAGACTGCGCAGCACACAAAATCCTTGACACTTTTTGGTTGGGACACAGGCCAGATTACAAGAACTGAATGTTGGTGACAGTGCAAAATCATTGAGTGACGTGTGATTCCTTGAAAAGTTTGCCATGCCATTGTGAGGTTTTAAAACGTAGACCAAACATCACAGGTGGCTAAGTATGTCACAGTCTAAGATTCAGCATTGTTTCCAACTTTGCAAAATCTGGCCTGATCCTTCCAATTTTGCCGTCAGTGGGTGAAATCATGTGGTCTGTTCATTCTACAGTGGAGAGCTAGTTGATGATGAGGAAATATTAGCTAAACAATAAGAAGGGCAAAATGTTCATAAAATACTTGTAATCGCAGACATAAAATGAAATATTTATGCTTGTGTGTGTGTGTTTGTTTTTGTAAGGTAATATGTATAAATTACTTTCTATATGGTTTTTACATCTAGGTCAACAGTTTTCTCTCCAGGGCAGCTCTCATCACAAAATACATGACAAAGGCAGGTTGGTATAACACATTACAATTAAGTCTTATAAAGTACTGTGATGAGTCCGTTCTGATTGCTGTGGACAGGGACTTTAAAAATGCAATTTCTCCCTCCTTAGTGAAGTCATTGTTGTGTTAAGTCATGTGTAAATGATTTTTTTTAATTGCAATGGTTTTTCCATGTAAATTGATCCTATCGTGTATGTGGATTTATTTTTTATTTGCAATTAGGGAGAGAGAATATGCTGACTCAACAGGCCATGGGGTGGAACAGAAAAAAGACAGAGAACCTCCACAAAGTATTGGCTCACAGATATATCAAAGTAAGGGCATTTTGCAATGGTCTTCTTGTCTAACACAACAACAAACCGCAGAATTGGAGCCTGGGCATCTGTAATAAGCTCATTCATCCAGTAAATTATATACATTAATAATTTCTTGATCTGGTGAAGGTTTTGGCTAAAAGCTTGCATTTTTGTGTGTGATTTATAGATCTCTGAGAGGGCAAAGCTGGAAGCTGCCAGATTCAGTGAATTGCAAAAAAACAATCACCTCACTGAACAAACAGTACAGCAGTGGGTATGTGATGTTCAGCGATGGGCACAGATACTCTCAGTAGTGGTACTTGATCCACAAACTAACTAAATGTCCCTGAAGCATCATCAGTGTCAAGGAGTGCTTTGAATTAATCATTTAGTCTAGCCCAAAATACAATGAGTGAACAGGTGGGAAAATGAATCTGATATCTAAAAATTCCTGGGTGTAATCCTCCAGGGCACGATTCCCATGACAGATGAGAAGGAGACAAGCTCACAGTGTGTTGCTCGATCCATCACGTGGGTTCTGGCAGGGATGAGGTGAGGTGAGACTTTAAGGCAGCAGTTTATTTACAAATACATATTAGAAACATGGCAGAAGTCCAGACCAGAGAACAGAACAGAGAGGAGCTCAGAAAACGCAATTGCCATAATTTATTTTGTGGTCACTTTTGTCTCTGCTGAATTTCTCAAGATCCAGGAAATGAATATGTGCATTTGTCATTACAGTAATATGTTATTGCTGAGCTTTCCCTCTAAAGGATCCTTCAGTTTACTGTCAATTTGCGCTTCTGTTGTTTTTGCTACAGATCAAAAGAAGACAGTGCAAGTGATGGAGAGAGAATCAGTCACTTTATATCCTGGTGTAGCAAATCCAGATGATTTGATGATATGGTATTTTAATGACATTCCCATCGCTGAAATCACTGGACATCCTAATAAGATCTGTTCAGATGTTCAGTGTAAAGATGGTGATGAGAGATTCAGAGACAGACTGAAGCTGGATCATCAGACTGGATCTGTGACCATCACAAACACCAGAACCACAGGCTCTGGACTTTATAAACTGCAGATCACCAGCAGCAGCAGCAGTATTATTAGGAACTTCAGCATTGCTGTCTATAGTGAGTATGAGTTAGTCATTCAATGACTCAGCAGTTATTTCTACTGGTCTTTTCAGGCCAGTGTCTCAGATTTCTACTTGTTTGACCAATATTTTCACTGGCTTTATGTTGGATGTTGCTTAAAAAAATGAACTCCATGGTATCCTCAATTACTAAATGTATAACTCATTCTCACAGTTTTTTGTCAAAACCTCATGTAGGTTACATTAACCCTGCAAACATGTATATCAGAAGAGAACATTTTATAAGTAGATGAGGTTCAAAGGCAGTGGATCAGTGGATGCGAGATAAAGTTACAATGCAGAACTGGTCTGCTCCAGAAAGTTAAAATCTTCAGATCAAAAGTTCTATAGTAAATATGCATTTTCTTACTATGTTCATTTTCCATTTTCAGCTAAAAGAAAATAGTTGTTCAGTCGTGATTGTCATTTCTATTTAAGTCATCATCATGAAGTGTGATGTTCTACTTCATCATCATTCACATTTACTCTCTATTAGATTTGCTGATGATTTATGTTTGTTATAAATCAGATTAATTACTGTCTCCTTCTATTCACTACAGATTCACCTGTAGAAACTCAAGGACTGGATCTAATTGCATGTGATATGATAGGAGTATTTGTTGGTCCAGTCCTGCTGGTGCTGACAGTGGCTGTTGTTGTTGGTATAAAATGCTGTAAGTTCTGTTTGTTTCTGTGACTACAAACCAGAAAAGCAAATTCAGCTTCAAAACGTAAGATTAGGAGAAACAGAGTATTAGTTAATCATGTGATTTTCTTTGAAATAACTGTTTGTTGCTATGGGTTGTGGGTAGAAGGAAGCTAACAATAAATTAAGTTTTCTATTAGATTGTGTTTTATTAACATCTACACCCAATAATGCAACAACAGTAATTTTTATTGTACAGTGTGACAAAAATTACGCTGTATTGATGTGCGCATGCCCAGTAAATGAATCTGTGTAACATCTAGCCTTAACCGTTGCTATGGTTCCTAACAAGTCATCACCTGTTCATCATTTGCGCTTTATCACCCTGTGTATTTAAGTTCCTCCTTTTCATTCAGTTGGTGTCTGGTATTGTGTGTGGACACGCTAAATTTGTGGAAACATGTTTGAACCTTTTTCTTCCTCTGAACCTGATCGTGACATAGCCTATAAAGCATCTGTTTTTGTGCGAAATCATATCATGATCCTCGTCCTAAACACAGGTTTCCAGAATACCCTTCATTTTAAGATATTTGGTCTATTTTAAATCATCTGTTCATTTTTAACAATCTTTTATTGCAGTTATTTGATTTGAAATGCATATGTCCAGTGATATGAGTGGATTCTTTACTGTTAGAAAAATATTCAATTGGTTTATTCCGAGAAGAATCAGTATTTTCACGTTTCTGTTTATCCATTCCTTCTGTATTATTACCGTTCAGAAACCGGTTTGAGTAGAAAAAAAATACTGATTAACATTTTTTTGTTGTTGTTTTGTTTTTTGCCTAATAATAATAAGTACAGCACGAAGAGCCTTAGTTTGGTATCTTTCGTCTAGCCAATACAGCATAATATTTTATAGCAAGATTTTTTTGCCTAAATGTATTAAACAAAAAACAAAAGTGTCAACGCTTTAAAGAAATTAAAATGTTTTTTTTTTTTTCAAAAAATGTGAAAATGTTTGCTTCATGGTTAAAAATATGCTACTCATATCCCAGCTAACAAGTTTTGGTTCCCAGAACATTCCCAAGAATGTTCCCTATTGGTTAGCCAGGATAGTTTTCGTAACGTAAATATAACGTTTCCTTTAGGTTAGGGGAACGCTCCGGGAACGTTCGCCTAACCTAAAGGGAACATTCTATTTAAGATTCTATTTAAGGTCATTTCATTCCTTGAACCAGTTCAGAGCCCTGCTGTTACGCATTATTTATTGGCGATTGCTCATTACTATACAGCCAATGATCCTGATTTTTTTCTGTTTTCTCTTTTCCTTCTTGTGTGTTTTTCAGGTTCTACTGACAACAGAAGGAGTGATTTAGAGAAGATGGACATTAATTTATTGTGAGGTTTTCAGCAGCTTCAATATTAAAGTACAGCATATGTTTCAAGATGTGTTTCATATCATCTCAAGTGCTCACACTGTGCAAGCTCGTCCTTGATCATTAATTTAACCTCTTAAGGTAAATCTAATATAAATACAGTAGTCACTCGTGAGCACAAATGTAGCTAGGACAGAATGTTGCAATTAGTGCTATTGGTTTATTATTAAACCACAGAGTTATTATTATTTTGTATTATTTTGACAGATTGGGTCAACGGTTTCAGTCCACAAATTCACCAAAACCCACCCAAAAGTTTCCTTGCCAAAAAAATGTGACAGAATTGTATTACCATGTCAATCAAGATTGATAAGGACCATTTTATCTCTTTAAAATAAAACAATGATGACAAAATATAATTAAAGCATTGCTTTTTTGTATCTATCTTTTTTATGTTCATTGTAAATATATAAATTTAGGCTAAATAAAATATAGATTTAAGAATGTAAGTCAATCATGATGCCTATTTTTGTCATGCCAGCGGTAAAATACTGTCATTTGTACCATAGATTTTGTCATGCTATAAATAAATAAGAGCTGGACATTGAAAATTTTATGAAACTCATTTTTTTATAAGCTATTCAAATGCTGTAAATGATATGTGCATATAAAGATGTTTTATTTTGTGGTAAAAGACAAACAATCGCATGCCTCTCCATGAGCAGAATATGTATAGACGTATTTTTTGTTTTCATTAACTTTGCATCAGCCTATATAAACAATGAACATGAAAGATATTTGTATGTTCATGTGATAAATGCCAATAAAAAACATTTGATTAATTCATCATAAATGAATTCTTTGGATACACACCTTAAGTATTAATGAAATATCAGGAAATGTATATGTGCATAAAGTATATATGTTCTTCTGGTTCTTATTAAGACTTTAAAAGGGTCCACCTGAATCTCCAGGTGTGCCCTTGTTTTTTCTCCAGGTGATCAAATAGATGATGCATCTGTGATAATGATAAAGAGGAAATTATGTCACCTTACACACAGGTTTAGAAATAATCATGCGAGGCAAATATACCAAAATTAAATGGCAATTTAATGACATTCGCAAAAGATCTTTGAGTAAGATCTGTTCTAATGCTCAGTGTGATAGGAGATTCAGAGACAGATGATCTCACCATCACAAACATCAGGACTTCAGATGCAAGACTTTATAAGCAAAAGATCATCAGCAAAAGTAGCAACATTCAAGAGATATCCAATGTTGCTCTTTGGAGTAGGTTTAATAACATTATTATTATTACTGATTTACATTTATTTCGAAGATGCTTTTATCCAAAGTGACTTACAGTTAAGAGCTATAAACACATGCGTGCAAGTAATACACAGTTTCAGTCATTTAAGATAGTAAAAGTTAGAAAAGAGAGGAACAATGAGAGCATAAATGAAGGAATAGTGAAAGCATAGATGATTTTTTATTTGTTTTACATTTAAGCGCTCACAGAAGAGATGAGTTTTCAGCTTGAAAATTGAAATTGAATTGATTCAGCTGTCCGACTGTCCCGGGAGAGAAGAAATTGTTGAATTAAGTCGTTATTTTTGTTTTCTTTGCAAAATGTGTAATGTCAGTTTATGTGCTACTGTTTTAGCTGCTATAACTGTGACATGCTGTTTTAGCTGCTATACTAAAAAATACTATGCTATATCATCTGTCTTTAGCTGATCCATATCCAGGTCTGTCTCCAGCTGCTGTAGTAGGAATATGTGTTATTGTGTTTTCTTGTTGCAAGGGTAGAAGTTGTGAATATTATAAACACATTATTTAACATGATGAAAATATAAGAATTATTGTGTGAAATTAATATAAAAGATGCAACTAAACATGTATTTCCTTCTATTTCACCAAATAAATTGTGTGTTTAATAGAGTTTATTACTGTTCAAACAGACATCAGGATGCAGCACAATCATAAAGTGAGATAGAACCTGAATTCCGGAAATGTTGGGACGTTTTTTAATTTGAATAAGAAGAAAACTAAAATAATTTCAAATCACAATAGAACACAGATAATAACAAATGTTTAAACTGATAAATTTTACAATTTTATGCACAAAATAAGCTCATTTCAAATTCAAAGCCTGCTACAGGTCTCAAAATAGTTGGGACGGTCGCATGTTTACCTGGTGTAGCATCTCCTCTTCTTTTCAAAACAGTTTGAAGACATCTGGGCATCGAGGTTATGAGTTTCTGGAGTTTTGGTGTTGGAATTTGTTCCCATTCTTGCCTGATATAGGTTTCCAGCTGCTGAAGAGTTTGTGGTCGTCTTTGACGTATATTTTGTTTAATGATGCACCAGATGTTCTCTGATCTGGACTGCAGGCAGGCCAATTCAGCACCCGGACTCTTATACTATGAAGTTATGCTATTTTAATACCTGCAGTATGTGGTTTTGCATTGTCCTGCTGAAATACACATGCTCCTCTCCAGACAACGTCTATTTCAGGGAAGGCCTTATGTTGCTCTAAAACCTTTATACACCTTTCAGCATTCATAGTGCCTTCCAAAACATGCAAGCTGCCCATACCGTATGCACTTATGCACCCCCACAGTGGTTACCGACAGTGGTTTCTGGAAGTATTCCTGGGCCCATTTAGTAATGTCAATGACAGAATCATGCTGATGAGTGATGCAGTGACTTCTGAGGGCCCGAAGACCACGGGCATCCAACAAAGGTCTTTGGCCTTGTTTCTTACGCACAGAGTTTCAATTCAACTCCAGTTTCTCTGAATCTTTTGATGATTTTATGCAATGTAGATGATGAAATTTCCAAAGTCTTTGCAATTTGATGTTGAGGAACATTGTTTTTAAAGTATTCCACAATATTTTTACACACTCTTTCATAGATTGGAGAGCCTCTGCCCATCATTACTTTTGAGAGATTCTGCCTCTCTAAGACATCCCTTTTATAGCTAATCATGTTACAGACCTGATGTCAATTAACCTGATTAGTTGCTAGATGTTCTCCCAGCTGAATCTTTTCAAAATGTCTTGCTTTTTCGGCCCTTTGTTGCCCTCATGCCAACTGTTTTGAGACCTGTAGCAGGCATCAAATTTGAAATGAGCTCATTTAGTGGATAAAAGTGTAATATTTCTTAGTTTAAACATAAACATAAAATTGTCTCCGTTGTAATATTGTCTATGTTCTATTGTGAATAAAATATTGGCTCATGTGATTGAAAAGTCTTTTAGTTTACATGTTATTCAAATAAATAAAAAAACGTCCCAACATATCCAGAATTTGGGTTGTACTATGAGCACTGAATATGTCTCAAGATCTGTAAGTGTAGATTTGAAAAGTAGTATTAATACATTTTATATAATGATAATTAATTAATGAATTACATAGTTATTAATTAATTAATAGTTATCAGTAGTAGTGTGAGAACAGTATTGGATTATTATGATCACTGCAGAAGCAGAATTCATGGGTGAAGATATGCCAAAACAATAAAAACACACATAACTCACAAATAAATAAAGTGTTTTATTAGGAGATCATATTTGAAATCAACCCAAAATCAACACTCCCTTTATTTCTCCACCCCCAAAATTCACAAACACACAATGTCTCTTTATCATACCTGACGCAAAGCAAGAAATAAGCAAAGATGATGAACGAAAGACAAGGAAGAACAGAGAAATGTGTACAGCACACAAGAGTGTAAACAAGCAAGAATTGGTTGATAGTCGCCATACAGCACAACAGATCCAGACAAACAATGATACTCAAAATGGTCCTGTTGCTGTAGCCACCATTACAGGTGTAGGTGTTATACTGTAAGAGCCTCATGTTGCACATGTTTAGGTCCTTTTTTTGTTTTAAAACCATAAAAAAAATGTGCTTTTTAAAATTTGTCCAGTAGCCATATCACCCTGTAGCCCAAGACCGGTTGCCCACTGAAGCTAAGCAGGGTTGAGCCTGGTCAGTACCTGGATGGGAGACCTCCTGGGAAACTAGGTTGCTGCTGGAAGAGGTGTTAGTGAGGCCAGCAGGGGGTGCTCACCCTGTGGTCTGTGTGGGTCCTAACACCCCAGTATAGTGATGGGGACACTATACTGTAAAAAGCACCCTCCTTCGGATGAGATGCTAAACTGAGGTCCTGACTCTCTGTGGTCATTAAAAATCCCAGGATGTCCTTCGAAAAAAAGTAGGGGTGTTACCGCAGCATCCTGGCCAAATTTGCTCATTGGCCTCTGACCATCGTGGCCTTCTAATCATCCCCACACACTGATTGGCTTCATCACTCTGTCTCCTCTCCACCAATAAGCTGGTGTGCAGTGGGTGTTCTGGCGCACTATGGCTGCCGTCGCATCATCCAGGTGGATGCTGCACACTGGTGGTGGTTGAGGAGATTCCCCCTTGTATGTAAAGTGCTTTGAGAAGTTTGTTTGGAAAGCGCTATATAAATGTAACAAATTATTATTATTTATTAAAATTGTCTGGCAAACAGAGACCTGACGGCAAAGTAGATCACACAGTATTATGTTGGTTTGATTTGATCTGTCTGAGATATCAGCAATTGAAAACTAGCAGTAGTTTGTTATGCTTTTCTAGCCAAACTATCCATTGATAATAATCAAGCTGGGCCAAGTTTGACAATCCTAGTTCACATGATTGCAATGAATTTATGTATTAACTATAAAATTACATATAAATCTTCTTCTGGCTCTTATTAAGACGTTAACAGTTTTAATAGTGGAAACATTATTTTTTTTATCATTAAACATTGATAATTTAGTTGTATGATGTCATAAAATACGTAAAAATATATATAATTTAATTTGCCAAACAGGTCAATTTAAAGCAATTTCCACTTTAAATTGTTGAGTATTGCAGGCCTTTAGCAATGCTTTTTATTTTGACATCCCTTCAGCCATGACACCAAACAATGCCTCTTTGCTAATAGAGTTCCTTGTGTAAGCAAAATAAAAAATAAATTAAAATCTCGACATGGTTCCTGAGCCATCTGAATCAGACGGATTCACATTTTATGCCAGATGGTGGGGCTAATTTTAGAAAGGTAAATTGTTAGTACACTAGATGGCGCTCTATTATAGTATGCATACTGACTGCAGCTGGAGACCCCTGATAAAGGGAGCAAGCCGAAGGAAGAGAGAGATACTAACTGCAGCTACTAGTCAGTGCAAAAGCATTTTTTTACTCAGCTCAGTTTAGTCTAAGCTGTTAATTAATTTATTTTATTTTTTTATTTTTTTTAATTTCCCTATACTTAACCATACTAGATTAATAAATGAAAGAACCTTCATTCCAAAAGGATGTTGAAGAATACAAACAGTGTTTGGTGGGGCAGGCTGACTTTGTTAGTGTTTCTGGAACTGTTTATAGAAAAGGGTTAGGATTTAATAATGTTTGCAGCAATTTAGCTATTTGTTCAATAATAATAATAATAATAATAATGACTGGAGTTTGAGACACACACACACACACACACACACACACACAAACAGAGTGAAGATTACAATTAGAGAACAACCTATAATTTCCTAAATTTCAAGGTCATTGCTAAGCAAGCCCTATTTAAAATTATCCCAACAGGAGTAGAAGGGCAGCTTTCTAAGCATTTAGTTTTTTTTTGTATTCTGAAACACAGTATAAAAAAACATATTGAGATATTTGAAAAATAGCTCTTATCAAAATTAGACAACGCTTAAATTATCGGTGTTAATCTGACACCTATTTAACTGTCAGCATTCATCCATTTTTCGCTGAAAGTGCAAGATGGTGGGCCACTCTAAGGTTACTGAAACCCTACAACAGGAGATTGTCCAGATGAAAGCCAAAGGGATGACACTTTCAGCCATTGCAAGAGAAGTTGGTCATTCCATTTCTCAAATATTGGTCGTTCAGGTAAAACAAATGCACAAGAAGATAGGATAATACAGAGATTCTCAATGGGGTATCAGTACAACACTGCAGCTGGAATTGCTTGCTCGCTGAAGAGGGGAAGGATCTGTATTAGCATGTTTAAGAGAAAGTGAAGTGATGTGTAGCCAAGTATGGAGTCCCATATGCATTTAACCCATCCAAGTGCACACCACAGTAGTGAACACACACACACCCAGAGCAGTGGGCAGCCATATTGCTGCAGCACCCAGGGAGCAATTGGGGTTCAATGCGTTTCTCAAATGTCTCACCTCAGTCGTGTTATTGAAGGTGGAAGAGAGTACTGATTATTCACTCCCACACAGACAATACCTGCCGGACCTGAGACTCAAACCCACAACCTTCTGGTTACAAGTCTGACTCTCTAACCATTAGGCCATGACTGACCCCTTACAGTTCACTTTTAAGAGAAGTCAAACTGAAAACACACTCTGCTGTGACCAAGCCTCTCTCTAATCAGCAGCCAGAATCAAAAGGCTAAGCTCATCTTTGCTGAGGGTAGCATGTTGTGTGGAGAGAGGAGAACTAGTCCAAAGTTCACTTTAGTGATCAGAGCAAGCTTTATTTGGGTCAGATGGGAAACATTTTGTTCACCATCAAACTGTGTGCTTAAAAAAGTCAGTGAAATGTGCAGGAGGAAGTGTCATTTTTTGGGGGATGTTTTCTGCAGCAGGAGTTGGGCCTCTTATACAGCTACATTTCAGAGTGAATGCAATTGTTTATTAGAAGCTCCTTCAGCAACATGCAGACTTAAGGTGGGCTCTTCTGAACAGTAAACAACCAGTCACCAAATGTACCCTAGTAACCACATCACAAAGTAACATTTACACCTTACTATCTGCATATTTGCTGAATTGAGTTTAATAAGATTAATTGTGGACTTTGGGTGTTGTGAAACAAACAGAATGATTTTGCACAAATGCTTTGGGGAAACTTGAGTAAGAATGAATTGATGAACAATAACAATTATGAAAAAAAAAAAAACATTGCCAGTAGGTTTGCTGTCATTAAATATGAACTTATTTAACTGTAAATATTAACTTTTTTTAATTACTAACTGTTTATTGAACCGTTGTATGAAATAAATACAAACAGAGGTGTTTTTGTAAAGCAGAAATCAAACTGTGAGTATTCAGGGCAGGAATGGAAAAAACACCTACAACCTCAAGCTATTCATAGACACACAGAGACACCTCATAAACAAACATCAACCACAAACGTCCAGCAGTTGAGACATTCTCATGCACAACCTCCACTCAACAAATAATACTATGTCTGTACAGAATGAAATGAGTATTTTGCATCTATGTTTTGCACATTATGAATTGCACACATAGTTTTGAGACTTGAAAGGCAGAGCTCACCCAAAAATGAATTTATCATCTCATATACTCACCCTAACGTCATTCCAACCCCATACAACCTTTGTTAATCTCCAGAACACACATGACGTTGTGTTTAATATTCTCTCATCATTTTATGTCCATCTGTTTAAAGTCCACACAACCAATCTCTTCAACCTTCAAAAAGTTTATAAAGACATTGGGCTTTTATTCACATATAAACATTGACTGATGCACATATATACAACTTATCAAATATAAACCTGCATGCTTAATGTGCAAGAAGTACTGACGATCATTTCTGCACATCAACCAAGTCTTTATTTACTTTGGACGCTACAAAATAGACATTTAATCGATGGGCAAAAAAGGTAATAGAACATTATAAAGAAAATGAAAAAAAAAATGTAATTCTTCTTTTTATTATCTGTGTTTTTTGTTCTGTCACTATCATTCTGTTGCACTGTTGAAGCTTCTGTCACGAAAACAAATTCCTCGTATGTATAAACATACCTGGCAATAAAGCTCATTCTGATTCTGATTTGTTTTCTGAAGATGAATAAAAGTCTTGTGGTTGAATGTGGTGCATGTGGTGATTCTCACCAAAACTCAACACTAATACAGAAGTTTAAGTGAACATACAGCAGGATCTGGTACTTAGAAAAAGTTTGATCATCTTCTCATGGTGACAGGCGCATACACCACATGATCCTCCTCTTTAACATTCTGTAAAAAAAAAAACACATCACACAAGATATAATAATAACAAAATTATAATAGTAGAAATGTGGCATTCATAAAATCTTTATCTTCCTCCTACTGCTAAGATAACATGAGGCAAATTTAGATTTGAGATCAGATTCTCAGTGGTTTTCAGATTATACATTGGACATCAAGTGGTGATGAATTATTGGCAAAATTATTAATCTAAATGTTCTTTTAAAAAATAAGGGGTACTATTGTCTGTCACTAGCACAGTACTTTTTAAAAGGACACATTTTAACCTTCTTTGTGCCTACAGAGTACATATTAGTACCCTAGAGTACCCTCATAGCACTAAACAGAAGTTGCAATAGTATTTTCTTGACCAATTGTGATGTATATACGAGTGGAACAGCTCTTGGTTTTGTCTATCAGGAATTAATTGGATGTTTGTGGTTTGCTGTTGGTGGATCTCATGTGACTGACAGGTTATTGTCCAGCACTTGGGCCAGTAAACATACCATAAGAGGAGAGATCTCATTAAAAAAATATATTAAAAAATGTCAACTTTAATTTCTTGGTAACTGTAAGGTAGTAATATGTACACTTATGGTACTGCTGTGAGTGTACAATGAACTGGACAGCCCTAATAGTATGCAAAAAACGATGCAGGTTCAATAGGGAAATTGACCCTTTTTAAAATGCATAAATTACAGCAGAAGTGTGGCCCTCTTTGAACAGACCTGTGAACCATTTCTTTGGTTTCAAAGTTGCATGTGAAATGCTCACTTCAATGGTTCACGTGAAGAATTTCACACAAGAATTTCTAGCCTGCAAGTTATGTGGTCTGGTATGTGACATCTTGATGCAAAGTGTTCTTGACATCTGACATCTGTTCTTGACATAGTATTGACATAAATTGTGAGGTTTTATTTTCCTGTCAAATAGTTTTACTGCATGTTTCTGCTAAAATAAATATATACTTATTTACTTTTATACTTTTACTAAATTCTTTTCTGAACTTCATATCTATTACTTCACATATATATATATATATATATATTCACACTGAATGACAATCTTATGGCTTTCAAACAAATGAATTGACACAGAGACTAAATACAGATTAAATGATCGTACCGCTTGTGTTTTTCTTTTGTAGAACGTTGGCTCAGCATAAGTGATCATTTCTTCACTCGTCTGAACTGTTTAAACAACAATAGATGCATTAAACAGTCAATCTTAACTAGATCTGTTTCTTTACAACATCATTATCAAGACTCAAATGTTAGCATAAATACATACAGGTCCTTTTCAAAAAATTAGCATATTGTGATAAAGTTCATTATTTTCTGTAATGTACTGATAAACATTAGACTTTCATATATTTTAGATTCATTACAACACAACTGAAGTAGTTCAAGCCTTTTATTGTTTTAATATTGATGATTTTGGCATACAGCTCATGAAAACCTTTCAAAAAATCTCAAACAATTAGCATATTTCATCCGACCAATAAAAGAAAAGTGTTTTTAATACAAAAAAAAAGTCAACCTTCAAATAATTATGTTCGGTTATGCACTCAATACTTGGTCGGGAATCCTTTTGCAGAAATGACTGCTTCAATGCGGCGTGGCATGGAGGCAATCATCCTGTGGCACTGCTGAGGTGTTATGGAGGCCCAGGATGCTTCGATAGCGGCCTTAAGCTCATCCAGAGTGTTGGGTCTTGCGTCTCTCAACTTTCTCTTCACAATATCCCTCAGATTCTCTATGGGGTTCAGGTCAGGAGAGTTGGCAGGCCAATTGAGCACAGTAATACCATGGTCAGTAAACCATTTACCAGTGGTTTTGGCACTGTGAGCAGGTGCCAGGTCGTGCTGAAAAATGAAATCTTCATCTCCATAAAGCTTTTCAGCAGATGGAAGCATGAAGTGCTCCAAAATCTCCTGATAGCAAGCTGCATTGACCCTGCCCTTGATAAAACACAGTGGACCAACACCAGCATCACTGACTGTGGGTACTTGACACTGGACTTCAGGCATTTTGGCATTTCCCTCTCCCCAGTCTTCCTCCAGACTCTGGCACCTTGATTTCCGAATGACATGCAAAATTTGCTTTCATCCGAAAAAAAGTACTTTGGACCACTGAGCAATAGTCCAGTGCTGCTTCTCTGTAGCCCAGGTCAGGCGCTTCTGCCGCTGTTTCTGGTTCAAAAGTGGCTTGACCTGGGGAATGCGGCACCTGTAGCCCATTTCCTGCACACGCCTGTACACGGTGGCTCTGGATGTTTCTACTCCAGACTCAGTCCACTGCTTCCGCAGGTCCCCCAAGGTCTGGAATCGGTCCTTCTCCACAATCTTCCTCAGGGTCTGGTCACCTCTTCTCGTTGTGCTGCGTTTTCTGCCACACTTTTTCCTTCCCACAGACTTCCCACTGAGGTGCCTTGATACAGCACTCTGGGAACAGCCTATTCGTTCAGAAATTTCTTTCTGTGTCTTACCCTCTTGCTTGAGGGTGTCAATGATGGCCTTCTGGACAGCAGTCAGGTCGGCAGTCTTACCCAGGATTGCGGTTTTGAGTAATGAACCAGGCTGGGAGTTTTTAAAAGCCTCAGGAATCTTTTGCAGGTGTTTAGAGTTAATTAGTTGATTCAGATGATTAGGTTAATAGCTCGTTTAGAGAACCTTTTCATTATATGCTAATTTTTTGAGATAGGAATTTTGGGTTTTCATGAGCTGTATGCCAAAATCATCAATATTAAAACAATAAAAGGCTTGAACTACTTCAGTTGTGTTGTAATGAATCTAAAATATATGAAAGTCTAATGTTTATCAGTACATTACAGAAAATAATCACAATATGAACTTTATCACAATATGCTAATTTTTTGAAAAGGACCTGTACAATTATATAAAAACACAACTGCAATTTTTTTCATGTCTTTTTTTATTGTAATTGTGTCTATTAATTGATTAAAATATTTAGAGTATATTTTTTCATATTACTTGTTTGAAAGCAGTAGGAAACACTTACCTTTTCTGTCATTTTTTCTACATTTCTTGGAGATGCAGCACATCACGACTGCAGCTACAACCAACAGAGATCCAGCAGCAGCAGCAGAAATCAGCACTATGTTAAATGAAGGTAGCTTCTGACCTGTAATGAACAAAATGAGCCATTAGTGTTAGTGAATCTGTCAGCCTGATCTATAACAAACACTATGAAACACCAGCACTATATATAACTAAGAAATCATCTAAGTCAATGTTAATATCAGCTCCAACATACCTGGACATGGCCAACAAAGTTCACTGATGTCCAGATGTGTGGTCTGGTTTCTGATGGGATTGTTGAGCACACAGCTGTAGGTGTTTTTATCCTGATATTCCACCTCCAGAGGTAGAGAGAGACTGATGCTGAGATCAGACACACTGATGCTGGACAATAAACTGTTTCCTTTGTACCAGGAGAGAGTCACATGATCCACATTCACCCCTGAACACAGCAATGAACAATATGATGATGATGATGAAAGATTTTGTGAACAATCTCTAGTGATGTTAGGCATGGGCAGACGAACTGAAAAACATGAAAATAAAACAGAAATATAAACAGTAGTTCAGCTCAATCATCAGCATTGGTGGCATAACGGTGATTATCACAAACAATATTATGACTCATCCCTTGTTTTCTTTTAAAACTGAAGAAATGGATGTTACGGTAAGGTGTCTACACTGGAAGTCAATGGTGTCAATCTGTAAACATTAAATATTAAACTCTTTGTAGTTATGTCTAAATTTACAAATAAAAATACAACTTAGTCACTTGACAACACAACAGCATAAACCTTAAAACAATTGAAAAAAATATGATTCAAACATATTCAATTAATTGATTAATCAGTTAATCAATGAATAGACTAGCTTTAACAGAAGAATTAATGGGCTTTTATCAAATTATAAGCTTCACTTTTCTGCTTTTGTATCTTACAACACCTCATTGATTTCCGTTGTAAGCACCTCGCTGTAACCTTGCTTCTTTTTTCTTTTCTTAACGAGTCAAAATTATTTTTGTGGTAAGCAATCTTATGCCATAAATCATGTCCATAATTAGTTGAACCCAAAATATTCCTTTAATAAAACAGGAATATGCTCAACACTCAACAAATTATGTTTCTCACCATAGACAGAAATTGTATGGTTGAATTTTTTTAATGGCCGTTTCATTCCACTTATATGTAGTTCATAGAGTCCTGCGTGTTTAGTTGTGATGTTTATGATGGTCAAAGATCCAGTTTGATTGTCCAGCTTCAGTCTGTCTCTGAATCTCCCATCAGGAACATCAGATGTGGAGACGATTCCAGCAGCTTTACTGATTTTAGCTATCATAGATTTTTCAGCTACAAATTTCCACAGTATGTCAGCACCTTCATATGTTTCAGTATCATCAGTGTGTAGAGTGACAGAATCTCCCTCCATCACTGACACTGACTCACCAAACACACCTGATGAACAAACAGATTTTACACCGATTAATGTTGGTTTGGAAAGCCTGAAACCTTTAACAGCAGCAAAGGTACCAAACAAAATGAAAATCAACATATGAACAGACAGACATGTGTGAATCAATAATTGTATCTTTAACATCTTAAAATAAATATGTAACACTGCATGATAAGTTCATTACAGATGGGTAACACTAAGTTTAATTCTGCTAGACACCTTCAGTTGCTTCATATTTTCATATTTCCCTCTTTATAAGAGGCTCACTGAAAAGAGACCTGAATCCAAAGTAGATCTCACAATGATATCTGTGAATTTTCAAAAGCAACAGCAGCAGAAACCTTATTTATTCAAAATGAAAATAAACAAAGCAGTAAAAAGGCACTTGTAACTTACCAATCAGACAACACAAACAGAGCAAAAGTGTGTGAAACATTTTCTTCAGTTGTTCAGTGACTCTGATCTAATAAGACTACCTGCTGAATCCTCCCCTGACAGAGTTTGACCACCCTGTTCACACACATTCTGAGCACATTATGATTGTGTGTGCGCGCATATATATATATATATATATTTGCGCACACACAATTTTTCACAGATTTATATATATATATATATATATATCATATATACGTGTGTGTGTGTGTGTGTGTGTGTGTGTGTGTGTGTGTTTATTTTGGAAATTTAAGTTTTTATTTTTTTTAATTGATGGTTTCTGAAAAGTAGTTTTTGACTGTTTCAAATATGAGAAAGTAGGGGTATGGACAATTGGATTAGTCACCCTAAATTTAATGATAAACCTTACAGATTTTAAAATAATTTCATGTGTGACAAGCAGCTCAGCATCTCTGTCAAACTGAAACCAGCTGTGGTCTGATTTTCTTCAAAAATATGTTTTGATCTGTTTGGTAGACAAGTAGCTTCTGTAAGAGAATGGACATTTTGATGTGTGTTTGGTTTGTAGGTGAAGGGCTTCTTCCTGTCCTGCTTTTATGAACCCCACAGTCTGTCTTCCCTCTCACACAGAACATCTTTACAGTCAAAGAAGAAATGCTTCTGTTCATCAATGTATCTTTAATTGATTTATTATTAATTTTTCATTAGAATCCTTTTATTAATCTTTCTTTAATGGTTGGTTACAGTGTTGTAACAGATGTGATGAATTACACTAAAGGGAAAATTAAAATGTTTCTGAAAAAGTTTTTCTAAAGAGGGAATGGTGTTATCAAAAGAAGCTCTGTTTTATACTTTAAAGCAAGGTTGAGCAATGTGTTTTTTGGCAGTGGCTACTTGCACTGTGAAAATAGTCTATGTTCTTAGCAATAGATGCTATTATGGCCTCATGCTCCATATGTTCAGGTCCTATGGATCTTATTATTCATTGTCCTGCCTTGTGGTCTTCTAATGGACCAAAATGTCTTAAATGTTTAAACAAAGCAAGTTAAAAAAAAACAACAGCAAACAAAAAAAAATAATAATCCTCTCTTTCTGAGAAAGCAATTTGCACTTATAATTTTTGAATATTACAGGTCTCTAGCAGTCCCTTATATTTTGACATCCCTTCAGGCATGACACCAAACAGTCCATATTTGCTTAAGTTCCTTAATCAAGTGTCTTGTGTAAGAAAAAGGGGAACCATAAATAAATAAATACATCTTCAAATGATTCCTAAGCTGTTTGTAGCATGCAGATTCACATTTTATGCCAGATGGTGGAGTTAATGTTGGAAAGGTAAATTGTTAGTCCAGTAGATGGCGCTCTATTATAGTATGCATACTGACTGCAGTATAGACACTTTATATTGATGAAGTAAGATACTAGTCAATGCAAAGTCCTTTCTTTACTCAGTTGTTTAATCTAAGCTCTTAATAGCTCTCAGATTCACTTCATAACTATACAACAAGATTAATAAATGAAAGGACCTTCATTCCAAATTGATGTTGAAGTATGCAAACTATGTTTGGTGGGGCAGGCTGACTTCGTTAGTGTTTCTGGAGTTGGCTGTTCTCCCAGCTGATTAACAATTGGCAGAGAGAACTGTTTATATTAAAGAGATACTCCACCCCAAAAAGAAAATTTTGCCATTAATCACTTACCCCCATGTCGTTCCAAACCTGTAAAAGCTTTGTTCGTCTTCGGAAAAGAGTTTAAGATATTTTGGATGAAAACCGCTTGTGACTGTCCCATTGACTGCCAAACAATTTTTACGCTCTTTTGTATCAGACGCACCTCACTGATGCGCTGTTTTCGTTCAAATCAAAGCGTGAATACACGTAGAAGATGTATCCATGAGGCGTGGCTGACACAGAAGAGCGTACACACTTTGCGTCCAGGGGATATTCTCAAAAATAGCGCTACGGTGACGGCAGAGGAGACAAATTGTTGAATTATTATTATTTTATTTTTTTTGTGTACAAAAATGATTCTTGTAGCTTCATAACGTTACGGTTGAATCACTGATGGCAGATGGACTATTCTGACGATGTCTTTCATACTTTTCTGGGTCTTGACAGTGTTAATTGTTCGGCAGTCAATGGGACAGTCACAAGCCTCCCGGTTCATCCAAAATATCTTAAATTGTGTTCCGAAGACGAACAAAGCGTTTACAGGTTTGGAACGACATGGGGGTAAGTGATTAATGTCCACAACAATTTAGCTATTTGTAGAAAGAAAAATTCAAACAATATCTTTACAACAAAAGAAACACCATTTTGAGGTGAAAATTCTGGATAGAAAAGAGAGGTGGTTTGAAAGAGGCGTAAAGGAAGCAATTCATGTAAAGGTGGAGCGTCGCTCTTTGAATAGGGGAGGGGGTTTGAGACACCATCTGTCCCACACCTATGATGCTGTGCTGGAAACGGTGCCACGACGCTGCAAGGAGAGATTGGTGTGCTCCATTCGGAGAGTAGGAGGGGCACCATCGTGAGCTGTAACACCATCTACTCTGGCATGTGTTACACATTTAATCCAGTAGTCATATGACATATGATACAACTCTATGTGTTTTCAGCGTCAAAACATGGATTAATTTTCACATTTGGTCAAATTTCCGTCATTGGTCAGCAGGAGGCGCTTTCACTTTAGAAACAAAGTGGATTCCTCGGTAACGACTGCACACATAATAGCCAGAAATGGGCAGCACTGGATTTAGTTGGTTAGATTTGTATTTTGTTATGTTCTGTTTATTGTCAGAGACATAGCTATGTTTATTGTGAGATGTAGTAACTATAGCAACCGCGGCGCCCATTGCCCTATGTTGCCAGGAACTACCGTGAAACGTATAGTTCACATTGCAGGCTAAAGTGTCCCAAATCCAACTTTTTTTGCCCAAATGTGACCCATATATGATTTTCTTATAACAGTCTGAACAGCACAAATCCGATTTTTTCAAATCAGGCCCAGGCCACTTTCATATGTGGTCCTAAATCGGATACATTTCCGATGTTTTGCAATGCGACTTCAGTCTGAATGCCTGTCGCATGTCGCATTTCATGCGATTTTTACGTCATTGAAATGTGACAGACTTCACAATTCTGCGCTAACAGGATCAGCATCCATTTTTATTTCCGCAAACACAGTGCACTGCGTCTGACGTCACGTCTTCTTCTGCGCATGCGGGTCACTTCAGGACCATATACGGTTCACACATGAGACTGATGGCAGTCGCATTTAAATGACGATGTGAAGAACAGCGCAAAAAAACGGATTTCAGCAAAAAATCCGATCTGAGCATTAAGACCTGCGGTGTGAACTAAGTCTTAGGTAAGGGTGACAGTTAAGATTTTTGTTGCAACACTCTTAAATGCCTTACCTCAGGGAATTTATTTCTCCTCAGGGATACCCCTAAGTCAAATTACTTAAGGACTACCAATTATGGTAAGAAACTACCAATTATGGTAAGAAATAAAGATATAAAATGGATGTGCGGACAGACAAAGACTCAGATGCGGCGGCTGTCATCTCGGCTTTGTTGCTGTGGTCAATAAAGTCTTATTTTGATATCTGGAACTCTGCTTCTAGAGCTTTATGGACAAATTTGAGAAGACCATCGTTTGTTTCCACAACAGTAGTAACTTAGTAATTAATAATAATAATAATAAAGCAAAAAAAATAAAAAAAATTCTTACTTTTAATTGGCTAAGAAATCAAGTACACTGCTGGGCAATAACCAATAATTTGTATTCTATAATATATTTTAATGAATGAATGAAGCATTTCAATAGACCTTTATTGTGTATTGCTGTACACTCAAAGCACTTCACAATCATATGGGGGGATATTTCCTTCTCATGCTGGCGGACACATACTCTACTACTTGATCCTCTTCTTCAACTTCCTGTAAAAAACACATCACAAAAGACACAATAAATTATTTTAAATACGAATAATAATAATAAAAATGTATTGCAGCAATAGTAGCAAGAAGTAGCCTGAAATGAAACATCTCATGAATGAATTTGTGTCAGAATTCAGTAGCTTGTTGGATTGCGTTTTCTCTTTTCTCCTCCCTTTCAAAGATAATGAGTCTAGGCCTATTTATTGTCATTTCTTCTGCACAATTGTTTAGTTTTTAGTCATTTTTCCCTGCTATCTGTGACACTTTTATTATAATCTTGCACTCTTTTAGTGTTTTCTCAGTTGTTTTACAAATGTATTCCAGGTCAAATGACTAATTACTTGCTAAAACGTAATATGTAATGCTATCCAGCACAATATGAAAGTTAATCTTCTATTATTTTTTAGTTAATCTTCTATTATCGGAGTCTTGTTCTGCTTGACCGTAAAACAACACAACCTTTTTATTCCCCCACTGGTCTCACATATCAACGTGACTTACGTTTTTCACCCACTGCCCCCTAGTGGCTATATGTATGAACTGCATAACATATATAACACTCATTATGAATTTATATTCAAACAGCTTGAATATTACATCCCCTTTCTTTGAAAACTTTGACATATTATAGCAGAAATCCAACATTACAACTCAGCAATTATTTAATTAACATAACGCAACGATCAATATAAAACTATACAAGCCACAACTACATCAACGGTTGCAACAATTAACATAACTTTTTATTTTATTTTTAGGGCAGCGATCCGCCTACACCCTTTACAATTATAGATCAAGGACGACTCTGGGTTTCACTTCATGTCCTGATGTGGTAACATAGCGTGGAGCAGCAGTGTTTTTGTGTCTGTCTGCCAAGGGTGATCCAACGGCACTGTGTGTTGAGTTGTTGAAGACATTCTGGACTCAGCATTGACAGGCTGTGCTTTATCTTGCAAAAGGTGATGACGATTTCTTCGTAAAACTTGGCCTTCCACAGTGCATACATGGTAGGACCTGAAGGTGTCCGCAGGCTTGATGACTACAGCAGGCTTCCAGCTCCCTGAATCCTGAATTCGGACATGGTCTCCAGTCTGTAGTGGTGTGTGCAGTTTTGCTGACCTGTTGTAATACTTTTCTTGGTACTGTTGCCTTTGTTCACGTCTAGCATGAACATCTTTTACACATAAAGTCTTGGGCTGTAGCTGTCGGTTGGTGATGGGGAGAATGAAGCGCAATCTTCTGCTCATCAGCAGTTGGCTCAGTGATCTGAAACCATCCACTGGGGTGTTCCGGTACTCCAGCAGGTTGATATAGGGGTCTTTCTTGTCTGCTTTCGCTTTGTCCATTAGTGATTTTGCAATCTGTACTGCCTTCTCGCTCAGCCCATTAATTTGTGGGTAATGTGGCCTACTTGTACAAAATCCCAAGCGCGAGCAAAATTCTCAAAGTCTTTTGAGCTGAATTGAGGCCCATTTTTTCAGGGATCCCATGTGCTGCAAATATTTTCTTTAGTTTCAGGATCACTGCCGCAGCTGTGGTGTTCTTGAGCTTCTCCAAGTCAAGGTATCTGCTGTAGTAATCTACCACCACTATGTGGTCTTCATTATTCCACGTGAATAAATCAGTACCTACAGTCTGCCATGGCCAGTTTGGGATAGGATGTGAAATGAGAGGCTCTTTTGTATTTGACATTCGACGCTCAAGGCAAATGGAACACTGTTCGACCATGCCAGCGATCTGTTTGGACATGCCAGGCCAAAAAAAGAATGTCTCTAGCATGCTGTTTGGATTTTTCCATTCCCATGTGGCCTGAATGAACGTGTTTAAGAATCTCTTCTCTCAACAGCGTAGGAATTACGATCTTTTCTCCCTTGAAGACCATCCCGTCCATCTCAGATAATTCATCCCTGTGGTTCCAGTACTCTAGGATGGCTGTAGGGCATCTCTTTCTCTCATTAGGCCAACCTTCTTTAATCACTCTCCTTAATGTTTACATTTGCACATCTTTCTCTGTTTGCTTCCGGATACTACTGAGTTTTGTGTCACTGACTGGTAGAGCACTGAGTACAGTATGGACTTCACTGAAATTGTTATCCAGGCAAGGCATCGATTTTCTTGACAATGTGTCTGCTACTGGAATATTCTTGCCAGGAACATGCACGATGGTAAAGCTGTACTTTTGCAATTGCAGGATCATTCTTCAGGATCAGCCTTATTAAGATCACGTGGATCCAGACATACTCTCAGCTTGCCAGACGAATGGCATTCAGCGCCAACTTATATAAGATTATATATAAGCAGTTGGCTCTGGCCATTTTGGTGGGCTGAAATGCCATTTGTTTGTGCAGCTACAGAAATATGAACAAATCAGGTTTCAATATTCAAGGCAAACAGGAGTTTTCCCATGTTTTTGTTTGCCGAATCAGTTCTGTCTTCCTCCTGTGCCTGGACTGTATTAACAACAATACAGGTGAGTTTTAAACAACATAGCTTGCATTCCTATATAGAATTATGATTCAAATGCATTATTTGTAATATTTAAATTCCTGACCTGTTTTTCTTCATTTCCTGCAGTAGCAGAACATCC
This sequence comes from Barbus barbus, assembly GCF_936440315.1. Lineage (NCBI taxonomy): Eukaryota > Metazoa > Chordata > Actinopteri > Cypriniformes > Cyprinidae > Barbus > Barbus barbus. The sequence goes on along the minus strand of NC_136737.1, from coordinate 7,255,593 downwards.
TAACTACAGCAACAATCAACAAAGATGCAGTAGCAGCAGAGACCCAGCACTATCCTGGCGAATGAGAGTGTGAGAGAGTCTGGGGGAGTGGTCCTGTAAAGGACAGTCAGTTTTGGGGAATGTGTCAATCTTCAACAAAAGAGATCAGGTCAGTAAATAACCACAAATATCAGTGCTGCCATACCTGCACGTGTGACAGAGTTTGCTAATTTCCAGATGTTGATTCTGGTTGCTGATGGGATTGTTGAGCACACAAGTGTAGGTGTTTTTATCCTGATATGTGAAAAGTGATTAGTGGCCTGCATAAAAAAAGCCTTGAACATAAAACAGGACAAAAATATAGTTGATGACTAGACAATAATTTCATTCTAGACACTTCTTTGTGAAGACAGTGGCATATAATACAGTGAAATATTATATTCTTTAGCCATATAAAAACAGTTGTAATATGCGCGGGTGAAATTTACCCGCTGGCAATTTTAGGTATACAGCGACCCCTGGCGGTTATAGTGTTAATTAGGGTTATATCTATACTCAGTGGCGGCACAAAGTAATGTAATTTATGAATAAATATAGAAAAAAGAGAAAGTTTTTTTTTTTTTTCAATTCAATAAAAACTACGTAATAGACCACATATTAGCCATTTTTTTTTAGGTTTTTAATGTTTATTTATCAGTGTTAATGAGAGTGACACCGGTCACGTCAGCATTTGACCCTTCTATAGTGGGTGGAATGCACAAGCTCTTTGCAAATTGTATTTCCATTGTATTTTTCCATTCTATGGGAGTCAATGGGGACCAGCAACTGTTGAGTTACCGACATTCTTCAATATATATATATATATATATATATATATATATATATATATATATATATATATATATATATATATCTTTTTTTTTTTTTTTTTTTTTTTTTTTGTGTGTGTGTGTGTGTGTTTAACAGAAGAAAGAAGTTAATGCAGGTTTGGAACAAAATGAGGCTGAATAAATGGTGACTTTTTTTTCTTAATTTCGGAGTAAACTATTAGCCTACTTTAATACCATCTACCATCTCGCACTAGCAGCTCAACATCTGAGTCAAACTGAAACCTTCTGCGGTTGGTTGTCTCTGGAAATGTGGTTTGATATGTTGGGTGAACAAGCAGCTTGTAGGTGAGAGTGACCATTTAGTGTGTGTATGTTTAGTTTGTAGGTGAAGAGTTCATTCCTGTCCCTCACACAACTGCTTTAGAGTCAAATAAAATATTGAATTCATCAAAAACTGTCAAATCTGGGTCACAGGTCTAGTTTGACTGTTTTGTTGTATTCTGTATTTTTATTATTTATTTATTTTTTTACTTAAACTATCGTGTGAATCATTATTTCCCATTATATTGTTTTGTTTTTACAATAACTAAAATAATAAACTACCATTTAAACTCAACAGTAGTCTTCATTTTATTTTATTTTTTAAATCAGCCTACTGTAACGTTTATACTGCAAGTTGAAGCATCTTTCTATTCTATGCTACAGCAATCCCACAAGACATTTAGAAGCACTTGTGTGATGTGATTAGTTTAGTATTTAGTGTTGCTTAAGTGAATGCATTGCAAAAGATCATTGCTAGGCTCATAGCTAGCCTATTTTCATTTTGCAACCTGTTGTTTACTCTGCTGAGTAAATTTACCATGTGGGCTGGGCGGGGGGGGGTGGGAGAAACGAAAAGAAAAGGATCTTTCACCAGAGGGACCTAATTCAAGTATGAACAAGTCTCAAAAAGCTTGGGTTGAACTCATTCACAGCCCGTCATTAAAATACACACCAGTATATTTAAAGATATAGCTTGCTAGCACACCAATAACATTACCTTATATGTTTATTATGCCCTGCATGGTGATTAGCAGAAATCGTGGTCACGTCAAGGCTAGGATGACCATATTTTGATTACCGAAAACCAGGACACTCGGCCCGGCAATGGGATACTCAAATGATACTCAAAGTTTACTCAAAGATGCCTTATTAATTTCAATACATTTAAACTATGCCTCCTCTGTATGGATATAAAATTGTTGTATTACAAAATACTATCTATAACCAAAGACACACATTCAGATAGGCTTCTCAGAGGTTACTCAACATGTTTTATTATGACAGGTTTCAAAAATATTGAAGGAAATAATGTCTCTTCTGTATTAGAAAAATAAATAATAACTAAAAAAAATATATATCCAAATTGAACAAAAATAGCTCTCACAAAAAATAACTAACAAAAAATATTTTAATCTTTAGTTTTCTTCTTCCTCTTCATCCTGTTTTTCTTCCTCATCCTCCTTGTTTGCTCATCTATATTTTGCTGTAGAGCAGCTTCAGTGCTTCACGTGTGACTTCAACGGAGTGGGGCGCTAAAACACCATTCACAATAGCTTCGGTCTTAGTGCGGGCACTGTTCAACTTTTTGTCAGAATCTGGGAATGCCTTTTTTAGCAATGCACTAGTGCAATCCATGGACCTGTAGCTGTTGTGGTGTTTCACTGTATGAAATGACAATGCACCCTCTGCTGCATTCACAGCATCCTCAGATTTCCCAGGTCTCACAAAGAACTCCGTCAACCTCTCACCTCACACAGTTTTTTTTATGTTTTTCGGTGTCCATGTGAGCTTTGAGATCTGTGGCACCCCCATTGGACACCGAAACATATGTGCCAGGTTAGCACACGGTGCACGCAGCCTTCCACTTGTCCCGACCGGGAGAGTAAGTGGGGAATTTATTCTGTAACTCATTGGTAAATGTGTATTTGCGCTTCGGCATGTTGCAGGCAGATGTGTTCAGACTCGTTGTGAGTTTAAAGAGAGCCGCGCACACGGGATTATGCAGCACCGCAGGTGCAGGGTCCCCTAGTGCCCTAGTTAAAAAAACAGCCAGAACGGCCAGGACAGGACGTGAAAACAGGACATGTCCTGGGAAAACAGGACGTTTGGTCACTTAAGGCAATATTAATTATGAAGCACTTGTTTCATCTAATTCCCTTATCCGTTCTGTGATACAAGAAGCAAAACACTACACAAAAAGAAACTCCGTCGTCGAGTTTCTGCACATTTAGCACCGGACAGGAAAGTGAAAAGCGTGGACAGGATAGGAGGGGTGCGAATGGAATTCCGAGCGCTGCTGAGGCGAAATGGAAACCCCGGAGTGGATCTGGAGACAGCAGACTGATTAATGCACTCGGCGTGGATTTCAATCCGCGCTGAGTGCATTAATCAGTCTGCTGTGTCCAGATCCACTCCGGGGTTTCCATTTCGCCTCAGCAGCGCTCGGAATTCCATTCGCTGCAGTAGCCTTGGTAAAATGGGCACCTTACAACCCCCCAAACCCCCCCCGAAACCACCTCCACTGTGTGCTCTTCCCCGAAGTGCGTGCTTTCATCTGGATCACACCTTGGCTATTTTTAGTATCTTCCATAGGGAGGCTCCTGGATTACTGCTTTCATCTTTAACTAAAAAGCTGTCCACTAAAAGTTGTTAAAATGAAGTTTCTCTTTTATTCGCTTGCAGTGATCATGTTTTTACTCGACCACGGTAAGACCTTTATTTATTACAAGTTACAACCACTCTTCCGACCCCAGTTTCTGTGACCGTAGGTAGGCTCTGTTGTGACAGATTATGGTTAAAGTGACAACAGCGTCTACCACAGTCATACAATTCGTGTAACGGTGTTGATAAAAGCAACCGAACGCAGCTGAAAGGCAGTCTAGATCAGTTTCAGTGACCTTGTAGCCTAGAATAAGGACAGACAATAACAACGTAGGCTATCATACCTTCAGTAAATGTTACATCAGTGAATAAACTCAAATGTGAATAACTTAAACATAGGAAGATGGGACTAAAAAAATAAAATTACTGTTATCTGAATAGCATTTTTTTTTTTTTTTTTTTTTTTATGAATACGGGTATGTTTCTCAAAATCTTCATGATGTCTAAACAAATCATCCACAGCTATATTGTAGCAGTGTTGTATTGTTTGGTTTATATTTCTGTTGCAGGTGCATCTGGTGTTGGATCAGATGAAGTGTCAGTGATGGAGGGGGATTCAGTCATTTTTCACACTGGTGTTGAAACAAACCAACAGGAAGATATTAAATGGTATTTCATCGACACTCGCATTGCTCAAATCAATGGACATCTCAGTTTTATCTGTACAGATGTTCAGTGTAATAATGGCACTGAGAGATTCAGAGACAGACTGAAGCTGGATAATCAGACTGGATCTCTGACCATCACAGACACCAGAACCACAGACTCTGGAGTTTATGAACTGAAGATCATCAGTAGCACCAGCAGCAGTGACAAAATCTTCAAAGTTATTGTCCTTAGTGAGTCATTAATGCATTATGTATTTTTTTATTTATTTAATTTTATAGTTAAACTCAGATGGAGATAATCTCTGACCAGCTGATAATTATCTGTTCAAATGAGGATTCAAAACAAAATATGTAAAATGTGTTTATAAGCACACACCATGCATTATTTTTGTAATCAAAAGTCAAGAAAAGGCTTGTTGCTTTCATCTTCACTGTTGTGGAGTTTGCTGTTATTTTCAGCAGAACGATCCTCCAGCAGCTGTTGCTTTGTGTTTCAGCTGTTCCTGCTAAACGTGATGAAGTGAAGACAAAGGAAGGAGAATCTGTCTTTTTAGATTCTGGTGAAACAAGAAAACCAAATTATGTGATGGCATGGTTTTTTAAAGACACTGTCATCACTCAAATGACTGGTGATCCCAATAAAACCTGTACAGATGTTCAGTGTGAAGATGGTGATGAGAGATTCAGAGACAGACTGAAGCTGGATCATCAGACTGGATCTCTGACCATCACAAACACCACAATCACAGACTCTGGAGATTATAAACTGCAGATCATCGTGAGCGACAGCAGCTTCAGCATCACCAGAGTGAAGACATTAAATGTTAATGTCACTGGTGAGTAGACTATAATTTAGTCATTCAATGTGTTTTCTTTGAGGAATAAAAAAAGTATTTTCTTTTTTTTTTAATAAGCAACTGTTTGGTTGTGGGCTGTTTAAGAAAGCAAGCTTTGACTTTATAACACGTTGACTAATGTTAGTCAAATGTAAACAAATATTATCAGTCATTTTTCCTGTGAACATTGTTTTCTTGTTGAATGAAGTTTCCTGTTGAGTTCACAGTGATGTGATGTAGTTTTAAATGCTGTTGCTAAAAACAACAGATGTCACCATTTATCAGTTAAACCAATATCATACAACTGATGACCGAAGTAGAAAGGTGTAAATATCAGTCAAAGATATGGTTAAATACTGGATGGGTCATCATTCTCTCGGTTTCTCTTTAGCTGTTCCAAATTCAGGTCTGTCTTCAGGCGCTGTAGCAGGAATACGTTTTGTTGTTCTGCTGGTGGTTGCGGCTGTAACTGCTGGTTTGATGTAAAGTTCCCATGGGAGATATAGAAGAGTATCACCGAATGTAAGTATTTCATACAGCGGATGATTTACTGTGGGGAGAAACAACGGTAATACTTTATAATACAGGTGCACAAACATGCATTAAATAATGCTAAACTAATGCACAGATAACCATGAGTTAATTAAAGAACTAAACCATTTTATTAAATGATTACTGCATCAGCTACTAATGAACATTCTATATGATTCATAGATTAAGTAATCAATAAATTGTTATTACTTAAATGTGTCAATGTATTAATTCCCTATAATAACATATTATATTAACTAATGATGTAAATTCATATGTTAATTATCACACTGTGTCGAAGCCATGCCTTTCAGCTTCCAGTTGTTTGCTAATAATTTGCAAAGGTATCATTATGTTACTACTTTAAGTAGCATATTATTGTTAAGTAATATGTCATTGTGGTTATGGATTTTGAATTAGTTAGTTAGTCATGTGCCTCAACAAGTAAAGTAGTTGTTATTTAATCATATAGAGTGTTCATGAGTTGCTGATGCAGTAATTATTAATAAATGGTTTAGTCCTTCATGAGGTATACATTAACTCTATTACGTTATTACATTATCTGTGCATTAGTTAAGTATGAATTAATGAATATTAGTGTCATTAGTCGTATTGTAAATAGCTACCGAAACAACTTTAAAGTACTAGTGGTTCTTGTAATTAAATGTACACTATGAATACTTTTTTGTAATTTATGTTTAACACCACTGAAGCAGATATTCACCAGTGATGCATAGTCAAAAAAAAAAAATTAACTCCAATTCAACTCAAATTAAATAAAAAAAATAAAAAGAGTAGAAAATGGCAATACTGTAGTTTTAGATGCGGTATTGATTGAAATCAATAGTTACATTTTGTATTATTGGAATACACAGTCGATGACAGTTTGATGCAGTTATAGACACTGTTTTAAAGGGATACTCCACACCAAAATGAACATTTTGTCAATCACTTACTCCCATGTCGTTACAAACTCGTAAAAGCTTCATTCGTCTTCAGAACACAATTTAAGATATTTTGGATGATAACCGGGAGGCTTGTAACTGTCCCATTGATTACCAAACAATTAACACTGTCAAGGTCCATAAAAGTATGAAAAGCTTCGTCAGAATAGTCCATCTGCCATCAGTGGTTCAATCTGAATTTAATGAAGCAATGAGAACACTTCAAAGAAAACAAAAAAACTATTTTATTCAACAATTCATCTCCTCTGTGTCAGCATAGCGCCATTTTGGAGAATGTCCACTGGACGCAAGTAGTGATGGGTCGTTCTTGAACGATTCGTTCATTTTGAACGAATCTTTAATGTGACTCGGGAAGAACGAGTCGTCTCGGGGAGTGATTCGTTCAGTCGCGCATTGCACAGCATTCTCGAGTTTGAGTCGTTCGTTCATCACGTGACAGCCCCATACGCTTAACCAATGCAGCCTGAGCCGGAAAGAGAATTGATTAGTTCGTCTATATCGAGTCTTGGGTTTGAGTCGTTCGTTCATCACGTGACAGCCCCATACGCTTAACCAATGCAGCCTGAGCCGGAAAGAGAATTGATTAGTTCTTGATCGAGTCTCGGGTTTGAGTCGTTCGTTCTTTTGTCACGTGACCACTTGCCGGATCAGTACATATCAAATAGGCTACCATAAAGTAAAACTGTATTTTTTGTATGTTGGATCATATTTAAGAATTATCATAAAATTATCAAAATATGTGTAATAAGCATTTTCCTAGAAATAAAAATGGTCTGTTCATTTTTTTGAATGCAAACATGCCTTAAAGCATGTTCTAAAATATAGCCACAGTGTTATTTTAAAGCTTATTTATTTTTTATTTATTTAAAAAAGGCCTAGCTTGTTGTGCAGTATTTTGTTTTAGTTTTTTAAGGCTCTGTGGCTTTAGTATATTTTAATTTTCTTGTATTTTTTATTTAAATAGTTTAAATTCATTTTGGAATAGTTATCTTCTTTGCTATAGCTTTTTCTGGCACAAAAATAAACAATAAAAAACAATTCAGGAGTGTGTACAGAGTGTTAATGTCTAAAGTGTCATATGTTACAAAAGTATAGTAAGTAACACTATAGTCCAATCTAAAGGGTTAACTCAAAAGACATAAATACAACAAGGTATTGTATTTTATGAAGATTAGACAAAAAAATAAAAAATAAAAACAAAGCATAACAAGTCAAGTCTGCTTTATTGTCAATTCTTCCACATGTACAGCACACACATACAGAGAACTGAAATTGCGTTACTCTCAGACCCTTGGTGCATACAGTTAACATTAAACACTGACAGTAGACGTTCAAATACAGATAATACAGTTTAAACATATGTACATACAACTATACAAATGAGGACGTTTGTAGAAAAATAAAAAAAGAGATAAAGTGGCGTAAGGCACATGGCAGAATAGATAAGAGTGCAAACCAGTTAAAAAAACAAAACTCTGCAGATATATGTGTAGTGCAAGAAGAGGTTAACCAACTCGTTATTATCTTTATTACCACATGGTGTTATGGAAAAGAACCATGTGACAGAAATTAAAAGCAATAATTTGAGACCACAAAAGCATCACATAACTGTAAGAGTAAATAATAATACTAATAATTCTAATAATAATAATAATAATGACTATGCACCCGTTTGTAAGGAAGGTTGTAAATTAACTAATTTCGCTGTCCAAAACTGTCACGTCACGTGACAAAAGAACGAACGACTCAAACCCGAGACTCGATATAGAAGACCTAATCAATTCTCTTTCCGGCTCACGCTGCATTGGTTAAGCGTATGGGGCTGTCACGTGATGAACGAACGACTCAAACCCGAGACTCGATATAGACGAACTAATCAATTCTCTTTCCGGCTCACGCTGCATTGGTTAAGCGTATGGGGCTGTCACGTGATGAACGAACGACTCAAACCCGAGACTCGATAAAGACGAACTAATCAATTCTCTTTCCGGCTCAGGCTGCATTGGTTAAGCGTATGGGGCTGTCACGTGATGAAGGAACGACTCAAACCCGAGACTCGATATAGAAGACCTAATCAATTCTCTTTCCGGCTCACGCTGCATTGGTTAAGCGTATGGGGCTGTCACGTGATGAACGAACGACTCAAACCCGAACACTTGTCAGATAAGAGGTGGTGCGCTAATCATAGACTAAAGACCCAGGTAAACAATTAAGTAATATTTTCTGTTTCTTATAGCATAGTTTTGTATTGTTTGTAGTGTGATAAACGTTTGCATAAGTAGTAGATGTGTTTGGAAAGTAACACATAACATTTGAATTATATTTTGCTAAAATGAACGAAATGACTCGAAAAAAGATTCGTTCATTTTGCTCAAAGGTCCGAGTCGGTAAAATGATCCGAACTTCCCATCACTAGACGCAAGCAGTGTGTCAGTCGCGCCACACGGATTCGCTGTTTTCATTCAATTCAAAGCGTAAACAAATGTAGATGTGTTCTTGTGTTGTGGCTGACACAGAACAGCGTACGCTGATGTCATCTAGTGGATATTCTCCAAAATGGTGCTATGCTGACACAGAGGAGATGAATTGTTGAATAAAATAGTTTTTTTGTTTTCTTTGTGCAGAAAAAGTGTTCTTGTTGATTCATTAAATTCAGATTGAACCACCGATGGCAGATGGACTATTCTGATGATGCCTTTCATACTTTTATGGACCTTGAAAGTGCAGTTTACTATGCAGTCAATGGGACAGTCACAAGCCTCCCGGTTTTCATCCAAAATTTCTTAAATTGTGTTCCGAAAACGAATGAAGCTTTTACGGGTTTGGAACGACATGGGGGTAAGTGATTAAAGAGAAAATTTTAATTTTGGGGTGGAGTATCCCTTTAAGTATTTTGGAAAAGTGTTTGTGTAACTGACACATCAATTACTTTTATTGCATGAATCATTATTTTTGAATGAATTATTTTTTTTTATTATTTTATTTTTTTCAGGTGGATGATGTTAATAAAAGCATTGCTTGGGACACATGAGGACGAGGCTGCCTACAAAAAAAAACAATGTAACAACATTTATAATTGTGATACTTCCAGTGAAAGAGATGCTAAAGAGAATTAAGAAATGAAGGAAAGAAGAGGATCCATTGAAACTCTCTTCAGAGTAATTGTGTCATGAGTCCAGGATTTCAATTTCAATTTAAAAAATGATTTTTGCTAGAATTATTTCATGAATTAAAGAATTTAGCCTTAAAGGTGCTGCATGTAAGTTTATGACTCTACTAAAGCATAAAAATACCATAATATGTTTGCAGATATTTAAGAAACAAGCTAAGCTAACATCCTTGTTTATCTGAAAAACAATGCTACAGTCAGTTATTCTCCTTTGAAAATGTATTCTCCTTCGCCCACTTCCAGTTTACCCAATTGTATTTTGGCACCCAGGTTGCCAGTTGGCAGAAAACACAGCGTAGGCCTATTTCATTTAATTAATCGTCATGTGCGCTCATTCCTGTTGGTGTCGTTAATCTGGCAACCTGCGTGTTCATCAATAATTTGGACTGCAATACCTAGTCAATCCTACATACAGCACCTTTAAACAGTATATGAGCAATAATGTAAGAAACAAAACAATGCATCACTTAGCAATAGATCAGTGCTTGATGTTTTCAGTATATGCATTTATCAAAGCTGCTGAAGTGTTCTACTGGAATAATGAGCGATCATCTCTTTCTTATACTTTGCACAAAGATATAATAATGCTAATCCGTTATTACATAAGTTATTGTGTTTTACACAATTACCTCACCAAGAAGAGCATTATGACAAAACAAAATCACTCCTCACACATGCTTATTCTGCTCTTCATGTTTCTACTGGTTTTGACTGAAATCATTATGTTACTAATGTAGTCACTAACAGCTACACTGCAACCAACACCAGCCTTAAGATGCCTCGAAATTAAATGATTTATATTTAAGTTGGTAAAATACTTTGCTGAGATGTTCAGTGCCTTTAAGTGGAATGCTGTGTTAAATGATTTTTCTCTGGCACTGAGAACCAGAAGGGCGTAAGTGACATTTTTGGTGAAATGGAGATATATACATCAAATGAAAGCTCTGTCATCCATGAGTGTACAAATTTGTATTATAAACAATTGAAATCAGTAAACAAAGTCAGATCAAACTGTGGTAAATTTTTTTGTTTTGGCTCTCCTGTAAAGCTGGTGAAATGTCACTTGCGCTCTTTTGGTTCTCACCCCTCGTTATCTTCCGTGTTCCTTTTTCTTCTTCTTTTTAGAATCGGTCTTTTGTTTGAAGCTCATTTTAAATATGTAAATGGACTGCATGTAAGATATATATATGAATCAATAAGAACTGGACACAAATGTTTGTTTTCCCAATCTCAAAACCCAAAAGCACCTTTACAAACCAAATGCAAACTTTTTATTGAAAATGTAATCTATTAAATAGCTGCTTCTTTTCTTTCTTCATTTTTGTTGTTTTTGACCAAAGAAACACACAATAAATATATTGGAATCTCCAACTTTATACAGACATTGCATTTTTGAGGATGAAAAATTTATCTGAATGTCTGTGATCATTTCCCAGTGTAGGACTCTAGCATCAACACAGAAGCACAAGAAGAGCAGCAGCTCGAGGAAATGACATCACAGTTCATTTACATGACTTTTTAAACAGCTGAATGAGCAAACAGATGCACAGCTGCAAGGTTTTGAAACTTCAGACTTCATTAAAGGAACAGAAATAGTCTAAAATATTTCATTATTTTCTTTACAAACTGCAATCATATTAAGTTATAGCTGCAAGCAGCGATTACTGGGGTTCAAACATTTTAGGTCACTTAAGTACATATGAAAAAAGACATTACATATTATTTAGCAAGCCTGTAACCACCTAAATCAATTATTAAAACAGCATTTTTTGGCAAATTCAGGTAATTTACCATCGAAATATGATGTTTTTTTAACATTTATGTTGTTGCTGGCTGTTGCCGATCTCCCTAAAACTTTGCATGCTTGTTTAGAATCACCTAACACATGTGTTTGTTTTTCAGATTGAGCAAAAAACCTAGTACTAGTTCATAAAAGTAGGTCTCAGCTTTAAAATTTTGTCATAAAAAAAAAAAAAAAAAAAAACATTTGTGGCTCTTTAACCCTTTTATTATGTTCCGGGTTGTGATAGCAATCCATCCAATTTGTGATTTCTGTTGCTTCTTCAGTTCCGCCCGCGGCGATGATTGTGCCGCCGTTCGCGGCCTCCATGCCTCCATGCCACGCCGCATTGATGCAGTAATTCATGCAAAAGGAGGCCCAACCAAGTATTGAGTGCATAGAAATGAACATACTTTTCAGAAGCCTGACATTTCTGTTTAAAATATCCTTTTATTGATCTTATGTAACATAAAAATTTTCTGAGACACTGAATGTTGGGTTTTCATTATCTGTAAGCCATAATCATCAATTTCAAGAAATATGAAATATTTCTGTGTAATTAATTTATACAATACAGTATATGGGTTTCACTTTCTGAAATGAGACACAAATATTGACATTTTTCACGATATTCAAATTTTTTGAGATGCACCTGTAGTCTATAAGTGATAGTCAATGTAATTTTTTTTTAAAAGTTATTCAAAACCCACCAGATGGCGCCAGTCAATACTATAACTAAAAATGATGCCAGTGTAAATGTGAGTCAAAATGGCCCTACTTACCTGCACGAGCAGAACAAAACCACTAGTTTCAAGACCTAGTGTGTTAAAAGAATGTTTAAAGGGTAACGGAAAGTATTCTGTGTTAAATTGAGTTTGTTTTTATTATTGTTATAACACAATGCAATCCGTATTCAGTTCTATATTTATTTAATGAGTAGACATCGATAGAGACAGAACACAGTGAAGGGTGAGATCAATTTTAATAGGCCCTAAAGTTAATTTCCATGTGTCATTATGTTAAAAATAAACAATAAACAAACAAAAAAACAGAATAACTCTTCAATGTGACTAAGAAGCTACAACAAAACAGAAAGATGAAAAACATCCTTGCAGAGAATAAATGTGAACTAAGACGTGTGAGTCAGGGGTCCGACTGAGTTCAAACATTTATTTGAACATTGCTGATTTTTCATGGCGATATTTGCATACACGGGTTCCTTTGATTTCTGCAAGGAAACACAAACTCAATCAGAAACCTGCTGACCGTTTAAAAAAAACATTTATGAAAAATTATAGAATTTTGCATCAAATTATCTCAGAATTAATATTAACTTGAGCACCAACATTTATAAGACCTTATTAAAGGTGGGGTATGCATTTTTTTTTTTCAAAAACGCTTTAGAAAACAAGTCGGGCTGAGTACCAAAACAAACTTGGAGCCAATCAGCAGTAAGGGGCGTGTCTACTCATAGTTGCCAAGTCTGAGTATTATACGCGACTTTGGGCTTCTTTGTTTGAAAAGTTGCATGAAAAAATCCCTGGTCGCAGGTTGCTGTTTTTTGGGCTTATTTAAAAAATATATGGTTGCTTGTCAGGCCTATTTATCTGTAGGACAGCATGTATATTTTCTAGCAGCAACCGTAACAATAAATAACTGTATATAAACACACAAATATAAGAGAGGCTGCTAACTGCAGGGCCAATGGGTGGAGTTAGAGGTGGAGCTGGACTATGCTCCACCCATCACGTCCAGAGAAAGGGTGCTGGATGGCATTTAGCTCTGCAGTGAGCACTACTTGCAAAATAATAGTCTAAAAAGTTGCAGAGTACAACTGCAAATGTGAACGATACTGTAAACAAGTGTGTATCCATATACAATTTTGTTTAGCTAAGCTTAAGAGGATTTTCCGTTCCACTTTGTTACTTTTCCATTGTTTTTCTATGTTGTTTATCATTATTATATGCAACTATGTTACTTCGCGTGTGCAATGTTGGCATGTCCATTTATTATAAGCATCTCTGAGAGTCCTATTTTCTTCCAATATTAAGCTGCAGTGTGTACGTGGGTACAACCAATCATTCACTGAAGTAACAACATAGCAAACTGTTTTTGGTGGTAAATATAAAGCAGACGAGCATCTTAAGGCACAACTTTATCATCAAGTCTCCCCCAGCCATGACAAACACGGAGGTCTACCGCTTTAACCCGCGATGAAGATAAACTTACTTTCTTCCGGGAAACACAAAAGGTGGTGGAAAACAGCTACAATTAAAGGAAATGGCGAGCGAGGCTGACGTGCTGTGAGTAGGCTACTGTGAGCAAATTAAGACTATTTTTATTTTTGCATGAAATAAAAATTTTTCATAATAATAATTTATCAATACTAATAGTATTTTATTGATTTTGAGGAAAAAAGACATCAGTTTTCTGCGTGATAATAAATATAGCTTTTTGCAAATTAATTTGAGGATATACTGTTAATATTTACAGGTGCATAAAAAATATGCTTTTTTCCCCTACTGAAGGTAATATGATCAAGCCTGACCACCCTGTTCACCGACTGTCATATTACACACAAACTTTAATCATCAAGCTTTAATCAGACTGCAACATCATATTGCAACACACTCATGAACGACCTTACCGTTTTTTGTGGTTTCGGTTTAGGCAGTGTTGAATCATTTTCATATATCTCGTTGATCACGACTGCATTAACAGTAATCACACTCATGTTAAAACAACAAAGCTTTCAATCTTATATTTAAATGTATGCCTTAAAAGAGAGAAATATTTCAATATATGCATTAATTGCTTGCATTTCTGACCTATTTTTCTACGTTTCCAGCAGAAACAGTACATCACGAGGGCAGCTACAATCAACAGAGATCCAGCAGCAGTAGAGATCAGCAATATGTACAATAAAGGTAGGCCCTGATCTGTAATGAATAAAATGAGCCATTAGAGTGACTGAATCTGTCCGTCTGATCTACAACGAACACTGTGAAAATCAACGTTAATATCAGCGCTGCTGTACCTGCACACGTGTGACAAAGCTCAATGATGTCCAGATGTCTCGTCTGGTTGCTGATAGGATTGTTGAGCACACAGCTGTAGGTGTTGTTATCCTGATATTCCACCTCCAGAGGTAGAGAGAGACTGATGCTGAGATCAGACACACTGATGCTGGACAATAAACTGTTTCCTTTGTACCAGGAGAGAGTCACATGACCCACATTCACCACTGAACACACCAGTGAACAATATGATGATGATGATGAAGATGAACATTGTGAAGAGTAACTGCTGATGACAGGAACAGGCAGACGAACTGAAAGCATGAGAGAATAGCAAAAAAACTGGATAAATCTAAACAACAAACCTATTTTTGGTGTAGCGTGTTGACAGTCAGTGAGTATCTCTATCATTTCAAAGTACAAAATGATGAAATACTTCAATAGTTATATTCTGGTTTCAGTAAACGCTACCAGTTAAACTCACTTGACAGAATCTGTTCCATTGAAGGTCATCACAAATGATTGCTACTCACCATAGACAGAAACATTGAATGAGTGTGATGACAGTTTTTCTCCAGTAATTTCTAGTTGATAGAGTCCAGCGTGTTGTGTTGTGATGTCTGTGATGGTCAGAAACCCAGTTTGATTGTCCAGCTTCAGTCTGCCTCTGAATCTCCCATCAGGACCATCGAATGTAGAGATTGGCTGTTGTTTTTTAATTTTAGCTATGAGAGACTTTTCAGATCCAAACTTCCACAGTATATCGTGAGCTTCACGTACTTCAGTAACATTAGTTTTTAAAGTGAGCGAATCTCCCTCCATCACTGACACTGACTCACCAAACACACCTGATGAACAGATTTTACACCCATTAAGGCCTCTGGTGGTCTACAAAGCCTGAAATCATCTGTAGTGTATAACTAAATGTGAATTGAAAAACGTTCAGAACAGAAGAACATTCCTCTATCTACTGCACACCGTATGAAGCTATAAAGTTTATTGTGTGTTATGTATGGCACATTTATATTAGTAGATAACCTGATTACCACCGAAGTATTTTAAAAATAATTTTCCCGACAAGACGTGCATTTGTAAACCATGAAATTGAAGTTACCCTCACAATAGCAAGTTCCTTTATTTTCCATGACTGTTAACACCTGTGAAGTACATTAATGATATATTTAGCCAAAAACACATATTTACAACTTACCAATCAGATGCCAGCAGCACAAAACAAGCATATGAAACATTTTCTTTAGTTGTCCAGTTTCAAATCTGATCTAAAACACTTGATCTGTTCATCTGGTGTGTGAATCCTCCCACGTCAGCGGTTGACCCTCCTATAGTGGGTGAAATGCACACGCTCTTTGTAATGACATATGGTGAGGTATAAAGGCTTGTCTGACTCTTTTTAAGACTTAATAATAGTAAAAATTCTTTGTTCTATCATTTAACACTGAACATTTTCAAAAGAAGATGAATGTTGGTAACCCAACAGTTGCTGGTAGCCATTGACTTCCATTGCATTTTACCATTATATGGGAGTCAATGGGGACCAGCAACTAAATATATATATAATTATTATTTTATTGTGTGTGTGTGTGTGTGTGTGTGTGTGTGTTCAACAGAAGAAAGAAGTTAATACAGGTTTTGAACAAAATGAGGGTGAATAAATTATGACATTTTTTTCTTCATTTTTAAGCAAACTATTAGACTACTTTAATACCATCTACCATCTCGCACTGTAGCACTAGCAGCTGAACATCTGAGTCAAACTGAAACTGTCTGTGGTCTTTGGAAATGTGGTGTGATATGTTGGGTGAACAAGCAGCTTGTAGGTGAGAGTGACCATGTAGTGAGTGTATATGTTTAGTTTGTAGGTGAAGAGTTTATTCCTGTCCTGCTTCCTATAAATCTCACAGCTGATGCCCCTCACACAACTGCTTTAGAGTCAAATAAAATATTGAATTCATCAAAAACTGTCAAATCTGAGTCACAGGTCTAGTTTGACTGTTTTGATGTATTCTGTATTTTTATTATTACATTTTTTTTGGACTATAACAAACTATCATGTGACTTTTTAAACAACAGCATTCATAAATAAGTTGAAATAAAAACATAAATACTTGAAATTTAATAAATAACGTTTATGTATACGAATACTTGGTCCAAACAGAGCCGGCTGTAATTCCTTCTTCTGAATCAGTTGTGTCGCTTTTAAATGAAGTTTGTGTTTTAGATCCTGTCTTCCTGTTCTTTGTCTTTCCTGCTGCAGTTGACACCTCATACAATGAATGACGGTAGGTCAACAGAATGGGGGGGAGGTTGGGTATTTTCTAAAGCCATGACATTAATAGGCTAAAGAAAGATTCTAATTGCAGTCAGAGTGTGTAGTTACAACATCCGCCAGCAGGTGCAAATGGGACAAAAGGAGATTCTCGCATTACTTATTATTTCCCCTTATATTTACCTTGTTTTATTTTTACAATAACTAAAATGAATCATGGGTCTTGTAATTTTCATTAAAAAAATTACGATGATACTTAAAAATAGTACTTTAAAGAAATTGTGATTCAGTGTTGTATAGAAAATATTGAGGACTTTTTACTAATAAAACAAAGAGGTGTGTTTGCCTCATTTTTTTAAGCAGTTTTGAAGCTTGAATTGAGGAACTGATTAAACTAAAAAAAAATCAAGGAAAGAAGGCTACCTGTTTATTTTAAGAGAATTAGCTCAATCTTGCGGTTTTATTTTAGAGGTGATTGTTAGTTCCCAGCATGCTTTGCATATAGCTGGATGGAGAGTAAATTTTGAAATTAAATGCTATTTCATGTGTTTTTGAGGGAAGGGAAACATCTATTAATGTTTAATGTTCAGTTATGTTTGACATTTGAAAGAGTTTCTGTTACATTGAAGTTGTCATTGAACAGTGCAATAGTTACCATTGAGCAGAAGAGTTGAGCTTATGGTTATGGATATTACTCCTAAAAGGTATTGAGTCTTGTCAGTGAGCAGTAGCTTTGCTAGTAATGCAGTACTTTCCATTGTCTTAAGTATTTTTCCGCTTGAGCTGTTTGGCTGTATAGTCTTTTAAATGTATAAAATAACTCAAAGTCAAATATAAACAGGCCTCACTCAATCACAGAATTTTGAGAATCAACTTAAAATAAATGAGCACATTTCACTAATTATATTAAATTCATTGTGTCACAAATTAATTAATTTAGGAGATTTTACATGATTTTTTCAGATTCCATAAAAAATAATAAGTGTAATATTGTAATAAGAAAAGAAAAAAGAAAAGAAAACGCTCTTTCACCAGAGGGACCTAATTCAAGTATGAACAAGTCTCAAAAAGCTTGGGTTGAATTCATTCACAGCCCGTCATTAAAATACACACCAGTATATTTAAAGATATAGCTTGCTAGCACACCAATAACATTACGTTATATGTTTATTATGCCCTGCATGGTGATTAGCAGAAATTGTAGTTACGTTAAGGCTAGGATGACCATATTTTGATTACCGAAAACCAGGACACTCGGCCCGGCAATGGGATACTCAAATGATACTCAAAGTTTACTCAAAGATGGCTTATTAATTTAAATGCATTTAAAGTATGCCTCCTCTGTATGGATAGAAAATTGTTGTATTACAAAATACTATCTATAACCAAAGACACACATTCAGATAGGCTTCTCAGAGGTTACTCAACATGTTTTATTATGACAGGTTTCAAAAATAATGAATGAAATAATGTCTCTTCTGTAAATATATACCTCCAAAAATAAAATCCCTCCAAATTGAACAAAAATAGCTCTCACAAAAACTAACTAACAAAAAATATTTAAATATTTTGTTTTCTTCTTCCTCTTCATCCTGTTTTTCTTCCTCATCCTCCTTGTTTGCTCATCTATATTTTGCTGTAGAGCAGCTTCAGTGCTTCACGTGTGACTTCAACGGAGTGGGGCGCTAAAACACCATTCACAATAGCTTCGGTCTTAGTAGCGGGCACTGTTCAACTTTTTGTCAGAATCTGGGAATGCCTTTTTTAGCAATGCACTAGTGCAATCCATGGACCTGTATCTGTTGTGGTGTTTCACTGTATGAAATGACAATGCACCCTCTGCTGCATTCACAGCATCCTCAGTTTGGTCACCCTAGTTAAGACAATATTAATTATGAAGCACTTGTTTCATCTAATTCACTTGTCCATTCTGTCATACAGACAAGAAGCAAAACACTACACAAAAACTAACTCCGTCGTCGAGTTTCTGCACATTCAGCACCATAGACTGGAAAGTGAAATGTGTGGACAGGATAGGAGGGGTGCGAATGGACTTCCGAGCGCTGCTGAGGCGAAATGGAAACCCCGGAGTGGATCTGGAGCCAACCACCACCACCACCCTGAAGTGTGTTGTTTCATTTGGATCACACCTTTGGCTATTTTTAGTAGCTTCCATAGGGAGGCTCCTGGATTACTGCTTTCATATTTAACTAAAAAGCTGTCCACTAAAATTTGTTAAAATGAAGTTTCTCTTTTATTCGCTTGCAGTGATCTTGTTTTTACTCGACCACGGTAAGACCTTTATTTATTACAAGTAACAACCACTCTTCCGAGCCCAGTTTCTGTGACTGTCTCTGTTGTGACAGATTATGGTTAAAGTGACAACAGCGCCTACCACAGTCATACAATTGGTGTAACGGTGTTAATAAAAGCAACCGAACAATGCAGTCTAGATCAGTTTCAGTGACCTTGTAGCCTAGAATAAGGACAGACAATAACAAAGTATGCTATCATACCATCAGTAAATGTTACATCAGTGAATAAAGTCAAATGTGAATAACTCAAACATAGGAAGGTGGGACTAAAAAAATATAAAAACTGTTATCTGAATAGCATTTTTTTTATGAATCCGGGTATGTTTCTCAAAATCTTCATGATGTTTAAACAAATCATTCACAGCTATATTGTAGCAGTATTGTATTGTTTTTATATTTCTGTTTCAGGTGCATCTGGTGTTGGATCAGATGAAGTATCGGTGTCAGTGATGGAGGGAGATTCAGTCATTTTTCACACTGGTGTTGAAACAAACCAACAAGAAGATATTAAATGGTATTTCAGCAACATTCGCATTGCTCAAATCAGTGGAGATCTCAGTAAGATCTGTACAGATGTTCAGTGTAATGCAGGCACTGAGAGTTTCAGAGACAGACTGAAGCTGGATCATCAGACTGGATCTCTGATCATCAGAGACATCAGAACCACAGACTCTGGAGTTTATGAACTGAAGATCATCAGTAGCACCAGCAGCAGTGACAAAATATTCAAAGTTATTGTCCTTAGTGAGTCATTAATGCATTATATATTTAAAAAATAATATTTTTTATAGTTAAGCTCAGATGGAGATGACAGCATCTAATCATCTCTGACCAGCTGATAATTATTTGTTCAAATGAGGATTCGAAACAAAATAACTATGTAAAATATGTTTAAAAGCACGCACAATGCATTATTTTTGTAATCAAAAGTCAAGAAAAGGCTTGTTGCTTTCATCTTCACTGTTGTGGAGTTTGCTGTTATTTTCAGCAGAACGATCCTCCAGCAGCTGTTGCTTTGTGTTTCAGCTGTTCCTGGTACTAATGGTGAATCAGACTGGATCTCTGACCATCACAAACACCAGAACCACAGACTCTGGAGATTATAAACTGCAGATCATCGTCAGCGACAGCAGCTTCAGCATCACCAGAGTGAAGACATTCAATATTAATGTTATCGGTGAGTAGCCTATAATTTAGTCATTCAATGTGTTTTCTTTGAGGAATTAAAAATAAAAACATATTATTATTATTATTTTTTTTAATAAACAACTGTTTGGTTGTGGACTGTTTAAAAAAGCAAGCTTTGACTTTATAACACTTTGACTAATGTTAGTCAAATGTAAACAAATATTAAATAAATAAATGTAATTAAACATCAGCGAAACCATAAGAATTCACAACATTTGTTTTTACAATAGTGATCTCAATATAACGTTCTGTTTTGAGCTGCGCACGTTGATGATGACCAGTAGAATGAAGCATATAATAGCAGGTTCTATGTGAAATCAGACATTTGAGCACCCCTATATAGCCAACATGGCATGATCATAACATCTCTGTGAATATTCGACTGTGAGATTGGGAGTCAAATCAGGCTCCTCCTATCGAAGCAACGAATCGTCAACTATTCGTGGTCACCCCTAATGAACTAACTGTCAAAAATTGTCATAACTTTCAAACTAAATAACAATTATAAGCAACAACAAAAGACATTCAGTTTCTTAATAGAAAATGGCTATATGGAAGTTTTAGATATGGTATTGATTAAAATCACAATAGTTTAGTTTTGTATTATTGGAATACACAATCGATGACAGTTTGATGCAGTTATAGACACTGTTTTAAGTATTTTGGAAAAGTGTTTGTGTAACTGACACATCAATTACTTTTATCGTATGAATGTGTGTTTATTTATTTATTTTTTCAGACATTGCTTGGGACACGGGAGAACAAGGCTGCCTAAAAAAAAACAAAGTAAAAACATTTAGAATTTTGATACTTTCATTGAAAGAGAACGCTAAAGAAATGATGGAAAGAAGAGGATCCATTGGAACTCTCTTCAGAGTAATTGTGTCACGAGTCCAGGATTTAAATTTAAATTTAAAAATTTATTTTTGTTAGAATTTGTGTAATGAACTTAACCTTAAAAGTGTTGTATGTAAGTTTTTGACTCTACTAAAGCATAAGAATACCATAATATGTTTGTAAATATTTAAGAAACATGCTAAGTTAACATACTTGTTTATCTGAAAAACAATGCTACAGTCAGTTATTCTCCTGTGAAAATGTGCATTCTGGGACGGAATGTCTGTTTGTTTTGGTTTGTGTAAACTGCCCACCGCCAGGTTACCCAATTGTATTTTAGCACCCCAGGTTGCCAGTTGGCGGAAAGCACAGCGTAGGCCTATTTCATTTAATTCGCTGTCATGTGCGCTCGTGAGTAGCATCTGCCTGCAAAACCGGACACTGCATTTTCAGGAGCGCAGTCCTAGGACCGCATTTCTAGGTTTTTAGTGACAACGCCACCTACCGAATTAGTGGACCAGTGAAGATGGATGACAATCAGAGTGTGAGTATCAAATGTGAATCAGTTTTTATTTGTTTAACATTTACAACAATTGTGATGCATTTCATTGGAAAGTTAACGTAGCCGAAGTGATCGTGATTTGCTAAATAGTCTTGAATGCATAGCCATCATATATTAGCCTCTAATGCTGTAAAATGAATTGTTAGCACATTCATTTAAGAAACTGTTGCATGATAAGCCTGTGTTGACTTATTGACAGCACAATAAATGCTGATTATGCGTTGGTCAGAGATTTAGCGATTCTGAATGGATCCGTATATTAAAGGCAGGAGATTTAGTGGTCCTGTTTGGTATTGCAGCTTGGCTCGTGCTAATTTGTATTGAAAACAAATTGCATACAAATTCCACTATGTTGAACTATGAAAAAAAAAAAGAAAATGAATATATATATATATATATATATATTCATAATTTCTTTAACTGAATGTTTATCTGAATGCCTGTGATCATTTCCCAGTGTAGGACTGTAGCCTCAACACAGAAGCACAAGAAGAGCAGCAGCTCGAGGAAATGACATCACGGCCTACATTCAATTCATTTACATCACATGACTTTTTAAACAGTTTAATGAGGTTTTGGAACTTTAAAAACTTCAGACTTCATTGAAGGAACAGAAATAGGCTAAAATATTTCATTATTTTCTTTACCAACTGCAATCATATTAAGTTATAGCTGCAAGCAGCGATTACTGGGGTTCAAGCATTTTAGGTCACTTAAGCACATATGAAAAAAGACATTACATATTATTTAGCAAGCCTGTAACCACCTAAATCAATTATTAAAACAGCATGTTTGGCAAATTCAGGTAATTTACCATAGAAATATGATGTTTTTAACATTTATGTTGTTGCTGGCTGTTGCCGATCTCCCTAAAACTGTGCATGCTTGTTTAGAATCACCTGCCGCATGTGCTCTCCAGGTTTCATGAAGTTTTGAGTTTTCCTTTAGGCTTTGTAGGATTTTGGGAATTGATTTTGGGAATTGAAATTTTGTTTTGGCCATGTTTTTTGAGATAAACAAAAATCTCTCCGGTTACTAACGTAACCTCGGTTTCCTGAAATAAGGAAAACCTCGGTTTCCTAAGAGGAAAACTCCTGTTTTACTCTGTACTGAAGCCTGATTTATTCACGTTTGTGTAGCTGCACAAACCAATGGTGCTTTAGCCCACCAGAAAGAGTGGAGCAGACCCCTATATAAGTCATCTCAGAGCGCCATTCATCAGCTCATTCGACTGAAGTGACAGTCATCGATACGCAAGCAGCTTATAGCACGGCAAGAGATGCAATGCTCGTTCCCTTATCTCAGGGAAACGAGGTTATGTCAGTAACCGGAGCGTTCCCTTTTGAACGGCCTCTTCCGTTCCGCATCCAATCACGCCACGCCACATCCTGTTCCGGGAGTCCAGTCTTAGAGCACTAACCCCTGAGGACATGAGCACATTGTGCCTAGGAGCTGAGAAGCACTAATACAACCAGTTTCGCCCATTTAGAGTGGTACACTAAACTGAAAGAACTCACGCCTATAAAGCAGGGACGTCCAAAATGTAGAATTTGACAAATGTACATCGGTACATCATAATTTTTTTCTGCGAAACTATATTTACATATCTGATGACACAATATGTGCAATGTATCTTTTTTCCTCAAGATGGCACTGTTTGATACACAATCAAATGGGTGTGGTAAATAAGCTGCCAGTGATCAAAATATTGAGTGTGAAGTCATTGAAAATGATCGTTTTGAGAATATGGTTGAGATCGTGAATATGAGGCAGATGCTGAATGTACTGCGGAAGTGCGCTCTGACGATGACAGCGATGGTAAAATCATCTGCTCAAATTTAACCTTTGTTTCAAAAGGTAACAAAATATGCTTTATTTTATTCTTCTGTAATTAAAAGAGGTTTTTTTGCTATTGCAGCAGTTAGAGATCCATCTGTGCTGGATATATAGGTCCGGGTCGCTAAAGACCCGAATATGTAATAATGGTTGGCAAAACATTCATGCATTTAAGGGTTAAAGGAACACTCCACTTTTTTAGAAATAGGCTCATTTTACAGTTCCCCTGGAGTTAAACAGTTGAGTTTTGCCATTTTTGAATCCATTCAGACGATCTCCAGGTCTGGCGGTAGCACTTTTAGCTTAGTTTAGCATAGATCATTGAATTGGATCGGATTAGTATTTGGTCATCAAAAATGACCAAAGAGTTTCGATAATTTTCCTATTTAAAGCTTGACTCTTCTGTAGTTACATCGTGTACTAAGACCGACAGAAAATGAAAAGTTGCGATTTTCTAGGGCGGTATGTCTAGGAACTATACTCTCATTCTGGCGTAATCGGCTGAATGGATTCAAAAACGGTAAAACTCAACTGTTTAACTCTAGGGGAGTTGTAAAATGAGCATATTTCCAAAAAAAGGGGAGTGTTACTTTAATATGCCTTTGGTCATAGGTTTTTTAGAAGGTTGCCAATGCTTTTTAGGTGGGTGGGATCTGCGATCTCTGACCCAGTTCGTTCCATGGCTGCTTTAAGTTGTATTTTCCGAAATCCTATTGGGTAAACTGGCAGTGGACAGAATCACACACAAACAAAAAACTGACATTCCGAGGCACATTTCAAAGCAGAATAATTGGCTTTAACATTGTTTTTCAGAGAAACAAGTGTGCACGTATGTTATAAAAATGGACCTTAAGCTCACACTATTTTTACATATTTACAGAGTGTTCAGAGACAAAGTTTACGACTCTTTGTCTCTGAACATGGTAATTTGCATATGTAATTAGACTGGGTGTTGATGCAAAACCTACTAAATATTCATAGGACACTACTATGTTGCATATTTATCTACATAAAATATACACTCTCATTTAGATCATCAGAAGACAAATTCATAGATACTAAACATGGTGTAGGTGAGATTACATGAACGAATGGTTCTATCATAGGCATGCATAAAACAGTATTCAATACAAAAGAGAACAGTAACAATATACACAATGACCTGAGGATATGTGTGTTCATTCAAATAATTTTTTTTTCTATAAAATAATTAGAGGAAAGTGCATTTTATGGGCATTATGTGTCTTTTCTAAGGAGAAATGGAGTGAGAGTTGCTCTGCCCACATTCCTTTAAGCAATAAAATCCACACTGTGTGTGAGTCTCTGGAGCTCTGCATCCAAATCTCTCACATGCAGCTGTGTGTCTCTATGCTGTCAGGTATGCATCTCTCACTCTTAGATTCATCTTTGAACGACTGATGTTATGTATTTATCTGAATTGGAACTGAATCTTATTCTGAATTGGATTCTCATTGTTTGATTATGTAATTGGCATGATACATTTTTACCTGACAAAAAAAAAAGTTATATTTATAAAAGTGTTATATTTGATTTATTATGACCTCTCCTGAAATATTTATGACTAGATCGTGTGGAGGCTGATGTTACCTCAAATCCATGGCCAGGAGAGTACAAACTGAAGGCGCCTGGATGAATGAAGCATTATTGCTACTGACATACTTTATTGCTATTATTATCACTCATATAGAGAGTATCCCATTAGGTTACATTTCCAGCGGGACACCCAGCTCTGACACCAACTCCTGCTCTGCTTTTTCGGTTTACTGTATTGGGCTAGCTATCTTCTTGTGTCGTGTGTACTGGACCTTGTTTCCTAGCTACCTTGTTTTTCTCCCTGTCTTCTAAGATTGAATAGAGTGACTTTTTTGCATGTTAAATAAAGAAAGGTCCCACTTTGCCGTCATTATACTCCCGAGTCCTTTTCTCTCTTTGACAGCATTGGTATCATGGAGGGAAGATACAAGGAAGTTTTGAATCTCCTCTATAATGAGTTCCCTGTGCAGTATAATAAAACTGAACAGCAAACTTTGATACAATTTGCTGCAAAGTTTAGAGTCACAGGTTAGTGACAAAGTGCTTTGAATTCGGTATAATTTGAACACCAAATTTGAATTTGGAATCTGATATAAATTAAGTAGGTTCATTTATGGTTGCAGATGGCATACTGTAATATGGGAAACGGAAAGCAGTAAAGACCAAGGAGGAATGCAATTCCACATCAGCCCCATTGGTGGTCACAGTGGGAAAAAATAAATAAATAATATATATATATATATATATATATATATATACTGGCCAGGGATGACTGTGGACATTCAGAAATGGGTAACAATTACATATTCTATAATAATATTCAAGAGATCACTTTACCTGTATATTTTTATCTGTATATCTTATCCTCTAGTTGGGTGAATGTGATCAGTGCCAGAGGGCTGGAAAGACTCTAATGGTTGACAGCAAACTTAACAGCATTCATGTGAACTTTTTTATATTTCTAAATGTATTGTGGTCTAGGAGCTACTTGCTATGGATTTGACTGAGCTACTTACAAAAAACAGTAAATAGCAATATCTTCATTTTAACATTATATTAGTATATTAGAAGCCACTTGACAGCGTCCCTAATAAATTCTATGCCCTTGGAAAAATCTTCAATTGTTTTCACTTCATTTTCGTATTTGCAAGTAATCACACCAACATTCAAAGCCCACCAGATGGCGCCACTCAGTACAATAAATAAAAATTATGGCATCATTCTTTAAAATTATGTTTAATTGAGTTTGCTTTTATTATTATTAGTAAGCCTATATGGTTGAATATGCAATATCCAATATATTTATTTAACCAGGAGTAGACAGTGATAGACGCAGAACACGGTCAAGGGTGAGATACATTTTAATAAAGTTATACATTTCCATGGGTGATTAGCTAAAAAAACTGAACATTTACATGGGTTTCTGATGCTATGACAAGAACACAATTAAACTAAAACAGAGCAACAACATTTTAGACATGAAGAGAGTGCATGTGCAAAAAAAAAACAAACAAAAAAACAGATGAAGTCTTTAATGTGACACAAGAGTGACAAAAAAACAGATAGACGAAAAACATCCTGGCAGAGAATAAATGTGAAATAAAACCGTATGAGCTCTAAAATATATTTGATCATTACTGATTATTTCCATCAATATATGCATACACAGGCTCCTTTGATTTCTGCAAGGAAACACAAACTCAATTAGGAACCTGTTGATGAGACAGTTAAAAATAATAATAATAATAATAATAATAATATCATAGAATGTTGCTTCAAATTCACTCAGAATGAATATTAATTTGATTCCAACCTTTACAAGTCCTTATTAAAGTTTCTGCAAAATAATTAATTTGACTGCTCATGGTTAACTAATGCAATATCATACATAGCCAAATATTTATGATCAAATAAAAATTATCAAAGTTAGATTTTAGTGACTTAATTTTGTGTTTTTGTCATGATCTAGAAGTTTTAGAATTTCTTTTTTTTTTTTTTAGTTTTAGTTACATTTATTTATTTATTTTTCTGTTGGGAGGAGGGGGGTTAAAAAAAATTAGCTTTCTTATATTTTATTTTTTTAGAACATTTTAATTGTTTTATTGGCTATTGTTTAATTATCACAAACGTAGTTGATGTGCATATTTTTTTGGTTTGTAAACATCGAAAGCCTAGGTTGGGTGCACGCGCAGCATGGGATCAGAAAAATGGCACGGTTAATAGACCGGCATATTGCGTCAAGGTCTTTGACACCACAGGACTGGGAACAGTACCATTCTAAACTTGTTTTAGCTTATGGCGATTGTCTGCCTGACCCCGAGCTCCTAACAGAATGGGTAGACATTCGTTAGCAAGTGGCCAGATATTCACTGCCCCCCCCCCCCCCCCCCCCATATACTGCCATCTGGTGGACAAGCCGAGTGTTTACACACACGAAAAACTAAGAGCCTGTAGGAGATGGTTATAAACCCCAAACAGTGTTGGCCCAGATCCATGTGGGCCAGATGTGGGCCGGATCTGAGCCAACACTGCTTGCTGTCTGGGACGGAGGTCGATGCCAGCTGCAAATGGGTGGGACTTAAGCTGCAAGTGGGCTGTACAAACCAACAGAAGATTTGGATTGATTTGTTTAATGTCATGTGGGTTGTAGTATCGGTTCACGGTATTGGGAGAATTTTTTGCGATCCATCAAAAAAACGAAGACGACTTTCAGCGGAGGCACGGTAGATGGGTTGAAGAGGTAAGCGTGATGTACACTTTTTGTTTGTTTTGTTTTGTAAAAAGTATTACAAGCTGTGAAAAGTGCATTTTCTTGGTGGCTTTTGTACAGCGTTTTCTTAGTACCACACACAGCTTAATCTGTAATGTGCCTGACGATATCTTTTTTTTCTACAAATACCAACTTTGCTCTCCAGGTTATGGATACCGAAGACCATAAGCAGGTGATGTAATTGCATGGCATTGTAATGTTGATAACACTTTCTATGAAGCCCATAATGAAGTATTATAATGAATGCATAATGCATTATTAAAAAAAAAAACCTTATAATAAATCATCTTATGAATATCCATAAGAACAGTTTTAATGTATTATAATATTTACTTATTAGTAGTTATAGCTTTTAAGAGTATGACGATTTATAACACACAGTGATCACGTTGCATCCACTTAAGTTACAATGAATTATATTTGTCATCGTTATAATGTATTATAAGTCTCATATCTTGTCACCTTTCTTATGCTACTTTACTTAAAGCATTAATGACCACTGATAAGTAAATTAATAATAATAGTAATATTTTTTTTTCTCTCAAACAGCCATAAGATCAGATATCAGATCAGATTGCTTTGAACTATTTGTTTTATTTTAATATCAGTTTGATTATTTTGATGGTACCTGTAGGAGCCAAAAATGTGTACCTATAATGACATGTTGTTCTTATCATGACCACTGAGTGGCGCTGTTGATTTAATTGTGATAAGAGTATATAGGTAGCCTTCCTACTGTGTTAGGTAGGTGTTTGACCCGGAAGGGCAAAAAGGTTTTTGACCGCTATAGCGCGAAGTTGATGGCGGCCTAAATGTAAGCTGTGGGAAATAGAAGTGGATATTATGCACTAAGGTGCTTTGTGGAGATAATAAACTGATGATGATAATACAATGGAATAATCGTCTCATTCATGGAGCAAGGAGGCTGGAAGAGGAAGTAACATCAAGCAAGCAAGTAGCGCGTCAACCTACTAGTCCGGGATCAAACGACTCAGTAGCTTAAAATATTAGATTTAGCTCCTACAGTACCCTTTAGACAGCTGTTATTAAGTAACTCTGCAACTACATGTCAACTAGCAGTCATTGGAGTATAGTAGTATATTGTCTGCTAAATATATGCTAACACTTTATTTTGATGGTTCCTCAACAGACAAACTGGCTGTAAGCAACTTTGCAAGTACGTCAACATCTGCCTACCCTGATCTTAACCTAAACCTACTAATACTCTAATGAGAGTTAGTTGACATGTTGTTGCAAAGTTGCTTCTAGTCAATAGACTAAGGGGACATCAAAATAAAATGTAACCTAACATATTAACATTGCATTTTTTTTTTTTTCAGTTGAAATGATTAACTATAGCTCACATCAAAATTAATATTAGCCTCACAGGGAACACATTTAAATAACACTCCACACCTAACCACTTACAAGATGTACTGTAGTAAGATACAATGCAGATCTTAAACAATGTCAAGATATATAGTCCCTTTATCAATGTAAAAGTAGATAGTAATATGGTGTTCGTTGTGTTATAAATAATCATAAACTTAAAAGTTATAAGCACAAATGCGTAAGCATTATAATGCATTATAATTGTTGTTATGATTATAAGATGATATAACATATTAGGTAAGTTTTTTTATGTTTTTTTTTATAATGCATTATGCATTCATTATAATGCCTTAAAGGTGCCATAGAATGCATTGATACAGTATTTTAAATTGTTCTCTGATATCTACACAGAAGGTATGTGGCTTAGGTAAGGGCAAAAAATCTCCAGAAACGATTTTACATGTCCATTTACAACCCTAGGATTTCTCCCTAGAATGAAACGGTCTGTTATTGGCTTATTTGGCAGGGTCATGAATAATAATGAGCTCTGCTCTGATTGGCTGTTTCACAGTACGGCTCATCAGCAAGAAGGAAGCACAGGGAGGAAAATATATATTTAAATACTTTCTCTCGCAGTTATATCGTCGGGTAATTATACTGTATATAAAATGCGGGCATCAGGGAGCCGTTATTAATATGCGAGGCATTGAAACTGCTTTTGAACGATCCATCGATCGCGTTATAGTTTCACTTTCAAGAGACGCGATCACACAAACTATGTTTACATTATGGAGCAACAGTACTTACCACACATTTCACAAGATCAGATGCTTGTCAGTGGTGCTCAGGATCTGTAAGTCATTCGCCATCATCCTCATCTCTCCTTACTGAGAGTGAAATCTTATGTACTGTCACAGGCTACCGCTAGCAAGGAGCTAACCATGTCCCTTTAGTGGCTCGCGTTATTTGCTTTCTGTGCCTTTCTGAATACAGACACCAACCCATCCCTGCACTTCACACCCCCTGCACGGCCTGGAACATAACATTTATTGTGTTATTTTCGCTGTTGTCCGCGCTTGTTTATTTACAATACCTGCAGAGCTTCTGATGGTTCGCCGGCTTAGAACAAGGGCGGGTTTATGCAAATGTTGGGGGCGTAGTGATCCCGACTGTTGCGTCACAGTCGGTGTTATGTTCTGATTCGCCTGTTTTTCAGTGGTCTTTTTTAATAACGAGATTTACATATGAAGGAGAAAACTATGGTGTTTGAGGCTCACTGTATGTCATTTCCATGTACAGAACTGTTATTATTTAAATATGCCAGGGTAAAGACAGTTTTTCATTCTATGGCACCTTTAAGAATACCGTTATAATGTATTATAAATATGGGCTTCATAGAAAGTGTTACCGTAATTTATTTTTTTGACATTTTGGACTGCACTGATTTATAAAGTGTAGATGTCTTAAACGTTTGTAAATAGATACCTGTTTTTATACAGTCTATGATAGATACACTGTAAAAAGTGAACAGTTGGATCAACTTAAAAAAAATACTTCAACTGGTAACGCCTAATTTTTTTTTTCTTTCAATTTAATTTATTACAAATAAAGGTATTTTTTTTTAGTTTACTAATTTAATTTTTTTTTTTTTTAAGTTGATCCAACTGTACACTGTACAGTGTAGTTTTCTAAAGAATAAGGTACATTTTCAAAAGTATTAGAACACATCTCCTAACCTCTTAATATATTTAAAACATGGTTTAAATAACTTTTTTTTTTATACTAATAATAATCAATAATCAGTTTTGTGTAAATTAATGGTGAATAAACTAGCTTTTTTTCTAGTGTTTTTTAAAAGGAATAGGCCTACGTCGTTTAAAAATAGTAATAAAGTCTTTTCTTGGCCTAATGTAGTCCCTGAAAATTTCTGGACACCATTTACTTGCATAGCATTGACCTACAGAGCTGAGAAATTATTCTTGAAATGTTTGTACATGTTCAACAAGAGAATAAAGTCATGCATATCTTGGATGGCATGGGGAGAATGTTTTAACACAAGAAGCTCATTGTGCTTCTTGTGTACCCACCAGGTTATGTTGGGAAGGGCAAGCGAGGCGAGCTCCGTGGAATTTACTCAGAAGCAATGCATCTGTGATTGTGCAGTGTCCACTGCATGCAAGTCTATTGTGCTGAATGAATGATTGTACATAATTTGAGTCATCAGAAATAAAATAATTTACCCACCCTGAGATTTCAAATTAATACATTGATTTGTGTAACATGTTCTGAAGAACATTAGTCTGTCATTTGCTATAATTTTATAAAAAAAAAAAAAAAAAAAAAAAATGTGATTTCCATGTTGACGGTGAATGGTATTGGATACACACAATAATGACAAAACTAAGAATTTCAGTTTAAACTACTATGAAAATGCATTATATTTATATCCTTTTAAACTACGATGAAATCCAGCCTACTTGCGGTGTAAGCTCCTCCCACTTGCTGTGCATGGTGTAAGCTCCTCCCACTTGCTGTGCATGGTGTAAGCTCCTCCCACTTGCAGGTCTCCAGGGCTGCAGCGATCATGTAGTGATAAGGTGCGTTCGACTTGAAGCACGGCTACAGACGGTGGTCAACGAGAGTAGCCGCTTGCAGTCAGGGGCGGAGTTGAAAACGGAGTCGTCAAGTCGGACACTTCGGGGCTCTCGTAGTTTGCTGCATCTACCTCAGTCATGGCAGATCACGTGGTGTTTGCTTGCTTTATTGCAGACGAACTGGAAGCTATGGAAATGCCGTTATTGTTGTATGAAATTGAGCACAATGAACAACGAAAGTGAGTAAAGGTTCAATGTAATTATGTAAGGTTCAATGTTTTTATATATCCAAAGGGACATGGGACCATACCCAACACCAGTGTGACTCGTTATTTCTAATACTAACCAATCAATGCAATTACACTTAACAATTTTCATTAGAAGTGATTCTTTTTTTATTACTAAGTTGGTTTATGTTTTAATAAACCTTTAAGATGTATGTAATATTTTGAAAGGGTGTCATCGCGACAGAAACAAGTTTTAAGTAAATAAATAGAACATATTGAAAATTTGACTTGTGTAGTATGATTCATTATGTGTGTTTTTGCTACTGCAACTTAATAATCTATGAAGATAATAATTGTATATACTAAATGTGGTTTTCATTACAGATAAAAGAATTAGGATGTTACATATTTGTTTACTTATTTTTCTATTTCTCCAGTTAGGTAAGCACATTTTAGTAAGACAAAACACCATGAACATTCATACGTGAACACCATGAACAGGCCTACGGATAAGCCCAATTTATTTGCCTTTCTATTATGATTTATACCAGCTTATGAAAGTGATCTGAATGTTGTATTAAGTTTACATCCAGCCAGAGTTGTTGGCAGTAATCACATGCAAGTGAAGATGGATGAACCCAGCAACTAGACAATTAGTATCAATCAGAATCCATGATGACCACATTATATTAAAAGTCTGTAAGATTGACACTTGATTTATTCCATAAAAAAATGATTATCTAAATAGGTTATGCAGCTTAATACTGTAAAAGGTCTGTATGAAAAAGGTCCAAAATAAACCTATGCACAAAACCTATATAAACGAATTAACAAAAAAGTGATTGCAGTAAAAATAATTGTAATCTTTTAATAAACATGATTTACGAGATGATGACATGAAAAGTTAATTTATTTTTATTTTTTTGAAAGTCCGTATATGAGCATTAGTGGGACTGAAGTTGTCAGAATAAACCCGAAATACACGTCCTTGTTGTCATGTGGTGAATTTGGCCAATCGTGAAACAGCTGTGTCGTCATCAGCGCTCCCGCAGTCGCTCTGGAGAAATTGCGCCGGCTGAGTCAGCCGGCTGCTCTCGAAACCTATCGCGGTACTTTGATGCCACACGTGACAGTGACGTGTGGTCGGCGCCGGTTCAAGTCGGACTAAATTTCTAACCGGCATGCACTGCTTCAAGTCAGCCGCCGATCGGTCTGCTAAGTGCTGCATGAAGTCGAACGCACCTATAGCTGCAGCCCGGAGACCTGCAAGTGGGAGGAGCTTATGCCAAGAACAGCAAGTGGGGGGAGTTTGAGAGCAGCAAGTGGGAGGAGCTTATGCTGCAAGTAGACAGGATTTCATTGTAGTTTAGAATGACATAAATATAACACATTTTCATAGTAGTTTAAACTGAAATTCATAGTTTTGTCATTGTGTTTATCCAATTTCACTGTTAACAATGAAATTGTCTTATTCTTAGTTTTGTCATTATTATTTGTATTCAATACCATTCACTGTCAAAATTGAAATCATGTCTTTACACCTTTTACCATGCTTCGTGATGGTGTCATTTGAAGTCCTTTAACTGTAGTAATTTAAGTATATTTCTGGTTATTACATTTTACTTCAACAATTCTTCTACAGTAGCCTTTTAAGGAACATTAAAGTGAGATGCAATTGCACTTTGGAGGTAAATGTGTGATACATAAAGAAAATGTTGAGTACTGTTAAGAAAATGTAGTTACCATTTGCCTGTACTGCACATTTTTACTTTTCATATTTTTTTTTAAATCAAATTACAACACATGACAGACTAATGTTCTTCAGAACATGTTACACAAATCAATGTATTAATCTGAAATCTCAGGCTGGGTAAATGATTTTATTTCTGATGACTCAAATTATGTACAATCATTCATTCAGCACAATAGACTTGCATGCAGTGGACACTGCAAAATCACAGATGCATTGCTGCGGAGTAAATTCCACGGAGCTCGCCTCGCTTGTCCTTCCCAACATAACCTGGTGGGTACACAAGAAGCACAATGAGCATTAGGGTTAAACCGAATTTAAAACATTCTCCCCATGCCATCCAAGATATGAATGACTTTATTCTCTTGTTGAACATGTACAAACATTTCAAGAATAATTTCTCAGCTCTGTAGGTCTATGCTATGCTAAGTAAATGGTGTCCAGAAATTTTAAGTGACGACATTAGGCCAAGAAAATTTGACTTTATTACTATTTTTATATGAAGTATTCCTTTTAAAAACCACTAGATAAAAGGATAGTTTATTCACCATTAATTTACACAAAACTGATTATTGATTATTATTAGTATTAAATAAAAAAAAGGTTATTTAAACTATGTTTTAAATATATTACATTGTGGATTAAGAGGTTATGAGATGTGTTCTAATACTTTTGAAAATGTACCTTATTATTTAGAAAACTACACTGTAAAAAGTGAACAGTTGGATCAACTTAAAAAAAAATACTTCAATTGGAAACACCTAATAAAAAAAATGTAAACTTCATTTATTACCTTTATTTGTAATAAGTTAAGTTGAAAAAAAACAAGCATTTTTTTAGGTGTTACCAATTGAAGTATTTAAAAAAAAGTTTTTAAAGTTGATCCAACTGTTCACTTTTTACAGTGTATCTATCATAGACTGTATAAAAACAGCTATCTATTAACAAACGTTTAAGACATCTACACTTTATAAATCAGAGCAGTCCAAAATGTCAAAAAAATAAATTACGGTAACACTTTCTATGAAGCCCATATTTATAATCCATTATAACGGTATTCTTAAGGCATTATAATGAATGAATAATGCATTATAAACAACCTTATAATATGTTATATTGTCAATTTTAATACATTATAATGCTTACGCATTTGTACATATAACTTTTAAGATTATGATTATTTATAACACAATGAACACCATATTAAATCTACTTTTACATTGATAATGGACTATATATCTTGACATTATTTAAGATCTGCACAGTATCTTACTACAGTACATCTTGTAAGTGGTCAGGTGTGGAGTGTTATTTGTTCCCTGTGAGACTAATATTAATTTTGATGTGAGCTAGTTAATCATTTCAACAGAAAAAAAAAAGAAAAAAGCAATGTTTATATGTTAGGTTACATTTTATTTTGATGTCCCCTTTGTCTATTGACTAGAAGCAACTTTGCAACTCTCATGTCAACTAGTACTAGTAGGTTTAGGTTAAAGTTAGGGTTGGTAGAATGCTGACGTACTCCTAAAGTTGCTTATAGTCAGTTTGTCTGTTGGGGAACCATCAAAATAAAGTGTTAGCATATATTTAGCAGACAACATACTACTATACTCCAATGACTGCTAGTTGACATGTAGCTGCAGAGTTACTTAATAACAGCTGTCTAAAGGGTACCATCAAAATAATCAAACTGATATTAAAATAAAACAAATAGTTCAAAGCAATCTGATCTGATATCTGATCTTATGGCTGTTTGAGAGAAAAAAAAATATTACTATTATTATTAATATACTTATCAGTGGTCATTAATGGCTTTAAGTAAAGTAGCATAAGAAAGGTGACAAGATATGAGACTTATAATACATTATAACGATGACAAATATAATTCATTGTAACTTAAGTGGATGCAACGTGTTCACTGTGTTATAAATCGTCATACTCTTAAAAGCTATAACCACTAATAAGTAAATATTATAATACTAATACTAATATAATACTAAACTAATCATTTAAAACTGTTCTTATATTCACAAGATGATATAACATATTATAAGGTTGTTGTTGTTGTTATTTTTAATAATGCATAATGCATTCATTATAATGCCTTATAAATACCCTTATAATGTATTATAAATACGGGCTTTATAGAAAGTGTTACCAAAATGACAATGCCATGTAATTACATTACCTGCTTATGGTCTTCGGTATCCATAACTTGGGAGAGCTATTTTGTTGTATGTAGAAATAAACAAAGATATAGTCAGTCAGGCACATTACAGAGTGTAAGCTGTGTGTGGTATTAAGAAAACGTTGTACAAAAGCCACCAAGAAAATGCACTTTTCACAGCTTGTAATACTTTTCACAAAACAAAACAAAAAATGTACATCACGCTTACCTCTTCCACTCATCCACCGCTTAACGTCATCTTCTTCGTTTATTTGACGGATCGCAAAACAAATTGCACACTACCGCCACCAGGAGTGTGAACCGATACTACAACCTACACATTAAGCAAACCAATCAAAATCTTCTGTTGGTTTGTACAGCCCACTTGCAGCTTAAGTCCCACCCACCTGCGGCTGGCACCGCTGGCTCGCAGCGATAACTACTTGGGCTACAAATCGCTAGATGCCTATAATTACGTAGTCTGTGGGCATGCCAAGACGGTTTTATATAGCTATATAGGCGATAACTTTTGTGTGTTAAAAGCGAGCCAGCGCCAAGGGAAAAACACCTCTATGTACCAAGCCTGGGTTGTGATCAACAAGCAGGAAGGCTACATCCAAGCTGCACCTGCATGGCAGGGTATTTATTTATCATTGGAGACGAATACACTGTAGACTGATTTCCTTGACTTGATGGGTTTATTTCCCTAGAAAACCCTGGTGCACTATTCCATATAGGCTACATGTCAGTGCGTGATGAGGTCAAAGAAAAAAAAAATACTCGGACATGTCATTAAGACACATAACACACGGTTAGAACAGGCATACGTAGCAACACGTACATAGTAGACTACTTTTAATTTTTGATATGAAGTGAGCACTACAAACACGATCCTCTTTGATCGTAGCATTGTCCCTATCGCTTGCAGCCACAGATGTCGTCTATTTTTTTTGTTTAAACGGACGAGATCCTGCAGGAATCCTGAAAAACCTTACCCCAGAACTGGTGCGATTTTCACAGTCCACGACAAGTAGGCTGTTTTTTCTTGACGAGAAATTCTCTGGTTAACACACAATTCAATGGGATGGAATGAACTTTCTGACCCCGACATGCGCACTGCGCATTTTCCTGAGACGGGTATCCGTATTTTAGTTAGTCTAACTAAAAGTTATTAATAATGTAACAACAATGTAAATATAGGACACGGCTATTATTTTAAATATCGTTTTTCCGTTCTATTGCGTTACTTTTCCATTGCTTTTCTATGTTGTTTTCGGTTTTGTTTAAGCTCCGCCAAGTTGCTTCGCCAAACGCGCATGTGGAGTGTTGCCATGCCCACTTATTATAAGCATCTTTGTCTTATTTTATTCAATATTAAGCTGGAGAACAACGTTCTCTAGTCTCCACGACCACGGCAAACACGTAAGTGTACCGTTTAACCCGAGATAGAGATAAACTTACTTTCTTCCGGGAAACACAAAGGGTGGTGGGACACTGAAAGTAATGAGGGGAAAAGATGCAATGAATGTTAATGGTGAGTGAAGCTTACTGTGAGCACTTTAAGACAATAAATGATAATTTATCAATAATAATAGCCTAAAAATACAACACTGCGTGATCTAGCCTTATGCAAATTAATTTGAGGAAATATTGTATATGTTAATATTTATAGGTGCAAACATAAAAGCATGATTTTTTTACCGGTCCCTTTTGAAGGTAATATGATCAAGCCTGACCACCCTATCTGTTCGCTGACTGTCATATTACAAATACAACTATAATTATCTTGCAACACTCTCATGAATAATCTTACCGTTTTTTGTGGTTTCGGTTTAGGCAGTGTTGAATGATTTTCGTATATATTGTTGATCACTGCATTAACAGTAATCACAGTCATGTTAAAAAAAACAAAGCTTTCAATCTTATTTTGAAATGTGTGCCTTAAAAGAGATAATTATTTCAACATAGGCATTAATTGCTTGCTTTTCTGACCTATTTTTCTGTGTTTCCACCAGAAACAGTACATCACGAGGGCAGCTGCAATCAACAGAGATCCAGCAGCAGTAGAGATCAGCAATATGTACAATAAAGGGAGGCCCTGATCTGTAATGAACAAAATAAGCCATTAGTGCGAATGCATCTGTCTGTCTTATCTACAACAAAACTATCAAACAATAGCACTGTATAACTGAGAGTAAATCAATGTTAATATCAGCGCTGCTGTACCTGCACATGAGTAAACGAGTTTGCTGATGTCCAGATGTTGAGTCTGGTTGCTGATGGGATTGTTGAGCACACAGCTGTAGGTGTTGTTATCCTGATATTCCACCTCCAGAGGTAGAGAGAGACTGATGCTGAGATCAGACACACTGATGCTGGACAATAAACTGTTTCCTTTGTACCAGGAGAGAGTCACATGACTCACATTCACCACTGAACACATCAACGAACAATTCTGCTGTGATGATGATGATGATGATGATGAACATTGTGAAGAGTTACTGCTGATGACAGGAACAGGCAGACAAGCTGAAAACGAGAATAAAGGTAAATCTAGGCAACAATCCTATTTTTGGTGTGGTCATTGAGTGTTTCTGTAATTTAAAACTACAAAATGATGACACACTTCAATAGTTATTATAGGAATATTCAGTAATATTTCAGTAAAAGCTACCAATTAAACTCAGTTGAGAGAATTTGTAGCATCGAAGCCTAAAGTCATTTCAAATGATCTCTACTCACCATAAACAGAAACATTGAATGTTTGTGATGACCGTTTCACTCCAGTAATATCTACTTTATAGAGCCCAGCATGTTGAGTTGTGATGTTCATGATGGTCAGAGATCCAGTTTGATTGTCCAGCTTCAGTCTGTCTCTGAATCTCCCATCAGGACCATCAAATGTAGAGAAGTTTTGCTGTTGTTTTTTAATTTTAGCTATAAGAGACTTTCCAAATTCCCACAGTATATCGTCAGCTTGTTGTACTTCAATAACATTCGTTTTTAAAGTGAGCGAATCTCCCTCCATCACTGACACTGATTCACCAAACACACCTGATGAACAGATTTTACACAGATTAAGGCCTCTGGTTGTTTACAAGCCCTGAAATCAGCTGTAGTTTGTAAATAAATGTGAATTGAAAAATTCAGAACATTCAGCTATCTACTAGAACACAATGTATAAAGCTACAAAGTCAATTACGACATGAAACAAATAATCTTGATATTGTTATAACCTCTTTATTTTGTATATGGGACATTTAGATCAGTATACTGGTTACTACCAAAATACTTTTAAAATAATGTTTAGACAGGATTTGCATTTGTAAACCTTGAAATTAAAGTTACATTCACTATATCAATTTCACTATATCAAATATATTTTCCGTGACATCTGTGAAGAATTTTATGGATATTAAGGCAAAAAAAACCACCAAAACATATATTTATAACTTACCAGTCAAATGCCACCAACACAAACAGAACAAAACAAACACGTGAAACATTTTCTTCAGTTGTGAAAAATCTGCTGTAAATCACTTGAGCGGTTCAACTTCTGTGTGAATCCTCTCACGGAAACGTTTGACCCTCCTATAGTGGGTGGAATGCACAAGCACTTTGCTAGTGATGTATGGCTATAAATAAATGCTGGACTGGCTCTTGTCTATATGATAATAAAGATTCTCCGTTCTATCATTTAACACTGAACGTTTTCAAAAGAAGATATTTTAAAGAATGTTAGCGACCAAACAGTTGCTGGTAGCCATTGACTTCCATAGAATTTTGTTTGTTTGTTTGTTTTTTACTATGGGAGTCAATGGGGAACAGCAACTATTGGGTTTCTAACATTCTTCAATATATATAATTTAATTTTTATTTTTTGTGTGTTTATGAGAAGAAAGATGTTCATGCAGGGTTGGACCAACAGGAGGATGAGTAAATTATTACTTTTTTCTTTTTCTTTTTCTTTTGATGTTTGGGCGAGCTATCCTTTTAATACTATCTGTCATCTCACACAGGACAAGCAGCTCATCGTCTGAGTCAGATTGAAACCTGTTTTCAGTCTTTTTTTAGAAATGTGGTTTGATCTGTTGGATGGACAGACCATTTAGTGTATGCATGTTTAGTTTGTAGGTGAAGAGTTGATTCCTTTTCTGATTTTTATAAATTGCACAGTTGTTACCTTCACAAAACATGTCGTAATAAAATGTTGAATCTTTTATGCAGTCAAATTAGAGACACAGGACTAGTTTGACTGTTTTTGATGGACTTTTTTCTTTTTTACTGTAACTAACAATCTAGACTTACCTATCATGTGTCTTTGATAACATTCACAGACTGACAGCTAAATAAAACACTGCAATGCACCAGACATTTTCCTGGCTGCTATAAGCAAGTAATGAAAGAAAGGCAATGTTAGACACTGCATTCAAATCCAACAG
Source organism: Barbus barbus (assembly GCF_936440315.1). Classification (NCBI taxonomy): domain Eukaryota; kingdom Metazoa; phylum Chordata; class Actinopteri; order Cypriniformes; family Cyprinidae; genus Barbus; species Barbus barbus. Next base: position 7,215,314 of record NC_136737.1, on the reverse strand, counting down.
CAGCATTCATAAGTAAGTTGAAATAAAAATATAAATGCTTAGAATGACAATTAATAAATAACTTGATATGCACACAAATGCTTGGTCCAAACAGAGCTGGCTGTCATTTCTACTTCTGAATCAGTTGTGACATTTTTAAATGAAGTGCTTCCTTTCTATTTGAGATCTTCCTGTTTTTTGTCTTTACTGCTGCAGGTGGCATGGCAGATACTAGGCACTGGAACAAGCAGGTGAACAGAATGTTTAAATTTTTTAATTTTTATATGTATTCTCTCTCTCTCTATATATATATATAATTAAATATGTATACATTAATAAAGAAAGACCTTCCCCCTTTGTCGCTTTTGATATGATGATCACATCATCACATCATGATCGCACGCAGTGAAAAATACATCGCGGAGCAAAGAGGAAACTGCCAACTCACTGACAGACAAGACAAAGCAGGTTACTTTAGGTATGAAACAAAGTCTCAGCTTTCAAATTTTGAAACTTTTTAAAGAAATTTGAACAATAAATATCAAAAGAATATTGAAACACAAAATTACAGACTACCATACCATATCCATAAATCACTATAAATATTTTGTTTCCCTCGGTTCAGGGTTTTCACCCTTCTTCTAAAACTGGGTAAAGATTATTAGGCCAGAGCCCAGACTCAAGGTCTTTCTCTACCACTGTGTGTGTCAGTGACAGATTAATGTTTAGGCTGCATGATAATGTTATTGTTCTGCTTGCAGTTGGAACTGCAAAAAGAAAAGAAATGGAAAAACTCAATCGTCAAAGTGGGCTAAGTCAAGTATTAACAAATCTCAAAAAGCTTGTATCGATTCACAGCCCAAGGAAAATAAACACCAGAGTTTAGCTTGCTCGCACACCAAGATCTCAGATTTTAGGCAGATATTGTGATCACGTTAGGGTTAGATTTATTATGAAGCACTTGTTTCCTCTAGTTTGCTTGTCCATCCTGTGACACAGACAAAAAGAAGCAAAACACTACCAAGTACAAAGTTCACTACCTAGTTCTGCACATTCATCACAGACTGGAATGTAACATGATAGCCTAGCTGCTCCTGAGAAATGCAAACTCTGGAGTTTATCTGGAGCAGCAGAGTCAGAACTGGCCCAAGGCATAAGCGAACGGCTGCTTAGGGCCCCCAAGAGTAGCCTACATGAAATGACAGTTTATTTTATTGTATTTTAATTCATGATATATTATGTCAATGGACAGTGGGATTTATAAGAAAGCGCAATATTAAATAATCCATGCATATCATTTTATTATTTCCATAGCGACGTGCATGCAGGCCCAATAATGACCATGTTGATAATGTACACCGGACGCTGCCGTGTGGATCTGTCAGATTAACATCACGTACTTTAATGTGTATTTGATAGGAATAAAACACGTCGTCCATTAATTAAAAGGATTATTATCGCCGCTTTCCACGGAAATCAGTGTGTAGCCTATTTAACAAACTAAATGTGTTTTTTACTCAAACCATTGTTAGCTAAGACAGAACCTACAACCATAGTTGCTTTTGGGATCATTTGACCCCTGATCAGATCAGACCACCCCAGCCCCATCCAGTTAATTAGCATAGCCTAGGTAGGGTATCTTGATGAGGTAGGGTAACATGATTTACCTTAGCATGTCTTTGCTATTATATTCCTTTATAAGATTAATATTAAAGCATGTCTCCCTTATCTGACACACTCATTTGAGTTCATGGAGCTCTTTCTTAAAGAGCTGGTGATCTGAATCAGGTGTGTAAATTAGGGAGACATGCAAAATGTGCAGAGCTGTGGGTCCCAACCACGTTCTTCTGGAGGGCCCCCAACACTGCATGTTTTTCATGTCACCTTAATCAAACACACCTGATTCAGATCATCAAGTCAAGTCAAGTCTGCTTTATTGTCAATTCTTCCACATGTACAGCACATACATACAGAGAATTGAAATTGCGTTACCCTCAGACCCTTGGTGTAAACAGTTAACATTAAACACGTTCAAATACAGATAATACGGTTTAAACATATGTACATACAACTCTATAGCTATACAAGTAAGGACATTGTAGAAAAAAAATAAAGAAATAGATAAAGTGGCATAAGGCGCATGGCAGATAGTGCAAACCAGTTAAATAAAAACAAAACTGTGCAGATATATTTGTAGTGCAAAAAGAGCTTATCAATCTGAGGACATTGTAGAAAAAAAAATAAAAAAAAATAAATTGATAGATAAAGTGACATAAGGCACATGGCAGAATAGATTAATATTACGACTTCCCCCAGAATAGAGGGGGGAACAGGGAGTTCAGCTTCCTGACAGCCTGATGTATGAAGCTGTCCTTCAGTCTGCTGGTCCTCGCCTGGAGACTCCGCAGTCTCCTCCCTGATGGCAGCAGACTGAAGAAGCTGTGTGTCGGGTGGGTGGGATCACCTGCAATGCGGAGGGCTTTGCGGGTGAGACGGGTGCTGTAGATGTCCTGGAGGGAGGGGAGAGAGACACCAATGATCTTCTCAGCTGCTCTCACTATTCACTGAAGTGACTTGCGGCAGGATGCGTTGCAAGCGCCATAAGCTCATTAGTAGAGAATCCAAGACCTGAATTGGGTGTGTCAGACAAAGGAGAGATGCAAAATGTGCAGTGTTTGGGGGCCTCCAGGAATGTGGTTGGGAGCCACTGCTTTAAACCATTCATTCAACTACATGTTTAAAACTGCTGATCCATTCAAAGAGAGATGTAACGAAACACGCTGTTGAAATCATTTTAACTTTTAAAGCCTCAGCTGACCAGCAGATTTTAATTTGTGTAACGGTGTTAATGGTAAAAAAGGAACCTAACGCAGCTGAAATGCAGTCTAGATCAGTTTCAACGGCCTTGTAAGTAATCAGGCCAATATAAAAACCTAACACAAACATAAATGTACTTTTTTGTCCTTTATTTTTACTGCTACAGAAGCAAATATTCACCAGTGATGTGTTGTCAAAAATGGTCACAATTAGTATTTGGTCATCAAAAATAACCAAAGAGTTTCGATAATTTTCTTATTTAAAGCTTGACTCTTCTGTAGTTAGATCCTGTACTAAGATCGATGGAAAATGAAAAGTTGCGATTTTCTAGGCCGATATGGCTAGGAACTATACTCTCATTCCAGCATAATAATCAAGGAACTTTGTTGCAGCTAGTCCATTTGCTTTTTTCATGTCCTTTTGACTCTGTCTGCCCTTGGAAAAGCATTGCTTGACAAAATGATTCTGTCCTTTACATTTAGCACAGACCTTGCCGTAAGCTGGACACTGCTTTGGTGGGTGTCTTCTGCCACATCTCTTACAGTTAAACAGTTCCTTCTCCTTTTGTTGTTTCACTTTACTCATTCCGCTTCTCTGCATCTTCTCTGTTACTGCAGCTGCAGCTGAACTGTCACTTCCACTCGTCTTTGCGCTTTCATAAAATGTTTTGGCATGCTGAAGTCTGAAGACCATAAGCATGCTGAATCTCACTGGCATGACATATCCACACCGCTTCATTCAAGGTCAGCTCAGTCTCTCTCAAGAGCCTCTCGCTCACTTTTTTATCATTGATGCCAAACACAATTTGGTCACGAATCATAGAGTCTTGCAACAGTCCGAAATTGCATGTTCTTGCTTTCAACTTTAAAAACATTAAGAAACTGTCAAAAGTCTCTCCCTGTTGCTGCAGATGAGTACGAAAAACATACCTATCAAAAATTATTTTTCGTCGAGCAGTGTGAATCATACTTCTCAATTACCATGTCGTATTTGCCTTTATCTTCAGCCCGTTCAAACACGAGCATGTTAAACACCTCTATAGATTGTGGTCCCGTGACGGTATGTAGAAGTGCAATCTTACGTGCATCCGAGGCTTCATCAAGGCCCACTGCTTGCAGGTACAGGGTGACAGGTTACAAGGTTACAAGTCAGGTTACATGTTACAACTCTCTATCCATTTGGGGGAAGTCTTGGCCTAATGGTTAGAGGGTCGGACTCGTAATCGAAAGGTTGCGGGTTCGAGTCCCCGGCCGGCAGGGATTGTAGGTGGGGGGAGTGAATGTACAGCGCTCTCTCCACCCTCAATACCACGACTGAGGTGCCCTTGAGCAAGGCACCGAACCCCCAATTGCTCCCCGGGCGCTGCAGCATGGCTGCCCACTGCTCCGGGTGTGTGTTCACGGTGTGTGTGTGTGTGTGTGTGTGTGTGTGTGTGCATTTGTTCACTACTCACTGCTGTGTGTGTGCACTTGGATGGGTTAAACGCAGAGCACCAATTTCGAGTATGGGTCACCATACTTGACAATACGTCACAACTTTTTTCACGACTTTATTAGGCCACGACTGCCCCACAACTGCTGGAGGGATAATAAAAATGTCAGCAAGCAACTGCAGAATCTGAGTTTTTATACAATTAAAAAAAAAGTAAAGTAAAGTCGTGACGTATTGTCAAGTATGGTGACCCATACTCGAAATTGGTGCTCTGCGTTTAACCCATCCAAGTGCACACACACAGCAGTGAGTAGTGAACAAATGCGCGCACACGCACACACACACACACAGACACACACTCACTCACTCCCCCCACCTACAATCTCTGCCGGCCGGGGACTCAAACCCGCAACCTTTTGATTACAAGTCCGACTCTCTAACCATTAGGCCACGACTTCCCGACTTAAATAACTAAATTAAAGGTTAGAGCTTCTTAATTTGGTTCTCAAGTGATCTCAAGTAATGATAAAACATAAAAGATATAAAAGAGCAGCTTACTCTAACAATATGTAATGAAGGTTAAATGTTCTTGTGATTTACCTAGTTAAATTCAGGTGTGCTTAATTAGGGTTGCAACTCTTCAGGACAGCGGCCCTCCAGGGCAGAGTTTGGGCACCCCTGGTTTAATCCTGAATCAGTTTGTCGCAGCCTGAATTCGTAACCTTAGATCAATTGAATCAATTTCCCCATCATCTTCTGTTGGCTCAATCTCGGTATCGGTGAAATTACACCAGCAGTTACATATAGTTTGTACAACATTATTGCTAGGGAAAAATTAAGTAGTCACTAGATATTGGTAGCCAGCGTCCTTACTAAATGCTATGCCCTTGGAGAAATCTCAATTGTTTTCACTTCACTTTCATATTTGCAAGTAATCACACCAACATTCAAAGCCCACCAGATGGCGCCACTCAGTACAATAAATAAAAAATGATGCCAGTGGAAAGGTGTAAATATGAGTCAAAATTGTCCTAAATGTATTTAACCAGGAGCAGACACTGATAGATACAGAACACGGTCAAGGGTGAGATAAATTTTAATAAAGTTATAGATTTCCATGGGTGATTAGCTAAAAACAGAACATTTACATGATTTTCTGATGCTATGATAACCACACAATTAAACTAAAACAGAGCAACAACATTTTAGACATGAAGAGAGTGCATGTGCAAAAAAAAAAAAAAAAAAAAAAAAACAGATGATGTTGATTAGACAGTTAAAAAAATAAAATAAAATAATGTTGTTCAAAATTCACTCAGAATGAATATGTCAATCATGTAGTGATCACTGCAGCCCGGAGACCTACAAGTGGGAGGAGCTTACGCCAAGAACAGCAAGTAGGAGGAGCTTGAGAATAGCAAGTGGGAGGAGCTTATGCCGCAAGTAGGCTGGATTTCATTGTAGTTTAAAAGGATATAAATATAACACATTTTCATAGTAGTTTAAGCTGAAATTCTTAGTTTTGTCATTGTGTGTATGAAATACCATTCACTGTTAACACTGAAATAATGTCTTTACACCTTTTGCCATGCTTAGTGATGGTATCATTTTAAATCATTTAACTGTAGTAATTTCTGGATATTACATTTTACTTCAACAATTCTTCTACAGTAGCCTTTTAAGGAACATTAAAGTGAGATGCAATTGCACTTGGGAGGTAAATGTGTGATACGTAAAGAAAATGTTGAGTACTGTTAAGAAAATGTAGTTACCATTTGCCTGTACTGCACATTTTTATTTTGCATATTATTTTAAAATCAAATTACAGCAAATGACAGACTAATGTTCTTCAGAACATGTTACACAAATCAATGTATTATTTGAAATCTCAGGCTGGGTAAATGATGTTATTTCTGATTAATCAAATTATGTATAATCATTCATTCAGCACAATAAACTTGCATGCAGTGGACACTGCAAAATCACAGATGCATTGCTGCGGAGTAAATTCCATGGAGCTTGCCTCGCTTGTCCTTTCCAACATAACCTGGTGGGTACACAAATAGCACAATGAGCATTAGGGTTAACCCAAATTTTAAAAATTCTCCCCATGCCATATATGCATGACTTTATTCTCAAGATATGCATGACTTTATTCTCTTGTTGAATATGTACAAACATTTCAAGAATAATTTCTCAGCTCTGTAGGTCTATGCTATGCAAGTAAATGGTGTCCAGAAATTTTAAGTGACGACATTAGGCCAAGAAAATTAGTCTTTATTACTATTTTTAAACAAAGTATTTCTTTTAAAATCCAATAGATCAAACGCTAGTTTATTCACCATTAATTTACAAAAAAACTGATTATTGATTATTATTACTAAATAAAAAGAAAATGTTATTTAAACTATGTTTTAAATATATTACATTGTGGATTAGGAGGTTAGGAGATGTGTTCTAATACTTTTGAAAATGTACCTTATTCTTTAGAAAACTACACTGTAAAAAGTGAACAGTTGGATCAACTTAAAAAAAATACTTCAATTGGAAACACCTAATTATTATTTTTTGTTTTATTTCTCAACTTAATTTATTACCTTTATTTGTAATAAATTAAGTTGAAAAAATATATATTTATATATATATAAATATATATTTTAGGTGTAACCAATTGAAGTATTTTTTTTTAAGTTGATCCAACTGTTCACTTTTTACAGTGTATCTATCATAGACTGTATAAAAACAGCTATCTATTTACAAACATCTAATACATTTACACTTTATAAATCACTGCAGTCCAAAATGTAAAAAAAAATTCTGGTAACACTTTCTATGAAGCCCATATTTATAATACATTATAAGGGTATTCTTAAGGCATTATAATGAATGCATAATGCATTATCAGTCATTTCTAATTTGCGCATACTTGACCTGTACATACATAGTCGCCTATATTATATATTGTGTTTTTGTTTTTTTGCTGCTTTGTACATTGGTTATTGGCTATTTCTTGTTATTTTGTTTTTATTACCTGTGTCCTGTCTTTCTGTTGCACTGTGGAGCTTCTGTCACTATAACAAATTCCTGGTATGTGTAAACATACTTGGCCAATAAAGCTCATTCTGATTCTTATTCTGATTATAAAAAAAATCGTATAATATGTTATATTGTCAATTTTAATACATTATAATGCTTACGCATTTGTGTGTATAACTTATAAGATTATGATTATTTATAACACAATGAACACCATATTAAATCTACTTTTACACTGATAATGGACTATATATCTTGACATTATTTAAGATCTGCACAGTATCTTACTACAGTACATCTTGTAAGTGGTCAGGTGTGGAGTGTTATTTAAATGTGAGGCTAATATTAATTTTGATGTGAATTAGTTAATAATTTCAACTGAAAAAAAATGCATTTTATTTTGATTTCCTCTTAGACTATTGACTAGACGCAGCTACATGTCAACTAACTCTCATTAGAGTATTAGCAGGCTTAGGTTGAGGTTAGGGTAGGTATAACGGTGACGTACTTGCAAAGTTGCTTAAAGTCAGTTTGTCTGTTGGGGAACCATCAAAATAAAGTGTTAGCATATATTTAGCAGACAACATACTACTATACTCCAATGACTGCTAGTTGACATGTATTGCAGAGTTACTTAACAACAGCTGTCTAAAGGGTACCATCAAAATAATGAAAGTGAAAGTGAATCACTAAGCTAAGCTATAACCACTAAGAAGTAAATATTATTGTACAAAATTGACCCGCCTCACGCATGCGTGAGTTGAACTTGTCCAGACTTGTCTGGTGCACGCGCATAAAGTTTTGAGTTCGGCAGCGCATTCAGCCTTGTAGAGTAATACGGAGTTGTCTTGGCTTTGTTTATTCCTAAGTCCATTTTCCCTTGTGTGGTATTGCTGTGCGTTAATAACTCCGTAAGTAACTGTATTTGTTATCATTGTAGATTTGCTTTAGAGTGCGTCATAGCGTAATTCAGTTTAATTCACATCAGGAAATTTATAGCATCAGTAGCTGTACGTCAACGGTATTTGACGAATTATCCAGTTGTTTTGTAATCAGATATGCTTATTTGCCATAATAGAGCACTGTCATGTGTGTTTATTTATTCAGTCTCCGATCGGCATTTCAGTATTGATTAGAAAGGGCACACGGGAGCGCTATAACAGCGCACACATCAGTGCAATATGACACCACATGCTAGAAGCAGCAACAGCGCCGATCTGTTTAATAAAGCTGCATTTAGTGCTCATATGAATATAAGCTCTTGTTTAGTCATGTTTACTATTGCTTCAGACAATTATACAATTCTCTATGGGGTTCTTATAGAGTATATATCTTATCTTTGTTTATTTGTCATTTATAATATCACATGTATACTTATCAGAGTTATTTTGTTCTCTGACAGAAACCACATTTTGTGCATATCCACACAAATCAATAAATATTGAGATTGGACATATTCACTCTGGAGTAGCTGCAGTTCTTTCTAATCGAAGAATTAGGCCAGCTGAGTTCCAACCACCCAACTGCGCACAGAATATCCTACAATTATAATACTAATACTAATATAATACTAAACTAATAGCCTACATTAAAACTGCTCTTATATTCACAAGATGATATAATATATTATAAGGTCTTTTATAATGCATTATGGATTCATTATAAGAATACCCATATAATATGGGCTTTATAGAAAGTGTTACCAAAATGACATGCAATTACATTACCTGCTTATGGTCTTCGGTATCCATAACCTGCAGAGCAAATTTGCTGTTTGTACAAAAAAAAAAGATATTGTCAGGCGCATTACAGATTGTGTGTTACTAAGAAAACGTTCTACAAAAGCCACCAAGAAAATGCACTTTTCACAGCTTGTGATACTTTTTATAAAACAAACAACAAATTCGTCCACTACCGCAACCAGGAGCCTGAACCGATGCTACAACCCACATGACATTAAACAAACCAATCAAAATCTTCTGTTGGTTTGTACAGCCCACTTGCAGCTTAAGTCCCGCCCACTTGCGGCTGGCTCCGACCTCCGTTTATACCCATCTCGAGTCAGTGGGTGGAGTAGAGGTTGAGCTGAACTAGGTTAAGCTCCACCCATTACGTCCAGAGAAGGGGTGTAGGATTTAGCTCCGCAGTGAGCACCACTTGCAAAATAATAGTTCTAAAAGTTATTGATAATGCAACACCGTGTCCTATTTGAGTACAACCGTCATATCCTAATAGGACAAGGCTATTATTTTATATATATATCGTCTCCCCGACCACGGCAAACACGTAAATGCACCGTTTAACCCGAGATGGAGATAGACTTACTTTCTTCCGGGAAACACAAAGGGTGGTGGGACACTGAAAGTAATGAGGGGAAAATGTGCAATTAATGTTAATGGTGAGTGAAGCTTACTGTGAGCACTTTAAGACAATAAATGATAATTTATCAATAATAACAGCCTAAAAATACAACACTGAGTGATCTAGCCAAATGCAAATTAATTTGAGGAAATGCTGTATATGTTAATATTTATAGGTGCAACAATAGAATAAAAGCATTATTTTTTTTATTTTTTTTATTGGTCCCTACTGAAGGTAATATGGTCAAGCCTGACCACCCTATCTGTTCACTGTCTGTCATATTACATACAAAACTTCAATCATCAAGCTTTAATCAGACTGCAACATCATCTTGCATCACAGTCATAAATAATCTTACCGTTTTTCATGGTTTCCGTTTAGGCCGTGTTGAAAAATGTCCGTATATCTCGTTGATCACGACTGCATTAACAGTAATCACAGTCATGTTAAAACAGTAAAGCTTTCAATTTGATTTTGAAATGTGTGCCTTAAAAGATATAATTATTTCAAAGTAGACATTAATTGCTTGCTTTTCTGACCTATTTTTCTGTGTTTCCAGCAGTACATCACGAGGGCAGCTACAATCAACAGAGATCCTCCAGCAGCAGTAGAGATCAGCAATATGTACAATAAAGGTAGGCCCTGATCTGTAATGAATAAAATAAGCCATTCGTGTGAATGCATCTGTCTGTCTTATCTACAACAAAACTATCAAACAATAGCACTGTATAACTGAGAGTAAATCAATGTTAATATCAGCGCTGCTGTACCTGAACATGTGTGACAGAGTTTGCTGATGTCCAGATGTTGAGTCTGGTTGCTGATGGGATTGTTGAGCACACAGCTGTAGGTGTTGTTATCCTGATATTCCACCTCCAGAGGTAGAGAGAGACTGATGCTGAGATCAGACACACTGATGCTGGACAATAAACTGTTTCCTTTGTACCAGGAGAGAGTCACATGACTCACATTCACCACTGAACACAACAATGAACAATATGATGATGATGATGATGATGATGATGATGATGAAGAACATTGTGAAGAGTTACTGCAGATGACAGGAACAGGCAGACGAGCTGGAAACATGAGAATAAAGGTAAATCTAGGGAACAATCCTATTTTTGGTGTAGTCACTGAGTGTTTCTGTAATTTAAAACTACAAAATGATGACACACTTCAATAGTTATTATAGGAATATTCAGTAATATTTCAGTAAAAGCTACCAATTAAACTCAGTTGACAGAATTTGTAGCATCGAAGCCTAAGGTCATTTCAAATGATCTCTACTCACCATAAACAGAAACACTGAATGTTTGTGATGACAGTTTCACTCCAGCAATATCTACTTTATAGAGTCCAGCGTGTTCAGTTGTGATGTTTGTGATGGTCAGAGATCCAGTTTGATTGTCCAGCTTCAGTCTGTCTCTGAATCTCCCATCAGGACCATCAAATGTGGAGAAGATTTGCTGTTGTTTTTTAATTTTAGCTATGAAAGACTTTTCAGCTCCAAATTTCCACAGTATATCATCAGCTTGTTGTACTTCAATAACATTCGTTTTTAAAGTGAGCGAATCTCCCTCCATCACTGACACTGATTCACCAAACACACCTGATGAACAGATTTTACACAGATTAAGGCCTCTGGTGGTCTACAGATCCTGAAATCAGCTGTAGTTTGTAAATAAATGTGAATCGAAAAATTCTGAACATTCAGCTATCTACTAGAACACAATGTATAAAGCTACAAAGTCAATTACGACATGAAACAAATAATCTTGATATTGTTATAACCTCTTTATTTTGTATATGGGACATTTAGATCAGTATACTGGTTACTAGCAAAATACTTTTAAAACAATGTTTAGACAGGATTTGCATTTGTAAACCTTGAAATTAAAGTTACATTCATATCAATTTCCATTATTTTCCGTGACATCTGTGAATAAATTTATGGATATTAAGGCAAAAAAAACACCAAAACATATATTTATAACTTACCAGTCAAATGCCACCAACACAAACAGAACAAAACAAACACATGAAACATTTTCTTCAGTTGTGAAAAATCTGCTGTAAATCACTTGAGCGGTTCAACTTCTGTGTGAATCCTCTCACGGAAACGTTTGACCCTCCTATAGTGGGTGGAATGCACAAGCACTTTGCTAGTGATGTATGGCTATAAATAAATGCTGGACTGGCTCTTTTTAAGTCTATATGATAATAAAGATTCTCCGTTCTATCATTTAACACTGAACGTTTTCAAAAGAAGATATTTTAAAGAATGTTAGCGACCAAACAGTTGCTGGTAGCCACTGACTTCCATAGAATTTTTTTTGTTTGTTTGTTTGTTTGTTTTTTACTATGGGAGTCAATGGGGAACAGCAACTATTGGGTTTCTAACATTCTTCAATATATATATATATAATTATTTAATTTTTTTGTGTGTGTGTTTATGAGAAGAAAGATGTTCATGCAGGGTTGGACCAACAGGAGGATGGGTAAATTATTACTTTTTTATTTTTTTTTATTTTTTGGGCGAGCTATCCTTTTAATACTATCTGTCATCTCACACAGGACTAGCAGCTCATCGTCTGAGTCAGATTGAATCCTGTTGTCAGTTTTTTTTTAGAAATGTGGTTTGATCTGTTGGATGGACAGACCATTTAGTGTATGCATGTTTAGTTTGTAGGTGAAGAGTTTATTCCTTTTCTGATTTTTATAAATTGCACAGTTGTTACCTTCACAAAACATGTCGTAATAAAATGTTGAATCTTTTATGCAGTCAAATTAGAGACACAGGACTAGTTTGACTGTTTTTGATGGACTTTTTTCTTTTTTACTGTAACTAACAATCTAGACTTACCTATCATGTGTCTTTGATAACATTCACAGACTGACAGCTAAATAAAACACTGCAATGCACCAGACATTTTCCTGGCTGCTATAAGCAAGTAATGAAAGAAAGGCAATGAAAGGCAGTGTAATGAAAGACACTGCATTCAAATCCAACAGCAGCATTCATAAGTAAGTTGAAATAAAAACATAAATGCTTAGAATGACAATTAATAAATAACTTGACATGCACACAAATGCTTGGTCCAAACAGAGCTGGCTGTCATTTCTACTTCTGAATCAGTTGTGACATTTTTAAATGAAGTGCTTCCTTTCTATTTGAGATCTTCCTGTTTTTTGTCTTTACTGCTGCAGGTGGCATGGCAGATACTAGGCACTGGAACAAGCAGGTGAACAGAATGTTTTAATTTTTTAATTTTTATATGTATTCTCTCTCTCTCTCTCTATATATATATATATAATTAAATATGTATACATTAATAAAGAAAGACCTTCCCCCTTTGTCGCTATTTATATGATGATCACATCTTCACATCATGATCTCACGCAGTGAAAAATACATCGCGGAGCAAAGAGGAAACTGCCAACTCACTGACAGACAAGACAAAGCAGGTTACTTTAGGTATGAAACAAAGTCTCAGCTTTCAAATTTTGAAACGTTTTAAAGAAATTTGAACAATAAATATCAAAAGAATATTGAAATACAAAATTACAGACTACCATACCATATCATAAATCACTATACACATTTTCACACTTCTTCTAAAACTGGGTAAAGATTATTAGGCCAGAGCCCAGACTCAAGGTCTTTCTCTACCACTGTGTGTGTCAGTGATAGATTAATGTTTAGGCTGCATGATAATGTTATTGTTCTGCTTGCAGTTGGAACTGCAAGCAGAACAATAACCTTTTTTTATTTTTAAAATAACTAAAATAATAAACTTCCTTTTAAACGCAACAGTAGTCTTCATTTTTTAGTGTTAAAATCAAGAAAGGGGCTTACTGTAGCTACTGTACTCTTTATACTGCATGTTTAAAGAGCTTGTTTGATGCGATTAGTTCAGTTCAGTATTTAATGCTGATTTGTTAGTGTGTGTATTGGAAAAGATCATAATAAATAGGTTTATAGTGTATTTTGTTGCAACCTGTTGGCTGCTGAGTACCATGTGAACCTCACGGGGAAAAGAAAAGAAAAGAAATGGAAAAATTCAATCGTCAAAGTGGGCAAAGTCAAGTATTAAGAAGTCTCAAAAAAGCTTGTAAAGCTTGTTCTCTGTGTGTGTGGGTGTGTGTGTGTGGGTGTGACCGCTCACTCCAGTCATCAGCGCGCCAGCTGATCTCAATTCCTGCACCAGCTGCTGCCAATCTACTCACCTATAAAGTCTCACCGCACTTTCCTCTCCTTGTCAGATCGTTGTTGATGTCCTCTGTGTCGTTCCCCGTGTGCCGTCTGCTTCAGTGTTCCTGGTCATCGCCTGTCTGGAGTCTTCGTGGGTTTCGTCTCGTCTGGATGTTCACCGGCACTGGATTCACCGTCATCACTCGTTGGACATTCACCGGCACTGGATTCACCGTCGCCACTCTTCACCAGCACGCTGTTCATCGTGTCCCTGCGCCACCATCCCATCCGAGAGACTGTGCTGTGTTCGTGTCATCTGACTATTAATAAATACTTACAATTGTTTCACCTGCATCTCTGCTTCCTCCTTGTCGTGACAGTATCGATTCACAGCCCAAGGAAAATAAACACCAGAGTTTAGCTTGCTCGCACACCAAGACCTCAGATTTTAGGCAGATATTGTGATCACGTTAGGGTTAGATTTATTATGAAGCACTTGTTTCCTCTAGTTTGCTTGTCCATCCTGTGACACAGACAAAAAGAAGCAAAACACTACCAAGTACAAAGTTCACTACCTAGTTCTGCACATTCATCACAGACTGGAATGTAACATGATAGCCTAGCTGCTCCTGAGAAATGCAAACTCTGGAGTTTATCTGGAGCAGCAGAGTCAGAACTGGCCCAAGGCATAAGCGAACGGCTGCTTAGGGCCCCCAAGAGTAGCCTACATGAAATGACAGTTTATTTTATTGTATTTTAATTCATGATATATTATGTCAATGGACAGTGGGATTTATAAGAAAGCGCAATATTAAATAATCCATGCATATCATTTTATTATTTCCATAGCGACGTGCATGCAGGCCCAATAATGACCATGTTGATAATGTACACCGGACGCTGCCGTGTGGATCTGTCAGATTAACATCACGTAAATTCACCTATTTCTCCCGAAATACATGAAAGTAAGTGGCCAGTTAGCTGGGTGAAAAACAGAGTAAACTTTAATGTGTATTTGATAGGAATAAAACACGTCGTCCATTAATTAAAAGGATTATTATCGCCGCTTTCCACGGAAATCAGTGTGTAGCTTATTTAACAAACTAAATGTGTTTTTTACTCAAACCATTGTTAGCTAAGACAGAACCTGCAACCATAGTTGCTTTTGGGATCAGTTGACCCCTGATCAGATCAGACCACCCCAGCCCCATCCAGTTAATTAGCATAGCCTAGGTAGGGTATCTTGATGAGGTAGGGTATCATGATTTACCTTAGCATGTCTTTGCTATTATATTCCTTTATAAGATTAATATTAAAGCATGTCTCCCTTATCTGACACACTCATTTGAGTTCATGGAGCTCTTTCTTAAAGAGCTGGTGATCTGAATCAGGTGTGTAAATTAGGGAGACATGCAAAATGTGCAGAGCTGTGGGTCCTCAGGAGCAAGTTTGAAAACCACTGTTCTAGACGGGCTGTTAGTCAGTGCAGTTTCATTGTTTAACAACAAAGTGGCGGCAAGGGACTGTCTTTCATTGGAGCCACTGCTTTAAACCATTCATTGAACTACACGTTTAAAACTGCTGATCCATTCAAAGAGAGATGTAACGAAACACGCTGTTGAAATCATTTTAACTTTTAAAGCCTCAGCTGACCAGCAGATTTTAATTTGTGTAACGGTGTTAATGGTAAAAAAGGAACCTAACGCAGCTGAAATGCAGTCTAGATCAGTTTCAATGGCCTTGTAAGTAAACAGGCCAATATAAAAACCTAACACAAACATAAATGTACTTTTTTGTCCTTTATTTTTACTGCTACAGAAGCAAATATTCACCAGGGATGTGTTGTCAAAAATGGTCACAACTCCCAAATAAATTAAATAATAATTAAAAAACCATAAAGTTCATACCATAAAGAGCAAGTGTCTTAAAAGAAAATAGCAATACAAGCATTTTAGATGTGGTATTAAAATCACAATAATTCAAATTTGTATTGCTGTAATACAGAGAAGATAGACACTGATTGAAATATTTAGGGAAAGTTAACCTTTTTCATTGCTTGTGTAACTGACACGTCAGTTACTTTTTCCATTTATGAGTCTTTTTTTTTTTTTAGGAGAATAATGTTAATATAGACATTGCTTTGAGGGACACAGGCCATTCTTAAATCAGTCTCAGGCCGAGGCTGCCTAACAAACTATGTAACATAATTGATCATTTTGATACTTTCATTGAAAGGGACACTAAAGAGAATTCGGGCGGGGGGGGGGGGGGGGATGGAGAGAAGAGGATCTGCTGGAACTGTTTTCAGAGTAATTGTGCAATGTCCAGATTTAAATTTAAAAACTGATTTGTTATATTTTTTTTTATGCATTAAAACATTTAGACTTAAACAATATATGAGCAATAATGGAAGAAACCGAACAACACGTCACTAGGAATAGATCAGCAAGTGCTTTGTTTTTCAGTGAATGCATTTCAAAGCTGCTGAAGTGTTCTAGACAGGAATAATGAGCAATTATCTCTTCATTATCTTTTGCACAAAGACATAATAATGCTAATCTGTTATAACATCAATTGTTTTGTCTTGCCTGTTCATATTCTCTTACAACTGAGACGATGAATGCGTTTTCCACAATTACCTCACCAAGAAGAGCATTATACAAAAATGTCACTCCTCACACAGTATTTATAGTGGAGGACACAAGTGCTTTTCATAGTCTGCACTAGTGATACTCAACATGTTTCTACCGTTTTTGACTGAAATGATTATGTTACTAATGTGTATGGCTTAGCCACTAACACTAACCCAGGTTGGACCAACTCTGAATAGCATGGCTTTTTATATGTCCACCAGCCTTAAAGATGCCTGGAAGTTCACTGATTTATTTTGAAGTTGATGAAACACTTTGCTGAGAGTATTTATGATGTTCAGTGCCTTTAACTGGATATGTAATGCAATGTGTGTCCCTTGTTTTTGTTTTTTGTCCGGAGCTAATTTTAAATGTGCAAATAGCATCAGGATTATTTATGTCAGGTAAATATTTCTTAGTCATGTATGCAAGATTTTTTTATTTTCAATATTTTTTTTATTTTTTTTTTACCATAAATCAATACAAAATGGACACGAATGTTTGTTTTCTCATTGCTAAATGTGGTAAGCTGTTATTATTGTGTTCCTTGCAATACAGCCAGAATATTTTTATGTTCTATTCCCCTCAACCATCAGCCAAAGGGGGAAAAAGTGCCTTGAATAAACACTATTTTCATTTCTGAAACAAGGAAATGAGCTTGAAAGACCTTTGTATGTGATAAATATTATTAAAACATATGATTCATTCATAATGGCTGGAATCTGTGTGTCTATAAAATATTTTTTGTATGTTTTATCAGAAATGATCGTGGATATGCTCAGTGTGAATAAAACTTACTGATGGGGAAAACGAAGCTTTTCCTGCTAGCCAGAATGGTTTAAATGTAGTGAAAGCTCAGACCAAACGTTCATAAAAACACCTTTACAACCCAACTGCAAACATCTTATTGAAAATGTAACCATTTGTTTTTCTTTCTTCAGTTTTGTTGTTTTTGACCAAAGAAATGCACAATAAATGGATTAGAATATCCCGCTTTATTTTCAAAGGTATGAACATTGCATCTTATTTTCAATCTGTACAAGAACCAAGGGCGTAAAGCCAATGATCTAAAAATAAGAGAAACGCACACCTACACACTGTTTTTTGGGAACATTTTCTTGCAAAGCATCCATCCATCTCTGTAAGAAAACACAAACTCAATCAGGAACCTGCAAATGCGACAGTTTAAAGCTAATATAATTCTGCTTCAAATTTACTCAGAGTGGAAATTAATTGCAGACCAATTTCACTGTTGAACAGAAAAAAAAATTGTTTTTCCTATTTTCTTTAACTGAATGTTTAGCTACAGAACTGTAGCACCAACACAGAAGCACACGAAGAGCAGCTCAAGGAAATGACATCACAGCCTACATTAAAGCCATATGCATCACATGACTTTTTAAACAGTTGAATGAGCAAAGAGATGCACAGCTGTGAGGTTTGAAACTTAGCAGATTTCAGGCTTTATTAAGGCAGAGGAACAGAAATATAACATTTAATCATTTTCTTTACCAACTCGGTCCGCTGCAACAACACTAAAGGTGTAAGTTCTGAAGGTTTGCCATGACAGCTT
Organism: Barbus barbus; assembly: GCF_936440315.1. Taxonomy (NCBI): domain Eukaryota; kingdom Metazoa; phylum Chordata; class Actinopteri; order Cypriniformes; family Cyprinidae; genus Barbus; species Barbus barbus. The sequence continues at coordinate 7,197,292 of NC_136737.1, read as the reverse complement.
TTGCACTGATAACAGTACAGAGCAACTACAAAGATGTTTAAACATTAAAATAGGGTTCTCCTGGAAAAGTTTGGGATCCTCTGCACTAGACCACTATAAAATGGCAGTGATCTAGCCGCCAAATAATGATACACCACAAACATCCGGTGTAGCCTTGCTTTTCATAGTACAGGTTGAGCTTGATAGATCAAAACGTGTCATGGTTTTGAAATGATTAATGTATTTTATTAAATGATTTAATGTTTGAACTAGGCTGTATCAGCGGAAATTGGTAACTCAAATGAATGAAGTCGCTTCACTGATAGGCTTATCGCCATGTGAATGAACTTGCTGTGTGTTAAAGGGATAGTTCACCCAAAAATGAAAATTTTGTCATTAATTACTCACCCTCATGTTGTTCCAAACCCGTAAGACCTTTGTTCATCTTTGGGACACAAATTAAGATGTTTTGATCAAATCCAAGAGCTTTCTGACACTCAATAGACAGCAATGCAACTGAAAAGTTCAAGGCCCAGAAAGATAGTAAGGGCATTGTTAAAACAGTCCATGTGACATCAGTGGTTCAACCGTATTGTTAAATAATTTTTGTTTTATTTGTGCACAAAATGTATTCCCATAGCTTCATAACATTACAGTTGAACCACTTATGACACAAGGGCTATTTTAACAATGTCCTTACTACCTTTCTGGGCCTTTAATGTGGTAGTTGCTTTGCTGTCTATTCAGGGTCAGAAAGCTCTCAGATTTCATCAAAATTATCTTAATTTGTGTTCCAAAGACGAACAAAGGTCTTACAGGTTTGGAACGACATGGAGGAGAGTAAGTGATGACAGAATTTTCATTTTTGGGTGAACTATCGCTTTAAGAGAGAACACACTGTTGTTTACAAACAGATTCACATCTTGCACTTTAAAATGCTGGGCCAAATGTCAGCTTTCCCCAGTGTTCAGGTGCTCACGTATAGGTTATTTCCACTATTTTTTTTGTGTGGTAAATAAAATAGCGCAATTAGAGAAGGAGGAGCAACGTGCGTTCACAGCGATCGTTGTAAATACGCTTTAGTCAGACTAACTGACTGCATATCAATCATGAAGGATCTTACCATGTTTTGTATTGTTGGTTTACACAATTCTGAATCAGTTATGTCTTCCTCCTGTGTCGTGACTACATGAACAATAATTCAGATGAGTTAAATACAACAGAGCTTGCATATGTAGAATTCTGTATATCGGATTCAAATGCATTAATTGTAGTTAATATTTGTAGTTAATAACTGAATTCCAAACCTCTTTTTCTACAATTCTTGCAGATGCAGTACATCGCGACTGCAACAACAACCAACAGAGATCCAGCAGTAGCAGCAACAACACAGATCAACACTATCTGATAGCGTGAGACTGGAGGATGTGGAGAAGAATGTGAAACAGTCGGTGGTACTGTAACGGCTAAAGAGAGACGGTCATTAGTGGGAGAAATGTGTCGGTCGTCTACCACAAAAGAGATCAGGTCAGTACATGAACACACATATGAGTGCTGTCATATCTGAACATGTGAGTGAGTGTTTATTGTGATAATAAGTAGTGATTGTGTCTGTCATCTCAAGCTATAACATAATTAGGCATTTCATTATGTAAATAAAATAAGCACAGGACAAAAATGACTTAACTACTCACCATAAACAGAAACAATGAATGTTGACCACATAGGTCCATTTATCTCTAGTTGATAGAGTCCAGCGTGTTGAGTTGTGATGTTTGTGATGGTCAGAGATCCAGTTTGATCGTCCAGCTCCAGTCTGTCTCTAAATCTCTCATCGGGAAGATACAATGTGGAGAAAAATCCATAATCTCTCTTGATTTCAGCTATCAGAGACTCTTCAGCTCCATATTTCCACAATATGTCATCAGCTTCAAGTATTTCAGTAAGATCAGTGTTTAGAGTGACTGATTCTCCCTCCATCACTGACACTGAATCTCCAAACACACCTGATGAACAAACAGATTTTACAATGATTAATGCTCTTGTTGGTATAGAAAGCCTGAAATCGGTCTGTAGCCTGTCATTACAGCTTGAAATTACACACTTAAATATTTCATACTTAGGATCTTATTATTCTGAGATGTGAATAAATGACAGAAATATGTTTACTTACCGATCAGATGCCAACAGCACAAACAGAACAAAATATGAAACATTTTCAGCTGTTCAGTGAAAAGTCACTATCTATGAAAGCCCAACTGATCTAATGTGAATCCTCCCCCAACAGAGTTTGGCCCTCCTTAATGCAAACGCACATGAATGTTATATGTCATATCAAAACTACGTCATGGTAAAACCTCTTGTGATTTAAAATGGTTGTGTGCACTCCGTTATAGCTGATGGGGAAAAGTACAGAGTTAAAATAGTGGATGATCTCACAGTACCAGTTTACTGCCGTTCATCGTCTGACTCAAACTGAAACCCGCTGTGGTTTGGTTTCTTAAGAATTGTGGTTTGATCTGTTGGGTGGACCAACAGCTCGTATGCAAATGAGAATTCGTAGTTTGTGTGTTTAGTTTGTACGTGAAGAGTTTCCTCCTGTTCTGCTACTATATGAACAACTTAATCTACAGGCACTTGAGGAGAAACTGTATTTGACACAGAGACAGAAAAACAATAGAAACACAATGATCATATTTAACACTACAAGTTTAGTCTTTTTTTGGTTTGTTTTGTTTTAGAACTGGACAATCAGACTGGATTTCTGACCATCAGATTATCAACTAGAGAATCATAAATCCACTGCATTTTCCTTTTAGAAATGTTACTGTAAAATACCAATCCAGATTAATGCTGTCTTTGCCAAAACTGGCTTTGAGACCAGCATGGCCTTTCTAAGTAGAGTGCAATTCTCAAAATGTGATTTTCTGCTTTGGACACTAGAGAGCGTTGATGTGTTTGTGAAACATCTGCCCAAGTATCCAGGAGAGCTTATTATGTGCGGTACTGTAAATAACATTTTGCAATAAGAATAAAACAAGAACACTAAATGAATGACAAAGGGGCAAATTTAAGGTTGAAATGTATATTTAATAATGAACGCTAGGTAAATTTCCATATGATAAACTAGAACATTTTCTGTATGCTCTACTGATAAACCACTAAATTAAAACAACATTTCTGACATCACAATAACACTAAAAGATATGACACAAAGAGTGAAAACCTTAATGTGAACCGAACCAAAAGTGGCCTGTAGGAACTCATTTCCATTAGTTGCAGTATTTGATCAGCGTTTTTTGGGAATATTTTCATACACAGCCTCCTCCTTCGATTTCTGAAAGGAAACACAATTAATATACAATATTTTTCTGAATAAACTTGTTACTCTCTTAAAACACCTTATTAGTCCAAATCTTAATCTACAAATACTGATTTGTTTTGTTTTGAAAGACTACTACAGAACAGATGTTAACATGGAGCAGCAAGTGGAAATGACTTATCATGACTTAAGTAGTTATATCATCAAACAGGGTGAGTTCTGAAGGTTTGCCATTTCACGCGAAGGCAACAGCAAAGCTGAAGTTGCAGCATGTCTACAAAGAAACCGATGACTGCTAAAGCACCATTTGAGCTCAGATGAACCGCAGAGCGGCTGCAGCTCGACAACAGAATTCGGCACATATTGAGTAACAACTTCGTGTCCTACTTTCTTTCCAGTGAAAATCTAATCGTATAAAACATGCCCCTTAAAAAGCGTAACAAATGTAATTTATTTGCATGTATTGGCTTTCTTATCTAAGCAGATGTCTTTGCATTAAAAAGACTCATATGTCAGCATGCCGCGTTGCTTCAGCGCTCAAATTCTAAGCATATTTACAAGCTGAGAAAAGTATTTTTGGTGGTATTTTTTAAAGTGCAATTTTGGGTTTGCACCACAGTTGGTAGAATGTCATTTGGCTTGTGTTGTGTATGACCAAAGTAAAAATAGAAAAGTCAGAATATTAGTGACAGAAGGTTATAATTTACTATTATTGTAGGGAAAAACGTGATGAATGCTAATGGTCCTTTAGAAACCATTATAATGTTAAACGTATAATGTATAATTATTTATCAGTAATAAAATATTATTAAATTACTGTTTGGATACATCTTATAAAACATTGTCTATGTGATAATAATCCAAAAATTGGCACATTTTTGGCAAAAAATGTGCAAAATTGACAACACTGAGGTGCAAACAAAACACAAATTTAGTGAATCTAGCATTTCCTTAAACTATCCTTTCTTTTTAGTCCCTACTAAAGGTAATAATGATGACAGTTGAGTTTATAAACCACCCACGTCTGTTCACTGATCGTCTGATGCTGCAAACTTCAAACACACTAACTGACTGCAACAACTTGCAACCTCTTACCTTTTGTCGTGTTTTTGGTTTACGCAATGCTGAATCACTTCTGTCTTCCTTCTGTCTCCGGACTGCATTAATGATAACCACAGATGTATTAAAACAAGAAAGTTTTCAATATTCGCGTCTTAGAAAGATCAATATTTCTACAGTATAATTGCTTGCTCTCCTGACCTGTTTTATTACTTTTCTTGCAGATACAGACGATCCCAATGACTGCAGCTACAATCAACAGAAAACTAGAGGCAGCAGCTGAGATCAGCACTATGTTAAGTAAAGGCAGGCCTTCATCTGAAATGGACAAAATGAGCCAATAGTGTGAGTGAATATGTCCATCAAACATCAAGACTGTATAACCGAGAGTAAATCAATATTAATATCAGCATACCTGCACATGTGGGACAGAGTTTGCTGATGTCCAGATGTCTCGTCTGGTTGCTGATGGGATTGTTGAGCACACAGCTGTAGGTGTTTTTATCCTGATATTCCACCTCCAGAGGTAGAGAGAGACTGATGCTGAGATCAGACACACTGATGCTGGACAATAAACTGTTTCCTTTGTACCAGGAGAGAGTCACATCACTCACATTCACCACTGAACACGTCAACGAACAATTTGATGAAGAACATTGTGAAGAGTTACTGCTGATGACAGGAACAGGCAGACGAGCTGGAAAACAGCAGATAATAAAGATACATATTTTTTATAATAAATATATTATTAAATAATATATATGATATGAAATTGTCAAAGTCAATTAATTGTCAGTTATTCTTTGGTCACATGTGTGATGTTTGATTAGAACACATTCTTTGTGGTGTACTAATGTTTGCACCCTGATTTTATATTGTTTTGTTAGTTATATTATATATTAGATAGTTATATTAGTTCCAACTTTGCCTTTGGTTCTCACTAATCTAATTTAAAACCAATAAGCCATATTTGCACAAATATTTGATAGTATTGGATCCCACGGAAAGTATTAATTTCAAGCGAGATGGATGCTGTGCACTGTATGCCTCGCCATTTGTTTTCTTATTTAAAAATAAAAATGTAGGTTAACATGAATTGCTTACAATGGAAGTCAATAGGGTCAATCTGTAAACACTAAAATACTGTTTCGGTACCGAGTAAAGTTAAATTCTTATTTTGTAAATAGCTTTACAATTTTGACATAAGATAATTGTTTTTGTCAAATCATAAGCTAGACATTTGTACTTTTCTACTTTTATGTCTTAAAAAATGACTTTCGCTGTAAGCGCATCGTTGATTTTTTTTTTTTTGATGAGTCAAAATTGTTTTTGTAGTATTTATGGCACAAATGCTGTGGATTAAGCTTTTTTTTTTATTACTGAACCAATGATTATTTTAATAAAACAGAAATACGCCAGTGTTCAAGCAAATTATGTATCTACTCACCATAGACAGAAACGCTGAATGTTTTTAATGTCTCTTTCTCTTCATTTATCTCTAGATGATAGAGTCCAGCATGTTCAGTTGTGATGTTTCTGATGGTCAGAGATGCAGTCTGATTGTCCAGCTTCAGTCTGTCTCTGAATCTCCCATCGGGCACATCCTCATGTGTTAAGAAGAGTCCATATTTTGCGTTGATTTCAGCTATAATGCACGTCTTATCTCCATATATCCACAGAATATTGTTGTATTCATGTATTTCAGTAAGATCAGTGTTTAGAGTGACAGAATCTCCCTCCGTCACTGACACTGAACCACCAAGCACACCTTATAAACAGATTTTACGCAGATCAATGTGCTTATTTGTTTAGAAAGCCCAGGATCAGTTTTCAACTTTTAACAGCAGCAAACACATCAAAATAAATAAAAAGTGCATATATGAAAAGACAGATTTGTGTGAACCAGTAATTTAATCTTTAACATGTTTTATCTGCTTGTAGACTTAAATAAAAATGTCAAGTTGCATACATAATTACAGTTAATTCTGCTGGACACTCTCAATAGTTGCATAGCTGGCTTACTGAAAAGAGACTTGAATCTAAAGTAGAACTTGCGATGATATGTGCGAATTCGCAAATGCAGATCCTCTAATTATTTCGAACAGAATCGTTTTCCATCTTTTTTTTTCTGAAATGGAAATAAACGAAGTCTAAAAATGCTTTTATAACTTACCAATCAAGCAACACAAACAGAACAAAAGGAGCGTGTGAAACATTTTCTTCAGCTGTTCAGCTAAATCTCTGATCTAATAAGACCTGCTGATAGCACTAAAGCTGGAGTGTGAATCCTCCCACAACAGAGTTTGACCACCCTACTCGTTAACACGCAATCTAGTTCATGCATTTTATATATATATATATTCTTATACATGTTCTTCTGGATCAAAAACAATTTGGAAAACATTACATTGATGGAAAGGCAGCATTTGACTGTGGCAAATATGAACAAGTAGAAAATTGGATTAGCCAACCTAAATTTAATGATAAAATAAATCTAATGGAAGTTATTGCAAATGTCAAGACTATCTACAGACTCATATTATTGTCAGTTTTACTGCGCACTCAGAAAAAAAGGTAAAAACGCTGTTCCTTTATAGGCCTTTGTACCTAAATAGGCCATATTAGTACCTCAAAGGTACGTATTGGTACCAATGGTTTTACATATTAGTACATACATGGCTAGTATTAGAACATTTTTAAAGGGTATCATCCGTGTGACAGCTTTTGTACTTTTGTTTTGGAGAGCGTGATGTAATGTGAGGCATGAGCAGCTCAGTTTCTGGGTCAAACGAAAAACTGCTGCGGTCGGTTTGATTCTGATCTGAACTGTTGGGTAGACATTTAGCTTGTGCATTAAAACGGTCATTTGTTTGATGCATGTTCAGTTTTTAGGTGAAGGGGTTTTTCTTTTCCTGCTGTCATGAACCTGCTGTCTGACGCCCCTCCTGTAGAACAACTTTACAGTCAAATAAAATGAATCCATTAAAATACCATTTGAAAAAACTTGTCAAGTAAGAAACATGTCTGTCCACCAAGGTAGAATTCATTGATTTAATAAGAATGTTTCATATAAAATCAAATATAAAATATTTTTTTCTTAGCAGTTATTGCCCTAGATTTCAATAAAACCATAATATCATCAATTTTATTTATTATCATTCTAAATGTGTAGTCTTGTAATTTAATAGAGATGTCTAATATAATAGTTTATTACTCAAGTGCAGTAAAAGATGTAATGAATAACACAAGATTTGCTCACTAATTCATTCAGTGACCCATTTTGCTGGTTACAAAGTTACACCAATAGGTGGTCTCAAATGATCGTCTTATGTGTGAATCAGTACTTTGTCACCTTGAACTTTCATGATTTTCCTCTGAGGCTGCATTTAAAGAGGTAATGACATGGATTTTTATTGTTATTATTTTAATATGTTCATTTGCTTAATTTATAATCTTAAAGTTTTTTGCACAAAAAAACAACAACAAAAAATAAATAAATATGTGGAAAAACTGATTATTTTTAACCCTCATCTTGAACCTCTCTCTAAAATGACCTGTTTTTAAGGGGTGGGTCTTTTAAGGCTTCTTCTCAGTAATCGGCCACTGTCGGTGGGGCCAAGCCACCAATCTGAACTGCAGCTGTGGGGAACCAGACACCATGCAGCACATTGTCAACAAGTGTCCGCTGACTCATTTCAACAGCGGACTCGAGGCTCTACACCTGGCTGAACAAGATGCTGTTCTGTGGCTGGGCACGCAATGCAAACACTAAGAAGAAGAAGAAGCCACTGTTATGATTCAGCGTAATCAAGTGCCAGCCATTAGCGGCTGAATGCCAATGGGTGGGGCCTATGGTGAGAAGAAGACTATTTGTCAACGTCTCAAGATTCAAGAGTTTTATTTGTCACATACACAATTATACAGAGTATAACCAGCAGTGAAATGTAGGTCAGGTCCGCTCCAAGGACAGTGCAATTATAAAGTATACAAATATTAAGAAGAAGTACAAACATAAAATAAAAGATAAGATAAAATAAGATAAGATAGGATAAAAAATATAAATATAAATGTGCAGGTCAGTATGTTGTTGACAAATAGTAATGAGAGGAATGTGCAAAAAATAATGTGCAAAAAGTTGTACAGGGTATTTGAATAGCAGCAATATGAGGTAGAGAAAAATTATGAATAGCTTATTGATATATGATATTTACATGGAGAAAAAATTATGAATGAATAACTTGTTGATATGGTGATATTACATGGAGTCAAGTGATATTATGACACAGAGTTAGAGTTTAGGAGCCTGATGGCCTGGGGGAAGAAGCTCCTCCTAAGTCTCTCAGTTTTTGCCATCAGGCTACGGAAGCGCTTACCAGATGGAAGCAAAGTGAATAGACAGTTACCAGGGTGATTAGAGTCCTTGAAGATTTTAACAGCTCTACTTTTGCAGCGTTTGAGGTAGATGTCCTGCAGAGAGGGGAGAGCAGACCCTGAGATGCGCTCAGCTAAGCGCACAACTCTCTGTAGTGCTTTGCAGTCCTGATTGGAGCTGTTTCCATACCACACTGAGATGCACTGAGTCAATACACTTTCTATGGTCCCTGAATAGAAAGTTTTCAGGATTGCTGGTGAGACCCTGAATTTCCTCAGCTGTCGCAGATGGTACAGTCTTTGCCTGGCTTTCTTAACCTGTGATTGGATGTGTGTAGTCCAAGTCAGGTTCTCGGAGATGTTTACGCCGAGGTACTTGAAGCTACTCACCCTCTCCACAGGGGTCCCACTGATCCTGAGAGGAGAGTAGGGCTGCTGCTGTCTCTTCCTAAAGTCCATGATCAGTTCTTTAGTTTTCCCCACATTCAGTGAGAGACAGTTGTCCTGGCACCATGATGTGAGTCTCTCTACCTCATCCAAGTATGCGGTCTCATCGTTGTTGGAGATGAGGCCCAGAACCACAGTATCATCAGCGAATTTAACAATGGATGTGGAGCTGTGAGAGGACACGCAGTCATGCGTGTAGAGAGAGTAGAGCAGGGGACTCAGGACACAGCCCTGTGGGGCTCCTATGTTCAGAGTGATGGAGTTTGAGGTGAACTGGCCAACTTTCACCACTTGAGGTCTGCCGGTGAGGAAGTCTTGAATCCAGTCACAGAGTGAGGAGTTTAGGCCGAGGTCAGTGAGTTTAGATGCCAGCTTGATGGGGACTATAGTGTTGAAAGCTGAGCTATAGTCAATGAATAGCAGCCTTAGCAGTCTTGCTCTGAAGGCGGTGTTTATGCAAATGACTGTGCCCAGGTGACGTCACTTTGCCCCTCGAATCCAAAACAAGCCGATTTTGGAACTTGATTAAATAAATGCCTTTAATGAGGAGGATGTTTTAAGCTATGAAACTTGAAGGAAGTTTTAATGGTACAAAGACCTCTTATATGCTAAAAGGTCAATGCAAATTTGATTTCTCATGTCATGACCTCTTTAAGCCCTTTTTATATGCCCTTCCTTCAATAAACTCCCTTCATCTCATTAACTTGGCTGTATGTCAATGCTGACCCATTACTGGCGGAGACAATGAATGAATGAATGAATGAATTGGGTTTTTGAAAAGGTTTGCATACAGACGACAGCATTGTCAAAATGATCCCCGTTCACACAGATCGGCGAAAATGACTAAAAACTCTGTTTTATCCTGCCAGGCCAGTAGATGGTTATGTTACTAAAGAAACACTATGCTCCTTTAGACTGAACATGTAATACGCATGGGCATAACATCACTATATTATTATTATTACTATTTATGTTTGCCTTCAGTGTTGACTTACAGTTTTCCTTTTTAAGGTAATGTGATTTCAAGTGCAAGTGCAACATGTTCCTGGATCAACATCCTTGTTGCTTCTACACCCTTGTTATTCAACTATCTGATTTTAGGGATAAATTATGCATAGGGTTAGGTTTAGGGGTAGGGAAAGGGTTAGGTCTGTGTTTTTGGATAATAATGTTGAGCCGGAATCAACGTCTTTTGAACATGTCTTACTTGGCAAAATCATGGAGACCAGGAATTAGGTATATTTATAAGTGCATCATGACCGATTTTTTGTCATGTAAATGTTTTGTCACATCAGAGTTAAAATCGGCCAAATGTAAATCAATAAGAGCTGGACATAGATGATTTTGTTTCATTAACACAAATTTTCCAGTATTTTAATAAACTGTTGAAATATTGTAAAATATCTTTGCATATGAAGTTTCTTTCTGAAACAAGCAACAATAATATGTATGCATGCTCATGTGATAACATTAAAAACACCTGATTCAATTAATAACTGAATTCTTTGATGTTATAAATGTTGAATTGCAAGTCATGCCACTGACGCTCTTATACAGTATGCATACTGTTTGTGGTGTGCACACTTTATGCATTAATGAAATGGCAGGCAATTTATAACAAGAGTACTGTGTGGATGCTGTTCTTGTAAATAATAATAATAAAAAAACATTGCAAAAGGAGTCAAAAGATGTTGAAAAGGTGTTATAATGTATTGTTTCAATAGAGAAACTAATTTAAGTATTTGTTTTTAGAAAAATGTATCTAGCCCGGTGGTCTCACACTCAATTCCTGGAGGGCCACAGCTCTGCACAGTTTAGCTTCTTAATCAAACACACCTGATCCAGCTAATTAAGGTCTGCAGGATTACTAGAAACCATAGAGATAAACTGTGGCCCTCCAGGAATTGAGTTTGAGACTGATCTAGCCCTTGACATTCTGGTCCAAACTCAATACCAGTTGGTGGCGGTAATGTACCAATGTGTTGTTTGCCAATAAACTAATAAACCCTAGAAGAAGCAGTGGAAACACGACTCTCGTCCTCTATTGGTCAAACGCGGTTGTTTCACTTCTGAGGGTGTGTGTGTGTGTGTGTGTGTATGTAAAAGGAAACAACGTGACAGCTTTGCAGACCGACGCAAAATAAATAAGCCTAGCAGACGAACCGCAACGGATGCTAGTGCTATTCGTGTGTTATAAACAACTGAGTGGGTCATTTACTGTCACTATACACATATATTGTTTTATTATTATCATGTGAAATCCTCGACACATTTGACTGAAATAATGCTTTGTGTGAAGCCGGCATCGGCTAAGTAGCGTAATTTTTCTTATAATGAACGCAGGTGTATTTATTAGTGTGTCAACTTTACTGCTAAAAGTTTCAGTCCTGTGTTCCAGACACGGATGATTCCTCATCATGTGCTGCTGAGGAGGTTTCACCTGCTGGACGAAGAATCAGGCGAAGTCCCTCAGACGCACACATTTGAACGAGGGACCTGAGACATATCTACAGACCAGAATATGACAGAGACTATCATATCAGTCATGTGGGCCCTTTTGATCAGTAAACAACCACCCACTCAGAGCACACTAGCATACTAACATTTACCAGAACACCTCAGTTACCACGTAATTGCTAATGGTTTTTTTTCTATTTAAATAAAAGTGGTTAGTTGGATAACACTCCTTCACCCCATCACTCATGTTGTGTTCACTGATACTCAGGCGGCGTTACAGAGCTGGAACTGGAGCAATATCTTGAGCAGTCCACATATTTGTACCATTGGAAACTTAAGGTGAGATTTTCTATCTGATTATTGTTTTACCTATGGACAGGAGCCCTGTCATGCTATTGAAAAAAGAAAAAAAATCTAGTTTGTTAGTTTCTCATTGATGCAAACCATCAAACACCATCAAATAATAAATAATAAAAAAACCACCATCAAATAATAAATTGTAAATAAAACATTGTATTTATTCTTAAAGACAAAAACCTTTATAAAAAAAAAAATTGGGTTCAAGAATAGTTCTGCTTAGAAAGAATTGAAACTACTGTAACTATTTTCTCAGAAAAAAAGGTACAAGCTCTTGCTAGTGCATTACCTTTTTGCCCATTTAGGTACTAATATGCACACTTAAGGGGTAAAAGGTGTACCTTTTGAAAAGATATTGCACATGATAACTGTCTTTATTTCTGAGAGTACTGCTTAACTGCAGGAGCACTGTGTAAGATCATCAAGCACACAAAGTATATCATATTTCACTTTTTCATACTAATATCACTTTTGATTTGAGATATTTTTGTCAAAAATCAACAGAAATAAGTTTAGTATTTTGTAGTAAAGTGGCTTCCCTGTAGAACAGAAGACAACAGTTTCATGTGAGCATAAATGGAAAAAATCCTTGCAATGACATGTTGATCACACAGACTGACACCTCAGACACACTCGCACCGTCACGCTATAGACACCTCAGACACACTCGCACAGTCACGCTATAGACACCTCAGATACACTCGCATGGCACACGCTTACATAAACCATTATATTGACACCTCAGTCACACACTTGCACAGATGCACACTCAAACAGACACTGTTGACACCTCAGACACACACTAACAAACTGCCATCGAATGCAAGCATCCAGCAGTAAACACATTCTCGTGCACAAACTGTTTTTTCTACCCAACAGATCAAACCACATTTCTGTACAGATGTAAATAATCGATACCACAGCTTGTTCACTTTGTCACCTTTTGACAACTAGTTTTGCAACATCTGTGTTTTGCAAACATGGAAATGCTGCAATGAAAATGCTCAACCATAGACTGGGAGTCTGAGGGCGTTGCTGGAGGTTCCCGATGAAAATGGTCTGACAATAAGTGTCTTATATTTAGAACACCATCAAAGTTTGATCATCTTCTGATTTTGATTGGTGCATATTCCACACGACTCTCCTCTTCAACCTTCTGTAAAAAAAAGAATAATGATAATGAATTTGATTTTTTTTTTTCTTTTATAAACACATGGTGCAGTTGTGTATGAGATTTGTGTGATAGATCATTATACTATGAAAGCTCATTACCGCCACTAGGTCTGTCGCAATAATCAATATATTGACTTATCAAACAATATATGGAAGAGTGGACATCGGCAGGTGAAAAGAAGGCATCATTTGAGGCCTTATAGTGTTTTTCCTTACAACTCCAGACTCCAGTATTGAAGAATAAGTCCAAATAAATTCAAAGCTGCAATTCACTGTTCTGGTGCATATATAAATGTAACGATGCAAAATGGTGTTCTCTCACAGCTAGCGTTAAAGGGGTTTCACAAGGGAGAGAATGCATTTTTGCATTCCACTTGTGCTGTTTGACCAACTTTTGCTGTATATTGTGCATTACTTGCATTGCTATGCTGTTATATTATCATTCAGTGGCATAAAATGACAATAATATAATTTATCATAATTATTTCTGAGACAATATATCACCCAACAAAAAGTAGTTGTTGTGACAGGTCAAACTAAAAAATAAAGCTTTGGTAAATAATAATAATAATAATAAAAATCTACATTAAATTGATGTAATCAAAATTATGAGATTAAACATTTCTAAATTATAACATAAATCAGATTGTTATACTCAAGTCAAAATTACTATATCATAACTTCAATATTTAAAGTGATAATTTGAACCTTTCAATCTCATTATTTAAACTTTGTATGTGATATTTTCAACTTTTTAAGTTATGACTTTTTAATCTCAAAATTTAATAATTTAATAATCATAATTTTGACTTGTTAAAATTATTATTTAACAGGTTGTTTTTTCTTAGGTGGTGGGAATGGTCTTAAATATTTACAGACAAAATCAAAAGCACACACTCATCTACATCAGGCTCAGTGATGAAATTATACAAATATTCAGCAAATTAACAATAAATTATCTTACCAATCTCTGTGTGTTTCTTTTGTAGAATGTCGTCTCAGCGTAAGTGATCTCTACTTCACAAGTCTCAGCTGTTGGAAAAATTATAGATGCATTAAAACCACAAAGTTCGATCCTAACTAGATTAGGTTTGTCACAACATGCGAGTTATTAGGGCTTTCAAAGTTAACACCAAAGTAACACTCAAAGCTTGTAAAAATGGCATTGACAAATTTAATTGTGGCATTAGGCCATTAACCTTTTCCACACACAAAGAGCTCAAATCACGACATCAAGTTTACACTTAAATCAAACCCATTTGGGACGTGTTCTTTGTATTTAATCAGCATTTAGCTTCAACAAGCACAACAAAATGCATTATTCATATACATTTTAGAGCACCAGCCACATCTTTATACCTTATTATACAATTGAGAAAGCTTTTTTTTTTTTTTTTTTGAACAAATATAAACATATCTGTTTTTGCATTTCCAGTGCTGATGCAGTTTGACAAAAGCAGAACTTGTTTTTTTTTGTGTGTGTGTTTGCATGTTGGGAGTGAGCAAGTAAAGAGCGACATTTAGTGTTATGTACAGATAGACATTTATTATGACTTGAGTGTAATGTTTAGTAGAAAATTATGAGAATAATCTTAATTGAATGATAAAATAGGGCTATCATTTATCTAAAATATTTAGAGCGTAATTTTGAAGAATTGTTTCTTATATTACTTGTTTAAAAGGATAAGATAACACTTGCCTTCTTTATCAATTTTTCCACATTTCCTGCAGAGGTAGAAGATCACAACTGCTGCTACAATCAACAGAGATCCAGCAGAAATCAACACTATCAAAGAGACTCGAGGAACTGAAGGAGAGTAAAAGAGAGACAGTCATTAATGTAAGTAAATGTGTACATAAACACACATATCAGTGCTGCTGTACCTTCACATGGCTGACAGAGTTTGCTGATGTCCAGATGTTGAGTCTGGTTGCTGATGGGATTGTTGAGCACACAGCTGTAGGTGTTGTTATCCTGATATTCCACCTCCAGAGGTAGAGAGAGACTGATGCTGAGATCAGACACACTGATGCTGGACAATAAACTGTTTCCTTTGTACCAGGAGAGAGTCACATCACTCACATTCACCACTGAACACAACAATGAACAATTCTGCTGTGATGATGATGATGATGATGATGATGATGAAGATGAACATTGTGAAGAGTTACTGCTGATGACAGGAACAGGCAGACGAGCTGAAAAACATCAGAGAATAAAAAAAATTTGAACACAGTAATTGTTCAGTTTTGTGAATTGTAGTGAATTGGTGTAATACATTTTGTGTTGAGTGATGTTTAGTGTGTTGATGGTCGCTGAATGTCATCTCAAACTATAATATGTAAATAGAATAAGTGAATGTTTGGACAAATGATGTCTCTACTCACCATAGACCGAAACACTGAATGTTTTTATTCTTTCATTTCTTCCACTTATCTCTAGTTGATAATCTCCAGCATGTTGAGTTGTGATGTTTGTGATGGTCAGAGATCCCGTTTGATCGTCCAGCTTCAGTCTGTCTCTGAATCTCCCATCAGTACTGTTATATGCGATGAAGAGTTGGTTCTTTTTTTTAAATTTAGCTATTTGAGATTTTTTAGCTCCATATTTACACAGTATGTAGTCGTCTTCATGTATTTCAGCATCATCAATGTATAAAGTGACAGAATCTCCCTCCATCACTGATACTGATTCACCAAACACACCTGGAGAATATAAACAGATTTTAGATAAAGCATCTGATGGTTTACAAAGCCTGAAATCATGTAAAATGTCTACATAAACTGCTACTGTAAACTGTTAACGGCTACCGTTACAGAGCGACTGTTAGAATCAAGCAGACAGAGAAAACACTAAAGAAGGGCTTACGGATTGCTTGGAAATGTATTTACGGTAGCAAATAATAAAGTAATATGGCAGCATAATTTATGAAAAAAGGACAGATAACCACACATAAAAAAAACTGTAACAATAATTCATAGTAGCTAAAAACAACTGTGTTTTCTACCACAGGAATTATTATTATCATATATTTCACAAATGTGTAATACACTGGATATTCACATTCTAGGCTGACAATGGATTAAACACATAAATGCATGAACCCTGAATATAAACTCAAAGCAAACAGTTTTCCAAAAACAGCTACAACTTTTTACTGATTTTATTAAGGAGTTTAATGTAAAGAAACAGGGTTAAAATTAAATCAACTTCAATGCAAAGTAACACTGGGATCATAATAATAGTGTACATGTAAGTCTGCTTATTTCAAAGTTTGGTTCAAGAGAAGTATTAGATAAACCGTGATTTAGTCTAGATTTAGCCTTTATTGTTTTTGGAGCAACATTTTTAATCTATAATTTGTTTAAAAGTATAGAGTATTATATCAGTGTTTAAAGTTTCATAACTTATTGACAATGAATACATGATAACTTTTGCAGAAAATACAGTTTTAATAGTGCTGGATTATAAAAGTGCTTTTAAATAATATATATATATATATATATATATATATATATATATATATATATATATATATATATATATAAATGAGAGATATATTATAAATGAGACATTTAGATTATTATATCACTGGATAGTCTCCTATGCACTATAGGTTCCTACATATTTTAACTAGTTAATTTCCATGACATTTGTAGATGTTAATGGTCACTTTCACATGTATTTTTAAAGAAAGAAAGAAATGTATTTTTGGAATTTAGAATTTTTAGAAATGTTTTTTTAAAAGGACAAAAAAGCCCTGATATTTGAAAGCAGCTTAATGGAAAGTTTACACTTTCTGAACATTTACCTGGAAATTTCAGTGTAAACTTCTTAACCCCAAAAGAGACCTGAATTCAATGTTATTAGATCTTGTATTATATTCATACAATATTCATAATTAATTTGGTAAATAGCAGCAGTTCGGAATAATCTAATTCTAATTTACTCTGAAATAAAAATAAAAAAAACAAGCCATAAAAATATTTTTACACCTTACCAGTGAGACTCCAGCAGCACAAACAGAACATAAGAAACACATGAAACATTTTCTTCAGCGGTTTAGCATCTGATCTAACAGCAGAACTGTTAAAGTGTTGTGTGACTCCTCCCACGACAGAGTTTGACCCTCCTAGTTCACACATAGCATTTGCATATATATATAATGTTATAGTTCATCTAACCCTTAAGATTTTAACTGTTCTTAATGGATTAAAAAAGTCTTTATTTTTATTAAAATGTTAGGAGTTCGTATTAGTACATTAAAGGTACATATTAAGTCAAGTCATCTTTATTTATGTAGCACTTTTTACAATACAGATTGTTTCAAAGCAGCTTTACAGTGATAACAGGAAAAGTTCAGCTTAATTAGTTGATTCAGTTCAGTTGTAAAAATCAATGGTTATTAATTTAGTTCATTTCATCTATACAGCAGCTCTGGAGAAAATGGTGATGTCATCGTCCAACTCAGTTCAGGTCATCTCATACAATAATGTCAGCGCAGTCAGATCAATAATCATTTTGAATATTAAGTGTCCCCCAATTTACAGTAATATGTTGTCCGGTCTCATTTGTGCAAAGGGGATTAATTACCCTATTTCCAGCGATTATGTCTAGCATGTCTGCCCTTCTTTTGTGTCCCCTGTGTATTCTGTCTGCAAACCTGTGGGAAAGTATCATGCCATCCATGATCTCATGCACCTGCAAAATGGAAAGTTCTGTTATAGACCCATATTCACTCAACTCAGCCTATTTGAACTGAATACTCACCAGTTAGGCCCAGCTGTGGCCAGGTTGGTTCAATAACTCAGTCTCTGGATAATTTCGTCAATCACTTCTTTGAAGTCTTTGGCAAAGCCCATAGGAGACTTCTGTTGGTGATCAATTATATCATCTTTGCCAAGGAAAAATGTCTATTAATGATTAAGTTCAGAACTCTTGCTGTGCCATCTGCTGGCACTAGCACTGGCTCCTCACCGCCTACTGGCAGGGACTTAAGTCCATGTTGCGTCTGCATCTTGCTGCATTCAATGATTCCATCGGCTTCAAACAGTTCATCCAGCTCTCCATCAGTGTCACCAATCGTATGCAGTCATGTTTGAAATACTAACAGGGCCAGCAATCCTCCCAATACCATCGACCACTAGTTCACTAGTGCTCCAGAACCAGGGTATGATCCAATGCAACAGAAAAAAAACATGTGAAAGAACTGTTTGCCTTTCCGTGTGGGACCTGTCCAACTATGCATTGGCCTACTGCACTCCAAACCCATTCATCTCCTGGTTCTGGAGTATTCCACTGCTGATGTGTGTGGTGAGGGGGGCGTGGTTCAGCGAAGTCTGCAGCAGGAGAGAGCATCGGGAGATGAGTGGTGAGTAAGTAGGTCAAGTGCAAAATGATGAACACCTGTGTCTGATTGCAGTAATTGGTGTGGAGAGACTGGATAAAAGAGCGACTGACGAACATGGAAGTTAGAGAGAGACGGGACAGAGACTCGCGTGTACTGACTGGTCTAGGAACTGGAGAAATCATAGGAATTGCGTAATTGTGGGAGCTGAGATTTTGGTGAAATGCGCCGAGAGGGCGACCTTTGTTTTGTGATTTTGAGTTATTGAATGAACCACACGAGTCTCCTTATGCCAACCTTGTCCTCTTCCTTCCTTACTCTGAAACTTGCTACAATGTGATTTTAGGGCAGCCATGGTTAGTGCTACACAATGCTGTCATCTCTCGGAAAACTGGCGAAGTCCTGAAGTGGGGTGATGATTGCTTCCATGGATGATTTCCTCAAGTTCCTCAACCTATCTCGTCTACACCAGATTCTCGCTGTCAACTCAATCTCTATCGAGAGTCCAGTAGAGAAGCAATCTGTAGATATCCCAGTCTGCTACGCCCCCTTCAGTGATGTATTCTGCCCTAAGAAGGAAGATTTACCCCCTTTCACTTTCTGAACAGAAGGCCGTAGTACATAGAGGCTTTACATCAAGGCTATATCGACCCTTCAATGTCCCCTGCTGTTTCGAGATTTGTCTTTGTGTCAAAGAAGGACAGAGGCTTGCAGCCTTTTATTGATTATTGTGCCGCCTCAAAGTAACTGTGAAGTTAAGATATCCACTTCCCCTTGTGCCAGCCACATTAGAACACCTCCGTGGAGTCACCATCTTCAGCAACTTGCACCTCTGCAGTGCCTATAAACTCATCTGGAAACGTGAAGGGGACGAGTGGAAGACAGCTTTTGTGACCCCTTCTGGCCACTATGTATATCTCATCATGCCTTATAGATTGGTCAGCGCTTCCGCCATATTCCAGGATTTCATGAATGAGGTGCTCCGGAAGTTCCTCCACCAGTTTTTGCAATCTACATTGATGATATCCTCATCTACTCCCAAAGTATGGTCAAACATCACCAGCATGTTGCCGAGGTCCTGGAATGCCTAAGAGAGCTCCATCTGTTCCGGATAGCTGAAAAAAAAATGCTCCTTCAATCAGTCTTCAGTGCAGTTCCTTGGTTATAATATCAGCAAATGTGGTATCCAGATGAACGAAAGGGAAGGTTGAAGCTGCACAGAACTGGCCCACACCTACCACCATCAAAGAACTCCAAAACTTTTTGGGATTTGCCAATTTCTACCGGTGGTTAATCCGGAAATACATCTCCATCACCAATCCATTTACCAGTCTGCTCAAGAACAAGCCCAAGTCTTTGTCCTGGACACCACCTGCCACAGAAGCCTTCCAAGCCTTCACCAATGCACCGCTCCTCATTCACTCTGATACCAGCAAACCTTTCGTCATGGAAGTGGATGTATCATCCACCGAGGTAGGAGTGGTGCTATCTCAGCAACAGAGGAACCCATCCATGCAGCTTCTTCTCTAAGAAACTCACCCTGGTAGAGAGGAACTACGACATCAGCAACAGAGAACTCCTAGCTATCAAGCTTGCACTTGAGGAGTGGAGGCTTTGTTTGTAGGGTGTACAGCAGCCTTTTACCGTGCTGAGGGATCATAGGAATCTAGAATACTTAAAAGGCTCTTATTTTGCAAAATCCACTTTTACAAGGTGTTTGGACATACATGTGCATCTCAAAAAATTGGAATATCGTGAAAAAGTTCATTTTTTACATTTACATTTACGCATTTAGCAGACGCTTTTATCCAAAGCGACTTACATTGCATTCAAGTTTTTACATTTTATCAGCTCTAAAAAGCTTTCTTTCTGCTTTATCAGCTCTTGCTTTCCCTTTTTCTTGTACCTTTTTTCAAAAAGTGAAAATTTCATATATTCTAGATTCATTACATATAAAGTAAAACATTTTCAAAAGTTTAGAGCTTTAGATCATTAGAGCTTACAGCTCATGATCTTAGAGCCAGGAATCGTTTCTAATTCTGGATAAGAAACCAAGCATTTCCCATCATTGTCCAATATTACAAAAATACAGATTACTCAGCTGGGGAAATATGGTAAAATATGCAAATCTACAGTATGTCTTGTTTCTAAAATGATTCATGGTCTATCATCCCCTCATCTTCACCAGTTTGTCAACATCCGAACAGCTGATCATAGTAGAACCAGTGGTGCAGCGAGGGGAGATTGTATCATTCCCTTTAGTAAAAGTGTATTTGGCCAAACAGCTTTTTCTGTTCGAGCGGCTGCTGAGTGGAACCTCACACTCATACATATCAGAAATCTAAACACATATAGTACATTTAAGATCCAGTTAAAGAAATGGCTCGTTGATAATCAGACCTGTCAACATTAGCTTACTACTAGACCTGCTTTCACTGCCCCCTACCTGGCATCTTGCTTTGTATGTGTGTTTGTGTTTGTGTAAGTATTTTTCTGATGTTTGATTGTTGGTCTGTTGTGTTTCTATTGTACATATTAGCTTTATAGGACTTTTTTTTTTTACTGTAATTATTATATTGTTATACAAACATGTAATTTTACTCTCTTTTAGGGTGACTTTTACCATCTGTCTAGGGACTGCAGGTGAAAATTGCCTTCTGGCTAATTTTGGCATATATTCAGAAATGTTTATTAATATGCATTGTCCCTGTAATAAATAAATAAATAATAAAAATAAAAATGGAGGTCACTGTATATTTACACAATATTTTACAAAATTACGAAAATGCTTTGTTTTTGCATAAACGGGAACATTTACTGTCATTGCTGTAAATAGGAACTTGGTTCTTTCACTTCTGCAAAAAATCTGCGACGCCATTAGCTAAAGCAGAAGAGCAGAACTCACATGAATCAGAATCTTTATTTGTTTTCTGAGGGGAAAAGTGGTGAAAATGAAGCTTCTATTTAATTTACTCACAGGGATTTTGGTTTTACTCTACCACGGTAAGACATTTATACAGTCTCTTTACTGGTGTTAGGTTGTGTGACCAAGTAGGCCTAAACGGCCATGTAGGCACGAGTAGTTGGCTGCAGTCATGGGAGGAGTGAAAAAAGTGCAGGCAAGATGGAGACAGTTCAGTTCTCGCAGTGGATCAGACTAGTGATGGGAATTCTGGCTCTTTTTAATGAGCCAGATGATTTGGCTCAGCTCAGCAAAAAGAGTTTGCTGTTTTGGCTCCCAAACGGCTCTTAGTAGGCTACCACTTCTGACTCTTATAACTAAGCCAAATTTAAGCCAAATATAGAAAATTGTTTTTTTTTTTTTTACAATTTGTATGTGTACACATATATCACTTAAATTATTCAATATTTATACTGAACCATATACATATCTCAAACAATTAGAATATCGTGAAAAAGTTTTTTTCTTGTAGCTTATTTCAAAAAGTGAAACTTTCATATATTTTATATTCATTACATGTAAAGTAAAACATTTCAAAAGTTTTTTTTGTTGTTGTTGTTTTAATTTTGATGCTTAGAGCTTACAGCTGATGAAAGTCAAAAATCAGTATCTCAAAATATTAGAATATTTACATTTGAGTTTCAATTAATGACCATCCCTACAGTATAAATTCCGGGTATCTCTTGTTCTTTGAAACCACAATAATGGAGACTGCTGACTTGGCAATGATCCAAAAGACGAACATTGACACCCTCCACAAAGAGGGTAAGTCACAGAGGGTCATTACTGAAAGGTGTGGCTGTTTACAGAGTGCTGTATCAAAGCATATTAAATGCAAAGTTGACTGGAAGGAAGAATTTGGGTAGGAAAAGGTGCACAAGCAAAAGGGATGACCGCAAGCTTGAGAATACTGTCAAGCAAAGCTGATTCAAACACTTGTGAGAGCTTCACAAGGAGTGGACTGAAGCTGGAGTCAGTGCATCAAGAGTTACCAAGCTCAGACGTCCAAAGTCCTCGTTTCAGATTAAAGTAAATCTTGCATTTCATTTGGAAATCAAGGTCCCAGAGTCTGGAGGAAGAGTGGATAGGCACAAAATCCATGTTGCTTGAAGTCCAGTGTGAAGTTTCCATAGTCATTGATGATTTGGGCTGCCATGTCATCTGCTCGTGTTGGTCCACTGTTTTCTGAAGTCCACAGTCATCTACCAGAAAATTTTAGAGCACTTCATGCTTCCTTCTGCTGACAAGCTTTATGGAGATGCTGATTTCATTTTCCAGCAGGACTTGGCACCTGCCCACTGCCAAAGGTACCAAAAGCTGGTTCAATGACCATGGTGTTACTGTGCTTGATTGACCAGCAAACTCGCCTGACCTGAACCCCATAGAGAATCTATGGGGTATTGTCAAGAGAGGCACCAGACCCAACGATGCAGATGACCTGAAGGCCGCTATCAAAGCAACCTGGGCTTCCATTACACCTGAGCAGTGCCACAGGCTGATTGCCTCCATGCCACGCCGCATTGATGCAGTAATTCATGCAAAATGAGGCCCAACCAAGTATTGAGTGCATAGAAATTAACATACTTTTCAGAAGCTTGACATTTCTGTTTAAAATATCTTTTTTTTATTGATCTTGTGTAATATTCTAATTTTCTGAGACACTGAAATTTTGGTTTTCATTATCTGTAAGCCATAATCATCAACATTTCAAGAAATAAAGGCCTGAAATATTTCACTCTATGCGTAATGAATCTATATAATATATGGGTTTCACTTTCTGAAATGAGTGACAAAAAATATTGTCCTTTTTCACGATATTCACATTTTTTGACATGTACCTGTAATATCCAGAATATCAAACATTATGCCTGTGTGGTATACAAACCTAAAAGGTGGGGTAAGAGATTTCTCAAAGCCAATGTTGATATTTGAAAACACCAAAACAAACACGCCCCTACCCCAAAAGGGTCTCGCCCCTATTTTGATAGCTTCGCCCCACACATACGTAGCCTACGCAACCCAGGCAACAATTAGCTCTGTGAAAGCAAAACCAATGTTATACCGTGTCTACACCGGATGCAAGCGGCGCAGCAAAATACTATAGAAGTCATTATAATATACTGTGGAGCTTCTGTTTCAAATTCCTTGTATGTGCAGACATACCTGGCAATTAAGCTAATTCTGATTCTGATAGTCAGTGATGCTGTCTACACTGGATGCTGCGCGGCGCGACAAATCTCAGACAGAAAACTGCTGCCACATTCTATTTATGACGTGCTGACACAAATTTCAAATTATTTTCAACGGTCACTTTATCGCGTCCAGTGTAGGCAGACTTTAGCTGTTGCGGCGAGCTGTAGACACGGTGTTACTCACCTATCGGGAAGAAGGAAAGCAACCTTGGCGTCCAATCGCAGGCCTTCCGCTCCTTGAGTTCTGTCCAGCGCTGGAAATCTGATCCGATATTTACACCGGTCCTACTTCTTGCCTTGTCGTTCTAATCATTTTAGAAATATTAATTATGTATTTATCCAATTTGTTTTAAAAAATATGTCAGATCTGCAAGTTATCATCATAACACCACAGACACTAATAAAGTGTGACGCATGAAATTGTCAGAAATTTAGCTAACTTTAAGAAAATTAATAAGAAAGAATGTAGTCCCCATGCACCCCTCAGATCAACCAGCACCTGCAGTGATCTTTACACACAGGAAGAAGTCCAAATAGAATCCCCCCTTTTCTTAAAGAGGCGACATCCATCGTTGTAACGCCACAGACATGAATTTGGGGGACACAAGTTTTTTCTTAAATATAACAAAATATGTATTTTTTAAAACAATTACATAAAATTGTACATGTTAAATAAAATCTATATTCACAATATAACCCATTTGTGTTAAAAATGTTGTTGCAATTACATTCCATGATACCTCTCTAAGGTATGGCAAGAATCTGGCAAAATTAGTTTTTGTGAATAAAACATTTACAAGGCAACACAAAGTAATTGACAAAATCATCAGCATAGTCACTGCCAGAAAAAAATAAAACACTATGTCTATCAAGAAAAAAGAAAAAAGAAAAAAAAAAAAAAAAAAAAGCAATTTGGAAGTTGGTTACATACACATTATGTAGACTAGTGTACCTCTCTTATTTTGTTAGAAATATATATTTTTTTTTTTCTGGAAGTAACCATGCTTTCTTCCATTGAATACTACAAAAATAAAAATAAAACATATATTCCAAAAAAAAACACATAGGGGATGTATTATCACAGAACTGTGTTGTACACGAACACGATGGTGAAGGTATAGACAGTCTTTAATAAATCCACAGAAGGTAAATACAAATACAGAGAACAACAACAACAACATTGGTATATAGTACCACACTGAATCATTTCTACAGTCATCATTTCTAAAATCTTCATGGAATGTATATTTTTGTTTGGTTTATACATTTTTTCTCCAGGTGTGTCTGGTGTTTATGCAGACAGAGTGTCCGTGTCTGTGATGGAGGGAGATTCAGTCACTCTAATCACTGGTGTTAAAACAAACCAACAAGAGGATATTAAATGGTATTTCAGTGGCTTTCTCGTTGCTCACATCACTGGAAATGTCAGTGATATCTGTACAGATGTTCAGTGTAATAATGGCACTGAGAGATTCAGGGACAGACTGAAGCTGGATCATCAAACTGGATCTCTAACCATCATGAACATCACAAACACAGACTCTGGAGTTTATAAACTACGGATCTTCAGCAGCAGTGACAGTGAAAACATCTTCAATGTTACTGTCATTGGTGAGTCATTTAATGAATGTTTAAATAGATGTTTAAAGCACATTGTTAATGTGTTGACTTTTTTACAACATTGAGTTATTTTCTTAACCTGTATATTAATTCACTTACAGTATAGATAGTCTCTTTACTGTGCAGTTTGTAGAATCATGTCACTTTACATCATTAAACAGCTCATTATAACTTAAAACTAAATCATAATATTAGCAAACTCTTTTAACAGTTTTGTCTTTAATAAGAAGCTGCAGATGAGCTCTGATGGAGTTGACATTGTGAAATCACTCCATCTCTGATCAGCTTCTATTAATATTTTTAAATTATGTTATATTAACAAGGTTTGGTAGGAGCACGATCAGATAGTCAACCAATTTGGCACAGTTGGAGCTTGTTTAGTTAATCATCTTAACTAACTCAATGAATATATATATATAGTGGCGGGAAGAGCAAACGACAGACACAGTGGGTGTGGTGTCAGGCCTTGGAGAGGCTTGCGGGAGTGGAACTCGGTCCCTCCTCGACGCTCCCTTCCTGGACCCACGAGGACACCAGCGTGCATGCACGGGGAAGAGATCGGTCTCTCGAGGAGAGGCACGCTCGGGATTTAAACGGCGGCGGTGATGAGGCTCTATTCAGATCAGGTGCGCCTCATCACACGCCGCCAGCCCTGGCTGTTTCAGCGCCCCTCCTCTCTCACACACCCACTCCCGTAGGGAGCCTGGTGAAGGGTGGCGAATACGGGACGGGGTGGTGCTGATAATAAGGGGGAGGCAGCCAACTCGTCACAATATATATATATATATATATATATATACGTATATATATATATATATACAGCCAACTTACCTCTGTCCCATAACAGTTTTCCGGCATCCCTCCTCCACCCCAACTCCTCACGCTTAAACTATTCTCATCCCTTATTAGGGATGGGGGGAGTTCTCTGGGTTCATGCTCTATTCCGGGCTCGGAGCCCTCCTTCAAGACAGCATGCCAAATATGCTTGAAAGGGATTGTGCACCTTATGTTACCACAAAAAGGTCCTTTAGCTGTTGGTTTGTGTTTCAGGTGTTTCTGCTGTTGAACGAGATGAAATAAAGTCAGTGAAGGAGGGAGAATCTGTCACTTTAGATCCTGGTGTAATTAAACACCCAAATGATGTGATGACGTGGCATTTTAATGACATTCTCATCGCTGAAATCACTGGAGATCAGAGTAAGATCTGTGGAGATGATCAGTGTGATGAGAGATTCAGAGACAGACTGAAGCTGGATCATCAGACTGGATCTCTGACCATCATGAACATCAGAACCACAGACTCTGGACTTTATGAATTGAGAATCAGCAACAGCTTCAGTTTTATGAGGATCAAGAGCTTCAGTTTTACTGTCACTGGTGAGTATATAATTCAGCCATTCAATGCTTTTTCCTTTTAATTTTTAAAAGCAGTTTAAATTTTTTTTATTGTTTATTGGTTGTGGACTGTTAAAAAGCTACCTACGTTTGACTGATGTAAATAACGTTAAAAATGAATAATGTTAGTTTTCCTGATGTCTCGTTCTGAGCGCACAGTGCTGATGCGGTTTTAGCTGCTGTTATTAGTTCGGATGTATTATCATTTGAACGAATGAATGAATGATGCATTTATATAGTACTTTATTGTGTACTTCTGTACACCCAAAGCACTTTACAATCGTGTGTGTGTGTGTATGTGTATGTGTGTGGGTCTCCCCCCAATGTCTCTAAATGTCTAGTAGTAATGCCTGTCTGCTTTTATCTGTTCCAGGTTCAGGTCTGTCTCTATGTAAAATAGCAGCAATATGTTCTGCTGTTATTGTTCTGCTGGTGGCTGCAGCTGTAGCTGTTGGCGTGTTTTGCTATCATCGCCACAGGAGCCATAAAGCAGTATTACAGAATGTGAGCATTAAATACAGCTGATTTAACAAGATATGAGATTTACTGTGCATAAACACCTTTAAAAGAACAGTGGAATGAATGCATTTTTATATCATTATTATATAATTCTAAATATAAAATAATCAGAAGTAAATACTGGAAGTACAACCCCAATTCCAGAGAAGTTTGGACATTTTGTAAAATGCAATAAAATCAAGAATCTGTGATTTGTTCAATCTCTAACTTTTATTTAACTGACAAAACTACAAAGAAAATATTTCCGAAGTTTTCACTGACCAATGTAAATGTATTTTGTAAATATGAACATATTTTGATGGCTGCAACACACTCCAAAAAAGTTGGGATAGAGGCACGTTTGACACTGTGTCACATCAACGGTCCTTTTAATTACAATGTGTAATTGTTTAGAAATTGAGGATACTAATCGTTAAGGTTCTGCAAGCAAAGTTTTTGTCCAGTCTCGCTTGATATATACTTCAGATGCTCAGCAGTCTGTGATTGTTGTTGTCTGATTTTCCTTTTCATGATGAGCCATACATTTTCAGTAGGATACAGATCTGTTGGCCAGTCTAGCACATTCACTCTGAGTCTACGAAACCATGCTGTTGAAGCACATTCAGAATGAGTGCTGGCATTGTCTTGATATAATAACCATGGACTTCCCATGAAAGACATTGTCTTGATAGCAGTATATATCTCTATACAATCCCAGTATATGTCTCTTTTTTTGTTAAAACGTCAACTTAACCATCAAGCCTCCTCATTACTGTATTTTCTCACAGGAGAATATATTGTGATATCTTGCCACCTGATCTGGATAGCATTCATTTGGAGGAAAAGGATATGTACTTAAATCAGACTAAACGTAAAACAATGTAAAATCATAAATTTTGATACTTTGATTGAAATGGACACTGAAGAGAATTAGGACATGATGAAAAACGCGAAGACGCTCCCCGGTTGTTGATTTCTTTCTAATTTCTCAGAAGGCCTCTAGGGCCGTGAGTCAAACAGGACCAGCAAATATCTTTCTGATCGGCCTCCATTAACCTCTTCTGATAGCTGCTCAAAATATTGGTGGACGGTGACTGTGGTTTTCAAGATATGTGAAAGTCCTCAGAGGCAGTCTTGGACACTGCATGTCAAATTTCAAGTCTTTTAGACTAAGGGTTGAATATTTATAGCCATTTTTATGTTTTCCTTGTTATAGTGGAAAATTAAGTGTATATGACTATCTTCTTTCAGACAAACACAGAGTTATATTTATTTATTTATAATTTATTGTATTTGTATGTGCTTTTTATTTTGTATATAATTTTTTGTATTTATTTTTAGACATTTTATATTAGAGTTATATATATGTTGTGCATTTATTTTGTGTGTGTGTGTGTGTTTACTTGTTTACACATTTTGAATAGCTGATGTGACATTTATTGGCATCCAATGTCCTGGACACCTCAAAGTACAAAATTGTATACACCAAGTATGCATGCCTTGAGCTTTTCTTTTGTATAGACGCAGGTATTTTTGATCAATTTTTCTGTTTTGTATCCTTGTCCAATGACTGTATGAGGCAGGAATCCTCGCCGCATTTTTAAGCATTAGCGCAATTAGTTTTTTACAGCCTGCCTTCTGCTGGCAACCCGTTTAAATAATTGGATAAGGAGTTCGAATGAGCCATGTAGTTAATATTTTAGCACAAGAGCATTATACTACAGAATGCAGAGCTAGAAAGTAGCAGCATCACAGAAGACCACGCCCTCCACTGCTGTTTACACACATTTTGAGATGGCGTCAACGTAGAGAAGTTTCCACAGATTCTGCATTTGTTTTTCAGAGAAATGGTTATGATTCACCTTTTTATTTTCGTCCCAATGTGGGGTTTCCAGCCTGGTAAGTATAGGCTATGTGTTTCTTGTATAACACTGGACATGCCTTCATTTATTTGTGTTTTACTGTTGTGTAATGTCGTCTTGAGAGATTTTAGGGCTGTGCAAAAAAAAAAAACTCGAATTTTAGTTTCGATTTCGATTACAGCGATTATCAAAACAACTGCTTTCGTTTGTTGTCTTGGTTTCGCCCTTCCTATAAAACACTATTTTATTGTGTAACTTCCTTAAACTGTGAATGACCCGCTCTATGAACGCAATAATAGGTATAGACTTCAAAAATAAAATAAATAATAAAAAACGGGGTGAAAAATTAGCTTTCGAAACACTAAAGAAGTGCAGAATTGCTTACGCGTTTAAGAGGAACGTTAGAGTAAATGAAGTCATATTTTGTTTTGTACCCTTTTAAAAGCTGCAGTCCGTATATTTTGGCGCTCTAGTGCTTTAAACAGAATTTGCGGAAGAACATTGTCGCCGGAACTACTTTTCTCTGTTTATGTCGATGGCGAATCACGCAGGTACTGGATTACTCCGCAGCGGTAACTACCCGAACCAGTCTAAATAGTCAGTATATAAACTTATTATAGGTGTACCGTAGTGATTCAGGACAAGCCAAAAACACGGTTTGGAAAATGGATTCATGGTGTACTCGCTTATTATATAAATTTTGTAAATTCTGAACACAAAGTTACGGACTTGTAGCTTTAATCAATGGTATAATTCATTTAACATATTTTTATTTTCGATGTACTGTAGTTTATTTGATATATTTCTGACTCTGAACATATCAAACATGGATTTAGACTGTTTTTTGTTCCTGCACTCACAGTTCCCTCTGGATAACAATGGCACTTTTGTTGTTTACACTGTAGGCCTATTGTAGTAATTTTTCATCACGTGTGAACACATATATTTGATGCAATATCTCATAATCAAGCCAACAAAAAAAAAACATACTTTTTTGAAGTGGTTTAATCTGTTTCTCCTCCAGGTGCATTGGGTGTTTATACAGACAGAGTGTTTGTGATGGAGGGAGATTCGGTCTCTCTAAACACAAATGCTAAAACAAGCCATCATGAAAAGATTAAATGGTTTTTTAATGCCACTCGCATTGCTCAAATCAGTGGAGATCTCAGTAAGGTCTGTACAGATGTTCAGTGTAATAAAGGTACTGAGAGATTCAGAAACAGACTGAAACTGGATCAGCAGACTGGATCTCTGACCATCATGAACATCACAAACACAGACTCTGGAGTTTATAAACTACAGATCATCAGCAGCAACAGCGTGAGTGAAAGGATCTTTAGTATCACTGTTTATGGTGAGTCATTAATGAATGTTTAAAGACTAAGGTTATACATGCTTAGTCACAGTGTTTTCATTTTTACCGCAGTGCATTTCAGCATATTTGGTTTCAATTTCAGTTTCTGTTCTAGCAACCTTTAGTTTGCATTCCATTGTTTTCCTTTGTTTCATTCTTGCTTCTTTTGTTACCTACATTTCACTGCTGGTTATACTCGGTATAATTGTGTATGTGACAAATAAAACTCTTGAATCTTTTGTTCTAGTTGTTTATCATAGGAATTCATTGTTTTTGTTTTTTCACCTTTGTCTTGTTTAGCTCCTTGCTTTGTTGTGTATAATTGCCCTCAATTTGATGCCCAGTATTGTTTTGTAAGTTGTGCAATGTTCTTCCTCAACTATGTTCAATGTTCTCACTACTCGCTTCAAATAGATTTCCAGTTCCATTTCCTTGCCTGCCTCACTATAATCTTAGTCTCAGAAATCATATGCCTTGTCCCAATCATAAATGTATCATAAATGCTGGTCTTCCTGCGAGTTCGCATTTTCATGACGTAAGGCTGCTTTGACTGCAAAATCAAATAATTCAGGTCAGGGATGGACAAGTAAATGAGCCAATTGCTGATTGATAAAGTCATTGCGTTACTGCAGCTTCTGTTAGAAACCTGAAATGACAAATGAGATGCCCTGCAGTCCTGTGGACTTAACTGACACACATACACAGTGACCCTTGTACGTCTACAAGACAGTAAGTGCATATGAAGTGTGCCATTTGAGACCGGGCTATATCTCAGATGTCATGCAGACTGTTAGCTGAATGCATATGGGACACAGAATTTGAAATGGTTTCAAAAGTCGTCATCTGATTGGTTGATTTCTACAGGATTTCCCAGAGATGCACGTGTCGTGCTCTTTAACAGTACACCTGGAAACAAAGCTGCTGTGATGCCAGACCCCCTCATGGAAGAGAAACGCTGTTGTGTTTAATGCTTATCGGGATTAACTGAATGCTGGATTCTCCGAAGTATTTGAATTATGTGAAGATCACGTTACAGACTTTTTAAAATATATCCAAGAGTTTTACACACCAGTTTGTTTTTGTAGAGACATTAATGTTACATTTACACACCCCTAAACATAATGAACTGCGATTGCTTGCTTTACGTGTCAATCAGACAACCTCTGGGTGGTCCTTGGCCAGTGAAGCTGCTTTGGAGTCCAGACCTTCTCCCATCAGTCTGAAGGTCTAGCTATGTGATACTAGCGTAAAACATCGTTTTTGTTTTGAAATGAAAAATTGGGACCATTGGGGAAAGATTTTTCCTTCAATGGGATGTTTTTGTTGGTTTAATATTCATAATTTACATTATAGTTATAATTTGAAAGAAATAGATTAAATAGTTACATTTCAAACAACTGCATTAATTTTAACCTGTTATCCAGTTGAGCAGAATCATTAAATCTGAACTCATAAGTTATTGCTGTTATGATTTTATTATTATGATTTGATTTTTTGTTAAATTAGCCTATATACAGCAGTGCAACTCAGATGTAGACCTAAGCATATCTCTTTGATGAATTATTTTATTAGATTTTTCTGTCATTATTAAATTATTAAAAGGAAAACTAAATTATCAGTATGAATATATTCACCATTTTCAATTTTGTAGTGTAACACTATGTCTCCACTAAATGCATACTGTGCAAAGCAGGAAAAAAAAAGTGATGTTGTTTACACTGGATGTGACACGACACATTCCCAACAGTAAACTGGATATTTCATATTGAATTTAAGCTTTGAATGGGTTTTTTCTTTAATGCTAATTTTCTTGTAGATGCTTTCAGTTCTTTCTTGTTTCATACAGCAGATGTTTATTTGTGATTCAGATGTTGCAGAGGCGGATAAAACAAAGACTAAGTCAGTGAAGAAGGGAGAAACTGCTACGTTTGATCCTGGTGTCATAAACAACCCAAATAATCTGATTAGATGGTATTTTAATGACATTCTCATCGCTGAAATCACTGGGGATCAGAGTAAGATCTGTACAGAGGATCAGTGTGATGAGATATTTAGAGACAGACTGAAGCTGGACCATCAGACTGGATCTCTGACCATCACAAACACCACAACCACAGACTCTGGACTTTATAATCTTGAGATCATCACCAACAGCAGTAGCATCCACCGTCAGCACAGCATCAGAATTATCAGTGAAAAGAGCCATAGTGAGAATGTCACGAGTGAGTATAATTCAAACATTCAGATAACTTTCATCGATAAGGTTTAGAATATAATTCAGTGTATTTATGTTTTCACTGTAGCCTGTCTGAAACGTGTGGCCTAACTAATCTCTATTACTGACAAAGTCACACTAGATGCATGTTCACAGGTTGAAAGTTACAATCATTATTCATAATATAAATTAGTTTACCCCTTAGCACTGTAATAACATTTTAGGCAATAAACACTAGATAGCGCCATTTCTGTTCATTTAATATCATGTAACTGATGAAGGTGGAAATATATGTACATATCTAAAACAAAAAACAATTGTCGATCTCTAGTAATAATGACTATGTTTTTAATTCCAGGTTGGATTGTGTATGTATTCGGTATAGGAGGAGTATGTGTTGGTGTTATGCTGGTGGTTGCAGGAGTAACTGGTGAGATTTTCTGGTTTTCTGTGTGTTGTTTATGTGATGTGCAAGTTGTTTAGGGAAGATAGCTGGGTTTTTAATGGGCGTCATGACATTTATTTATTTATTTATTTATTTTAATATGTTCCTTCATGTTCAGTTATCATTTTAATAAAGTATTTTTTTTTAAAAAAGCTTTATTTCCAGCCCTCATTCTGACATCTGTCTGAAAGGATCTGTTTATAGGAAACAGTATCAAATGGTCGCTCACTATTGTATGCGAATAAGTGTTTTGTAAACATTATCGGTGTGAAAATTATCATTTACAGACAAAGCGTTACAAAACAGTCCAATGTCAAATTCTCTGAACAAACATAATCCTCTGACGCAATCTGTGACACCATTAAAATAAAGCATCCTCTTGTTTCGACGTTGGGATACTTCTGAAGTCTGTACAGAGCTGCAAACAAACTGTATAAACTGGACGCGTCAAAGCCAGTGTTCTTTCACTCTTCATTTGTTCTGCTGTGGAGTATCTCAGAAACTGAGCACTGTATCCTAATGTGTTCAGTGTAGACAGTGGCACTAATTGTAATGGCTTCTATTAGCTTTTGACGCAGCACTCACATCCAGTGTAGGCAAATGTCAGCATGGTGTGATGTGTCTTGCTCTGGAGGCGGTCATATGCAAATGAATTTAACTTGCAAAGTCACATGATGCTGTTTTGTTCTTTTCAGGCATTTTCTAAAAACATCAATGTTCATCCTGAATATTTTGTGATTATTTTAATCACAAAGCATCAGAAACAGCATTCAGTCATATTGTATTACTGTAGTATGGACAATACCGGTGTAATTCAGTTATTAAGTATTTATGTTCATCTAATGTCAATCTGTTTTTTTTTTCTTATAGGGAAGTGGCATAGAAAACTTGCTTGTACAAAGGGTGTCCCGTATCCTTCACTAAAAAATCGAACAACTGGTCTTTAATTGCACAGAGGAATATATAGTATCATTTACAGTGCACTAAAAATAATTGTAATTTTGACTTGAAAGATATGTTAATTGGTTAATGGAATGTTCCCTTTCCATATATGGAAACTGTAATAGAGCTAATATAATTTTCCATTTGGCATTAAAATGAACAAATATATTATACTGTGAAAAGCCATTAAGTGACATTCTCAGAATCCCCTTCGTTGACATTACCAGAATACATTATGGTTTTATGAAACATTATTTGTTTAATGAATGTTTGCATTATTTTAGTATCATGTGTGTTAACATGTTTGTGTGTATGGCACTGTGCACATTCCATATATTTGTATTTACTGCTTTAAAATATAGCTTTTTTTGTAAGTTACAGTTTTATTCTGTAAAAATACAGGTTGTTCTGTTAATGTTTGCAATTTTCTTATATTTTGCACAATTATTCTTCTGTAGCCTACTGTTTGCAATATTGTTCATACTTAATAGTTATTTTATTTCTATTAAATTATGGATAACAACATAACAACAAAACATTTTCTTTAAATCCTTGGAACTCTTTCCCGACCATCCATTTTTACTCATACTCTACCAGAACTCTTTGAATGCCCTCTAGTGTTCACACATAGATAAATCTCTTCAGAAATGAAGTGTATCCTGTATTCTTGATGGAAAATTAATTTTGAACCAGTACAGGCAACACAGATCCATGTTGGTTTTTCCATGTAAGTCTGAACAATATAAAAATGTTAGTGTTTGATAAAGCGTTTTCTCTCATACCATGATGTTTTTCTTTTCTTCAAAGTTTAGTTCACCCAAAATGAAAATTTACTCACCCTCATGTTATTCAGACGCCACTTAGAATTTTGTCATAAAATGCTATATTTTATAAATGAACAAAACTTGATATGTAGTGGTACGATACCCTGAAGGACCTCAAAAAGTTTTGTGACATCACCACCTTGTGATCAAAAATTTAAATGAAATAAAAAAAATGCTAATTACTTTGATTGATCTAGCCTATTGTAATGACACTGGTCTTTACTGATTCCTTTGTTGACGCCTTGGAAACCAAACCAAAGGTTCAAAAACTAAGCAGCCTAAAAGCGAGGTATGCAAGCATATACTTAAATATTTAATTTCTCACTTACAAAAAGAAAAACATAACATTTGAACATTTCACACAGTGAGGTTTCACAGTTAATCACTGTTTGATTTGAGATAATTTATTATCTGTTAGATCATGCATATTGTGGTAAATGCTGAGTTTCAGAATAGGAGCCAGGAACGGAAAAAAGAGCAGACGCTCTTCCTCTCAAATGCACGGAAACCACAAATGTTCAATAATAGGCACTTATGCACATGCATAATAACATGAGCAAGATGATAACAGCTTTCACTCAGACTCTCAAACAGCTGCTGCTCAGTGGGATGGGTGTAGTTTTTATATCATAATACCATGTATGTTAATGTTTAGATTTTTGTTCCAGAATACAGGCTTTCAGACCCCTGCACATCAGGTTGGATTCTCAACAATCCCAAAAATTCTCTGTATTCTCTGTAAAGATCAGAGATTACACACTGAATCCAAACATCTAGTGAAAGGGACTTGTACTCAGGAAAGTTTCATCATCTTATGCAGATAGGTGCATACTCCACATGATTATCCTCTGTAGCCCTCTTAAAAAAAAAAAACAGCACACAAGATACAAAAATAAAATTACATTTTCTAATTGCACATAAAATTAACCATTCATTGTTAATACATAGTTCATAAACAACAGCATAAAGTGTGATTTGCCAGGCTAAAATGAACACTTTGCCAAATATTATGTTATTATTATTAGACAGCATCAATGAAATTGCCCCAAATACTATACAGTGAATAAAGACTGCCACACAGCCTGTTGACATCAACAACAAAAGATGGCAGATGTGTTTTAAAAATCTATTTATTTTTCTAACCTAACTAAGCAAAATTATATGTGACCCTGAACCACAAAACAAGTCTTAAGTCGCTGGGGTACATTTGTAGCAATAGCCAAAAATACATTGTATTGGTCAAAATTATTGATTTTTCTTTTATGCCAAAAATCATCAGAATATTAAGTAAAAATCATGTTCCATAAACATTCCTACTGTAAATATAACAAAACTTATTTTTTGATAAATAAGATGCACTGCTAAGAACTTAATTTGGACAACTTTAAAGGCGATTTTCTCAATATTCAGATTTTTTGGCACCCTCAGATTCCAGATTTTCAAATAGTTGTATCTTGGCCAAATATTGTCCTATCCTAACAAACCATGCATCAATGGATAGATTATTCTATCCATTCTGGATAGCTGGTTCAGCTTTCGGATTATGTATAAATCTCAATTTTGAAAAATTTACCCTTATTACTGGTTTTGTGGTCCAGGGTCACATATGGTTAGCTGACTCATCTTATTTCCATCTAGGATAATGTGCATGTCAGATCATTATATAAAGCACAATAACTCACCATTTTTGGTGGATTTCTTTTGTAGAATGTCAGATGAGTGTAAACGATCTCTTCATCGTGATTCTGAACTGTTGCATCGTCAACTTTGAGAACTATAGCAAATAAAAATAAAAACCATGCATTAAAAACTGGACTGTAATTACATCATGTGTTGCAAATTTTAATTGAAAGTAGAAACTGAGATGAGTTAATTGTGATATGCCGGGTAATCCACAGAAATTGTCAAAACCCAGAAGTCACATATACTATTTCCAGTGTTTTCTTAAAAGCAGTAGCTAATGCTTGCCTTCTTGATCAGTTTTTCTGTGTTTCCTGCAAATGCAGAAGATCCCAACTGCAACTAAAATCAACAGAGATCCAGCAGAGATCAGCGCTATCACAGAGACTCGTGCTATAATGATAAAAATAAGTGAATGCATCTGTTTCGCAACAAAACAGAGATCAGGTCAGTAAATAACCACATACATCAGCGCTGTCATACCTGAACATGTGTGACAGAATTCAGTAATGTCCAGATGTTGAGTCTGGTTGCTGATGGGATTGTTGAGCACACAGCTGTAGGTATTTTTATCCTGATATTCCACCTCCAGAGGTAGAGAGAGACTGATGCTGAGATCAGACACACTGATGCTGGACAATAAACTGTTTCCTTTGTACCAGGAGAGAGTCACATCACTCACATTCACCACTGAACACAACAATGAACAATTCTGCAGTGATGATGATGATGATGAAGAACATTGTGAAAAGTCTCTGGTAATGTGAGGAATGGGCAGATGAGCTGCAGAACATCAGAGAATAAACAGATGTTTGGTTTATTGAGTGAATATTCTGTATTTTACACTATAAATAGTTCCAAAATGTGAACCTCAGGGAAAATGATACTCACCAAAGACAGAAACATTGAATGTTTTTGATATCAGTTTCACTCCACTTATCCGTAGTTTATAGAGTCCAGCATGTTGGGTTGTGATGTTCATGATGGTCAGAGATCCAGTTTTATTATCCAGCTTCAGTCTGTCTCTGAATCTCCCATCAAGACCATCGTCATATATGGAGGACATTTGAATCTCTCTATTGATTTTAGCTATAAGAGACTTTTCATCTCTATAAGTCCAAAATACATAATCATCTTCACGTATTTCAGTAACATCAGTGTTTAGAGTGACAGAATCTCCCTCCATCACTGACTGTATTTCATTTGTTTCAGCACCAAACACACCTAAAAACATGAAGAGGCTTTGATTCTTGTTGGTTCAAAAACCCTGAAATCAGTTTCTAAACTTGAAATGTGATTTGAAGAACAGCAGACACAAAAGATCAAATATCACTTAAATAACTGGACAGATGAGCTTGGACAGATTATTTAACTTGTGTGTGAGTGTGTGTGTGCATGTTTATGTGGTTTATGAGGACACAAATTTGTATAATGACATGGGTATGACAGAGGTATTACAATATGAAGGTGGTTTATGAGGACACTGCCTATGTCCCCGTAATACAAAAGGCTTAAAAAACATACTAAATGGTGTTTTTTTTGAAAATCTAAAAATGCACAAAGTCTCCTGTGAGGGCTAAGTTTAGGTGTAGGATTGGTGTAGGGCAATAGCACACACAGTTTGTTCAGTATAAAAACCATTACGCCTATGGAGAGTCCCCATAAACCAGTGTTAATTTCGTTGACTAAGACGACGACGAAAAATATTCGTCAACGAACCTTTTTTCTGTGACTAAGACGAGACGTTGACGAGCTAAAACTAATATCTGATGATAAAAACTATGACGAAATTTATGCGCGTCTTCGTTAACAAGACGAGACGGGACTAAAATGTTATTTGAGGACTACCGGACATTCAAAATACATCCTATAGGCTAATGCCGTTTCTCAATACCAAGTTCGCAGAGTCTGGACTTCCGTCCTTTCGAGTTTGGACTTGCCAAGTTCGACTCAGAAGAACGAACTCTCGAGGACGGGAGGACGAACTGAATTCTGGGTTATGGCCCGTATCAAGTCCGCACAAGTCACCTCTCGATGCATCCTCGGTAAAAGGGGCGGATCAAGAACACATCCGGGGATTTGGTCCGTGTACGTTTTGATAGTTTGTTTTCCAATTTGAAACGAAATAAGCAGAAACGAGAAAACGGCACCTTTATTCGTTTTTTCGTTTTTTTGAAAAAAACGAAAAAACGAGATTTCGGCTTGATTTTTCGTTTTTTAGTTCAGAGGCATAAAACGAATAAATGACTTCAAAATTCGTTTTCCACATGTGGGCGGTCCTGAGACGCACCCTTCCGCCGATTGGTCAAGCAAATCTGAGCATGTGACGTCATCAGTAGTCGCTCAGGTCTATTCAACAAAATAATAGTCCTCTAACGTTACTATGGCTACCGATTCTTAAACTGTACAGGGCAGGTCCTGTTGGGCTTTCTTCTGTGCAACTTTACGCGTTTCACAGAAATCTTTACATCAGAAATATTAAATATTAGTCAGCCACCAGCCCGTTTTATTTAGCTGTGCAGAGTTAAATCTGTGTGGTGAAGCTGCGCTAGACAGCACCGAGCGAGAGAGGATCACTGACCAGTGTTCAGTCATTTCCAAATATATTTTATTTATTTGTTATAATATGGGTATTTTATGTCACCCGTCTTATTAGTTTGATTATAGTAGGCTATAGGCGAGTTTTTTTATTGTACTATTTTACTGTTGTTTTTTAATTAACAATATATCATAACAATTTATAAAGATCAAAATCTACAGAAGAGATTAACAAATAACATTGGTGTTGTCATAAGTTAATTAATCAATGGGAAAATTTCCTCACCGGCATTCTTAATGTTGGCTACATGTTACAGATTTAATGTTGAGCACATAATGTTAAAGGCTTCTTAAATACCATTACACTCGGTTGAAGAGTCAAGAAGGATGTGTTAATTTACTGTAGATTTCAATCTGTCATTAGTTGGTGACCCGGTGTAATTATAATAGCATAAATAAAAACAAATACACGTAATAGGCTATGTATGCCAATAGGCAAAACACATCTGCTTTTCCTCTAGATCACTTTACTATGGAAGCCCGTTTCCGCCAATGAATAAAAAATAAAACAAGGTAATTGCGACTTTTTATCTCACAATTCTGACTTTATAACTCGCAATTCTGACTTTATAACTCGCAATTCTGACTTTATAACTCGCAATTCTGACTTTATAACTCGCAATTCTGACTTTGTCGCACCATAGCAAACCACTCTCCGTGTAAGGCTTTTGGACGCGGTTGGACAGTAGCCTACCATTACCGCCGGGCTTTCAGACACAACATTCTTCATTTCTTTATAGTTCTGAGTTTGAGGCAGCTTCTATCACGTTATTTTAATAACAGCTGTCAAGTAAAGCGCGTATTATTGTAACACGAGAGTGGATATATATGAATGCACGCAGGTGGATTTCCTTCACTCTCGCATAAAGCGCGCTTTCATCTCTATGCTCTTGCTATAGAATTATCTTATCTCCTGTATTTAATGTTGTAAGATATCAAGCAAGACATCCCCAATGAAAATTATAAATAAATTAAGGATTCATTAATTTGAAATAAGTTTTTTTTATTATTATTATTATTTAGTCAATTATATATGAAGAGTTCAGATGCAAAAGCTTAAATGCCATCTGAAATTCTCTTCTAAAATTAGTATTTTTCGTTTATATTCAGTTATTTTAATTTAACCCTCTGATGGTTTAAATCTCTGTACCCTATAGTTTTTTTGGGGTCTCCAGAGACCCCAGACAATAACATTTAATTTTGTAACAAGTAACATTTTTTTTTTACAAATGTAATTTTACTCTGTTTGTTAATGTTTTTACTCAACATTTGTGCATTTTTTGGAGGATTTATGATATCTTTTACATTTCTATAAATAAATAAATATTTATTTAAATTCCAAATTTACAAAAAAACAGCATTTGATGTAAAATTCACTTTATAAAAGGCCCAGATTTCTAACTTTCATTCATGGGGATAACATGGATCATTTTAAATGATTTAATGCAACATTTATACCCATTTTTTGGAAAATGCAGTTTTAAAATAAAAAAATATCACTTTAACCACTAGATGGCCATAGAGCTCCACTATATGCTATTTGCTATTTGAGAGACCTGAAAGATATCTTTTCACAAGTTGGATTCATATCTAAATATTATAAAATCACAATTATAACAAAAATAAAATATTTTTTTGTCAAAGTTTAGTATTTTTTGTACTGAAAAACCCCCAGTTTTTCAATAATGTTACATTATGATTAGAATCAAACCTGAACAAAATGTTACAAAGAGAAATGTTGGAGTCTTAAGATTTTATCATTTATTTCAATTATCTATTTTTAATATAATTCTACAATTTTAATCAATATTTCAGTTACTAACTGTAACAGAACAAAAATGAACAGAAATTAACAGTTATATTACATATGAACACATGAACTGAACAGCAATAACAAGTGAGCAAATAAAGCAGTAAAAAGATAAAATTTAGTAAAAGAAATCAAACAACGAGGAACAATAAGTGTGTGTGTGTGAGAGAGAGAGTGTGTGAGTACACATTGTCGGTGTCAGTGTCACCTCTTTATATTTGTGTTGGTTCTGCATTTTGGATGATTTTATTTGACAAATTATAGCCTTACAAATGTGTGTGTGTGTGTGTGTGTGTGAGTGTGCACATTTTCAATGTGTCAGTGTCACCAATTTATTTTTGTGGTGGTAGCCTACTGCATTTTGGATGATTTTATTTTACAAATGATAAGAGAACAGTTTTTATAGTCTCAAAAATGTGTTCCTCTATGTGTGTGTGTGTGTGTGTGTGTTGTGAGCAATATAATTTAGCATTGTGGATGTTTTTTGCATTGGTGGAAGTGTGCCACTTTATTTGTGCCATTTCTGTCCATGTGTTCTGCGTTGTTTCTGATTTTGATGATGAATTTTGTCTATTTTGATTGCGGGGTCTCCAGAGACCCCGGAAGCCACGAGTGTCACAAATTTTGTCACGCTAACATAAAAACAGATATCATTCCAATTATTATTTTTTTGTAGATCTAGAAAGTGTTGAGAGCCATAGAAGGTTTCATACCATTTGGACAAAGGGAACATTTTTTAAAAATTGAGCAAAAGTCATTTGGGGTAAAAAAAGACCCCGTAAACAATCAGAGGGTTTTAATGACAATGAAAAGAACCTGTACCTGAGAAAAATGCTCATTTTATAATAAAATTTCAGATGGCACTTAGAGGCTTTTGCATCTGAACTCTTCATATATAATTGACTAAATAATAATAATAATAAAAAAAACTTATTTCAAATTAATGAATCCTTAATTTATTTATAATTTTCATTGGGGATGTCTTGCTTGATATCTTACAACATTAAATACAGGAGATAAGATAATTCTATAGCAAGAGCATAGAGATGAAAGCGCGCTTTATGCGAGAGTGAAGGAAATCCACCTGCGTGCATTCATATATATCCACTCTCGTGTTACAATAATACGCGCTTTACTTGACAGCTGTTATTAAAATAACGTGATAGAAGCTGCCTCAAACTCAGAACTATAAAGAAATGAAGAATGTTGTGTCTGAAAGCCCGGCGGTAATGGTAGGCTACTGTCCAACCGCGTCCAAAAGCCTTACACGGAGAGTGGTTTGCTATGGTGCGAGAAAGTCAGAATTGCGAGTTATAAAGTCAGAATTGCGAGTTATAAAGTCAGAATTGCGAGTTATAAAGTCAGAATTGCGAGTTATAAAGTCAGAATTGTGAGATAAAAAGTCGCAATTACCTTGTTTTATTTTTTATTCATTGGCGGAAACGGGCTTCCATAGTAAAGTGATCTAGAGGAAAAGCAGATGTGTTTTGCCTATTGGCATACATAGCCTATTACGTGTATTTGTTTTTATTTATGCTATTATAATTACACCGGGTCACCAACTAATGACAGATTGAAATCTACAGTAAATTAACACATCCTTCTTGACTCTTCAACCGAGTGTAATGGTATTTAAGAAGCCTTTAACATTATGTGCTCAACATTAAATCTGTAACATGTAGCCAACATTAAGAATGCCGGTGAGGAAATTTTCCCATTGATTAATTAACTTATGACAACACCAATGTTATTTGTTAATCTCTTCTGTAGATTTTGATCTTTATAAATTGTTATGATATATTGTTAATTAAAAAACAACAGTAAAATAGTACAATAAAAAAACTCGCCTATAGCCTACTATAATCAAACTAATAAGACGGGTGACATAAAATACCCATATTATAACAAATAAATAAAATATATTTGGAAATGACTGAACACTGGTCAGTGATCCTCTCTCGCTCGGTGCTGTCTAGCGCAGCTTCACCACACAGATTTAACTCTGCACAGCTAAATAAAACGGGCTGGTGGCAGACTAATATTTAATATTTCTGATGTAAAGATTTCTGTGAAACGCGTAAAGTTGCACAGAAGAAAGCCCAACAGGACCTGCCCTGTACAGTTTAAGAATCGGTAGCCATAGTAACGTTAGAGGACTATTATTTTGTTGAATAGACCTGAGCGACTACTGATGACGTCACATGCTCAGATTTGCTTGACCAATCGGCGGAAGGGTGCGTCTCAGGACCGCCCACATGTGGAAAACGAATTTTGAAGTCATTTATTCGTTTTATGCCTCTGAACTAAAAAACGAAAAATCAAGCCGAAATCTCGTTTTTTCGTTTTTTTCAAAAAAACGAAAAAACGAATAAAGGTGCCGTTTTCTCGTTTCTGCTTATTTCGTTTCAAATTGGAAAACAAACTATCAAAACGTACACGGACCGGATTTGAACTGGACTTGGCTAGATGTGAACTTTGAATTGGAACAGTACTTGGCAGCGACTGATGACGTTTCACAAGTCCACAAGTACAGACAAGTACGCATATTGAGAAACGGCCTTAAGTTAACTGACTTGTCTTTCAAAATGTGCGTCTCTGTCATTGGATAAGGTGCGTTTGCATTATCTAGTCTCAGTATGGCAGCCGCAGTGGACGGATAGGCTACCAATACGCGAACTAGCGATCTGAAACAATGGCCTCAGCACCCGAAGGGTTAGGGAGTGGGTGACCAGACGTCCCGTTTTTCCCGGGAGTCACAATTCATTGTCGATTAACTTAAAGTCAGTGAAGGTGCGATAGGCGGAAACGCGCTGATAGAAGTGCTCTCTCTCGCGCGCGCTCCACTTCTTCAGTTCTCATACAGCGCGCGATCAGTTCTCAGCGCTCAAATACACACAGCAGTCCACATGTCTCTCATGTAGAGTATCTCACGGAAATACAGTCCGTTATGGTTTAAGTGTGCTTAAACAGGTGGGTGAAAACTGAATGTATGTCAGTAGGCTATTACATGCATACCTTCCGTCTTAAATGGACAGCATTCCTAATTATCTGTCATAAATGTTAACCACCAAAAGATGTTAAATAAATGTATACTTGTTAAGTAAACCTACTGTATCTGAAAAAAGAGTTTAATTTATATCTCTACCAAAAAATGAAAATTTATTCCAGTTTTTCCAAATTCAATCCTTGATAAATTTCTCATAACTAAGCTTAATTGATTTGGTCTAAAGAGAGAAGAATTGATGACTGTTTTTGTTTAAATACTACATATAAAATAGCTACCAAAATAAATGTTGGTAACTGCAGTTTGACTAAAAGTTGACAAAAATGCAATGACTTTTCGTCGACTAAAACTAGACTAAAACTATGAAAGACTCAAATGACTAAAATGTGACTAAGACTATTAAGCATTTTCGTCTCAAGATAAAGACTAAGACTAAATCAAAAATGCCTGCCAAAATTAGCACTGCCATAAACCACAAAAACCAACATGTGTGTGTGTGTGTGTGTGTTTGTGTGTGCGTGTGTTTGTTTGTTTTAAGTTATCTCCAGTAGAGGAAAATCAACATTTCAGATTCGTAAAACAATAACTTTAATTTTGCTAATCTTCTGGATATAAAGTAAATCTCCGTTTGATTTGATTGATCTGAGAGGAAAAGCAGATGCAAATCTCTAATTTGAACAGAAGCAGCAATTGATGTTCTGAAACACAAAGAAATGAATACCTAAAAATGGTTTTGTAACTTA
Organism: Barbus barbus; assembly: GCF_936440315.1. Taxonomy (NCBI): domain Eukaryota; kingdom Metazoa; phylum Chordata; class Actinopteri; order Cypriniformes; family Cyprinidae; genus Barbus; species Barbus barbus. The sequence goes on along the minus strand of NC_136737.1, from coordinate 7,152,635 downwards.
CCTAGCAGCTGTCTCCATAACAAACAGAGCAAAACGAGCATGTGGAACATTTTCCATTGAGTGTCTGATCTGAAAATCATATATCCGCTGAAAACACTCAAGCTGATATGAATCCTCCCACAACAGAGTTTGGCCCTCCTAATGCACACACACATGCTGTGTGTGTGCATTAGGAGGTTTCACATTCATTTAGTTGTATAGACAGTGATAAAACCGGTAGAATCACCTGCCATCTTATTCAATTGTGACACTACAAGTTCAACTCCTGAGTCAAACTGAAACCTTCTGCGGTTTGATTTCCCCAGAAACATGGCACCATCTGTTAGCTGGACAGAAATCTTGTGCATGTATGATTAGCTTGTAGGTGGAACATTTCCTGCTATTATGACATAGCTGATAACAGTTTGAAAGAAAATGAATCCATTAAAAAGCATAAGAGAACCACTGCCACTACAGGCTACTTTGAACTAAAATATGAAGGTATTGTATTCAAAAACTCGCACTTTGCAAACCATTTTCAAACCATTGCTTACTCAGGCCCCTAAAATGCCATGGTCATGTAAGTGGCCCTAAAACACAATGACAGTATCGATGGTGGCATCATGACATCTCTACGAACACCTCTGTCTGTATGATTTAAAGAATAATATTTCCATAGCACTTTACAGTGTGTACCATTATCCATGAAGTGATTTAAAATGACCTGTTTATTTGTTTTTGGTGTTGACACCGAAGAGATTTGAAGGTTTTATAGTTTGTTTGTTTTTTTACTTAGCAAAAAATCCTAAAGCTGTATTGGTTTGCGTTTCAGATATGAAACTGAATTATTTGAATGATGGATTCTTAGATATGTCACTAGATGATACTCTAATACAGTATGCATGCTGTTTGTGGTGTGCACACTTTATGTTTTATTAAAATATCAGGCCATTTATAACAAGGGCACACTGTGTGGATGCTGTTCTTGTAAATATAATAATAATAATAAAGCATTTGATACAAAACTTAGGAAAGCTGAAAACTCGGTGTGATTTAAAAGATATTGAGTCAAAAGATGTTATATATAAAAAAGTTAGAATCTGGTCCACACTCCATAGCAGTTGGTGGCGGTAATGCGCCAGCCGCAAATAAACCCCAGAAGAAGAACTCGACTCGTCCTCTAGTGGACAAATGCTGTTTTAGTTTCGTTTTTGAGGGTGTGTAGGCTATATCTACTTTCTATGAGTTTCTATACATGAAGGGCGGTTTAATGTTTATAATACAGAAACATTAGGTGGAGACACATACATTTGATTTGATGTTGCATGTCATTTAAACAACACGACAGCTTTGCAGATCAACCTGTTTTTATAAATACAAAACCCAAATCTCCGAGCAGACGAATCGATGCTAGTGCTAGTGCTAGTATAAACATCAGGGAGGGTCATTTAGTGTCCCTGCAGACGTGTATTAATGTTTTATTATCATGTAGCGTGAAGTCCTCGACACATGGTGCTCTTTATTTGACTGAGAGATATTTTGTGGGACCTCATAAACTCGGCGGCTTCGGCTAAATAGCATCTTTGTGTCATTTTTTCTTCGTAATGAACGCAGCTTACTGCAAAAAGTTTCAGTCCTGTGTTCCAGACACAAATGATTCACCATCCTGTGTTCCTGAGGAGAGGTGTGCTGTTATTTCAAGTGGCCAGACTTGTGGTTTTCACTACTCCTGCTGGACGAGGAATCAGGTGAAAAGTCCCTCTGAGACATTTCTACAGACCTGACAGAGACTATTATATCAGTCATTTGGGCTCTTTTGACTAGTAAACATCCACCTAGCCACACTAGCATAGGTAGGCCTACTACAATTTACCAGAACACAGCACTATAGCCACATATTTGCTTTACTTTTTTTCCCACTACAATTAAAAAGACAAGTGGTTTGCATCATTTTTTGGATAACACTCCTACACCCCATCACTCATGTTTTGTTCCCTGATCCTCAGGCGGCGTTACAGCGCTGGAACTGGAGCAGGAGCCGATATCTTTAACAATCAACGCATTTGTGTCTGATCTTTACCATTATCCGTGGAAAGTTAAGGTGAGATTTTCTGTCTGATTATGATCTTAATCTGATACTCTAAATTTCAAGCATTGTTATGGACAGGAGCCCTGATTTGCTATTGAAAGAAAAAAAAACTAGTTTGTTAGTATCTCATCAAAGCTGATGCAAATAAAATAAATGATTAACCACCATCAAACACAAATCATAAATTGTAAATCATGCATTGAATTTATTCTATAAATGACCCAGACACTGGCAAGAAAACAAAACAAAACAAGAATAGTTCTGCTTAGAAATAATCGAATCTACACCCTCAGAAAAAAGGTTCAAGCTCTCACTTGTACATTACCTTTTTTGCCCATTTAGGTACTAATATGCACTTTTAAAGGGTAAATAAAATACAAAGGTGAACCTTTTGAAATGTACCTTTGTACCTTCTTATGAGAGTGTAGAACTGCTTAACTGTAGGATCACCGTATAAGATCATCAAACACACAAAGTATATCATATTTTATTTTTTCATACTAATATCACTTGATTTGAGACCTTTTTTGTCAAAAACCTGCACTACTGATTTTCTGTATTTTGAAGTAAAGTGGCTTCCCTGTAGAGCAGAAGACAACGGGTTCGTGTGAGCATAAATGAAAAATCCTTGCAACGACATGCTGATCACACAGACTGACACCTCAGACACACTCGCACCATCACGCTATAGACACCTCAGATACACTCGCATGGCACACGCTTACACAAAAAATAATATTGACACCTCAGACACAGATACACACTCAAACAGACACTATTAACACCTTAGTCACACACTAACAACCTGCCATCGAATACAAGCATCCAGCAGTAAACACATTCTCATGCACAGATCAAACCACATTTCTGTAGAGTTATAAATAATCCAGACCACAGCAGAGTTCACTTTGTCACCTTTTAACAACTAGTTTGCATCTATGTTTTGCAAGCATGAAAATGCTCATCCATAGACCACAGTGGCTGAGGGCATTGCTAGAGGTTCTGAATGCTGGTTGCTGAATGAAAATGATCTGACAATAAGTGTATTTGTACTTAGAATAACACTGAAATTTGGTCATCATCTCATCACGATTGGTACATATACCACTTGACTCTCCTCTTCGACTTTCTGTAAAAAAAAGCATAACACAAGATATAATAATAGTTATATTAATAACAGTAATAAGTATTTTATAAACACATGATGCAGTTGTTTGTGAGATTCATGTGATAGATCATTATACTATGAAAGCTCATTTCTGCGGCTTGTCAAAATAATCAGTATATCAACTTGTCACACAATACTGTATATGGAAAGAGCGGACATCGGCAGGTGAAAAAAAGGCATAATTTAAAGCGTTATAGTGTTTTCCTTACAACTCCAGACTCCAGTATGGAAGAATATCTCCAAATCAACCCAAAGCTGCAATTCACTGTTCTGGTGCATATGTAAATGTAACAGAGCAAAATAGTGCTCTTTCATAGGTAGCGTAAAGGGGTTTTCACAATCGAGTGAATGCATTTTTTTCTGTGCTGTTTTTCTATGTAAATGTGCATTAGATGGATGTGTTTGACTATCTTTTGTAGCATCTTGTGCATGCAATATTATGCATGCACTACTTGCATTAGTATGCTGTTATATTATCATTATATATTCAGTGGCATAAAGTGGTTTGAAAATGCCAATATCAAAATTATTTCTGGGACAATACATTGCCCAACAATAAGTAGTTAATATGACTGGCCTAAGCGCCAAATAAGAAAAAAATAAATAAAGCTCTGATAAATCATAATCAAAAAGTGACATACAAAGTAAAAATTGAGATAAAATTTCCACTTAAGTCAGATACTTCCACTTAAATCAAAATTAGCATGTCATAATTTTGACATTTTAAATAATAATCTCATTATTTAAATTTTGTATATTTGATCATTTAAATTATAATTTTTAATCTCAGAATTTCAATTTAGTATGCCAGCATTACTAATTCTGTCATTTTTATGATTTACCAGAGCATGATTTATTTATTTTTTTCTCATGTGGTGGACATGGACTTAAATACTATCCAGACAAAATCAAAAGTACACACTGATCTCGGACTCTCGGCTAAAATGATAAAATAACATTTCACAGTAAGGTTTCATTAGTTAACATTACTTGACTACTTCAGTTAACATGAACTAAGAAAGGACATCACTACTACAGCATTTATTAATCTTAGTTAATATTAAATTAAACATGTACTAATGCATTATTAAAATTAAAAGTTGTGTTAACATTAGTTAATGTACTGTGAGCTAACATGTACGTTAGTACGAACAACTGTACTTTTTATTACCTACATTAACAAAGATTAATAAATTCTGTCATAAAAGTATTGTTCATTGTTTGTACATGTTAGGTAATACATTAACTAATATTCACAAAAGACACCGTATTGTAAAGTGTTACCAATTATACAAATACTCAACATATTAACAGTAAATTGTCTTACCCATTTCTGTGCGCTTCTTTTGTAGAATGCCGTCTCGGCATAAGTGAACTCTACTTCACAAGTCTCAGCTGTTTTAACAAAAACAGATGAATTAAAACAAAACTCTGGTTCTTCAGAGCCTATGTGTTATTATTAGTGTCTTCAAATTTAACAAAAACTTTTAATGTGGCGTTAAGAGATTGAATTATAGCCATTAGGCAATAGGCCTATAACACAAATAGTTTCTAAAAGAGTGTTTACCATTACATCTAGAGAGACACATAAATCACACATTAATTTATACATAAATCAAACACAAATGTGATGTTTAACAAAGCAAAGTATTTTACAATCTTTGTATTTCATCAGCACTTAAGTTCAACAAGCACAACACAAGATATCATTCATATACATTTTACAGCACCAACTACACCTTTACACGTGTAAGATTATGTTCATAAAATGAAGATCAGATACAATGAACAAAGTATCTGTTTCTGTTTCGGCAGATTAAGAAATTATTTTTTTTTTTTTCTTTGTACGAGTGAGATTATTAAAGTTTGGACGCTCAGTGTCATTATACACACATAGACATTTATCATAACAATGAAAAGTATGAGAATAATTTTTATTAAATTATAAAATAGGACTAGGACTACTTGGAACATAATTTTGAAGAATTATTTCTGATTTGACCTGTTTAAAAGGAGAAGATAATACTTGCCTTCTTGATCAGTTTTTCTGTGTTTCCTGCAGATGCAGAAGATCACAACTACAGCTACAATCAACAGAGATCCAGCAGCAGAAACAGAGATCAACACTATCAGAGAAACTGGAGGAACTGAAGTAGAATAAAAGAGAGACCGTGGTAGAAGACAGAGATCAGCTCAATGAATAAACACATATATGAGCGCTGCTGTACCTGAACATGTGTTACAGAGTTGACTGATGTCCAGATGTTGAGTCTGGTTGCTGATGGGATTGTTGAGCACACAGCTGTAGGTGTTTTTATCCTGATATTCCACCTCCAGAGGTAGAGAGAGACTGATGCTGAGATCAGACACACTGATGCTGGACAATAAACTGTTTCCTTTGTACCAGGAGAGAGTCACATGACCCACATTCACCACTGAACACAGCAGTGAACAATTCTGCTGTGATGATGATGATGATGATGATGATGATGATGAAGAACATTGTGAAGAGTTACTGCTGATGACAGGAACAGGCAGATGAGCTGAAAACGAGAGAATAAGAGGAATATGAACACATTCTCTGATTTTCAACATTGTGAATTGTAGTGAATCTGTAGATTTAGTGTTGAGTGAGTGTTTAGTGTGTTGACGGTCACTGAATGTGTCTGTCATCTCAAAATATAAAATAAATAAATATTTGACTATGTAAATAGAATATGTGAACATTTTGACAAATGATCTCTCTCTCACCGTAGACAGAAACGTTGAATGTTGTTGATGTCGTTTTTGCTCCATTTTTATGTAGCTCATAAAAGCCAGCGTGTTCAGTTGTGATGTTTGTGATGGTCAGAGATCCAGTTTGATTGTCCAGCTTCAGTCTGTCTCTGAATCTCCCATCAAGAACATCAGACGAGAAGTTTGGCTGCTTTTTGTTCATTCTAGCAATTGTTTTCTTTTCAGCTCCATATTTCCACAGTATGTTGTCACCTTCATGCATTTCAGTAAGATCAGTGTTTAGAGTAACAGAATCTCCCTCCGTCACTGACACTGAGTCACCAAACACTCCTGATGAACAGATTGTACATGGATTAAATCCTCTGATGGTTGACAAAGCCTGAAATCAGCTTCATTTACATGTGAAGTTACAGAAACCCGCTACTGTTACCAATACAGAGACTGTTAGAATCAAACAGACAGAGAAAACACTGAAGCAGCACTTACGAATTGCTGAAAATATACTTAAAATAGAAATTAATAGAGTATATGGCAGCATAATTTACGAAACAGGAGAAAAAAACCACATATAAGGAACTACAACAACCCTGAGCCCCCTTCATAGTAGCTTAATGCCACAGTTCTACAACAAGAATGATCTATTTAAAAAATGTTAGTTTTAAACACACAGTGATACATTGGATATTCACACTAAATGTTCCTATTTAATGGATTAAATACATAAATGCATGAATCTCAGATATAAACTCAGATATAAACTCATGCAAAAACAGATAACTCAGTTTTTTAACAATTCTATGTTTTTTCAGTGTGCATTAAAATTAATCTCAATCAGACTACGGGTAGGTTATTTTGACTAGGTTAAAAAATAACTAAAAAAACAGCTAACAAAATAAGTCAATAAAACATGATAACATAATAAAAAACATGTTTTTTGAAAATTAAATAAAACAGAGTTATCTGTTTTTGCAAATATACTCTTCATATATATATATAATATTTTAGAAATGTATTTTTAAAAGGACAAAAAATGGCCTGATATTTGAAAGCAGATCTATGGAAAGTTAACACTTTCTGAACATTTAAATTCACTGCAGGGATTTCCATTATTCTTCATGACATTTTCCACACCTGTAAACTTTAATGTAAAGATCCTAACTACAAAATAGACCTGACTTCAAAGTCAGTAGATTTTGTATTATATTCATACAGTATTCACAATTTACAATTTACAGTATACAAAAACTTTTGTAACTTACCAGTCAGACTCCAGCAGAACAAACAGAACAAGACAAACTTGTGAAACATTTTCTTCAGTGTGTGATCTAACAGCAGAACTGTTAAAGTGTTGTGTGAATTGTGAAACCCTTGCCAGCGTTTGACCCTCCTAGTTCACATCCTGCATTTGCATATGATATAATGGTATAGTTCATCTAACCCTTATTAAGATTTTTACTGGTTTTAATGGATTAAAAAAAAATCCCAATTTTTATCAAAAGGTTAAGGGTTCATATTAGAAGGGTTCATATCACTGCCACAGTGACAGAGTTTCTTTTGAGAGTGTAATACCTGACTGTGTAAAATGTCTAAAAGTAGAAGAATATTCCATTATTTCATGGTGAACATTGTGATTTTAAAAGTATGTATATTCTAAATTTTAGTGAATGGAGAAACGTAGAATACAAATTTAAAACTGTGTTATGATCTCACAGTACCGGCTTTACTAAGCTTTATCTTCTGAGTCGAACTGGAACCTGATGTAGTTTTCTGAATGTGGTTTGATCCGTTGGGTGGACAAACATATGTCAGTGACTGGGTATTCAGAGCACGAATGTTTACTTTGTAGGTGATGAGTTTCTTTCTGTGCTGCTACTATTTACAGCGTTGTAAGTTTCTTTAATCTACTGGAGAGATGTTTTTTTTAAAGCAATTGTTAAAAACGATAGCAAAATTATCAGTCACACTTTAGTTTAGGGTCAAATTCTTACTAACTGCATGCCATTACCAGCAACGCATGAAATGGGCCAAAAATCATCGAGATTGGAAGAAAATGGACTGGTCTGATGAATTAAGATTTCACATTTACGGCCGAGAGCGTATACGCCAATTACCAACAGAGGCTATGGCACCTGGATGCACTGTTGGGTGGACACAGGTCAGCAACAGTGGCAGTGTTATGCTCTTGACAATGTTTTCTTGGAACATTTTAGGCCCCAATAGTGCAATCCCTGACAGCTATCAGGTATCTGAACATCGTTGCAGACCAAGTGCACCCATTCATGGCAACTGTGTTCCCTGCTGGTGATGGACATTGCCAACAGGGTAATGCGCCATGCCACATTGCCAGAATCATCAGATTTTCTGTTAATGCCTTGGCCTCCAAATTCACCTGACATGAACCCAATAGCATGTGAAACATTTTTTTCAGTAGCTCAGCTCAGATCTAATCTGCTGATAACATTGAACCTGGTGTGTGAATCCTCCCACAACAGAGTTTGACCACCCTACTTGGAAACTGATCTACTAACATTGACGGTTTCTGAAAGGTAGTATTTGACTGTGGCAAATATGAACAAGTAGAAAACTAGATTAATCAACCTAAAAGTAATGATAAAATAAATCTAATGGCTCATTAAGTTATTGCAAATGTCAAAGAATATCTTCAGTCTTACTGCACTCTCAGAAAGGTACAAAAGCTGTCCCTTTCAAAACATAGGCCTTTGTATGTAAAGAGGCCATGTTAGTACCTCAAAAAAGGTACATATTGGTATCAAAAATGGTACATATTAGTACATAAATGCTACTTATTAGAACGTTTTTAAAGGGTATCATCCGAGTGACAGCTTTTGTACCTCATGTGAGGCATGAGCAGCTCAGTTTCTGGGTCAAACTGAAACCTACCATGGTTAGTTTACATAAAGGGATAGTTCACCCAAAAATTTAAATTCTGCCATGAATTACTCACCCCCATGTTGTTCCTTACCCTTAAGACCCTTGTTCATCTTCGGAACACAAGATATTTTTGATGAAATCCATGAGCTTTCTGAACCCTATAGACAGCAAGGGTCCTACCATAAACATTGACAAAATAGTCCATGTGACATCAGTGGTTCAACCATAATTTTATGAAGCTATGAGCTATTTTATGAATGCATGTGCGGGCTTTGATCTGCATGTAAACAATGCATGCATGTGGTGCTGCTGATGTAGAACACGCATGCACTGAGCCTTGTTTACATTCAGATCAAAGTACGCGTATGTTTAATTGTTTCGTATGTGTCATGGTACTCTCTTTAATGGAGGCTGAGGTTGACTCGGGGGAGAAGAATTGTTGAATAAAGTCATTATTTTAGTTTTTTGCACCCAAAAATTATTCTTGTAGCTTCATACAATTACGGTGGAACCACTGACGTCACATGGACTATTTTGTAGATGTCCATGGTACCTTTCTGGGCCTTGAACGTGGTAGTATACCCTTGCTGTCTATGGAGGGTCAGAAAGCTCTCAGATTTAATCGAAAATATCTTTGTGTTCCGAAGATGAACAAAAGTCTTACAGGTGTGGAACGACATGAGTAATTAATGACAGAATTTTCATTTTTGGGTAAACTATCCCTTAAGAAATCTGATGTGAACTGTTGGGTAGACATTTAGCTTGTGCATGAAAACGGCCATTTGTTTGGTTTGATGTATGTTCAGATTTTAGGTTTTCTTCTTTTCCTGTCATTAACCTGCTGTCTGACTTCCCTCCTGTAGAACAGCTTTACAGTCAAATAAAATGAATCCATTAAAATACCGTTTGAAAAACTGTCAAGTAAGAAACACTTCTGTTCACCAAGGTTGCATTAATTGATTTAATAAGAATTGCTTTCAATAAAACCACAATATGATCAATGTTATTTAGTAATCATTATAAATCTTTGGTAGAGATGTCTAATAGAATAGTTTGTTACTGAAGTGCAGTAAAAGATGTAATGAATAAGATTTGCTCACTGATTCATTCAGTGACCATTTCTGTTGGTTACAAAGTTACACCAGTAGGTGGTGACAAATGAGCGTTTTGTGTGTGAAGCAGTACTTTGTTTCAAACGGAACCCAAAGCTCTCATGATTTTCCTCTGAGGCTGCATTAAAGTCCTTGCTGACTTTGCACGAGTGCCCATTACTGGTTTTAGTGAGGTAAGGCCTCAGTTAATCGTCACATTTCACACATTTCAAATGTTCACCGTGTGACAAATGTATGTCAATAAACTTCATATGTTTACAAACCCTAGTTTGTATTTAAATTGGAATAACCTATTAATGCCAAGGATTATTGTATATAGTGTGTGTATACATATATATAAATATATATATATAGGGGGCAGTCGTGGCCTAATGGTTAGAGAGTCGAGTCTCAGGTCCGACAGGAATTGTAGGTGGGGAGAGTGAATGTAAAGCGCTTTCTCAATACCACGACCGAACCCCCAACTGCTCCCCAGGTGCCCACTGCTCCGGGTGTGTGTGTTCACTGCTGTGTGTGTGCACTTTGGATGGGTTAAATGCAGAGCACAAATTCCCACAAATTATGGGTTACCATACTTGGCCACATGTCACGTCACTTTCACATTTTACATTTAGTCATTTAGCAGACGCTTTTATCCAAAGTGACTTACAAATGAGGACAATAGAAGCAATGAAAACCAACAAAAGAGTAACAATATGCAAATGCTATGACAAGTCTCGGTTTTGCCTAACACAGTACACAGTTTTATTTTTGTTTTTATGAAAGAAAACAAGTAGAATAGGAAAAAAGAAAGCTAGTTTATTTTTTAAGAAATCAAGTAGAATAGAAAAAAAAGAAAGCTAGTTTTTTTTTTTTTTTTAAGAAATCAAGTAGATGGGGTCAGATGGATACAAAGAAGACTAATAGATACAAAGAAGATAAAACAGAATTAGAATAGAGAGTGCTAGAGTTAGAGAGTTCACCTGATTCAATTAATATTGTATTGAATTGTAGGTGGGGTGAGTGAATGTACAGCGTTTTCTCAATACCACGACCGAACCCCCCCAACTGCTCCCCAGGCGCCCACAGGTGGCGACAGCATTTGACCACTGGATTTACAAAAATCATTCAGGTTTAAGACGTGTTTCAACATTGCATCAACTACTGATGAACACATTAATTTTGATTGATCATAATATAGAACACTATGTTTAAGTCTATCTTAATTGTTTAGTTTAAAAGTAATTACATGGAATTAAAAGGAACTAACACTAGAATATATACAGGTCCTTTTCAAAAAATTAGCATATTGTGATAAAGTTCATTATTTTCTGTAATGTACTGATAAACATTAGACTTTCATATATTTTAGATTCATTACAACACAACTGAAGTAGTTCAAGCCTTTTATTGTTTTAATATTGATGATTTTGGCATACAGCTCATGAAAACCCAAAATTCCTATCTCAAAAAATTAGCATATCATGAAAAGGTTCTCTAAACGAGCTATTAACCTAATCATCTGAATCAACTAATTAACTCTAAACACCTGCAAAAGATTCCTGAGGCTTTTAAAAACTCCCAGCCTGGTTCATTACTCAAAACCGCAATCATGGGTAAGACTGCCGACCTGACTGCTGTCCAGAAGGCCATCATTGACACCCTCAAGCAAGAGGGTAAGACACAGAAAGAAATTTCTGAACGAATAGGCTGTTCCCAGAGTGCTGTATCAAGGCACCTCAGTGGGAAGTCTGTGGGAAGGAAAAAGTGTGGCAGAAAACGCAGCACAACGAGAAGAGGTGACCGGACCCTGAGGAAGATTGTGGAGAAGGACCGATTCCAGACCTTGGGGGACCTGCGGAAGCAGTGGACTGAGTCTGGAGTAGAAACATCCAGAGCCACCGTGTACAGGCGTGTGCAGGAAATGGGCTATAGGTGCCGCATTCCCCAGGTCAAGCCACTTTTGAACCAGAAACAGCGGCAGAAGCGCCTGACCTGGGCTACAGAGAAGCAGCACTGGACTGTTGCTCAGTGGTCCAAAGTACAAATTTTGCATGTCATTCGGAAATCAAGGTGCCAGAGTCTGGAGGAAGACTGGGGAGAGGGAAATGCCAAAATGCCTGAAGTCCAGTGTCAAGTACCCACAGTCAGTGATGCTGGTGTTGGTCCACTGTGTTTTATCAAGGGCAGGGTCAATGCAGCTAGCTATCAGGAGATTTTGGAGCACTTCATGCTTCCATCTGCTGAAAAGCTTTATGGAGATGAAGATTTCATTTTTCAGCACGACCTGGCACCTGTTCACAGTGCCAAAACCACTGGTAAATGGTTTACTGACCATGGTATTACTGTGCTCAATTGGCCTGCCAACTCTCCTGACCTGAACCCCATAGAGAATCTGTGGGATATTGTGAAGAGAAAGTTGAGAGACGCAAGACCCAACACTCTGGATGAGCTTAAGGCCGCTATCGAAGCATCCTGGGCCTCCATAACACCTCAGCAGTGCCACAGGCTGATTGCCTCCATGCCACGCCGCATTGAAGCAGTCATTTCTGCAAAAGGATTCCCGACCAAGTGCATAACTGAACATAATGGCCATTCTTTTATTGGTCGGATGAAATATGCAAATTTTTTGAGATAGGAATTTTGGGTTTTCATGAGCTGTATGCCAAAATCATCAATATTAAAACAATAACAGGCTTGAACTACTTCAGTTGTGTTGTAATGAATCTAAAATATATGAAAGTCTAATGTTTATCAGTACATTACAGAAAATAATTAACTATCACAATATGCTAATTTTTTGAGAAGGACCTGTATGTGCATGCTTGTGAGGATAAGGCGCATATTAGGATTATATTAGGTTATGCAGATTTTTTATTTTTTAACTTGAAACAACTCTGATTGTAATGTTTTGATATGATAACTGATATGATGGTTTGGTTATACTTGTGATCCACGATGGTACAATGTTGCCTGAGAGCAACAGCTGGATATGAAATTGCATTTTATTAGATATGCATAGTCTGACTGGTGCTATATATATGGTCTTTGTCACCCTTGGACAGTTCTCTGTCTCTCTCTCTCCTTTCTTCCAAATTTGCATGTGTTTTTTTTAATTTCCTCTAAAACATTGAGAAGATCTTTGTGTGTTTTCCTCATCACTGCAATAGCCTTGAGTACACTGCATGAGACCTTTTCTGGATCATCAGTTTTCCACTGATTTCTCATCTGGTGAATCTCTCGGGAATCTTTCGCTATGAAGACAGCGTCAGCAATAACTAAGAGTCCGCCCAACACACCTAATGATGATGCTGCTGCTGCTGCTGCTGCTTCTCCGATTCTGGCAGACTGAACAGCAATTCTGATAAAATTTCCCAACACACCTAGACTCGTTAGTCCTGTGACAGACACTACTGTACCTTTGCCTATCTCCCATGACAATCTCATATTACCAGAAGTTGAGGTACTGGCAAAGTCACGGAACTTAAATATTTTTCCTATTAACTCTCTCACTTCAAGTAAACAGTGAATCAGCTTTCGTCCATTTTCAATGTTAGGTTTCAATTGTTCAAGGTTCTTTTTGATTTTTTTTAGTTTTACTGCATCTGCAATGTTGGCGGCAGCACCGGTTACCCTGCCTGCAGCACTCACTCCAGCACCTACCATCGAAACAATCAGAGATGCTCCGAAAGTGAAAGGTGATAATATAGCACCAACTAATGCAGTGATTCCTCCAGCTGCTCCAATCACAGAACCTGACAGACGTGCTGCTGTGGCCTCATAATGTACTTTCTCTAATAAATCTGCTGTTTTTCCCCATTCACTAACTACGATCTCAAATTCTTTATAATGCTTGTTGTAGGCCTCATCAAAGGCGCTGATGGACTCGCTCAATCTTTGCTCAAGTTCTTCTGGAATGTTCTTGTTTCTATTAACTGCATCTTCCAAGAATGGTTTTGCTAGAATCTCATCAGCTGATGGTCTGTCTTTAGGGTCACAGCTGAGCATTTGTCTGATTAATTCCTGAAGTTCCCATGAGTATCTCTCTGAGATGTGAGGTGGGGTTCCTTCTATGCTGGAAGCATATGCACATAAACGCTTTCTGATATCTGACTGTGGAGGAAAACAAATGAAGAAAAATCTGGTTAGTCTCAAGATCCTACTCACTGACAAAGTTTTAGATACACTTCAGTGTTTCCTCTAGAATTTTTTCCAGCTGTGGTCTCAGCACTATTACCCATGGGCCACACTTCCTCCCCACCTAAGAATCGTGTGTACTCTGAATTAGTAATTAGCAGTAAATAGTAAATAATAAAATATGAACAAATAAATTAAATGACAATCAATAGCACAAACAACAACAAGATTCAAATTAATTTTGTAATCTATTCAACTGTAAAATAACACTGGACAGTCTTCACTGTATAACTAGACAGTAAGTGACACACAGGTTTATTTAGGCTGCTGTCTCTTTAAGACCTCATGCATTGATCCAATATTCTGTTACACAGGGTTCTATGCTTACTTTTCTTTTTAGGAGCACTTGTCCTCCTAATAAAAAATAAATAAATTAGGAGCACCTTCTGATCAATAATCAAAAATTCTGACAAAAATGAGCCTTCCTAATACGAGGTGATATTTGTCTTTGTGATACTTTTTTTTTTAAACCTTTTTTAATGGCATTTTTATAATATTGTAGGAAAGACTTTTGCCTTTAAAGAAAAACAACAACTTTAGTGGAGTCAGACAAATAACTGAATTATGTCATCCTTCTACTGCTTTCTGTTCCAAAAAAAATAATAAAAAAAAAAATCAGTAATACTTTTGTAATTTGATTTTGATTGAATAAATTTCTTTTTAAGGAAAAACAACAAAAATACTCACCCACACATCCAGCATGCAGAGATCATGGAGTAACCATCCCAATGACCAAATGTCACTACAAAGACATGAACAATAATAATAATAATAATAACAACATCTGTAGTTAATTGAAGTGAAGCATCAGACAAATAAAATAATCAGGTACGTTTACTTTGGTTAACACTTTATAACAACTTTAACAATCATTGTTCAAGATAAATGTTGTGTATATGATAATTTAATGTGCATTCAGTGTACCTTTTGGAATTATATTTCTTCTCAAAAACTTCTGGACTGACATAGTTCGGTGCACCTACAACTGATGCTGCATATGCATCGGCTCTGAAAAAGGAAAAATAATGTATTCAAAATGATAAAATCTTTAAGAGGGATGCTCCAAAATCACTTTTTATTTGCTGACAAAAATGTCCCTTTCAGTCTTCACCCTGAACAAAAGACTGAATTTATGAATAGGAACCATTACTTTAAAATCTAGTGAATTGTATGTGCAGAAAAGGCAGGGTTCATGTGACATTATCCTGGCTTAATGTAATTTCATGTAATTACAACTGATGTTATATTGATGGTAAAAGACAGCGATTACAGCTGAATAGTCCAATGTATCTATAAAAGGGAAACAGCTGCCAATAAAGTCCCTATTGTCAGAAGAAAAGAGCGCTGACCTGCACTTGCGCAGAGAAACAGAGAAACTGTGTCATGTTTTAGAAAATTAGAGAAGGTTCTGTTGCGGTCACTTTTCCACAATTATTCCACAAGACTTTTCATTTTGATGCATCACTAGATCTCATTACTCTTTTACCTTTCCAATATTGTTGAGCATCCAAAATCTCCTACATTGATGTAGCCATCTTCAGTCAGGAAAACATTCTACAATGAAAGCAGAGAACTCATAAGTCATACATGTGGTGATAAATGAGATTACTGATATGTGTCAATATCTACCTGTGGTTTTATATCTCTGTGAAGCACATTGTTTTTATGAATATACTGCAGGGCCAGACAAATCTGAACAAACCAGTCAAGAATCTGCAAACAGATGATACACATGAAGAAAGCAGTGAGTTCATTTATGATATACGGCTTTGAAACAATGTCAAGTTTACTAATTATTTACTAAATTTACACCAAACCATAGACAAGCTGTGAAGGGATAAATAAAACGAGGTCCACCTCTGTATGTATATTGAGACTATTGAGTCTCAAGGAGAAACCACTGGTTAATATATTTTTCCACATTCAGTGTGAAACAGCTTAAATATCTTGGAATATCTGCAGAAATTATACATGTGCATCATTCTTTCTCCACATTTGTTTTCTTAATTGTTTCTATGTATGTTTACATAAAGATTACATGAAGATTTTTTTTTTCCTAGGGCTGCAAGGTGAATCATATTTTAATCATGATCATGATTTCGGATTCTCTTGATTTATTAAGTATAATAGTCTGTGATAAAAATGTGTTAAATTAAAATTATAGTCCTGAGTTTTGGGGAAAGAAAAAAAAACTGAGAACTACACACTTTTCTAACCAGTATATTTACTCACTGCACAGACAGCTTTACTATTAATAGGAATTATGTATAACCTGTAGATTAAAATGTATGTTCACTAAAATTAATATATGTACATTGGTCTAAAATGTCTACACAAGACACCTACCTGTTGTTCTTCAAAAAACCCTTTCTCTTTCTGTGTTTGCATTTTCTTAGAAAGATCTCCTCCTGCACAATACTCCATCACAATATAAAAGAGTCCAGATTGTGTATCTAAAAAGAAAAAGAAAAAACATTCCAGTCAGAGAAGACTAACCAATATTACATGCATTTATAAGTGTAATGGGTTTATTTCACAGCTGACAACTACACATATTTTGTTGAATTAATTTTGTTCACTTTGGAATAAGGAGCATTACTTTCCTCTGGTCTAACGTTTAATCTGTTAACTGTGAACACACCTTCAAATGAATCCACATAAGAAACAATATATCCGTGAATCATTTCATTCAAAATCTTGAGTTCCTTTTTGATTGTTGCCAGCTCCTTCCTCTGCGGGGAACCATTTTATTTTTTGTTCATTATAGCAAAAAAATAAATAAAATAAAATAAAAAAGAGGCATATTTAATAACATTTTAATAGCAAACAAAATATGTGATTAACATGGTCAATACTTAAGTGAATCATTGATTACGTAAATGCTTAATTGTACTTACATCTCTTGAATTCATCTGTTTGACCACAAAATCATTTCTCTCTCCCTTATTCACCAGAAACACTATTCCTGATGTCCCTCGTCCAAGTTCTTCTTTTATGGTGTATCCATGATTGTTTACCACTTCTACAATCAAAATTTGGAATCATTTAAAGAAATATTTATACTTTAATACTGCTACAAAATAGTAACCACACTACCATGTTTATTTAAAAAAAAAAAAAAAAAAAAACTTTTAAAAATGGCAATGTAAATTTAAATTGTTCCTGACTACTAGTTCTTGTACTTCTTTTAGCAGGTTTTTGTTGTTGTTGTTTGTTTTGTTTTTTCTCCAAGTGACAAAATTTTCCAAAGTTTTCACTGATCAACGTAAATATATTTTATAAATGAGCAAATTTAGATTTTGATGGCTGCAACTCACTCCAAAAAAGTTGGAAAAGAGGCATGTTTACCACTGTGTCACATCAACATTCTAAAATGACAAAATGTACTGCAGGGCATTTACATCCAGTAGAGGGTGATATTGTGTAGCATAATGACTGTGGGCTATCCAGGCATTTCGCAAATTTTCCACTGGCCAGTGCGAGCTGGGGCTTACAGCGAGCCAGGCGGGGCTAATAGCCTCAGACCTCGAGCACAGAGGCCGAAATCATGCCATGTTTCCCCTGTCGGACCAGTAGACTCGCGGCACTCCTGTAAAACCCACCTTAAACCCGCCTTCACTGGACTACGTCACACAATACAAAGTTTCACCATCGAGAGGGAGATGAATGAAATAAATCGCTAAACAAATATATCAGAAGCTGTCGTTGTTTAGTCTTTATTTACAAACTTGGACACCACACGCGGCTATTGACTGACCACGAACACGAAATAGAACTTACTTGCAGCATTTTTGATTCGTTATATCTTGTGGTCTTGCTGTTTTTCAGTTTTTTTCTTTGAACAATTACATTTTGGGGTAAAAGTGTGTTGTAACGCAAGCGTTGTTGAACATGTACAGAGTAAAATATTACTGAAAATGTATTAGTAATGCCTTACACAACTGCGTTACAGCAAAAAGTAATTTGTTACTGTAATGCATTACTTTTGTAACGCGTTACTCCCAACACTGTTTGTAAGGCAGCAGCTATTTGAACTAAGTGTAAGGCAATTGTGTCAAAATGAATATGACACACGTTTTACCATCTGCGACACCAGAGCTGATGATAGCCAGCCATCTTTTGTGATGTTGACTATCCCAATCACACGTTGGTGGGCGGAATTAGTGTAAACAAGGCGGCTATTTGCACGTAGTGTAAATAGACACTCCGTATTTGTAATGGATGCGCTTAATCACTTTTCCTCTTTTAATGACAGCAAGGAGTGCTATAGGTGCACAATGATTTTAAACTGTAGATCTCAGAGGACCTCAAAGGATGCCAACCCTCAGACAACATACAGAATTACTAAATTTTTATATTGTATAATAGAAATATATAAAACGGTAAGACTTACACGTATCCTTTTTAATATCTTGTACTTTTGACAGTGTTAAACCTGGTGTCGCGTTCATGGGAATATGCATGGAAATGATATGCAGATGAGGCTATGCATAGTAAAACTAGGTGTTGTAAACTCCATATATGGTGATTTCTGGGAGGAGACGAGGTGGAGATGCACAAACGCACAATCTTCAACTGACCAGGACTTATAAAGTAATTTTTGCACAGGTTCTGGCATAAAATCTAGCTTTTGTGTGTACGTACACTTTTAGGATGAAATCTATGGAGAGTTTTATAAATGAGGGCCCTGGACTGCAGACAGGCCAGTCTAGCACATTTACTCTGAGTCTACGAAACCACACTGTTGTAGCACATGCAGAATGAGACCTGGCATTGTCTTCATCTAATAACCATGGACTTCCCATGAAAGACATCATCCTGATGACAGTATATATCTCTGTACAATCCCAGTATGCCTCCATGTCAATAGTACCTTCACACATATGCCAGTCATACATGCTGTTTTCTCTGCTGCAGTCCCATACCATGACAGATGTTTGATTTTGCTTCTGTCGCTAATGAAAGTCTGGATGGTCCCTTTGGTCTTTGGAACTGAGAACTCAAAATACATTTTTCCCAGAAACAAGTTGAAATGTGGAATCATCTGAGTACAGCACACATTCTCACTGTCTTTTTGATGATCTGAGATGCATCGCTGCATAGAATTGATGTATAGCTTTCTCTTAGAGTAACAGATATTCAAGTTGCATTTCTTGATGAAGCAGCAGACTGTGGTAAATAACGGTTTTCTGAAGTATTCCTGAGCCCATGTGGCTATATTTAACACAGCAGCATGACGGTTTCTTATGAAATGCCATCTGAGGGCTCAAAGGTTAAGCACATTCAACAGAGGTTTCCTGCCTTGCCCTACATGTACTGTGATTTCTCTGGATTTCCTGAATCTTTTCACAATATTATGTATGATAATTGGTGAAATACCTAAATTCCAATTTTGCATTGCGAAATGTGATTTTTGATTGTTTGACACTTCACTCATGAAATTTTGCACAAAGTGATGTGTCATGATCCAGCTTTGCTTGCAAAGACTGAGATGCTGCTTTTATACCCAAACATGATACACTGGCCTATTACCAATTCACCTGATTACTGTGAACTGTAACCTTTTCACTTTAATTTTGCCTCTATCCCAACTTTTTTTGAACTTGTTGCAGCCGTCAAAAACACAAATTGTTCATATTTACAAAATACATTTACACTGGTCAGTGAAAACTTTGGAAATATTTTCTTTGTATTTTGTCAATTAAATCAAGCATTGCGTTAGTTATGAATCGTACACTTGAGAAGTGTGTTTGTTTATATGTAGCTTGCAAGAACAGCTCATTTGAAAGACGTGGTTAATTGTCTTTTTTTATAGCACAGTTTTTGTATACGATCACATTTCATTTAGATTGTAAACATATCACGTACAGGTCACGTGAGTCAAGCTTGCATCAGCTGACTCTCACACACACTAAGTACACTTTTACTGCAGTTAAGCACACTTCTTTTTCACAAGGGTTTTCTCAGTGTGTTCCACGGCGTCGGCTGAAGTTGGTCCTTGTCGGCTTTTTTTCAGCCGATTCGACATGTTGAATCAGTGTCGGAGCTCATCGGTCAGTCGGGCCATCTGATCATTCTGATTGGCTGTTCAGCTGGCGAACCAGTGCGCGAGAAAAGGCGCAGAACAGACATGCTATACTTGGCCATCGGGTGTTGAGCGTCAGCTTGGTGTGTCTGTATGAGGCGCCGCGTAGGATTTAAATCAAACTTAGCTTATCAATACATACACAACACACGTGCACATACACCTATAAACACTCGCACATACATATAAACTCGATGCGCGCGCATACACATCCATAAAACACTCGCACATACATATAAACTTCCATGCAGACACACCTATAAACACTCGCGCATACATATAAACTTCCATGCAGACACACCTATAAACACTCGCACATACATATAAACTTCCATGCAGACACACCTATAAACACTCGCGCATACATATAAACTTCCATGCAGACACACCTATAAACACTCGCACATACATACATACAAACTTGATGCGCGCGCACACACCCATAAAACACTCGCGCATACATATAAACTTCCATGCAGATACACCTATAAACACTCGCACATACATACAAATTTGATGCGCGCGCACACACCCATAAAACACTCGCGCATACATATAAACTTCCATGCAGACACACCTATAAACACTCGCGCATACATATAAACTTCCATGCAGACACACCTATAAACACTCGCACATACATACAAACATGATGCGCGCGCACACACCCATAAAACACTCGCGCATACATATAAACTTCCATGCAGACACACCTATAAACACTCGCACATACATACAAAATAAAACGGATGCATGCTTTAGTTGTGTATGTATATGCAAGTGATTTCATATGTGGATGTGCATGAACTTTTCAGTGTAACCGGAAGGCGTTTCAGTGTAACCGGAAGGCATTTCAGTGCAACCGGAAGGCATTTCAGTGTAAAAGGAAGCAGAGGCACTTCCGGCGGGACATTTGAAAATGCTTAACGTGGCTTAATGCATTAAAACAGTGTTTTTAAAAGACCAAACTCAATAAACACATTATTAATAAAACAGACGATGTATAGACAAACAGATGAGTCAAGAATAAGAATGTAACACATTTAATTACGCATAAAGCGTTTTCCTCCCACAAAGAATACGCTTAACCTGGCTTAATGCGTTAGTTTATGGGCGTCGGAAGCAAAATAATATGGGTCCTCCCCCAGGAAAAAAAAGTAAAAAATACAGGAGTATATTTTCTATAGTCTGGTGCCTTTTAATTAACGGAGTGTCTATTTACACAAAGTGCAAATAGGCCGTCTTGTTGGCATGGGTTATTTACCTCTGCCCATTAATGTCAAAACATTACTGAAGATAATTAAACGTATTTCTAGTGGCTGTAAGAGGTAAAGCGTGTATATCGGTGTTTTTGACGCGAGAGACCCGAGTTCGCGTCCACCTTTGGCTGAAAACGTTTTTCTCCTTTTTCACATCTCTTATTACAATAAAATAATCGAAAAGTTTAAATAAAGTATCGGGTAGGATTAGGTGTATTTGAGCAGCAGGTGCGCTCAGATGCATTACTTTGCTGTGTTGCGAGAGTGCAGCATGCGCGAGTACTGAAAACACAGAATGGAGTTTCATTTATATGGACTCTGAATGAGCCAAGTGCAATAGATTTGAGGAAGCAGCAGTGTGGAATTCAAGGCTGTAGCTAAATGAAGTTTAATTTATTAGAGCATTCTTCATGTTATGTGTAATGGATTTGACTGACGGCGCTCTGAACAGTGCACAGCTGTTCGCTGAATTAGAGACGGTAAAAGTGGGTGGGTCTAATATCATTGGTCTTCAAAAGTGGGTGGGTCTAATATCATTGGTCCTCAAAAGGGGGTGGGTCTAATATCATTGGTCCTCAAAAGTGGGTGGGCCCTGTCCCACACATATACAATGATTCCGACGCTCATATACACATTATTAATAAAAACAAACTATGTACAGTACAGCATGGTTTATTGTGCTTATTGCGTTTGTTTGTTTTTTAAAAACACTGTTTTAATGCATTAAGCCACGTTAAGCATTTTCAAATGTCCCGCCGGAAGTGCCACTGCTTCCGTTTGCACTGAAAAGTTCACGCACATCCACATATGAAATCACTCGCATATACACAACTAAAGCATGCATCCACGTTTTGTTTTGTATGTATGAGCGAGTGTTTTATGGGTGTGTGCGCGCGCATCGTGTTTATATGTATGTGCGAGTGTTTATAGGTGTATATGCATGGAAGTTTATATGTATATGCATGGAAGTTTATATGTATATGCGAGTGTTTATAGGTGTATATGCATGGAAGTTTATATGTATGTGCGAGTGTTTATATGTGTATATGCATGGAAGTTTATGTGTATATGCATGGAAGTTTATATGTATATGCATGGAAGTTTATATGTATATGCGAGTGTTTATAGGTGTATATGCATGGAAGTTTATATGTATGTGCGAGTGTTTATAGGTGTATATGCATGGAAGTTTATATGTATATGCAAGTTATTCACAAGTGTATATGCATTCATTACTAACATAATATGTATTGGTATGGATTTCATATTAGTGTGCACGTGTATGTCATATATGTATTTTGAACATCCAATAGTATACATGTATATGCGAGTAATTTATAGGTGTATGTGCACGTGTGTTGTGTATGTATTGATAAGCGAAGTTTGATTTAAATCCTACGCGGCGCCTCATATGTCTGGGCAACTTTGGACCCAGATGCTGCCGATGTGACCTCGCAGTCTGCTTTCGTCACCACTAGTTTGTTGGCGTCGGCTTGGTGTGTACCATGTGTACTTTATAAAAGTGCACTACTGCAATAGTGCTTATTAGTGCACTAAATCTTTACTTCCATGACAAAATAAATCATGATATGTTTACAATCTAAATTAAATGTGATTGTATACAAAAACTGTGCTATGAAAAAAAGACAATTAACCATGTCTTTCAAATGAGCTGTTCTTGCAAGCTACATATAAACAAACAAACTTCTCAAGTGTACGATTCATGAACAAATGACTGTTATCATCTAAGAGTAAAAAACAAAAACAAACTAACATTCAGAACTGACTAAAACATAAAACAAGAAAACAGAATTCTGATGGAAACAAACAAATGCTCTCTGTCCCCCTCCCCACCGTCCCATTTTCCAGCCACTATCATTGTATTAGAGGATTTTATGTTGGTAAAATACATTAAAATAAAACATCTAAATGAAAAATATAATTGTATTTTAGTAATGTAACTTTTTTCAGAAATAATGATGTTCATTTTTTAACACAAAGACACTAAACACTCATTGCTGTATATTATGTAACAGTTTGAAACGGTTTAAAAAATGTTTATACAGCTGTTTATTTTAAAAAAAAATTTGGCAATATAATTCCAAATTTTATATTTTTATTACTACTATATTATTTGTAGACATCAGATTGGGATTTCAGAGGGTGTCTGCATCATGCTTACTCAAAACTAATGTTGCTCAAATTCGTCATAAAATTTACTCACCATTGAATAAAGGAGGCAGTTCAGAGCTCCTTTTTGAGGAATCACTATCATCACCATCTTCAGAGAGTCTTTGATAGTCGTGCATCTTTAGGAAAAAGTTTCACAGCTTTTTAATAGTGTCCATCAAATTCACATAACATACAGTTTGAGTCCCTTTAGTGTTCAGCATTTAATACAATTAAACAAATCTTAGGGTCGTCTATTTAACTTGGTTCCTAAGGATGGGAACAAGACACTGTGTCATGGTGTTGATGCTATGGTTACACCCAGTGTTAGATCAACATAGATAGAAATCAACATCACATTTGCCATCGTGCTCATGTGCTGATATTTAGGCAAACACTTTGTAATATTACTTATCTATATCATATCTTATAAATACAAAAATAAAATCCCATACAAGGATATTTTCTTCCATTCTAACTGTTTTCTAATTAGTGGTCGACCGATATACAAGTTTTTCTGTTTGGCCGATGCGTTCGAGCCGGGACTTTTATTTTGGCGGCACGACAGAACAGAACAGCTGCGCCTGCGCACACAGTGCTCACATTCCCCCTCTCTAGTTCACTATGGTCGTTAACAGTTTTGTCTAATACTGATAGAAGTCTGTCTAATAATCAGATAGAACTGTTAAACAAAGGAATTACAACAAAAAAAAGTATTACAACGATTGCTTTTATATTATTATTAGTAACAGGAAGGCTAACATTATAATACTTTCTGGTTTGCCATCAGCATTCAGCAAAAACACATTTATATCATTTAAACAAATCTTTGAATGACTAATGAACATTTAATTTCACAAACATAGTGGAATCCAGTTGTGAGATCTTGTGAAGTGTGCATTTGTCTCCTGCATAATCGCGTGTTCTCTGTGTGATGGTCGGTCCATGCCACTTGAATGCTTTTTGAATCCTGATTTCAAATTATGCTGCGCTTTATGCATTTGCTCACGTTCATATTCATGTCATTTTCACTCTGTTGTATGTGAAATGACTGTTATCTTGGCTTTATTTGAACAATATCTTTTCCCAATGCACACAAACTTCCCAGAATACTTTACAGTGTTTACTTCCTTTTTAATTATATTTGTATTAAATATTTATTTATTTTCAGTATTTGTGAAAAAATACTTTGTCATCTAAAGTATGTTTATTTTACAAATTATTTTTTTAATCCATTTTCAAATGATTTCAAATTTCTTAAATATTAAAATAAATAAATTTATATCGGTTATATACCAGCCACCCTGCTTTCCAAGATATCGGCATCGGCTGTCAAATAAATAAATAAAAATATCGGTCGACCACTAATATTAATAAGCTTCATAACACAGTGAAAGCTTCTGGACTCTCAACAGGTTTTTTTTTTTTTTTTGCAAAGTGAGTGACATTAATTATTATTATTATTAAATGATAACAGGTAAATCTTTTTACTCTCCCATATAAAGCTCATGAACATAAATGTTTACTTACCGCGTTGTCACCCATGTCTCCACCTCACAGAAGACCTAATTAATGAAAAGTAAACACAAAACACAGCATCTATTTAGAATACAAGTTTTCTTTTTCGGTAAAATACTATTTGCATATAAAGAACTGAATCTATTTTATTTTTATTTTACTTTATCATTTCAGAACATAAATTTGATATTAAACAAACATATTTTAAATTAAGCAACAGTCAATTAAATATATACATACATAAATAAGATTTAAACATTCAAAAAATTGAGATTTACTGGTCATTTATTTTGATGATTTTGAACCTTAAAGTGCGTGGATAATTATTAGGCAAATTGATAATCTGATTATATTTTTTCCAAGCACATTTTACCATTTCCAAATCACATCAAGCTTGATAACTACTATTAATTTTGCATTTAATCATTTATAAGTGATATATAATTGTCCATAAAGACTGGAAGTGAAAATAAATCCTTATATTCAAGTGTGCAGAATTATTAGGTACTTTTTCTTTTACCGATAAAACGAGGGAAAAAAAGAGGTTTAACTCGGAGTGGAAATCAAAAATTAGAGATGAGAGAACGCGCTTGAAGAAGTTTAGAGAGGAGAAATCAATATACATCTAAAATAATGGTCACAAATTATGGGTCACTTTCTAAATAATAAAAGTATAGCAAATAATAATTATATATAAATACATTAGTTTTTACCTATGTAAATATGTTAACAATGCTTCGTGATACAAATGTCTACTTGTATCCAATGCACACTCTTTTCAAATCAATGCATCACATCTTTAACCCAGGGCTCGACAGTGCGAGCATTTCACTCGCATTTGCGACTAAAAATAGATGTGTGCGAACTGGAAAATGTATTTAGGAGCACAAGTGCGAATACAAAACAAAATACAAAACAGCCTAACTTATACAGTAGCCTATAACAAACGTATTAATTTATTCTGTTTATTTATAGACAAATTGCGATGCAGCCTCATATGATTACTTTAGAACTTTAAAAAGGCAACGGTTTAATTTAAATGAGCACAGATGAGAAGAAAAGCGGAGCGTGTTAAAGTGAAGACGCGCGGAATGACGCACATTCGCCACTAGAGGGCGCTGCCACTGCCGTTACCCCGGTAACCCAGTAAACAAATCAGCTGCGCTATTTTCCTAAAACTGTGTTAATAATGTTTCACACTCACAGTCATTTAGATATTTATATTCGCTTTAATCTTCACAATAGCCTCAAATAATTCTTACTTAAAGACTTAATGAGCTATTTATTTTCAAACATTGTTTCTAAGCTAAAACATGGCCCATCCACTGATCTATAATAGAGAACAGTGGGCCTATCTATATATCAACGACTGATTAGTTATTATTGTTCAGTAACACAAGTTCCAGTTAACATGAAAAAAACAATGACTGCATTTATTAATAATGCTATCTTAATTTCAACTTTTAATAATACATTATAAAATCAAAAGTTGTCTTAATATGATTCAATAGAGCTAACATTAACTAGCATAGTTGTATTTTTTATTAAATCAACATTAACAAAGAATATTAACTACTGCAACAATTAGCTATTGCACATTTGTAGTTAATGTTAACCTGCTTTAACTAATGTTAACAAATGGGACCTTACTTCCTATTGTTCTTTCGTTCATTTGAACAATCTTTTGCACTCTAATCTTGAAACACTCGTTTACTTTATATTTTTATGTATTTTTTATAAAAGTCTTTTAGTAAATTATCTTTAATAAAGTTATTTTACCTGTTAGGAGGACAAAACTTTTTTTCACTTAGAAATTATATATTGTGATTTAAAAACAAAAACATATACCGTGACAAAAGCTTCAATGATTATTGTGAAAATTTTATACCGACACAGTTTAATAGGATTATAACTAATTACATAATTAGCCTATTAAACAGTGTCTGAAGTAAAATTATTTAAAAACCTTGTGTACTTTCTGTATTCTGATAAATTAAATAATGGTGCTTGAAAATGTCTCTTTGTATCCCCTTATTAAGCTAAAACACCTAATTAGAAAAATTTGCATTGCGCCCCTAAATGTTTTTAATGCGCTCCTAAATTTTTTGATTTAGGAGCACATGTGCTCCTTGGGGAATAGGTAAGCGTCAAGCCCTGCGTTAACCTTTATGCCGATGCACCAATAAGAATCAGTGAATCTTACCATCCCTAATATAGATGGCAGTGGTCTAAATCACCTGACTTAGAATATCACCTATTATTAGAGACTCTCTTCCTACCTTCTGACTTATAAAGAGATAATACCTGCAATTGAATCTGTCTATTGATCCATTCTTGATAATGATGATTAGAGTTTGTTGGACGCTCGACCCTTGGTTTGTTTTAAATACGTTTCCTCAGATGATGCTATAGAAAACACATTTGTTGTGGCATACAAAGCCACAGTAAAATGAGATTAGTTGATGTTGGTTAGATCTTTTCAATCTTTGTTAAAGTTGTTTTATTAGCTTTAGTGACATACACAGCAGGACATATTTATAGGCTGCTGTCCTTTTAAGGCTGACTGCACGCATCCAGTATAATGGCCCCGGTATACTTCAAACGAAGTTCGTTTTCATTCTTCGTTTGGGGGCAAAAAGAAGTTCGAAAAGGCTGAGCAACGGTATACTGTTTTAGAACATTCCAACATTCCAGGTTTGTTGTAAGCTATCGTATACTGTGCTTTGAATTAGAGACTGATAGTTCTTTCAGATGGTCAACTCAGCCTCTTTGCCCCTGTTTCTGTCCAGTTTCTTTCATTCAATATATATATATATATATATAACATGAGAACATTGTGTTTAATTTTCGCCCCGCGTCTACGGTTTCATTTGAAGTGCGTCACTGCATTCGCAGACCAATACAACAGCACTGACCTTGTTGCAGTCCTGACTGAAGCTGATTGAGTGTTTTGCGTTCAGAAAGAGAAACTCTGAGCTTTACAGCACGACGAGAAAACTAAACTGCACTTAATATACAGTGAACCAACCGATCTAGTTTAGTTTTAAATCATCCGAGTAACACAAATAAAACATTAACAAGGCTTAAGCTGTTTAAAGTTACCTAAACTTTAGTTAAAACAACACCAACTTCGAGAAGCACCCGGCTGCAGCCTGCAGATCGAGGCGGGGCTGCCAGTGTCGCCCCGCCCACAATGCGTCTCATTGGTTAGTGGCAAAGTAATGACGTAGATCGAGGCGGGGCTGCATCTGGGGCGGGGCTGCACACATCTCGTCCCACCTACAACTGTTCTCATTGGTTAGTGGCGTCAAGTCATTACGTCAATTCTAGCGGTTTTTCATTTACGTTCTTCTTGGCTGCATGGTGAGTACAGGCGAGCTACGTCTCTTGTCTAATTTGTTTAATTACAATTTTTAATTCTGAAGTGCCCTTTAGTGTGCTGTTAAAAGGAAATGTAAAGTAGTTTCAAAATAAAATCGCATAACTTTACTCACTCAGCCATGTCACGCAAGGTGTAAAGGTCTGCTTTTAAATAACCAGGTCTGCGTTTCCCAAAAGCATGGCATAATGCTGCCTTCACGTTCTATCGGAAATTGAATAATTCTCACTATTGAAGTTGTAATTACGAGCTCAGTGCATTAAAGTTTCGCAATGGGAGGGCGGGGTGATGGCGCAGTGGATAAGACACATGCCTTTGGTGTGAGAGACCCGGGTTCGAATCCACTGTGAGACACCAATGTGTCCCTGAGCAAGACACTTAACCCCTAGTTGCTCCAGAGGCGTGCGACCTCTGACATATATAGCAATTGTAAGTCGCTTTGGATAAAAGCGTCAGCTAAATGAATAAATGTAAATGTAAATGTTCATGTGCAATGTTTATGAGAGCACTTGAAGGCAGCATGTGGTTTTAGTGGGATTATGAATTTGAAATAGTGTTCCCAAAATAAACCCCTTAAAAATAAATACAGTGGCAAAACTGAACCAGCAGAAGTAATATAGGACAAGTTCATAATAACAATGGCTATACAATTTTATTGTTTTATTATAATAATATCTAATACTGATTATCTGTATTTCCTTCTGTTTGCAGATCCTTGTCATTGTCATCCCCACCCCTCCATCTCTCCTCTTTTTTTGTTGTTCCTCAATTTATAACCCAAAGGCTCTTTTAAGAGCCATTACCCCTTGCAAAAATGCACAAAACTGTGTTAAGCAAGGGGGAATATGAGCAGTATTTAAAAAGCTGCACTAGTGAGTGCCCATTCTGCAGTTACTCCAGTATGCCAGAACTGATGTATTACCACATCAAAAATCACTTTCAGTGGGCAGTTCAGTATCATGGTGAGTTTAACTGTCTTTTGCTCTCACTTTAATTAAAGTATAATATGGTGCTGAACCAGCCAGCAATGCACTGTGCATGCTTCGGATTTAATTGCTTGTGAATTTGTAGAAGAATATTTAATTTTAAGGTTCAGGTAAACTTAATTTTCTGCATTCCGCACATTGACCATGGGTCTTTGTTGCTGAAATCACAAAAAAATGTGCTTGCACAAGGATGGTGCTGATGAAAATTCTGTCTTGCGACTGTCCACTGTCTAGAGCAAAATGCAAGCAAGTGAAGGTTAAATTTAGGCAATTTTCAACAAACTTATTTTCTTTTGTTTGCCCTTTCAGATTTCACCATTTTAAAATGTAGTTTTAAATGTCAGGCAAAGTCCCACTTTCATTGCTGCTATTGTTCAGCCACTGTAATAACTCGGGCAAATTTGCTGAAGCACATTGCCACCCATGCTTCACCACCAACCCAGCCTCGGTCTTCCTCGGCCCAGCAGACGCCGCCCCAGTCCTCCTCGGTCCAGCAGACGCCGCCCCAGTCCTCCTCGGTCCAGCAGACGCCGCCCCAGTCCTCCTCGGTCCAGCAGACGCCACCCCAGTCCTCCTCGGTCCAGCAGACGCCGCCCCAGTCCTCCTCGGTTCAGCAGACGCCGCCCCAGTCCTCCTCTGTCCAGCAGACGCCGCCCCAGTCCTCCTCTATCCAGCAGACGCCGCCCGAGTCCTCCTCTGTCCAGCAGACGCTACCTCAGTCACCTGCCATCCTCCTAAAATGCTCAGCTCCCAAAAAGAGGACTGTCACTTGCAGCCAATGTGATTTGACCTTACTGGACAAAAATCTACAAACTCACATTAGAAGGCATCACACTGAAAAAGAAAATGCAATTACTCCTGAGAGGCACTTTCAATCTCAGTGCATTGATGAAAAAATTTTGCATTTTTGCTGTTGAAAAGGCTTTTCTTGGTCAAGCAACACCCATACATGTGATTAAAAAATACTTGGGGTCCAAACTATAGGTCAGCATGTGAACTCGACCAGTGTATTTTAAATGCAGAGTTTGCCCATAACACTGGGATACTGCCCTTTGAGTGTTGCCATGTCAAATCACTGTATTTTTGTAAATTAGCTGACAACCCCAATGTTGCACTGACAGAGAACAGTCTCTCTCAGCTGGTGCAGCAGAAGTGGTTTGGAGAGGGAAGAAAAGCCCAGCTGTTGAAGTTGCAGCAAGAGGCAAATACTGCAGAGACACCTTTGTCTTTTCATGTCACTGTTGGAGGTCCATCAACAAAGCATTTCATTTCTGTATTTGAACCAACAATGTCCTATTACAGCAGGATGGGAAGAGTCATGGTGGCTTATAATAAAAAGAAAAATAGCTGGCATTGTCCTTGTGCCCGGCCTCGCCAATCATGCATCCACAAAGCTACGGCAAAGTGGCATCTTTTTCAGATAATGCCACAACTCTTCAAGAGAGTCAAGAGTTCAGAGGAGGTTTTCAACTCTGTTCATACATGTAATGATGATGCCAGGTGTCAGGATGTTTCATATCCCCCCAACTCTCCTACTGTTGAAAGGATGATTAAATATATGCTGGAAAATAAGAAAATTCCAGTTGAAATTCCACAGACCATTCTGCAAAAGTCAAAACATGGAAAGGCTTTCAATACGTTCCCAAAACATCTTGTGCCTGAGGAAGCTGAATGCAGAATATGCAAGGAAGTTTTGAGTGAGCCGATGATGATAACTTGCCAGGCTAAGATTGTTACATTCCATGGAGTGATTCAGGGTATTGACAATTTGTATTGCTTTGATAAATATTTTTAATGTTGCTTTGATAGATATTTAGTTTGTCAGTAAATAATCTTTGTTTTCTCAGGTGTATCTACTTACTACAAGCTGTGTAATAAATGCAACCTCACATACAGATACCAAGAATGGAGTGACGGTTTGCACAACTTCAATGATAATGTAATGTAAATGTCGCTACATTTGTGTTCACTACAGGTATAATATTAGAAAAGGAAACCAGCTGTTTTACTTTTAACTATTTTTTTAAACACTTAACATATTAGTATTGCTAATGGCTCAGATAAGACATGCATTTGAGACTGGCTTGGGCTTTAAATGAGTAGAACTTCTAGAGTAGAACCCCCCCCCCCCCCCCCCCCCCCCCCCCTTATTTACGTTGTTCCTCAAGAATCACACAGCTGTAGGTAGGGTTGTGCAGATAATTGAAGCCACAGAAGGAGAGTCCTTGCCCAAAGGTGACCTAAACATGCAGGCGTATCTTCACTTTGAGGCTTTATCTGATCTGGACTACATTTACTCCTGTGTGTCCTGTGGATACACTCCTTGTACTGTAATTATGGACTTTCATAAAAAAGGAGTGTTCAGCATCCCAGGTAAGTATAAAGTTATTGTAGTTGCATTGGTTCCTATTATAATTGTATGTTTCGGTTTAAATTATATTCGGTCTGAATATTCACATATTTAAGTTTCTTTATATCACAGTGAGTGAAATTCAGTCTCCACCTGCGACTTATGATGGTCATGTTGACAGAGGAATTTTGGGATGCAGTGGCAATGGACATAAGCAGAGGGTTTTACCCAAGTAAGTTTTGATTCTGATTTGTGTGTCACTGCATGATAATGTGATTTGATATTATGATATGGCTTAGTGTAATTAATTCATTAAATAATTTAAATGATTCATTTATTGTAATTAAATAAAATAAATGTTCACTGTAATATTTGCAACAAATTTCCAAAAGTCCCAAATATACAAAAATTATCACATGAGGATGCATTTACTAGAGAAGCAAAATGACTTGTATTCTCTTTAAAATAAGTTAATTTTTCTTATCTTACTTGCAAATATTTAGCTTGTTTTAAGCATAAATGCACCTAATTTGGTATTTGTTTTAGAAAACAAGACTTTTCATTTTGCTTTTCTACCAAATGTCTTGATGTAAGCTAAAAAAATACTCAGTGAGAAGATTTTATACATATACAGTATATTATACTGTATATAACAATAAAACGGTGAACTGCAATATTTAGCTTTTCCAATATCATGGATTGCTGGTTGCATTTTTTTATGGTTAGCGTGTTGCAATAAATGGCTGTATTTTTCTCCTCAAGGTGGCAAAGAAAACCCATTTACAGTTTCACCAAGTTACCACAACTGGTCCCCATGGATAGGTCCAAAAACAAGGGAATCGGCAATGGTATTAAACATAGAGAGTGCAAAGGTTCGATCCTCAACTGATGGGAGTGACGTTGATGTGCCTTTTACTGAGGAAAGGCTTGGTGATGAGCTGCTCCACCTTAAGGTAAATAGTTAATCTTTTTTACAATGGTTTTGGTTTACCACATGAAGCTATTATTACACTGTTGGCTACATAGCACAGTGGTATGTATAGGATCTGTTCATATTACAATTTTATGTTAATGTATTTTGCTGAACCTACTCCCATATGTGGATATTTGATCAGATTCAAGATTTGAAAAAGCTGTGTCGACAGTGTGGGTTTGATGTTGTTGGCTCCAAAATGGATCTCATTCTCAGACTTCGTGATAAAATGTCAAACAGAGTGACGTACAACAAGGTGTTTGAACAGGTGTGGGGAGCTTCTGGTAAGTTAAGCTTCTGTTACTTAATGAACTTAACAATACAGTACTATAAAATAAACACTAATGAAATTATAATGGCAAACAGCCTAAAACAGCAATAAGTCATATCTCTATAATTTCATATGTATTGTTGGAATGGTTTCACTGTCCTTTCAGAAAATGTAGGCCTAAGTTTTCATCCAAATGTTTTGTGTGCTTTTAGGTGGCCTGGGTGTGATAATGTGTCCTTGTGGTATTGTGTATTCTATTAAATTTAACTTGAGAGCAGAGAGTCCCCGTGACTTTGCTGACCTTTTATTGTCTTGGAAACACTTTCCCAATATTACAATTTATGATTACCCTAGGCCTAGAGGATTAGTGGCACACACAAATAAACGTATGCCACTTCACCCACCCTTCCATCCCTTGCAAGTGCAAGACCCTTTCTCTGAAAACATACAAAAAGCAAAGGAAGAGAGGCTAAAAGTTCATCTTCCCTGGCTGGCTCACAGGAAAAAAAATGTGGATCCTGACTCACCCATTGACGGGTTCCTCTGAACATTATTGCCTGTGTGATGTTTTTCACCAAAACAATAGTAATGATAAGAGAGATGTGTTGCGCACTATTGGTCTTGTACCAGAGCTGGCTGGAAAGATCAATAGTCAGTGTGCAGAGCAACTGTTTTCTGAAGTAAAGAGAAACAATTACTTCATGAATATGTTAAGACCATCTGCACACATATTTATTGCTCGAAACATCCTTCAACACCGGAACCTCGCACGGAACAGGAAGAAGTTGGATCAGTTCAAGAAATTGCTCAGTGGCAATCATAATTTGCAATTGGATTCCAATGGAAAGGCCATATTTGGTAATGTTTAAATATTCTATTAATGTGCTGCATGCGAGTAGGTCATTCCATTCTATTAATTGTACTAACTATAGCTTTATAATACATGCATAGGAGCAGAACCAAATGTGGGACCACATTTTTCAGAGACAACTCAAACTTTGAATACAACTCTGAATGAGAAAGAAATGCATACAGGTTGAAGTTGTTCTTTAACTCATTGAAGTTTGTGTGATTTTGTTTTTTTGCTTAAATTTAAGTGATTTGTTTGTATCTTTTACTTGTGTACATCTGTCCAGTCGCAGTGTGACCCTAAATGTTGTCCAAATCCTGTGGTAACAAGCCTGAACATAGTTAAAGCAAGCAAAACATTTTGGGGAGCCATGCCAAATGAGGGGCAACAGCAGTTGGTAAGTTCATTTTAGGGATTCTATCTTTACAAAATACTGTTCATCAGCCTGAGCATTTATGTATCTTTATCTGAATATTAGCTCAACAATGCTTTGGATGTCGAAAAGTGCAAAGACGAGCCATTGGCAACTGTATATAACGATCAGACCTGTGCTGTCTGGGACTGGAAAATGACATTGAGGGAACGGCACACAGTTCAAAGACATTGTTTGAATATAGCAATTAATGCTGAATGTTGTTTATATTGATTTTCTATTTTATTTTAACGCAGGTTCTCAACTGTTGCCTGAAATTGCTAGAGACCATAGCAAAATCACTTTTTGCTCAAATTACTTAAGCCGCTTAAAGGGATACACCCAAAATGAATATTCTGTCATTTACTCACTCTCTAAAGCTGTCTGTGCAGCCTAGATATCCATCATTATGAATGTTAAATACTCACCCTCAAGTTGTTCCAAACCAGAATGAGGTTTTTTTTTTTGGGGGGGGGGGGGGGGGGGGGGGGGTCATAGACCAAAATTTTCATTTTTGGGTGAACTATCCTTTTAAGCAGCTCCTTGGCTGGAATATACTTTTATAGATGTGTTTACAGTGGCCAAATACTCTCAGCTGTTGTATTTATTATTTAAAATTCTCAGTTTTGCCTTAGGTTAGATTAAAGTATGTTCAATTTTCCATACAGAATGTGAATGTTTTTTCGGCCAATTCATATCAAACTGAAACATGGCCAAACAGGACACTTGAAGAACACATTCTACACCTGCCTGTATGTATTATAGTCAGCTCAGTTTAATATGAAACCCAGACACATCGTTTCCAAATTTTGGTGATGACAAATATTATTTGTTTTCAAGCTGGATGAAAAGATTGACTGGTTTATCTTCCCAACATGGATACCAGGACATTGGATGGTTTGTGTAAGTAATTCTGAATCTGTTGTTTATCTGGGATAACTTATGTCTGCATACTTTTGAGATACTTTTTGATCTATAAACTGCAGTCATCTTTGTGTGTGTGTGTGTATATGTGTGTGTGTGTGTGTGTGTGTATGTGTGTGTGTATGTGACATATCAACAGATTATGAACCCAGGAGAGCATGACATTTTTTTTTCCTTGATCCTCTGCACGGCCAAACATTCAGTCAGGAAGAATACATGCTCATCTACAGGTTTTATAGTGCACTGTTCGGAGTTCAGAGATTGTGGTCGTTCCTAACCACATTTTAATAAAAATGTGGCTGTTATTAACCACATGTAGGTTTATCAGCTAGTGATTTGTTCATCTGACTTTATTTTTAGGAGGCTTATTTAAATGGTTTTGGAGTTAGGATCAAATTATTTTTACAGATCACTTTTTTGTAAACTGTCAATGAAAATGTTTATATAATACTCATGGGAAGTTCAGGTTCTGCCACACATTTCAGTTCTCTTGTATTGTTTTGTTTGCTGTAGTGCAGTAACTGTTTTTTAAGTTATATTCTTTGTCATGACAGAAACATTGCACAAATCTGGTCTCCTGGGCCTTGGCATGAATACGGTGTCAACGATATTACGGTACCAATATTCATTTAAATTAATAACTGTAAAAGCATTGGAAATTGTTTTTCTTTTCAAAGTAGCTTGACAGTGTGCATGACAACATCAACTGGGCCTTCCACTACAACATCTCAGCAACAGCTGTGGTGTCTTTATCCTGATGGTAAGTTTATAAAGCTGATGTGTTGCTTGCTAGATGTTTATCCAGTATATGTATCTTAGCAAATGTATTTGTAATGTTTACCATTTCAGTATTCACTGAGCTTTGTGACTGCAGGGCCCGTTGATTTTACAGAGGTAAGTGAAAAATGCTATGGCAAACCCCCATAATATTAAAATGCAACGGAGTATTTATGTTTATTTTAGCTTGACGTGCCTTGCATCAGAAGGTGGTGGTGTCTGCTGCTTTTGGAGAATTTCCCCTTGAGGTTTGGTTTCTTTTTTTTACATTTTTTAACTTGCACTCTAATTTTTGTTGTGCTGTCACAATCGCATTATAAAAACCATTGAAGCTTCAATCAATGACTTAACTTTTCCTTTGAGTTTGAGAGAATGTTTTATTACATAATATAAAATAATTGCATTACACTCCTGTCATGTACTACTTTTCACTGCAGGTCTGATGGAGAAAGACGGGCAACAAAAAGACAAATGAGGAATACTGAAAAGAATGTATGATACATTTAATTAGACTTTTTCTTCTCTTACCATATATAGACTGACTTGTATTCTCTGCTATACTTTTAGGCACAAAAGGCAAGCATGACTGCTGAGTTGCAACTTTTGGATGTACGATGTCTTTTTTCTTTTGGGCTGGAATACTGTAATATTCCATTTAAGCAAATGGATTAATCATTTTATAAATACTTTCCAGTCACCCATGGAGGTCTTGGAGATGATTCTCCTTGAAGTAGTGCTACAGGATGGAGATGCTGCCTACATGAATCTGTCTCTTACATGCAGTTGCTTTAGCTCAATTGTAAACAAGGCCCGGTTCAGACAGAAGGCACACTATGCATGGCTTGACAGTAAGTGTGTTAAAGTTTAAATTTGTGCAATGAAGTATGCATAATAGGGGTGGCACGGTACACAGATGTCACGGTTCGGTACGTACCTCGGTTCGGGGGTCACGGTTCGATACAATTTCGGTACAACAGGAAAAAAAAAGACATCTACTTTGCTCAGTTTCTTTTATTTTGATGTGAAAATGCTAAATATTATTACATGTTATATATATATAAAATCTGTTTTGTTTTCATTGTGAGTGTACACAAATAAAAGCAGACCTTTAACTACAAGCAACAGCACAAATAAAAATACAATAGAGTAAAGATACAAATAAAATAATCAGTGATTTTCAGGGGTTTTTTTAGGTACAGAAATTGAAGTATGATTAAAGTAATCAAAGGTAAAACAGCATTGCATATTTGACTGTATAAATTAAAGATTACTCTTTATTAAAGTTACAAAAGCGATTCAATCAAGAGCAGTGAGTGATTTCTTTGTTGTTGCAGTTTATTTAATATTAACTGTCACTTTAAGAGAAAGCACTGATACTGTATGCCCAGCCGGCTATGTCTGCTATAGGATACTTACCAAGACGGGCATTTTGACAGAATTTTGTGTGAATTTATCCATTAAAACACAATACTTCAGAGAGAGCTTCATATTTGCGCGCGTTCTGAGGCGCAGGTTTGCGCGCTTCTGATGAACGCACGCACAAATCTTCTCACTGCGCGCGCGAGCTCGCGTCCTCTGGCTCTTAAATATTTGAGCTGGCAAAGCTTACATGACTTTAGTCTAAACACCGATATCAACGTGTGCTGTTCAGGTCTCACCTGTGCGCGCGCTATCAGCACCGGGTGATGACGGAATAAATGCTCATATTCCAGCATACGCACTCGCATTGAACAAGAGTGAATGATTTGTCCACTTATTATTTTTTTTTTCTTTCTCATCGCTGTTGTTATAATGTACTGGGAAGCCAGAATGCGCATCCATTAACAGAAACATACATTAGCCGAACCCTATTTGTTTTACGTGTTATTTATAACAAACCACATGCGTTGTCAGAATTCAGTTGAACCGCGGTCCTAGCGCGTGCCGAACCGTGTGTGGAGAACCGTGCGGTTCGGTTTTTTTCCGCGAACCGTGCCACCCCTAATGCATAAGGCCTCATGAGTATAAGGTTGGCTTTAAGTACTTGCTTTTTTTCTAAAGCACTGGCATGGCTAACATAATCTTAGATGTGCATATGAAAGAGTTCTGTTTTGTGTGTGTTTTTGGATACAGGTGTTGTGAACTGGGGAAAATGGAGTGAAACATCAAAGGCTGAATTGCGGGTGCCTTTTGAAATTAAAGAGTGTAACGCATGTAAACCCTTGTTCAAATCCTGCTCAGGTTTTTACGGTAATGGGAAGCGTGGTACCTTCCCGTGGGCTCACCACCTACAGGAGGGACCGTAAGGGGCCGGTGCAAAGAGGATTGGGCAGCAGTCGAAGGCGGGGGCCTCGATGACCCGATCCCTGGACACAGAAGCTAGCTCTAGGGACGTGGAGGATGCCTCCTGGACGCCTTCCTGGGAAGGTGTTCCGGGCGCGTCTCACTGGGAGTAGACCCCGGGGAAGACCTAGGACACGCTGGAGAGACTATGTCTCCCGGCTGGCCTGGGAACGCCTCGGTGTCCCCCCGGAAGAGCTGGAGGAAGTGTCTAGGGAGAGGGAAGTCTGGGCATCTCTGCTTAGACTGCTGCCCCCGCGACCCGGCCCCGGATAAGCGGAAGAAGATGGATGGATGGATAGATGGAAAGCGTGAT
The DNA here is from genome assembly GCF_936440315.1 of Barbus barbus. NCBI lineage: Eukaryota > Metazoa > Chordata > Actinopteri > Cypriniformes > Cyprinidae > Barbus > Barbus barbus. The sequence continues at coordinate 7,113,895 of NC_136737.1, read as the reverse complement.
TACCTGAGAGGATGCTACGACAGCATAGAGGACCCAGACTGCTGTTTCATGTGCCAGTAAAATGTATAATGAAGGAAGGTTTAATGATTAAAGGAGATTAAGTAATAAAGGAAGAAAGTTTGTAAAGGATGTTCATGTTTAACCAGACATTTATATGTACAAAAAGATGTGTTATATACAGATGTACAAATTTCACCTTTCTTTATCAGAATTAAACTGTTTCATACCTAAATAAATAACAAGGAAATAATTGTCTTGGCATGTTATTCATATACAAACAATGCTGGTATTTGTACCATAAGCTTTTCATTATCAAGTAAATCCATAAATTATTAATTTAGTAACAATATGGTTCATTAGTTAACATGAACTACTAATGAACTGCACTTATACAGTTAACTAACATGAACAAACAATAAACTACTCTATTTTCAATAACTAATGTAAACGAAGATTAGTAAATACAATAACAATTGTATTGCTCATGGTTATAGTTCATGTTAGTTAATACATTAATGTTTAATGAACCTTATTGTAAAGTGTTACCATTAATTTTAATAACATCTTAAGGCATGACACTTGCTGAGAATATTCAACTTTTATTTAAATGTTAATAATGCATGTAACAGTAAAGCATATACTGAAATTAAAATAAAAAACGACCATAAATAACTTGTAAGTGGTAAATGACCAATACACATAAATAGAAATAACTTAAACTTAAGTTGTAAATAAGCTATATTCGTTGACATTGCAATGTGACAAGTCAAAAGCAGTAATTGGATTCTTGCTTGGAAATGTACATAATTAAATTTTTTCCAAAGATTAACAAATTTGCAATGTATTGTTTAATACTATATAAATTTACCAGGTATAAGTAATTAACTGGTTCACAGGTTTGTTTTATATAATTATGTATTGCTACCAATTATGTTTCAACCGCATTTCCTGTTTACCGCGGCGTCCACGTTATTACTTCCAAGTGCCACTAACCAATGAGAAGGATTGTGGGCGGGGCAAAAAAAAAAAAAAAAAAAAAAAAAACATTGTGGGCGGGGCGACACGTGCAGCCCCGCCTCGATCTGCAGGCTGCAGCCGGGTGCTTCTCGAAGTTGGTGTTGTTTTAACTAAAGTTTAGGTAACTTTAAACAGCTTAAGCCTTGTTAATGTTTTATTTGTGTTACTCGGATGATTTAAAACTAAACTAGATCGGTTGGTTCACTGTATATTAAGTGCAGTTTAGTTTTCTCGTCGTGCTGTAAAGCTCAGAGTTTCTCTTTCTGAACGCAAAACATCAGCTTCAGTCAGGACTGCAACAAGGTCAGTGCTGTTGTTTCTCTGTGTTTGTGGACCCTAATGTACAATTTGCAGTAAGTTGTATTGGTCTGCGAATGCAGTGACGCACTTCAAATGAAACCGTAGACGCGGGGCGAAAATTAAACACAATGTTCTCATGTTATATATATATATATATATATATATATATATATATATATATATATTGAATGAAAGAAACTGGACAGAAACGGGGGCAATGAGGCTGAGTTGACCATCTGAAAGAACTATCAGTCTCTAATTCAAAGCACAGTATACGATAGCTTACAACAAACCTGGAATGTTGGAATGTTCTAAAACAGTATACCGTTGCTCAGCCTTTTCGAACTTCTTTTTGCCCCCAAAGGAAGAGTGAAAACGAACTTCGTTTGAAGTATACCGGGGCCATTATACATACTGGATGCGTGCAGTCAGCCTTAAAAGGACAGCAGTCTATAAATATATCCTGCTGTGTATGTCACTAAAGCTAATAAAACAACTTTAACAAAGATTGAAAAGATCTAACCAACATCAACTAATCTCATTTTACTGTGGATTTGTATGCCACAACAAATGTGTTTTCTATAACAGCATCTGAGGAAACGTATTTAAAACAAACCAAGGGTCGAGCGTCCAACAAACTCTAATCATCATTATCAAGAATGGATCAATAGACAGATTCAATTGCAGGTATTATCTCTTTATAAGTCAGAAGGTAGGAAGAGAGTCTCTAATAATAGGTGATATTCTAAGTCAGGTGATTTAGACCACTGCCATCTATATTAGGGATGGTAAGATTCACTGATTCTTATTGGTGCATCGGCATAAAGGTTAACGATGTGATGCATTGATTTGAAAAGAGTGTGCATTGGATACAAGTAGACATTTGTATCACGAAGCATTGTTAACATATTTACATAGGTAAAAACTAATGTATTTATATACAATTATTATTTGCTATACTTTTATTATTTAGAAAGTGACCCATAATTTGTGACCATTATTTTAGATGTATATTGATTTCTCCTCTCTAAACTTCTTCAAGCGCGTTCTCTCATCTCTAATTTTTGATTTCCACTCTGAGTTAAACCTCTTTTTTTCCCTCGTTTTATCGGTAAAAGAAAAAGTACCTAATAATTCTGCACACTTGAATATAAGGATTTATTTTCACTTCCAGTCTTTATGGACAATTATATTTCACTTATAAATGATTAAATGCAAAATTAATAGTAGTTATTAAGCTTGATGTGATTTGGAAATGGTAAAATGTGCTTGGAAAAAATATAATCAGATTATCAATTTGCCTAATAATTATCCACGCACTATAAGGTTCAAAATCATCAAAATAAATGACCAGTAAATCTCAATTTTTTGAATGTTTAAATCTTATTTATGTATGTATATATTTAATTGACTGTTGCTTAATTTAAAATATGTTTGTTTAATATCAAATTTCTGTTCTGAAATGATAAAGTAAAATAAAAATAAAATAGATTCAGTTCTTTATATGCAAATAGTATTTTACCGAAAAAGAAAACTTGTATTCTAAATAGATGCTGTGTTTTGTGTTTACTTTTCATTAATTAGGTCTTCTGTGAGGTGGAGACATGGGTGACAACGCGGTAAGTAAACATTTATGTTCATGAGCTTTATATGGGAGAGTAAAAAGATTTACCTGTTATCATTTAATAATAATAATAATTAATGTCACTCACTTTGCAAAAAAAAAAAAAAAACATGTGTTGAGAGTCCAGAAGCTTTCACTGTGTTATGAAGCTTATTAATATTAGTGGTCGACCGATATTTTTATTTATTTATTTGACAGCCGATGCCGATATCTTGGAAAGCAGGGTGGCCGGTATATAACCGATATAAATTTATTTATTTTAATATTTAAGAAATTTGAAATCATTTGAAAATGGATTAAAAAAATAATTTGTAAAATAAACATACTTTAGATGACAAAGTATTTTTTCACAAATAATGAAAATTAAATAAATATTTAATACAAATATAATTAAAAAGGAAGTAAACACTGTAAAGTATTCTGGGAAGTTTGTGTGCATTGGGAAAAAAATATTGTTCAAATAAAGCCAAGATAACAGTCATTTCACATACAACAGAGTGAAAATGACATGAATATGACAGTGAGCAAATGCATAAAGCGTAATTTGAAAATCAGGATTCAAAAAGCATTCAAGTGGCATGGACCGACCGTCACACAGAGAACACGCGATTATGCAGGAGACAAATGCACACTTCACAAGATCTCACAACTGGATTCCACTATGTTTGTGAAATTAAATGTTCATTAGTCATTCAAAGATTTGTTTAAATGATATAAATGCGTTTTTGCTGAATGCTGATGGCAAACGAGAAAGTATTATAATGTTTGCCTTCCTGTTACTAATAATATAAAAGCAATCGTTGTAATACTTTTTTTGTTGTAATTCCTTTGTTTAACAGTTCTATCTGATTATTAGACTTCTATCCGTATTAGACAAAACTGTTAACGACGATAGTGAACTAGAACTGCGGTAAAGCCAGCCGCGGTTCAGAAAAACACGGTCAAGCCAGCCGCGATTGATTTTAGTGTGCGCGCATATTACAGTGATTACGGTAGTTTCAGGAACAACACAGAGAGAACGCGCTTTCAGAGCGCTTTTCATTTAGACGCCCAGGACTGAGAGATAATACAAAATGCTCGTGAATTTTTACTTGCTTATTTATTTGCATTTCTGCTTTAATATCCGTGTTATTTATTGGTGACTTTGACGGTTGTCTGTTACAGTATTTTTCTTAAATATTCACCTTTCAAATAATTGTTTTATTTAGATGAGTTACAGCAGAATTCGTAGAAAACAGACAAAATAACACATTTAGTCTTTCTAAATACCAGAATTGATTTTTTATTTATTTTACTGTTCAAAAGTAACAGTTATTCTTCAATGAATGTTTTCTATAATGAGTTTTTACATCTGCTTTGAAAGAGAGGGCAAATAAAAAAAATGTTCACAATGGAATAAAAAGTTCAATAAAATGCCTTTATTTCACTCCAGAGAGCTATGAAAAAATTAATTATAGTAAGTATAAAATGCCATGGTCAGTTTTTATCCCATATAATGTGCACACATTATATGAAAAAAAAACAAAAAAAAAAAACATTTTTGAGATATTGGACATATGGACAAAGGGGTATAGAGACCCCATTTCTAATAAGTAGAAAAAAACAATGATCAATTCGTATCCAGGACGTCCCATAATATATGCACACCTCATATGAAACTATTTTACTGCAGCATTTTAGAGATATTGAACATTATTACACTTTAGAGGGGTATTAAGACCCCATTTCTAATAAGTAGAAAAAAACAATGATCAGTTCTTATTCAGGACGTCCCATACTATATACACACCTCATATTAAACTATTTTACTGCAGCATTTTTGAGATATGGGACATTATTAAACTTTAGAGGGGTATAAAGACCCCATTTCTAATAAGTAGAAAAAAACAATGATCAATTTGTATCCAGGACGTCCCATACTATATACACACCTCATATGAAATTATTTTACTGCAGCATTTTTGAGATATGGGACATTATTACACTTTATAGGGGTATAAAGACACAATTTCTAATAAGGACGTCTCATACTTTATGCATATATTACAATACATATAATTATTGCATAGTATATAATTATCTTGCAAAGAAAAAAAGTTTAGTGTGTTATGAAAAATTATTCTTCAAACATGACTAACACCAAATAATGATTTATTTCCATAGTCTTCATTGCATGTTGATTTTATTTCATTATAGTTTTTTATTTTGTTTTAACTAAGTGCTTTTGTTTATACATTTAGTTTTATTTAAGCAGCATGCCTCACATTTGATTTAATTTCATAAAGATTCCTGAAATTCATAAACATTCCTGGTGCTTAAAAGCTAGCAGAGTGTTTTGAGATACACAGAATTATTTGGCCCTGAAGCCCTGGCTGAAATACTGTACAATGGTTCTAGACTCCAGACGGGGTGGGAGGGGGCAGGGGCTGAGACAGCACCAGTCCTGTGTGTACTTGCATACATATTCAGGCCTGTTGAGGCTTGCCCTCTGCAAGCACATACTGGGAATGTCCCGAATCAGTTCATGTTCATTCAGGAGAAGGCCGTCAATTCAAGCCAGCTGGAGGGAGTACAAGCACTCTGGGTCCATAGAAATCCATCTCTGTCAGACACTCCTCTATGATACTTAATTTGAGACTTCCTGCATTTGGTTGACTCAGTTGCCCAAAATGAATAACAAATATATTACACATTTTTATCACAGTCACTACTTAAATAATACCTGTTCCAATAAACCAAGTCTCTGTAACAGAGAGTCCCATAATTACTTCAACATTAAACCAAATATTAAGCAAGACCGAATTCCCTGAAAACATTGCCTTATCACCCAGTGAAACAAAAACTGTTTTTACAACTCACAATGTAAGGTCCTAAAATAGAGGACCCCTGTCAGGCTAACTCTTTGATCCCTCCCAATAAAAGCGATTTAATTTCACCTTCAGTGCGTCCTGTGGAAATTGTTAAGGTGACTGGGGTGTGGGTATTTTGATCTGTTTGTGGGTGGTTATTTATATGTATGTACTGAATACCACCCCCCTCCCCCTGAACAGATTTGTGCTTATGATATAAATAACTCTAACCCAGAGGCCCATACTGATAGTCCCCTTTTCCTCTTATCTATTTTTATCTTACCATCAATGAACACCATGTAATAATTTCATGCTGGGCTCTGGCACTGTTTAATACCTCTTCAAGCAGGCCTAAAGAGAAACTCTGAAGTAAAATTATTCACAAGTAGCCACAAAACATAAGCAATGTAATTACTAATAAGATATTAATGTGAATAAACCATTATTGACCTTTACTGTGTAATGTTATATACAATTTTACACCTTCATTGCAAAGACGACATAATGCCTAAAATCCTAAATGACCATAGCTCAAATAACACACAAGTTTTAATTATTAATGTAAGTGGTTTTATAAAATTGTATACTTAAGATTTCTGCTTATAATCCTCAAAAAATTGGCCTCATTTGCTTCCATTGTAAGTGCCTCGCTGTAGCCTAAATTTTTGCCTTTTTTAAAGAAATCATAGGACAAGTCAAAATGAGTTTTTTGTGGTATTTAACATTACGCCACAAATGCTGTCAACTGAGTATCAAACACAGAATATTTTTTGAACAGTTCACCCAAAACTAATGGTTTAAAGTTACCTTAATGGTAGATGAAATATTATTACAGTTTAAAATAACTGTTTTCTAATTTTTTTATTTTAAATGTCACATGATCCTCCAGAAATCATTCTAATATGCTGACTTGGTGCTGAAGAAATATTTCTTATTATTATCATTATTTCTACTTATTAGAAATGGGGTCTTAATACCCCTCTAAAGTGTAATAATGTCCCATATCTAAAAAATGCTGCAGTAAAATAGTTTCATATGAGGTGTGTATATAGTATGGGACGTCCAGAAATGCAAATATTTTGTATTATCTCTCAGTCCTGGGCGTCTAAATGAAAAGCGCTCTGAAAGCGCGTTCTCTCTGTGGTGTTCCTGAAACTACCGTAATCACTGTAATATGCGCGCACACTAAAATCAATCGCGGCTGGCTTGACCGTGTTTTTCTGAACCGCGGCTGGCTTTACCGCAGTGAACTAGAGAGGGGGAATGTGAGCACTGTGTGCGCAGGCGCAGCTGTTCTGTTCTGTCGTGCCGTCAAAATAAAAGTCCCGCCTCGAACGCATCGGCCAAACAGAAAAACTTGTATATCGGTCGACCACTAATTAGAAAACTACGGAAGTTCTAAGCGGCCATGCATTATTATAATTTTTCTGTCTTGTTTTCTCGTGATCATGACTTAATTTTCTCGTGATCTCGACATAACGAAAGTTGTTTTGTCGTTATCACGACGTAATTTTCTCTGTGTATTCGGCATGAGAAAATGCTATAGAAGCAGCATCATCGCAGCATCATGGATGATCGTATTCGCTTTTACTTTGATTAGGGACTCACTCAAACTGAAAAAATAAAAATATGGTATAAGTACCATCCCAAATATTAAAGGTGTTGTGTGTGTGACCGACTACATTGATCCATGATAGAATACTTGTCATGCATATTCATACTCTGACATTTTAGCTCTGTGTCTGTCAGTGATTGACGACTTACACATAAGTGTTCGACACTTGAGAAGGAGGCTGTCGGGTCTGCAACTTTATCGGTTGAAGACAATATAGCGACCCTGATTTTCTCACTATAGCTACAATTACGTCGTGAGAAAACGGTTTTTAGGTTGAGATCAACAACTTTCGTTATGTCCAGATAACCACAAAACAACTTTCGTTATGTCGAGATCACGAGAAAATTAAGTCGTGATAACGACAAAACAACTTTCGTTATGTCGAGATCAGGAGAAAATTAAGTCGTGATAACGACAAAACAAGACAGAAAAATTATAATAATGCATGGCCGCTTAGAACTTCCGTAGAAAACAGTTAGAATGGAAGAAAATATCCCTGTATGGGATTTTGTTTTTGTATTTATAAGATATGATATAGATAAGTAATATTACAAAAGTGTTTTCCTAAATATCAGCACATGAGCACGATGGCAAATGTGCTGTTGATTTCTATCTATGTTGATCTAACACTGGGTGTAACCATAGCATCAACACCATGACACGGTGTCTTGTTCCCATCCTTAGGAACCAAGTTAAATACAAGACCCTAAGATGTGATTAATTGTATTAAATGCTGAACACTAAAGGGACTCAAACTGTATGTTATGTGAATTTGATGGACACTATTAAAAAGCTGTAAAACTTTTTCCTAAAGATGCACGACTATCAAAGACTCTCTGAAGATGGTGATGATAGTGTTTCCTCAAATGGGAGCATGGGTCAGCCTCCTTTATTCAATGGTGAGTAAATTTTATGACGAATTTGAGCAACATTAGTTTTGAGTAAGCATGATGCAGCAAAATACCCTCTGAAATCCCAATCTGATGTCACTAATATAGTAATAATAAAAATATAAAATATGGAATTATGAAAAAAGGTATGATACTAAAATACAATTATATTTTTTAATTTAGATGTTTTATTTTCAACATACAACATAAAATCCTCTAATACATTGATAGTGGCTGGAAAATGGGACGGTGGGGAGGGGGACAGAGAGCATTTGTTTGTTTCCATCAGAATTCTGTTTTCTTGTTTTATGTTTTAGTCAGTTCTGAATGTTAGTTTGTTTTTGTTTTTTACTCTTAGATGATTCTTAGATGATAACAGTCATTTGCTCATGAATTGTACACTTGAGAAGTTTGTTTGTTTATATGCAGCTTGCAAGAACAGCTCATTTGAAAGATGTGGTTAATTGTCTTTTTTTTCATAGCACAGTTTAACTTGGATGACATTTAATTTAGATTGTAGAGGCTATTTACACTAATTCCGCCCACCAACGTGTGATTGGGATAGTCAACATTACAAAAGATGGCTGACTATCATCAGCTCTGGTGGCGCAGATGGTAAAACGTGTGTCATATTCATTTTGACGCAATTTCCTTACACTTAGTGTAAATAGCTGCTGCCTTACAAAAGGTGTTGGGAGTAACGCGTTACAAAAGTAATGCATTACAGTAACAAATTACTTTTTGCTGTAACGCAGTAGTGTAAGGCATTACTAATCAATTTTCAGTAATATTTTACTCTGTACATGTTCAGCAACGCTTGTGTTACATCACACTTTTAGCCGAAATTTAATTGTTCAAAGAAAAAAACAGCAAGACCACAAGATATAACGAATCAATAATGCTGCAAGTTCTATTTCCTGTTCGTGGTCAGTCAATCGCCGCGTGTGGTGTCCAAGTTTGTAAATAAAGACTAAACAACGACAGCTTCTGATGTATTTGTTTAGCGATTTATTTCATTCATCTCCCTCTCGGCTCTCGCTGGTGAAACTTAGTATTGTGTGACGTAGTCCAGTGAAGGCGGGTTTAAGGTGGGTTTTACAGGAGTGCCGCGAGTCTACATGATTTCGGCCTCTGTGCTCGAGGTCTGAGGCTATTAGCCCCGCCTGGCTCGCTGTAAGCCCCAGCTCGCACTGGCCAGTGGAAGATTTGCGAAATGCCTGGATAGCCCACAGTCATTATGCTACACAATATCACCCTCTACTGGATGTAAATGCCCTGCAGTACATTTTGTCATTTTAGAATGTTGATGTGACACAGTGGTAAACATGCCTCTTTTCCAACTTTTTTGGAGTGAGTTGCAGCCATCAAAATCTAAATTTGCTCATTTATAAAATATATTTACGTTGATCAGTGAAAACTTTGGAAAATTTTGTCACTTGGAGAAAAAACAAAACAAACAACAACAACAAAAACCTGCTAAAAGAAGTACAAGAACTAGTAGTCAGGAACAATTTAAATTTACATTGCCATTTTTAAAAGTTTTTTTTGTTTTTTTTTTTTAAATAAACATGGTAGTGTGGTTACTATTTTGTAGCAGTATTAAAGTATAAATATTTCTTTAAATGGTTCCAAATTTTGATTGTAGAAGTGGTAAACAATCATGGATACACCATAAAAGAAGAACTTGGACGAGGGACATCAGGAATAGTGTTTCTGGTGGATAAGGGAGAGAGAAATCATTTTGTGGTCAAACAGATGAATTCAAGAGATGTAAGTACAATTAAGCATTTACGTAATCAATTATTTACTTAAGTATTGACCATGTTAATCACATATTTTGTTTGCTATTAAAATGTTATTAAATATGCCTCTTTTTTATTTTATTTTATTTATTTTTTGCTATAATGAACAAAAAATAAAATGGTTCCCCGCAGAGGAAGGAGCTGGCAACAATCAAAAAGGAACTCAAGATTTTGAATGAAATGATTCACGGATATATTGTTTCTTATGTGGATTCATTTGAAGGTGTGTTCACAGTTAACAGATTAAATGTTAGACCAGAGGAAAGTAATGTTCCTTATTCCAAAGTGAACAAAATTAATTCAACAAAATATGTGTAGTTGTCAGCTGTGAAATAAAACCCATTACACTTATAAATACATGTAATATTGGTTAGTCTTCTCTGACTGGAATGTTTTTTCTTTTTTTTTTTAGATACACAATCTGGACTCTTTTATATTGTGATGGAGTATTGTGCAGGAGGAGATCTTTCTAAGAAAATGCAAACACAGAAAGAGGAAGGGTTTTTTGAAGAACAACAGGTATGTGTCTTGTGTAGACATTTTAGACCAATGTACATATATTAATTTTAATGAACATACATTTTAATCTACAGGTTATACATAATTCCTATTAATAGTAAAGCTGTCTATGCAGTGAGTAAATATACTGGTTAGAAAAGTGTGTAGTTCTCAGTTTTTTTTTCTTTCCCCAAAACTCAGGACTATAATTTTAATTTAACACATTTTTATCACAGACTATTATACTTAATAAATCAAGAGAATCCGAAATCATGATCATGATTAAAATATGATTCACCTTGCAGCCCTAGGAAAAAAAAAAATCTTCATGTAATCTTTATGTAAACATACATAGAAACAATTAAGAAAACAAATGTGGAGAAAGAATGATGCACATGTATAATTTCTGCAGATATTCCAAGATATTTAAGCTGTTTCACACTGAATGTGGAAAAATATATTAACCAGTGGTTCCTCCTTGAGACTCAATAGTCTCAATATACATACAGAGGTGGACCTCGTTTTATTTATCCCTTCACAGCTTGTCTATGGTTTGGTGTAAATTTAGTAAATAATTAGTAAACTTGACATTGTTTCAAAGCCGTATATCATAAATGAAATCGCTGCTTTCTTCATGTGTATCATCTGTTTGCAGATTCTTGACTGGTTTGTTCAGATTTGTCTGGCCCTGCAGTATATTCATAAAAACAATGTGCTTCACAGAGATATAAAACCCCAGGTAGATATTGACACATATCAATAATCTCATTTATCACCACATGTATGACTTATGAGTTCTCTGCTTTCATTGTAGAATGTTTTCCTGACTGAAGATGGCTACATCAATGTAGGAGATTTTGGATGCTCAACAATATTGGAAAGGTAAAAGAGTAATGAGATCTAGTGATGCATCAAAATGAAAAGTCTTGTGGAATAATTGTGGAAAAGTGACCGCAACAGAACCTTCTCTAATTTTCTAAAACATGACACAGTTTCTCTGTTTCTCTGCGCAAGTTCAGGTCAGCGCTCTTTTCTTCTGACAATAGGGACTTTATTGACAGCTGTTTCCCTTTTATAGACAGATTGGACTATTCAGCTGTAATCGCTGTCTTTTACCATCAATATAACATCAGTTGTAATTACATGAAATTACATTAAACCAGGATAATGTCACATGAACCCTGCCTTTTCTGCACATAAAATTCACTAGATTTTAAAGTAATGGTTTCTATTCATAAATTCAGTCTTTTGTTCAGGGTGAAGACTGAAAGGGACATTTTTGTCAGCAAATAAAAAGTGATTTTGGAGCATCCCTCTTAAAGATTTTATCATTTTGAATACATTAATTTTCCTTTTTCAGAGCCGATGCATATGCAGCATCAGTTGTAGGTGCACCGAACTATGTCAGTCCAGAAGTTTTTGAGAAGAAATATAATTCCAAAAGGTACACTGAATGCACATTAAATTATCATATGCACAACATTTATCTTGAACAATGATTGTTAAAGTTGTTATAAAGTGTTAACCAAAGTAAACGTACCTGATTATTTTATTTGTCTGATGCTTCACTTCAATTAACTACAGATGTTGTTATTATTATTATTATTATTGTTCATGTCTTTGTAGTGACATTTGGTCATTGGGATGGTTACTCCATGATCTCTGCATGCTGGATGTGTGGGTGAGTATTTTTGTTGTTTTTCCTTAAAAAGAAATTTATTAAATCAAAATCAAATTACAAAAGTATTACTGATTTTTTTTTTATTATTATTATTATTATTCTTTTTGGAACAGAAAGCAGTAGAAGGATGACATAATTCAGTTATTTGTCTGACTCCACTAAAGTTGTTGTTTTTCTTTAAAGGCAAAAGTCTTTCCTACAATATTATAAAAATGCCATTAAAAAAGGTTTAAAAAAAAAAAGTATCACAAAGACAAATATCACCTCGTATTAGGAAGGCTAATTTTTGTCAGAATTTTTGATTATTGATCAGAAGGTGCTCCTAATTTATTTATTTTTTATTAGGAGGACAAGCGCTCCTAAAAAGAAAAGTAAGCATAGAACCCTGTGTAACAGAATATTGGATCAATGCATGAGGTCTTAAAGAGACAGCAGCCTAAATAAACCTGTGTGTCACTTACTGTCTAGTTATACAGTGAAGACTATCCAGTGTTATTTTACAGTTGAATAGATTACAAAATTAATTTGAATCTTGTTGTTGTTTGTGCTATTGATTGTCATTTAAATTATTTGTTCATATTTTATTATTTACTATTTACTGCTAATTACTAATTCAGAGTACACACGATTCTTAGGTGGGGAGGAAGCGTGGCCCATGGGAAATAGTGCTGAGACCACAGCTGGAAAAAATTCTAGAGGAAACACTGAAGTGTATCTAAAACTTTGTCAGTGAGTAGGATCTTGAGACTAACCAGATTTTTCTTCATTTGTTTTCTTTATTTTCCTCCACAGTCAAATAGCAGAAAGCGTTGCTGTGCACATGCTCTCAGCATGGACGGAACCCTGCCTCATGTCTCAGACAGATACTCATGGGAACTTCAGGAATTAATCAGACAAATGCTCAGCTGTGACCCTAAAGACAGACCATCAGCTGATGAGATTCTAGCAAAACCATTCTTGGAAGATGCAGTTAATAGAAACAAGAACACTCCAGAAGAACTTGAGCAAAGATTGAGCGAGTCCATCAGCGCCTTTGATGAGGCCTACAACAAGCATTATAAAGAATTTGAGATCTTCGTTAGTGAATGGGGAAAAACAGCAGATTTATTAGAGAAAGTACATTATGAGGCCACAGCAGCAAGTCTGTCAGGTTCTGTGATTGGAGCAGCTGGAGAAATCACTGCAGTAGTTGGTGCTATATTATCACTTTTCACTTTCGGAGCATCTCTAGCTGTTTTCATGGTAGGTGCTGGAGTGAGTGCTGCAGGCAGGGTAACCGGTGCTGCCGCCAACATTGCAGATGCAGTAAAACTAATAAAATTCAATAAGAACCTTGAACAATTGAAACCTAACATTGAAAATGGACAAGAGCTGATTCACTGTTTTCTTGAAGTGAGAGAGTTAATAGGAAAAATATTTAAGTTCCGTGACTTTGACAGTACCTCAACTTCTGATAATATGAGATTGTCACGGGAGATAGGCAAAGGTACAGTGATGTTTGACAGAGTACTAACGAGTCTATGTGTGTTGGGACATTTGTTTAGAATTGCTGTTCAGTCTGCCAGAATCGGAGAAGCAGCAGCATCATCATTAGGTGTGTTGGGCGGACTCTTAGTTATTGCTGACGCTGTCTTCATAGCGAAAGATTCCCTTGAGATTCACCAGATGAGAAATCAGTTTAAAACAGATGATCCAGAAAAGGTCTCATGCAGTGTACTAAAGGCTATTGCAGTGATGAGGAAAACACACAAAGATCTTCTCAATGTTTTAGAGGAAATTAAAGAAACACGTGCAATTTTGGAAGAAAGGAGAGAGAGAGAGAGACAGAGAACTGTCCAGGGGTGACAAAGACCACATATATATATATATATATATATAGCACCAGTCAGACTATGCATATCTCATATCTAATAAAATGCAATTTCATATCCAGCTGTTGCTCTCAGGCAACATTGTACCATCGTGGATCACAAGTATAACCAAACCATCATATCAGTTATCATATCAAAACATTACAATCAGAGTTGTTTCAAATTAAAAAATAAAAGATCTGCATAACCTAAAATAATCCTAATATGCGCCTTATCCTCACAAGCATGCACATACACACACAACCACATGCATGTAAAATCTCCTTCCTCACTAATGACACCTCACTGCTTGTGAAAGCTGAGAAAGCAATTTCTCTCAACAGAAAAATCATAATATGTGTAGATATAGTATCTGAATTACTATTTTTACAAATGCATTACAAAATTTTGAAGAAAATAGGGAGTTATGTGACGTGCATGTCCTGAAATTGGAAGCAAAATGGACCCCTGTGGGTCATGTGACCATTTTATTTCTTTAATTTTCATTGATTAGTGTTTGAGTTCTACTACCCTGAGATAGCATTTCTTAATTAAATGGGTCTCATTTTTATTAAAAGAACCCTAAACAAAGTAACTGGAGGCAACACGGTACCACAGAGGGTTAATATGAACTTGTGTTTTATGTATAGAATGAATGTCACAGTAAAAAAAACTTCCACTGTGAAAACTTCCACACTATAGTATCAGCTTATTGCATTTTAGTAACAAAATTGTGGAAAGTGACTGAATCTCCCCCCATCACTGACTCAGACTGAATTTCATTTTAGCACCAAACACTCCTGAAAACAAACAGGTTTTCATGTTAATGCTGTTATTGGTTTAGAAGGCCTGAAATCAGTTTGTAACCATTAAATCAGCAGAGACACCAAACAAAATGGAAAGTCACATTTATGAGTAAATTTGATCTGCTATGCATTTGTGACCTTGGACCACAAAACCAGTCTTAAGTAGCACGGTCATATTTGTAGCAATAGCCAAAATTACATTGTATGGGTCAAAATTATCTTGTATTATTTTGTAAATTCCCTATCAAAACTTAATTTTTGATTAGTAATATGCATTGCTAATAACTTAATTTGGACTTTAAATGCAATTTACTCAATATTTTGATTTGTTTTTTTTTTTTGCACCCTCAGATTTGAGAATTTAATTTCATATCTCAGCCAAATATTGTCCTATCATAACAAACCATACATTAATAGAAAGCTTATTTATTCGGCTTTCATATGATGCATAAATCTCAATAAAAAAATGCTTACGACTGGTTTTGTGGTCGAGGGTCAGTGTTGGGGGTAACGCATTACAATTACGTAATCAGATTTCTTTTTTCAAGTAACTAGTAAAGTAACGCATCAATTTTTAATTTACAAGAAAATATCTGAGTTACTTTTTCAAAAAAGTAAGGCCAGTTACTGTTTTCCCATTTATTGACTGACAAGTCTCCTGTCCCCGTGTTGGGAGAAATCGGAAGTACAGATGTGTTGTGTATGAACATGATGTTACTGTAGTTCTAGACTAAATGTGAATGTGCATTAATTAAAAAAAATCTAAACATCCAGTGGGTTCCCTCATGA
Organism: Barbus barbus; assembly: GCF_936440315.1. Lineage (NCBI taxonomy): Eukaryota > Metazoa > Chordata > Actinopteri > Cypriniformes > Cyprinidae > Barbus > Barbus barbus. The sequence goes on along the minus strand of NC_136737.1, from coordinate 7,098,174 downwards.
CATTTCCTCTTCCTCCTCAACAGCAATGATCAGGCTCCTTTTTTAAAAAGCATGAAAAAAGTGTTAGTATATGTCACAAGTCAGAAAATTAACCCTTGTGTGGAAAGATATATTTAAATTGGAATAAATGAAAATAAAGGTGTGAAGGACCAGAGTAGTGTTTATTCAGTAGGGAGTTTGCCCATTTAAAACCCTGTAGTACTTTTCAAAAACTTTTGTCTTCCAGAGCTGTTGGTCAACTGGATTTATTTGGGAAAAACTTTCAGGGTTTATCAGCTGAATGTTCTTGAGCTGGAATTGAATTGAATTTTTATTAATAAAACAACCAAATAAATATAAATTAATAAATGTAAATAATAAATCAACACACCTTTATACAAACCCAAAGCAACTTTAAGATCGGTACAAGTGGAAATATAACACACAAGCCCTTTTTTGTAATCCATATAAAGAAAGCCTACTAGAACTAGAACTGTCAAGACCCAACTCTATTCTTCTGAAGCATAATGACTCTGAATCAAAGGCAAACTGAAATTTAATATGTTTTTCATTCTGCTAATAGGCCTACCATCTGAATCAAAAATGGTGGCACACTACATTACATCTAACATCCTTGGATATCAGGATGTCCTTCATGTGGTGTGAAAGAACCTGTGTTTGTCTGGGCTGTGTATGCATGAGTTGATAAATGTATAGATTTAAATTTCAGTCTAAAATATTGTACTGCTTCAGAAGACCCATTACATTAGCAAAAATAGCAATTCATCCAAAAATGAAAAATTAAGAAATATACTTAACCTTTCATAAAGTGATGATTTTCATCTCGCACAACACTAAAACCCATCAATTAAATCTGTGAATTCAACTTACTTCATTTAGGCCCATACTATTGCAGCCATCTTGTTGCCTTTGACATCCCAACACTCAACCCCCCTCAGAATGCTATGTGTAAGTACAAATGTATAAGAAGACATTGGTAACAACACTTTTTGGTAATGAAAGTACAAATGTCTAACAGGACTAAGCACTTTTGGTAAAGAAAGTGTTACACTTGATATTAAGTAAACAATTACTATGGATTTACCATGTAATTACTCTGATGTTACACAGCAGCGGCCAGTAAGTTAGGCTTTACATATAAATTGTGGTTGGTGTCCAGAAGTACTCTTTATATTAAGTGGACAGTTCCTGAGGAGTTACCATGTAAGTACACTGGTATTACAGTGGTGCACCAACTCCACCAACTCCAGATCCAACTTCTCCCACTTTACATATCCCGCCCGTTTCCACCCCCTTGATCCCATTTCCACCCCTAAACCTACCCATTTCGACCCCCTGGATCAAATTGTTCAATTTACTCTTATACATATCATTGTTACAAAATGTAGTAGGCTACTCTGTTACAAGAGTACTTAGTGAAGTGAAAAAAGTATTGTTACCAATGTATTTGTACTTACACATACCACTCTGAGGGTTGTTACATGTGTGTAGTTACAGAAATATTACAGTTGTAGATATTATGTATCAACGTGTACTTACGGTAGATGTTTTTGTTTCATTAACACTAATTTCCCAGTGTTTTAATAAGCTGTTGAAATATTGTAAACGATCTGTGCATAAGACGTTTCTTTTTGAAACAAGCACCAATAGCTTGAAAGACATCTGTATGTTCACGTGATAACATTAAAAACATCTGATTCAATTAATAACTGAATTCTTTGAAATTGAAAACCTAGTTATGTCACTAGATAGCGCTCTGATACATCATCCTCTTGGATCATTTTGGTCCACACTCCAAACCAGTTGGTGTCGGTAATGCAGCCAATAAACCAACATTTGATGCAGGATGCTATTTATGTCAAACGACACAACATGATAACTTTGCAGACCAACAAACACACACACAAATCTAGCAGACGAACCGGAACGGATGCTAGTGCTGTTGCCGGTGTGTTATTATTATGGTCATTTAGTGTTCCTGCACATGTGTATTGATGTTTTATTATCATGTAGCATTAAATCCTCGACACATTTGATGCTCTTTATTTGACTGAAATAATGTTTTGTCGGACCTCATACACTTGGTGGCTTTGGCTAAATAGCGTCTTTGTGTCTTTTTTCTTCGTAATGAACGCATATTTACTTATCACTTTAATGAAAAGCTTCAGTCTTGTGTTCCAGGAACGAATGGTTCCTCATTCTGTGTGTTGCTGAGGAGAGGTGTGCTGTTTTTATAGTTACCACCAGACTTGTGGTTTTCACCTGCTGGACGAGGAATCGGGTGAAAAGTCCCTCAGACGCACAATGAACGATACATATCTACAGACCAGAGTATGTCAGAGACTATATCATATCAGTCATGTGGGCTCTTTTGACCAGTAAACAACCACCCTCTCAGAACACAGTAACATAGGTACTACAATTTACCAGGACATTGCACTAACCACGTATTTGCTATTGCTTTTGTCTACTAAGATTAAAAAAAGTGGTTTGTATTGTTAGTTGGATAACACTCCTTCACCCCATCACTCATGTTGTGTTCCCTGATCCTCAGGCGGCGTTACAGAGCTGGAGCTGGAGCAGATATCCTGAGCACTCAACATATCTGATCTTTGCTATTATGATTGGAAACTTAAGGTGAGATCTGATTATGATCTTAATCTGACACTTTCAGTTTCAACCAGTGGTTTAGTATGGACAGAAGTCATGTTATGCTATTGAAAAAAATGGTTTGTTGGTTTCTCATCAAAGCTGATGCAAACAAAATAACTGATTAACCACCATCAAACACAAATCATAAATTGTAAATCATACATTGCATTTATTCATTAGATGACCCAGACACTGGCAGAAAACAAAACAAAAAACAGAATAGTTCTGCTTAGCAAGATTAGAAACTACTGAAACTACACTCTCAGAAAAAAGGTGAGCTCTCACTGGTGCATCACCTTTTTGTCCATTTAGGTACTAAAATGCACACTTAATGGGTAAATAAGATACAAAGGTGTACTTTTGCAAAAGGTACTGCACATGCCAGTTTGTGTACCTTTTTTTCTGAGAGTGAAGGACTGCTTCACTGCAGGATCACTGTTTGAGATCATCAAGCACACAAAGTATATACTATATAGACCTTTTTGTCAAAAATCAGCATTCAAGGGGTCATTACATGAGAAATCAAATTTGCCTTGATCTTTTGGCATATAAGAGGTCTCTGTACCATTAAAACATCGTGCAAGTTTCATAGCTTTAAATGTCCCCAATATGGTCTGGCACTTGCACTCTCAGACACTTGCACTTCCGCGAGTGACGTCACTTGCAGTCTTTTTTATTTTGTTCTATTTATTGACTAATTTTAGTTTGAATCACTCAGCATTTTACAACAGTAGCCAGGTGGTGAAGAAAAAAGAAACTAAATTACAATGTCACTTGCAATCGCACTTGCTCTTTCTACCTGCGACGTCACTTGCATTCGACACGAATCGTGTGCGTTGCCAATGGAGACAAGATGCTGTGGAGGTTAAACGATTAAAACTAATTTAGTACAATAACGAACAGGGTCCTGCAAGTCATCTGTAGGAGAAAAAGACGAGACCTGCAAATCCGTGGCTACAGAACTGCAGAAATGTTGAGCGATTCAAATAAAAAATAATCAATAAATAGAAAAAAGTAAAAAAATTAAAAAGACTGCAAGTGACGTCACTTGCAGAAGCGCAAGTGTCTGAGAGTGCAAGTGCAAGTCTGCAGCCAGACCCTTCTCAGATGACGTCACCAGGGCACAAATATTTGCATAAACACTGCCTCCAGAGCAAGACATCGACCTAGGCCAACCTCCGCCGTTCAGTCGCTAACACCTGATCATCACGCTGAATGCGAGTGTTGCGACGCGTCAAAAGCAAACAGAAATTGCAGTCACTGCCGATATCTTGTCCTCACTGGATACAGCACTGTAAAAAAAAAAAAGAAAAGTTGTTTCAACTTAAAATAATTTGTTAGCCCGCTGACTTAAATTTTTTAGTTTATACAACTAAAATATTCCAGTTGTCCAATTTTAAGTCAGCGGGGGTAACAAATTATTTTAATTTGAAGCAACTTTTTGGAACAATTTTTTTTTTTTTTTACAGTGAGTATAGAGATGCGCGTTCACTTTTTGGCACAGTCCACGCACTTGAATCTGTCGCAATCAGGCAAATGGAGTGAAAGAACGTTTGTTTTGATCCGTTTGGTTTAAACAGCTTGTTCGTGTCTTTGTACAGATATCAGAAGGATCCCAGCATAAGGAACAAGTGGATAGTTTAGTTTTAATGGCACCCCAGATCATGTTAGAGGATTGATCGGATGATTTTGTTTTGAAATCGAGGCACAGTGCCATGGAGAGTTCACAAAGAAACATTTGTTGAAAGATGAAGCGGTACTAGATCTGACTGCAGCTGCATCACTAACCGTAAGTAAATTAATTCTTAATGCTTTGTCTGGAAATGACCGTTTTCTTTTGATTATGTTGTCAAAACACTCAAAACATGCAATAGCGAGGGAGTGTTGATACCGTTTCCTATGCAGTGACATTAGCAGTGGCCGATTACTGAGAAGCCTTAAAGGACCCAGCCCTTTTAAAAACAGGCTGTTTCTGAGAAAGGTTCAGAATGAGGGTTAAAAAAATAAATAAATAAAAAAGGAACATTTTAAAATGATTTAAAAAAAAAAAAATCCATGACCCCTTTAATGATTTTAGTATTTTGTAGTAAAGTGGCATCCCTGTAGAGCAGAAGACGATGGTTTCATGTGAGCATAAATGAAAAATCCTTGCAACGACATGCTGATCACACAGACTGACACCTCAGACACACTCGCACCGTCACGCTATAGACACCTCAGATACACTCACACTGACACCTCAGACACACTCACACGGCACGGCACACACTCACACAGACATAGTACTGACACCTCAGACACAGATACACACTCAAACAGACACTATTAACACCTTTGTCACACACTAACGAACTGCCATCGAATGCAAGCATCCAGCAGTAAACACATTCTCATGCACAAACTGTTTTTTCTACCCAACAGATCAAACCACATTTCTGTACAGATGTTAATAATCAATACCACAGCAGAGTTCACTTTGTCACCTTTTGACAACAAGTTTGCATCTATGTTTTGCAAATGTGAAAATAAATGCTCATCCATAGACCACAGTGTCTGAGGGCGTTGCTGGAGGTTCCCGATGAAAATGATCTGACAATAAATGTCTTGTATTTAGAACAGCATCAAAGTTTGATCATCTTCTGATTTTGATTGGTGCATATTCCACATGATCCTCTTCAACTTTCTGTAAAACCAAACAAACAATTATAACACAATATATAATAATAATGATAATGATAACAATAACAACAATATTAATACTGGTTTTTATTTAAATGGGTTTTTTTGTAGTACAAAGTCTTTTATAAACACATGGTGTGGTTGTGTGATAGTGATAGCTATGAAAGCTCATTACTGCCTTATGCCTGTTGCAATAATCAATATATTGAGTTATTGCACAATATATGTAAAATGCGGACAAGTTAAAAGAAGGCAACATTTGAGCCCAATAGTGTTTTCCTTACAACTCCAGACTCCAGTGTGGAAGTCTGAATCGACTCAAAGCCACACTTCACAGTTCTGGTGCATATGTGAATGTAACAACGCAAAATGGTGCTCTCTCACAGCCAGCGTATAGGGAGTTTCACAAAGGAGAGAATGCATTTTTGCATTCCGCTTGTGCTGATTATTTATTTATTTATTTATTTTTGGATGTTTGAAAAAGTGCATTAGATGGATGTGTATATTATCATTATATATTTAGTGGCATAAAATGGTCTTAAAATGACAATAATACCAAATTATTTCTGGGACAATACATTGCTCAACAAAAAGTAGTTATTGTGACAATAAGAAAAAAAATAATGCTCTGGTAAATCATAATAATAATAAAAAAAGGCATACAAAGTCAAAATTATGTGATTAAAAATGACAAATTATAACATAAGTCAGAAAATGATATATGCAAGTTAAAATTAGTATGTAATAATTTCAACATTTTCAATTAGAATTTTAAATTGTTAGTTTCATTATTTAAACTTTGTATATGAGATATTCAGCTTTTAAGTTATAATTTTGAATTTTTTTATCTCATACTTTCAATTTAATATGTCATAATTTCTGTGATTTACCAGAACATGATTTTTGTTTCTTAAGTAGTGGAATTGAACTTATATATTATCCAGACAAAATCAAAAGTACACACTGCTCTACATTAGACTCTCTTCTAAAATTATAAGGTAACAGTTTACACTAAGGTTTCATTAGTTAACAGTACTTAACTACTTTAGTTAACGAACTGAGAATGAACAATACTTCTACAGCATTTAAAAAAAAAAAATCTTAGTTAATATTAAATTAAACGTGTTATTAAAATCAAAAGTTGTGTTTGTTAACAAGTTAATGCACTGTGAACTAATAGTGAACAACTGTACTTTTTATTAACTAACATTAAGAAAGATTAATAAATACTGTAGTAAATGTATTGTTCATTGTTATTTCATGTTAGTCAATGCATTAACTAATATTCACAAATGACACCTTATTGAAAAGTGTTACCAATTATATAAATACTCAAGAAATTAACAATAAATTGTCTTACTGATTTCGGTGCGCTTCTTTTGCAGAATGTCGTCTCGGCATAAGTGATCTCTTCTTCACAAGTCTCAGCTGTTTTAACTAATAACATGCACAAACTCAGTCTTAATTAGATCTGGTTCTTCACAGTCTATGTGTTATTATTAGGGCTTTCATATTTAACACCAAAGTAACACTCAAAGATTTGAAAAAAGCCATTAACAAATTAATTATAGCCATTAGGCAATAGGCCTATAACACAAATAGTTTCTAAAAGAGTGTTTATCATTACATCTAGAGAGACACATAAATCACACATTAATTTATACATAAATCAAACACAAATGTGATGTTTAACAAAGTATTTTACAATCTGTTTTATTTAATCATCACTTAAGTTCAACAAGCACAACAAAAGATATCATTCATATGAATATCAGATCACCAGCCACATCTTTACGCATGTAAGATTGTTCATAAAATGGAAATCAGATAAAAAAGTTTTTTTGTTTTTTTTGTGCGAGTGAGATGATTAAAGAAGGACGTTCAGTGTCATTATACACAAATATACATTTATTATAACAATGAAAATTATAATAATAATTTTAATTAAATGATAAAATAGGGCTATCCATTGGCTAAAATATTGAGAACATATTTTAGAATTATTTCTAATTTTACTTGTTTATAAGGAGAAGATAATACTTGCCCGTTTTTCTGTGTTTCTTGCAGATGCAGAAGATCACAACTACAGCTACAATCAGAGATCCAGCAGCAGAAACAGAGATCAACACTATCAGAGAAACTGGAGGAACTGAAGTAGAATAAAAGAGAGACAGTCATTAATGTAAGTGATTGAATCAGTCTGATCTACAACAGAAGACAGAGATCAGCTCAATGAATAAACACATATGTCAGCGCTGCTGTACCTGCACATGCGTGACAGAGCTGACTGATGTCCAGATGTTGAGTCTGGTTGCTGATGGGATTGTTGAGCACACAGCTGTAGGTGTTTTTATCCTGATATTCCACCTCCAGAGGTAGAGAGAGACTGATGCTGAGATCAGACACACTGATGCTGGACAATAAACTGTTTCCTTTGTACCAGGAGAGAGTCACATCACTCACATTCACCACTGAACACAACAATGAACAATTTTGCTGTGATGATGATGATGATGATGATGATGAAGAACACTGTGAAGAGTTACTGCTGATGACAGGAACAGGCAGATGAGCTGAAAACGCATGAGAGAATAAGAGGAATATGAACACATTCTCTGATTTTCAACATTGTGAATTGTAGTGAATCTGTAGATTTAGTGTTGAGTGAGTGTTTAGTGTGTTGACGGTCACTGAATGTGTCTGTCATCTCAAAATATAAAATAAATATATATTTGACTATGTAAATAGAATATGTGAACATTTTAACAAGTGATCTCTACTCACCGTAGACAGAAACGTTGAATGTTGTTGATGTCCTTTTTGCTCCACTTATCTGTAGTTCGTAACATCCAGCGTGTTCAGTTGTGATGTTTGTGATGGTCAGAGATCCAGTTTGTTTGTCCAGCTTCAGTCTGTCTCTGAATCTCCCATCAAGAGCATCAGACGAGAAGTTTTGCTGGTTTTTGTTTATTCTAGCAATTCTTTTCTTTTCAGCTCCATATGTCCACAGTATGCTGTCGCGTTCAGGTATTTCAGTAAGATCAGTGTTTAGAGTGACAGAATCTCCCTCCATCACTGACACTGAGTCACCAAACACACCTGATGAACAGATTGTACATGGATTAAATCCTCTGATGGTTGACAAACCCTGAAATCAGCTTCATTTACATGTGAAGTTACAGAAACCCGCTACTGTTACCAATACAGAGACTGTTAGAATCAAACAGACAGAGAAAACACTGAAGCAGCACTTACAAATTGCTGGAAATATATTTTAAATATCAATTAATAAAGTATATGGCAGCATAATTTATGAAACAGGAGAAAAAAACAGATATAACGAACTACAACAACCTCGAGCCCCCTTCATAGTAGCTTAATGCTACAGTTCTACCACAAAATGTCAGTTTTAAACACAGTGATACACGAGATATTCACACTAAATACCTTATTGATGCAACACATCTTTAATTTTTTATTTATTTTAAAGTCTAGAGGACAATCGATGTTTAAATTTTCATGATTTATTGACAATAAATACATGATAATTATTGTGGATTGAAAGTACAGTTTTAATTGTGCTAAATATAATAAATATATAGATATATAGAGATTTAGATCGCTGGATAGTCTTCTATGCACTATAATGTTCCTGCACATTTTGACTAGTGAGTTTCCATGACATTTGTAGATTAGATGTTTTTTTTTGTTTTTTTTTAGAAATGTATTTGTAAAAGAACAACATATGGCCTGATATATAAAAATAAAAGCAGCTCAACAGAAAGTTCAAACTTTCTGAACATTCACATTCACTGATTCACTGCAGGTATCTCCATTATTATTCATGACGTTTTCCAGACCTGGAAACCTTCCAAAAACCCCAAAAGATTATATTATATTCAATATTCATGATTTTTTTGGTACATAACAGCAGATTAAAATAATCTAATTCTAATTTACTCTGAAATGGAAAAAAAAGCCTTTTTTTTTGTAACTTACCAGTCAGACTCAAGCTGCACAAACAGAACAAGACAAACTTGTGAAACATTTTCTTCAGTGTGTGATCTAACGGCAGAACTGTTGAAGTGTCGTGTGAATCCTCCCCTGACAGCATTTTACCCTCCTAGTTCACATCCTGCATTTGCATATGATATAATGGTATACTTCATCTAGCCCTTAAGATTTTTACTGGTTTTAATGGATAAAAAATATTATTGATTTTTATCAAAAGGTAAGTGTTCATATTAGAAGGGTTCATATCACTGCCTCAGTGACAGCTTTTCTTCTGAGAGTCTAGTTACCCGACTGTGTGAAATGGCTACAAGTAGAACATTATTGTGTGAATTGTGGATGAACTCCATTTCACGGTGAAGATATAGTGATTTTAAAATCATGTATATTCTAAATTTTAGTGACTAGAAAAACCCAGAATTCAAATTTAAAACCATGTTACGATCTCACAGTACTGGCTTTAATTAGGTTTATCTTCTGAGTCAAACTGAAACCAGCTGTGGTTAATAATCTAAATTGTATCCATTGGGTGGACAAACATGTCAGTGACTAATTTGTAGGTGACAAGTTTCTTCCTGTCCTGCTACTATTTACAGCGTTGTAAGTTTCTTTAATTTACTGGATAAAAAACAAAAAAAACAATTAAAAACAATAGCAAAATCATCTGTCACACTTTAGTATAGGGTCCAGTTCTTACTAACTTCATGCCATTACCAGCAATGCATGAAATGGGCCCAAAATCATTGAGATTGGTAGAAAGTGGCCTGGTCTGATGAATCAAGATTTCAATGCCGATTACCAACAGAGGCTTACAGCACCTTTATGCACTGTTGAGTGGACACAGGCCAACATCAGTGGCAGTGTTATGCTGAGGCGAGGCAATGTTTTCTTGGGTCACTTTAGGCCCCAAAATCTATAATCTAAGTGTACTCAGTTTAATGATGTACGTGAATGCAAGCGGTCAACGCATGCACTCTTGAAAGCTTCATTCATGTCTAGTGTCTGCTATATTTTTCCCCATAATTTATGACTGATAATGTTGTGGCACGCCGGGGTTATTGCTGGTCTGGATCGCAGTCAGTGAAGTCAGAAAGGCTCAAAACAGCAGAGTTTCAGGTGTCAAAGGAAGACTTTATTACAAAGTAACAAAGCCGAAGAGTCAGCCGCCACGTCCACTGTCTCTCTGGTCTTTGCTTGTTCAGATGCTCCAATTTATACACTCTGACAATGTATTGACAATGTATTAACCTTGGTTCTTTCTATTTTTTACTTGCCATATCTTTTTGGCTCGCCACCAATATTTTGCACGCCTTTTGATCCGTTATCTAATGGTGGAATATTGCTGAATCTCCCTTTTTAAAATTATATGGCCTCCCCTTGTCTGGAGGTCATTTCATCCTCTTTGATGTCTGGTGGCCTTCCCTTGGCGTCTGCACCTGGCATCATGTAAACTCACAATGAACTAGCATGTGAACTCACGATGACCTCACAGTCTATGCTACTTTAACCCATTATTCAATACTTTGATATTACATTCTCTTTTCAGTAATAGTAATAAGATAATAACATTTCTGTATTTTACTACTGAATTACACAATAATAACAATAATTTTTTAACACTTTTAAACCAAAGCTGGGCTTTCCCATTCCCTCTCGCTCACAAGTGTTTGTCAATGCGGCTGTCTTTTGTTGTTCCCTCTCTTTAGTTTTGTTTTCTACTGTGAAACAACGGCCCGGGACAGTGTTGCCACCTTGTGGAACAACTGATTACTGCAAAAAGTCAATGCTCATGTGCGACCTGTGCATACAAAAATATGCAGAAATTTGCGTCTGTATGCTGACCCTCGTGTAAAAAGTGAAGTATAATTTGGGATTTACCACAGGATAATGCATCATACCACGCTGCCAGAATAATCAAGGAGTGGTATGAGGAACATGATGGTGAATTTCTGTCAATGCCTTGGCCTCCAAAATCACCTGACATGAACCCAATAGAACATATGTTGTTCGACTTGGAAAAGGGGGATTGTGCAACCACCACCCTGCAATATACGGGAACTGGAGGACCAGTTGTTGACATTATGGTACCAGATACATAAGACACCACCTCAACGAATCAATGCCTCGTCGCATGGCTACTGTTTTGCGGTCTAAAGGAGGTCCTGCAGGTTATTAGGTGGCCATAATGTAATGGTTCATTGGTGTTTATAAAAAATCTACTATAATCTCTCATCTAGGAATATTTGATTTAGATATTTTACTAGATCTCGTCTGTTTTGTTTACTAAAGCTGTCAGTAGATTATAGACTCGTACCCAAAACCAGCTTCAAAAACAAAACTAATTTCACAGCACTTTAATTTCAAGTGTCTGGATTTTAACAACTAAAGATCAACAGCACCATCAACTTTATGAGCTTCAGTGTTTCAATCACTGGTGACTATAACTTAGCCATTCACTGCATTTTCATTTGAGGAATGTAAAACATACATTTTTAAATCAGTCCAATAAATGAAAAATTGAGCTTTGACTCAGCATTAAAACATAATGAAGATCATCTCTATCAACTTCACATGCACATCAAGTGACAGCAAAGTTTGGAGAAACAATTTTCATATTATGTGTTATGTCACAAGACTCTTGCAGTCAACTGTTGCATAGTGCTGTAATGCTGTTTTAGCTGCTGTTATTTAAAACACACCAGATGGCGCCACACTGTAAAAAGTGATAAGTTGACTTAACTTTAAAATGATTAAATAATAATTTAAAAAATAAAGTTAAGTGAATTTGACAATTCACTTAACTTTTTTTTTAATTATTATTTACTAGATAATTTTAAGGCAACAGGTTTCCTCATTTTTATTTAAGTTAAGTCAACTTATCACTTTTTACAGTGCACTTGAAAAGAAAAGACAGTATAAAGACATTTTATTCCAATAAACTGAAGTAATCTGTGTTTAATTGAGTTTGTTGTTGTTGTTATATATTATTATAAACTGCAGTGACTATGAAAACAGCAATATCTACTTTTAGTGCCCTCTATTGTGTAAAATGTGAATTTTTGTTGCGTTTTTGCTTTGGACACTAGAGAGCGATGATGTCCTTGTGCTGAGTTTGCCAGTTTTCTCTTCATACTGTGATAAAGGATTGTTGAAAATCTGACAGTAATCAGTGTTAAGTGCTGTAAGGTTAACCCTGCTTGACTTAAATGTCTTAAAATAATTAACTGTTAGTTAAAAATAATCAAAAAGTAATCACATGTAATCAGTCACATTAGATTTAAATAAAGTGCATGAAATAATTACACTACTAATTACATTTTAAATAGGGTAACTTGTAATCTGTAACCTATTACATTTCCAAAGTAACATTCCCAACACTGAATACAACTTAGGACAGTGCATGCCAAAAATAAATAAAAATAAATAATCAATGTGGCACAAACAGCAGAGAATAAATATGAACTAAAAGGTGTGAGTCAGGGCTCATATGAGCTCTCTAGGACATGTTTCATATTTCTAAGTTGAGAAATCTGTTCTCTGAGGTGAATAAAACAGAGCGATTAAAAAAAGATAAGCGTTTTAAGGCACCACTGTCTCATTATCTCTCTCCAACCACGACAAATACGGAAGTAAATCTAACCCCAGATGATAAAGAATTGACTCTCTTTCTTCCGGTGTTGTGCAGAAAGGGGCTGACAGTTTCCGTTCACGTTCATTGTATGAAAAAAAGGTGATAATGATCGACGACAGGCTGTCATTCTGCCTAATAGAACTCATGCAGGATTATTACGGTGAGTAAATTATTATTATTATTATGGCCGATCTAATCATTCAATATAATAATAGTAAGCAATAAAAATATAAATTATCTTAATTCACGTAACACGAGTTCGTTTATTCAATAGCCTAGTATTCATGCATCGAAAGTGAAAGTGATATAATGTGACAACATAATAAGCAGTTAATAAATCGTAGTTGAAAAGCATGTTAAGATCACTTAAACAATAATGTTAACGGCTGATCATTGTGATCTGATCACCGAAAACGTGGTGTTACTTTCATCTCATCTCACTTTGCGTCTTCTCAGCCAATCATCGTGGAGAGTGACTCTCTCTCTCTCTCTCTCTCTCTCTCTCTCTCAATTCAATTCAATTCAATTCAATGTGTGCTTTATTGGCATGACAATTGTTACAATGTATTGCCAAAGCATAGTGTTTACATTAAATATAGAACAAGTATGTATAAAAAAAAAAAAAAAAAATACATGCATGTATATATAATTAAACAAAATAGAACAAATCAATTCTAGAATTCTGTGAACAGTTTAAAAGTGTTTGTTTGTGTGTGTGTTTGTGTGTGTGTGTGTGTGTGTGTGTTTGTGTTTGTGTGTGTGTGTTTGTGTGTGTGTGTGTGTGTGTGTGTGTGTGTGTGTGTGTGTGTGTGTGTGTGTGTGCATGTTTATGTGGTTTATGAGGACACAAATTTGTATAATGACATGGGTATGACAGAGGTATTACAATATGAAGGTGGTTTATGAGGACACTGCCTATGTCCCCATAATTCAAAAGGCTTAAAAAACATACTAAATGGTGTTTTTTTTTTATCTAAAAATGCACACTGTCTCCTGTGAGGGCTAAGTTTAGGTGTAGGGTTGGTGTAGGGCAATAGCACACACAGTTTGTTCAGTATAAAAACCATTACGCCTATGGAGAGTCCCCATAAACCACAAAAACCAACATGTGTGTGTGTGTGTGGGCGCATCACTGATTTGTTGACTCCTCCCTCTTTTTGTGACAGGCATCAATGTATCTTGCTGCTAGTGAGATACAATCTTGTTTTTCACCTAATAAATACTGAAGTTGTGTTTTCTTGTTTAACATTTTAAAGTCAGGGTAAAGTGTTTCAAATTTGGGATAAAATGCCTCTCTAATGTGTTGATAGTTAGGACAGCTGGTGAGGAAGTGTTGCTCTGTCTCCACTTCTCCATGAGTACAGTATGGACAGATGCGGCTCTCTCTGGGCAGCCAGTGCTGTCGATATCTGCCCGTCTCTATAGTCAGAGTATGACCGCTCAGTCTGTACCTCGTCATCTGTCTTCTTAGTTTACAGTCTTTCACTACTCAGATATTCTGCAGTTGTGTAATCTCTATTTAGGGCCAAATAAGATTCAAGTTTACTTTGTTTTTCTGTTGTTTCTTTCCAATAGGTTAGATAATTTTCTTTTTGTTCTTTTATAATTTGGTTGGGCCAAATTTTGTGGCTGATTATTTCAGTGTCCTGCTGCTGGATGTTAGTCATGTTAGTCTGTGTTTGCAGCTTCAGGACCATCTGAATCAGGGGACTTTTTTCAGGGTTCACTTCGTGGTTTTTAAGGGCTTTAAAATGATAAGAGTTGGGGTCGCTCATTTTTAAGTGTTTCCAAAATTTGATGGCTCGTTTCTCAATGTGCATTAGTAGAGGGTATTGGCCTAATTCTGCCCCTAATTCTCTCTCTCTCTCTCTCTCTCTCTCTCTCTCTCGAGCACAATTGAACGTCCCTGCCGCTTTTAGGTCGACGTTTCCAAACCGAGGTCATTAACTAGGTAGCCTACTAAGGTAGTTATTTATCTATTGTGGTAATTTACAGTTTGTGTCAAAAAGTTGTTGATCTAGATCAGGGGTTTTCAAACTTTTTTGTCAGCCGAACCCCTTTGACATAAATTATTTAATTAAAGTACCCTGATATTTTAATTAAATATTTCAATAATTTAATTGCACATTTGCACAATAGTTTAACTTTAAAAACTATTTTTATCAGTTTTAAAGATTCAGTAATATTTATATAGCTAATTGTTATTATAAAATAAAAATCATATTACTTTAATTTACAATGTATTACAATTAGGGCCGGGACTTTAACGCGTTAATTTAGATTAATTAATTACACAAAAATAACGCATTAAATTTTTTTAACGCATTTTAATCGCCCTTATTTTTGCACCGCGGAACGTTTCTCACTGGATGAGTTTCGGCGGACCGATTATACTGGAGCACCAACTAGCGTTCAGACCCATAAGCTGTGTCCAAATTCAGGGTCTGCATCCTCCTTAGGATCCTTCCTACCCGGTTGAAGGAGGAGGGATCCTCCGACGTCCGCAAAACCCGGAAGTCGGTGTTTGTGAATTTGGACAGCCTACCCTTCTTTCAGTTCCCTCCCTTACCCTTTGCTCATATCCTGTCGCCTAGCAACCGTGACAGCGCCAAGCAAGAAGCGGGAAAATGGACAAACAAAGAGTTATTCTCCTCATTTTAATTCTTTTGGAAGAAATAAAGCAATTAAATACTTTCTTTGCTCGTTGTCGGAGAGTTTTTTATATCAGACTACAAGACAGTCACATCCAGGTAAGCCATTATAGCCTATTTTTATTTGTTTTTAAGTATTCTACTAATTTCTCCTACAAATTCATTGAGCCGAAGCATAAACTTTAGCTTGTTTTGTCAGAGAAACTCCTCTCCCACTCCGCTACCGCTCGCTTCGTCCGCCATTACGCTCTGCCGAAAAGAATTATGGGATAGGTAGGACGGGAAAGGATCCACCACACCCATCCTTCCAATTCGGGGAAAAGGAGGACGTATTTGTGGGCCGCATTTGAAGGGTCCTACGAATTTGGACAGCCTTCGTCGCGGCGCTGTGACGTAACATCCTTCAAATGAGTACTCCGAAGGATGCAGACCCTGAATTTGGACACAGCCATAGACTGTAAAAAAAAATGGACGTAGTGTCCGTGACGTCACTCATAGGTTTCTGAAGAGCGTTTTTGAAGCCTAAAGTGGGCGGAGCCGACCGCCGCCATCTTGGCAACGCGTCACCGCGCCTCACTCCCGGATGATCCAAAATGGGCAATGAGGCGGGACGTGGGCGGAACTGAGGTGCCTGGTTGTCTGTATATAGTATGCTTTATTAATCATGTTCTCACTGAGTTTCGTCTTTTAAAAACAGTTTTAATCGGTTTTAATTCTTTAAGCCACAGAGTTTGTATTATAGCCTAACAGTTTTCTATTGGAGGAAAACGCTTAACCAGTAACGTTAATTACAGGCCTAACGTTACAGCCAATCACAGTCTGTCGGATTCTGGAGTGTAGTTAAGTTTTAAATAAAATTATAAAGAATAAATAAATTAATAAATAAAATTACATTACAATATCACTCACCGGAAAAAATGGAGCCTAGACTTGGACAGTCTGTTAGCACAATTAACCGCACAACAAGCCATTTTATTAGATAATTTTAAGAAATAATAACGAAAAAAGCCATAGACTGTATAAAACAAAAACAGAAACACGGCAGAGATGCCAAGTTCAGCCGCTGAGGTAACGTGACGGCTAACAGACAGCAGATAGAGACAGCAACGTCAATCAACCTGTCACTCAAGTGGCCACGCCCTTAATTATGCAGAAGTTTAAGGCTTAATATAATTTAAATGGATGAGTTATAAAAAAATTCACCCCCCTCACAGTTGTCACGAAGGGCAAAATTAGCTATATAGACCAAAATAAATTGTTGTACCAGGCTGTAAACATGTTTTTTTCTACTGTAAAGTTGGGCATTTTAACATGGAGAGTCAATGTGATTGACTCCCTTTTGGAGCCAGCCTCCAGCGGCTAGTCGATGAATTGCAGTTTTAATCACTTCCGTGTTGGTTTCACTAGAGGGAGCGGGAGGTTGCCGCTTGGTTCAGACAAAAACAAACCACAGTGAACATGGTCAAAGAAGCTGATGAGACCGCTTTGGTTGGCCCTGTGGATGGGAAATTTTGTTATAAAAAACGAATGGATGGAAGCGTCGATAAGAGTATGGTTGTGTGCAAGCTATGCAACAAGGAATTCGCATATCACCGCAGCACATCGAGCCTCAAGTATCACCTCATGTTCTGAATGTACTTGAAAGTATTGTGTTTTACTTAAAAAAACAGTTTACAGAAGGTATACCTACCTATAGGGTACCTGAATTTCTGAAATGTAGGCTACTATATTTCTAAATATCATATTGCTACACTTAATGGCAATATTGCACTGGTCTGTTGGACTTGGTTGAACAAAAATAAACAATATTTTGTTGCTTAAGCTTATGTATTCAGTCATTATTCAATGGTATACTAAAAATCCATATGAAAAAACTTACTTCTCACTGTTCTCAGGTCAAATATTTATATGCGATTAAAATGCGATTAATTTCGATTAATTAATTACAACGCCCCTAATTAATTAGATTATTTTTTTTAATCGAGTCCCGGCCCTAATTACAATTTTTTTTCACAATACTTTTTTTAAAATACAGGATTTTCCAAAAAGATAATTATTTTATACATTTAAGATTTTACATTTACATGACAGTTGTATAAACCTGTAACATACATTTGCAAAAACGTTTTAATGTATTTTGTTATTTTTTATTAATTCGCTAATCGTATACGCTTGTAGACATACCTTGTAACAACTCATGAACTCCCTGCAATTCCCTCATGAACCACCAGGGGTTTGCAAACCCCACTTTGGGAAACCCTGGTCTAGATAAATAGCTGTATTCTGTATGTTTGACACATGTATGATAATTTTCTTCCAAATACAATCATTTTGAGCTTCTGGTATGATACTTGGACATTTCCAATCTGGCACACTGTCTTGTTACCAGGCAGTGCTTCTCCAGAATGAATAGGCCTATATATAATTAGTTTAATTTTCCGAATACAGTGCACAGCATAAATGAGTTCACCCCTCTGAATAAATATAAATATGTATTTTCTTAATGATCATTAATATAATTCATAGAAAGATGGCAAAAATAAAATGTATTAAACAAATGCTTAATAAAACCAACAAAATATATAATATATATGAGTAAATTAGCCAATTTTGTTTAAATGAAGGATTGCAGAAATGAGATCACCCTAGATTTAATTCAGCAAATGTATAATATTCTAGTAGGTACTTAGTATGTCCTCCAGAACTTTAAGTATACTGCTCTGACCCTTCTTGGCACTGAGTGTACAAGTTCATGACAAATTTTCACATCTGTCCTGTTTAACTCCTGGAGAACGATCTCCTTGAATGCTCTGGTCTTTAATGGGGAGTTTTGCTCAGCTCGTCTCTACAGAATCCCCCACAGCTGCTCAAGAGCGATTAGATTGAGGGAAATACATGTCCACTGAAGGATTTTCACCTTGGGAGAATGAATATCTTCATTGTCATGCTGAAAAAATGACCAATAATGCAGGGAATGAGGGGAGGCATCTTCTGTTTCAAGTTTTTGTATTCTATCACAGTAGTGTGTGAATTAATGACAGGGTTGATAAAGCACAACTCCCTCAGACCTTCAGCACTCATTCATCCCTATATAAAAGCTTTACTACCACTGAACGTCACTGTGGGCACCAAGCACTTCTCACTGTACTCCTGCTCTAGCAACACCAGAACATTTTGGATGCTTTTGGATCCGAAATGATTGACTTGGTCTCTTGAGACCAGAGTATGGATTCCCAGAAGTCTCTATTTTGTAAATATGGGCCTTGGAAGAGGTTAAATGAGTTTATTTTGCTTATTCTAGTGGTGAAAACAACCATGCATGTCACTTCTGCAGGCTGCGTCATACTCTGTGAGATAAAGTGTTACTCTTTTCATAGCTTTTGCCGGCTCTGAGACACTTGCATGTTATTTCTCCTGCTCTTTTCCTAGTCAAAATTCACTCATCACTAAATGAAAACTTAAAGTGTAGACATGATTATTTCAGGAGCCTTGTCATCAGTCCATTGTTTTTGAATGTCGCTACTACTTCTGCTGTATTTTCACACTTAAAACAATAATTTGGTATTCCTCTTGTAACATTGTCCTCTTTTATGCTAAGAAATAAGTCACGTGGCAGTTCTCTCCCAAGTGGTTCCACTGCTGCCAGCATTAGTCTGAGTATGATTCAGTGGGCTATGTTGCAAAGGGCTCTGTATTGAGTAATAGAGTTACATTAGTACGCTTTTTCTTGCTGAGTGTTGGACTATTCAATGACTGTGGAACGTCACTGCCCCTTGAGGAAATAGGGAGTATGCTAGAATATGCTGGAAAGTGTGTCATAAGAATAATCAGTTGTTGGTAAGAATCCGTAGTAGAGTGTGGAGTGCATGAGAGTTTCCTCATTTCTAGTGAATTTGTTTAATCGTGTGCGTGCATCTAAAAAACCCACAAAACCTTATCTGCTAGTGGAAATAAACCTTCTGTAAAGCAAGAAGCATCTTCTTTGCGTTTTGATCAGCCGTACCATAGTGATTAATTCACCCGAACCACATTAGTAACTACAGTACAGGCTATGCTACACTTTTAATTGTCAGGAAATGACTTGTGTTTTTTTAGTTTTATTTAGTAACTTTCAGGAGAGTGTACTCATTTTTGCAACACAACATTTTATCACTTTGATAAGAAAATCTTATTTTGCTGAATAATTTTGTCATTTTTTCAAGCAGGCTTGATGGAAAATTATATCTCCAAAGAACCCTAACATGTCATATAAGTGTGGCATATAGGAAAGTAGGTCAGGTGGGCGGCGTTAGTAAAGGGTTTTTAGGTGAGCCGTCCATGTGAACCTGGTGACATAAATTAGAGGGCGACTAGTTATTTTTACGAGCGAATGCCACATGTTAATGGAATGCCGCTAGCACAATATTTCAGTACAGCACAGGGGAATGAAAAATGCGAAGCACCATTGTGTGAAGTCGTCTGCATTTAAAGAAGACTAACCGTTTTGGAAAACTCTGTGATGTGATGAATATGCAAGATTGGTAGCTGTCTATTGCTGTGTGATTTCAAGTTGAATTGTTTCAGGTATAGGTTTTTATATGATATGGAATGTATATTTTTAAATTGTGAGTCTGGTATTCTGATTTGTTCTTTTGTGTAATAGTAAAGCGGTGTTGTGTGCCAATTAGACACAGTGCTCGGTGAGTGCGTGGAGAAATGTGAGGTGGGAGAGACATCTTTCGTTTTGTTTTTCTCAATTGTATTGTGTTGTTTCTTTTGAAATCGTATTTTCTTTTTTCTTTTTTTGTCTGGTTCCTGATAATAACTATAGACTTTCATAGCTTTTATAGTTTAACGGCATTGGGCAATGTGCAATAATTCCCTTTAAAGTTTCACAGAAGTGTGCTGATTGCAGTGTATGGTGTGGGTGACTGATTAATTTGTGGTGTGATTCCCTGTTTGTGTATTGGGTTTTGTATTTAAAGGGTTTATGACCTGCCTTGCCTGTGTACATTACATTATATCCTTTTTTTTTATTTTTTATAATTGGTCTTGTTGTGAAGCAAATGTCTTAGCAACGATATATGTATATGCAGGTGTAATAAGAAATGTATGTGATTTTTGTGCACCTGCCTTTCTCCTTTACATTTACATTTATTCATTTAGCTGACGCTTTTATCCAAAGCGACTTACAATTGCTATATATGTCAGAGGTCGCACGCCTCTGGAGCAACTAGGGGTTAAGTGTCTTGCTCAGGGACACATTGGTGTCTCACAGTGGATTCGAACCTGGGTCTCTCACACCAAAGGCATGTGTCTTATCCACTGCACCATCACCACCCTTTAATTAGGATATGTATGAATATCTCATTAGTCTATTAAATGTCTATACATTGTCCCTGTTATTGACAGTTTAATCTGACCTTTGGTTCACTTCTGGGTACGGTAAGGCATATGAAGGCCACATAAGAGTAATTTCTGAATTTACGTTTTAGAGGGGGTGGTGTACTCATTTATGCTGTGCACTGTAAATGCAGGAGAGGTGGGATAGAGAATTGATATAGTGCATACACTTAGTTTAAGTTGCAAAAGCATTTACATTTTACGCCCTACTGAAGGTAATAATTAAAACTGACCATTTGCATCTCTTCACTGGCCACCTGATGCTCTCACACACAAAACTTAATTCAGACTAACTGATCAAATCAACTTGCAACAGTCAAAATAATCTTGCCCTTTTATTTTGTTTTACACAATGCTGAATCATTTTTGTTTTTCTCCTGGTTCTGGGCTGCATTAACAGTCACGTTAAAACCACGTTTTCAATCTGATATAAAAATTTGGGGCTTACCATATATTTATATGTATGGTTTTTATAAGTGTGAATGTAGATTGATATAGTTGCATTCTATGAGAGATACAAAATTTTGTTGTATGCTGCATGCAATGACAATAATATTAAACTTAATAATATTAAACAAAATATTAAACTTTCTTACAAAAGTTTAATATTTTGACATTGGCTTTATTTTTGGATTTCCTGACTTTTTTATATATACATTTCCTGTCTATCCAGCAGCAGCAACAGGGATCAGCACTATCACAGATACAAAGTCTGGAGGAACTGAAGGAGAATAAAAGGCAGACAGTCATGAATGTAAGTAAATCATGATCCTTCATAAGTCATAATATGCCTATTTGATACTCGGTTATTATCAGTGCTTAATATTTTTATGTAACCTGTGATACTCTTTTCAGGATTCAATGATGAATAAAAAGTTAAAAAGAGCAGCATTTATTCAAATATAAATCTTTTCTAACAGTATAAGTCTTTATCACATTTTATCAATTGAATGCATCTTGCTGAATAAAAGTTTTAATTTATTTCATAAAAGGAAAAAATGTACTGATCCCTAACTTTTGAACAGTAGTGTATATTTGTCACGGTTTGTGGGTGTGTGTTCTTCCGCTGATGAGCAAAGCAGGTTCAGCTATGACTCATTCAGCTTATGGGGCAGGTGGGCTTCACTCGAGCTGCTATTGGAGGCAGGGGCAGAGGAGACCAGTGGTGGTGCGATAGGCGGAGTGATGGCCTCAGTTCTCAGGTGCTGGAGTTGGGCGGACAGGTCGGTCACCTGAGCTACCAGCATTTGAATAGCTTATCCCGTGACTCCCAGTTGATCCATACGGGTGGCATTACTCGCCAGGAAGTTCTGGAGCTCAGACGCACAAATCGCTGAATCCATTGGTGGTCAGATCGTTCTTTCATGGCAAAAAGAGGATTCAAATGCGAGTGCAGGTAAAACAGTTTAATGATGAGTTGAAGCAAGCAGGACACAAGGATCAGTAGCAGGTGCAACCGGAGAGAATCCTGGAAAGGAGGATGCAGAGTACAGACCATCCAGAACAGGAATCCAGTCAGTATGACCGCAGAAGTCCAGAGCATGAACAGAACCCGGTCGACACAGGAGCTCCGCCAGGACAAGACTCCACACCTCAACAACAACGAGCTGACAACATAAGGTAGGAAGCAAGGGATTAAATAGAGAAGCTGAATGAGTCACAGCTGAACCTGCTCTGCTCATCGGCGGAAGAACACACACCCACACACACACACACGCACGCACAGGCACATAGAGAGAGAGAGAGAGAGAGAGAGAGAGTCAATGAACCGGCGAACCGTGACAGTATTGTTACAAACAAATATATCTACTCACCATAGACGGAAACACTGCATGTTTTCAATGTCAGTTCCGCTGCAATTATGTAAATTTGTGTTGAGTAGCCTAAGTGTTTAGTGTTTTAACAGTCACTGAATGTGTCTGTCATCTCAAAATATATCATGAGTAAACATTTGACTGTAAATAAAAATGGGAACATTTCGACAAATGTTCTCTACTCCCCATAGACATCAGCACTGAATGTCAGATTCGCTCCACTTATTTCAAGTCGATAAACTCCAGTGTGTTCAGTTCTGGTGTTTGTGATCATAGATGTTTGTGATGGTCAGAGATCCAGTTTTACTGTCCAGCTTCAGTCTGTCTCTGAATCTCCCATCAGGAATGTCATGTGGATTAGATTGTCATCTTTTTTAATTTTAGCTATGGGATAGTTTTCAGCTCCACACTTCCACATAATATTGTTGTCTTCACATATTTTAGTAACACCAGTGTATAAAGTGACTGAATCTCCCTGCATCACTGACACTGTCTCACCAAACACACCTGATGAACAAACCAGTTTTACACAGATTAAAGCTTCTGACAGATTTCTATCCAGAGGATAGTATGAAGCTACTAAATCATTTACATAATAACAATCACCTTGATATTTAACTTCTGTAAAGAATGTTACTGACATTAAAACAAAAAATATGTATTTTCATTTACCAGTCAGACACCACCAGCACAGACATAAAGCAAACACATGAAGCTTTTTCTGAAATGTCTGATCTAATGAAACTATCTGCTGGAAGCACTTGAGCTGGTGTGTGAATCCTCCCACGACAGTTTAACCCTGCTTGTGGGCGCTTTACAGGCACTTTACAAATGATTTATAGTTACTTGTGCTCTTCTAGCACTTAAGACTTCATGGTAGAAAACATTTTTCATTGTATTATTTAATACTAAGACTTTTTCAAATGTAGATGATTTACTGTGTAATTGTGTATCGTAAAAATACAACAAAAAGTTAACACTATCTTCCGTCTCACATTGTTACTCTTGCAGATCATCTTCTGAGTCAAACTGAAACCTGCTGCGGTTGGCCGCGTGTGGTTTGATCTGGATAAACTTTCTTCCTGTCTTGCTTTTTTTTAATGAACCTCACAAGCAGATTTACAGTCAAATAAAATACTGTATGCTCTTAGCATTAACCATGCATATACATCATTCCTTTAGACTGGAAGTAGATAGCAATAAAACATTATGTGATTCTGTATATGTATTATTTGTGAGCAAATCGTGGTATATATACACCACGATTTGCTCACCCTCAAGGCATCCTAGATGTATATGATTTTGAAGTCTGAAAAAGTACATCCATCAAGTAATCTACATAATAAAGGCCTTCTGAAGTAAAGTAAAGTGATGTGTTTTGTACTTTAAAAGCTATATAACTAGCTTCGGGAAAACAGCTCTACGCAAATTGATTTACGACAGAAGTGTGACCTCTAACCTTATTCTAATCTAGACTTAAAAAACAGTTTTAACTTGGCATAAACACAACACATTATCACATATCAATAATTTGAATTGTATTTGATCCATACGGGTGGCATTACTCGCCAGGAAGTTCTGGAGCTCAGACGCACAAATCGCTGAATCCATTGGTGGTCAGATCGTTCTTTCATGGCAAAAAGAGGATTCAAATGCGAGTGCAGGTAAAACAGTTTAATGATGAGTTGAAGCAAGCAGGACACAAGGATCAGTAGCAGGTGCAACCGGAGAGAATCCTGGAAAGGAGGATGCAGAGTACAGACCATCCAGAACAGGAATCCAGTCAGTATGCCCGCAGAAGTCCAGAGCATGAACAGAACCCGGTCGACACAGGAGCTCCGCCAGGACAAGACTCCACACCTCAACAACAACGAGCTGACAACATAAGGTAGGAAGCAAGGGATTAAATAGAGAAGCTGAATGAGTCACAGCTGAACCTGCTCTGCTCATCGGCGGAAGAACACACACCCACACACACACACACGCACGCACAGGCACATAGAGAGAGAGAGAGAGAGAGAGAGTCAATGAACCGGCGAACCGTGACAGTATTGTTACAAACAAATATATCTACTCACCATAGACGGAAACATGGCTCCATAAATTAGATCAACTGGAACCAGGAACACTTCCCACAACATCCAATGTACTTGTAATATTAATATGTAATATTAGTCTGTCTGTCTCATCCTTATCCCAAGGTTACAGTCAGCTGGATCCAGACCAGATGGTGGACCTGCATCTATACACAACCTCATGATGATCCCATGTGAAGAACTCGTCAACATGTCAGCCATTGGAACAGATCCTCAGCAAAGACCACAAGAACCAGTCAAGCTGCACAGACTCCTGTGGCCAGTTTTGTCTCCATACCAGCATGATGAATCCGATCTTTAAGCAGAAGGTACTGGATGAAATATTCTGAATGCTACAAATCCCAATCTGACTTGTGATGCAGACTGAATCATAATTATTCAGTTTTCATTTGTTGGCCAGCAGAGAACTGGCCCCCCGACCAATGTTATTTCCACCAATAAAGTCTAAGATTTGGCATCTGGAACTCGAGTGATTTTTGCAATGAGGGGAAGACTATTTCCACAACATCCAAAATGCATCATCTTCCTGTTATCACTGTAAAGCTGCTTCCAAAGTGCTATATAAATAAAGGTGACTTGATTTGGAAGATTTGTTGTATTGAAGCATTCAGCATTGTAGCACGTCATTTTGACTCATTCGCTTTGACCTGTTTAATCTGTGAAAGTATAAGTATATATATATATATATATATATATATTGTGGGTGTGCGTGGTATTTCCTGTAGCACAAATAGTAGAGCATGGCGCTAGCAATGCCAAGGTCTTGGGTTCAATTCCCAGGGAAAGCAAGAGCTGATAAAATGTAAAAACTGTAACTTGAATGCAATGTAAGTCGCTTTGGATAAAAGCGTCTGCTAAATGCGTAAATATGTATATACTTGTTGAATTATTAAAGTAATAATAATTTGACTATTAATAAATTAATAAACTCCTGACGGATTAGGATTAAGCGCTGTAATACAGGCTAGCCTACTATTGCCATAATATTATATTTATACGCTATTTTACAAACAGGACGAAAAGCCTTTTTCATATCAGCAGGAGCCAGGAACGTTCCCTACGTCATCACGTTACTTCCATGTGGAGACTCTGCTTTCACGTTGTTTGCTAATGGTAGCTTCGCCGCTAGGCGGAAAAAAAACACTTATGAATCAAAATCTGCATTCTTTTTCAAAGAGGAAAAGTGGTGATGAAGTTTTTCTTTATTGTACTCGCAGTGACTGTACTCTACAATGGTGAGATTTTACTCGCTATAATCTCTATTCCGTCCATTGCTGTGGCCTAAAGGCCTATACGCTTCTGTGGCACTGTATCCTTATTGTTGGGATAATTAGGCTGAAAACAGAGCCTAACACTATTCGCAGGAATCTATGGTCGGATGGTCAAAATATTTTAACAACAAAAACACGCTTGTATGGCAGTTTAAACGAGATCACGTCAGTTTCATTTGTTGTCCTTTGTAATGTCACGTGACGTATAAACAAGTAACTGAAGTAAAATACATTTCACTTGACATTTCATATCAGTGCATAAACTGATCCAGTGTGCTTGGATGTAATGTGAGTCGCTTTGGTTGAAAGCTTTTGCCAAATTCATAAAATGTTGGCGTAAATGTTGCCTACACACTTTAGGGACTAAAATATGTTTCTAAAATGTAGAAAACACGGCACTGTATGCGATGTAAAATAATTATCTTATGTATTTGTGTGGGTACTAGTCATTTATGTGATCTTTATTATGAGTCTATGAAAATGTTTGATTAATTGAATGCTCAAATAGGCCTAACTTATATGTTTAGGGAAAGGGTGTAGAATTAAAAATCAGGAAGTTGATTGTGTGTCTCTTCTGCTGTTTGTTTGCGTGCTACATTATGAATCCAGACATATTTCTCTATGTTTATGACCTGTAGAAAAACATTTTCACAGCACTATTGTATATTTTGTTTCTTCAGTTGTGCCTGGTTTTGGTTCAGATAAAGTATCAGTGTCTGTGATGGAGGGAGATTCAGTCACTCTACACACTGGAGTTCAAACAAACCAACAAGATGATATTCAATGGTATTTCAACAACACTCGCATCGCAAAAATCAAGGGAGATCTCAGTGATATCTGTACAGATGTTCAGTGTAATAATGGCACTGAGGAAAACGGATTCAGAGGAAAACTGCATCTGGATCATCAGACTGGATCTCTGACTATCATGAACATCACAAACTTACACTCTGGGGAATATATACTGGAAATCGTAAGCAGCAAAGACAGTGAAAAGATCTTCAGTGTTTCTGTCACCGGTGAGTCTTTTAATGATTGTTTAAATGCTGTTTATATATGTTTAAAATACAAGATCCTCCAGCAGCTGTTGGTTTGTGTTTCAGATGTTCCTCCTGCTGAACTATATGAAATGAAGGAGGGAGAATCTGTCACTTTAGATTCTGGTGTAATAAAACACCCAAATTATGTGATGAGATGGTATTTTAATGAGATTGAAATCACCGGAGGTCAGAGTAAGATCTGTCCAGATGATGAGTGTAAAGAGAGATTCAGAGACAGACTGAAGCTGGACAATCAGACTGGATCTCTGACCATCATGAACATCAGAGACACAGACTCTGGACTTTATAAACTGCAGATCATCATCAGCGACAGCAGCTTCAGCATCACTAGAGTGAAGAGATTCAGTGTTTCTGTCACTGGTGAGTAAATAACTTTGTCATTCAATGCATTTTCTTTGATGCATTGGAAGGAAAAAACAAAAACTTTATAACCCAGTATGTGTTGGGGTTTGGGACTGTGGACTGTTTTGAGTCAATAACTCTTTGATGTTATGAACATGCAGAATGAATGAATATCAGCCAGTTTGACTATGAGTCATGCTTCCTGTTGAGCGGCGCGTGCTGTGATGCTGTTTAACTGCTGTTGCTAGAAGGTGAAGATGTCACTTATAAGTTTTGTCAATGTCATACATCTGATGACTGAAGTAGAAAGTGACGTGTGGCCAGATATAGTGTTCCATACTCGGAATGTGTGCTTTGCATTTAATCCATCAAAGTGCATACACACAGTAGTGAACACACACACACACACTCACACTAACACTAACTAACTAACTAACTAACTAACTAACTAACCAACTATGAACACACCTGAAGCAGTAAATATCACTTGATAATATTGCTAAATATTGTATTTATTATCATTCACTCTAGTAATAATGACTGTCTTTATCTGTTCCAGATTCAGGTCTGTCTTCAGCTGCTGTAGCAGGAATAGTTGTTGGTGTTCTTCTGGTGGCTGCTGCTGCTGTAACTGTTGGTGTGTTTTACTGTCGCCGCAGGAGCCATACAGCAGTTCCACAGGATGTAAGTATTACATACAGCTGATTTAACAAAATATATATAAGATTTACTGTGCAAAAAATATTACAGGAACAGTGGTATTAATACTTTTTTATATTAATATTATTTTATAACTAATTATTTTTTATTTATCGTTGACTGAAACAAAAACATGCATTGTAAATAGTCATCTTGTATTTAATTTTAACATCACAGAACCAGATATTCAAGAGTGAGGCAATGTCAAAACATTTGAAAACACAAATAACTCCCAAATAAACTAAATAACAATTAATATAACAACACAAAGTGCATCCTTTGTCGCAGGGCAGTTGTCTTGTTAGAAAACACCAATGCATCAGTTCAAGAATTTTAGATGTGATATTGAAATAAAACAATACTTCAAGTTTATACTAAAGTAGATGACCATCTGATGCAGTTTAAGACATTGTGTTAAATTATTAGCGAATGAAAGCGTTTTAATTCCAATTCTCTAGTAGTAAACTCAAAAAAAGAAACCTCATTCCACTTTCAACTGCTTTTTTCTTGCAAATTTCTTTTTATGTGTAAATATTTGTATGAACATACAAATATTCAACAACTTGGTATCTTACATTACAGACACTGCAGTTTTTTTTTGCTCTGTTCACATCTGCAGTCCTCATGCCTCCTGCAGCAGGTCTATGTTATCTTCACACAGCTGAATCAGAGACCCAGAGCATCTTTACACTAGTGTTTTTCAGTCAGTAGAAAGGTCTCTTTAGTGCTCTGTTTTTGTTACTCTGACATTAATTTTTTTCCACCTGTAAACTGTTAGTGTCTTAAGAACTGTTTCACAAGTGCATGCAATAATGGTTTATGTTCATTGAACAAGCATCAGAAACATTGTTTAAACTCTTTCCAGTGAAGATCTGTAAAGCTTATTCGGTTTATCTTAAAAAAACAACAACATTGTAGTGAAAAGGTACATTTCTTTTTTGCCAAGTACGTACTTATTTATTTATTTTTGTATAACTTAAACATCAGGCAACTTATTCATTTTACCTTTTGTGAATGTGTTTTCTTACAGGAGGATGATGATAACTCGCCACCTGATCCTAATAACATTCGTTTGAGGTAGATGGGATGTCTTTAGACTGTTTACTTACAAAGTGATCCAAAGATTTCAGTATATTCAGTACCAATACCAGTGCAATTGTCACACCTATTATGTAGCATACCAATTTAAATGACATAAAAATATTTTTATTATATATATATATATATATATATATATATATATATATATATATATATATATATATATATATATAAATAGATTAAAAGGTAACATTTAGCCTTGAACAGTATATGAGAAATACTGTAGGCAACATGGTACCATCATTAGAACAGAGAGTTGTTTTTTTTGTTCGTATATAGAGGTTTATCAAATCTCAAGTGATTGAGATGGAAACAGAACAGTGGGACATCTATTCCAAGTATTAATCTACTCATCTGGTTTGACACATCAGTCATTATGTCCAGCCTTTTTAAATCCACACTGATAGAACGCCGTTTCCACAAATACACAGTTCTATCAGGTAGGCATTACACTGGGGGAAAAAGTTTTTTTTTTTTTTTTTTCTTTCAATATTTTTGTTTTGTTTCCCATTACATCAAGATGCATTAATGTAAGAAGAAAAATTAAGATATGTCTTGTTTTCTGAAAAAAATAAATTGTGCTTCATTAAAAAAAAGTGGCAGTGGCATCAGAAAAACTCTATTCAAAAAGAAAACAACTTTTCAGAGCTAACACTATGCTTGATTATGGTGCTAATATTTATTATTTAACCACTAACGTTAACCTTTCCACCTTCAACAAAAAACACTGGTTGATTAACTGTGAATAGCACAGCTCTTTATATACCAGCTACACCCAAACTATATAATAGATTTATTAAAGGAAAATATAATCAGAATGGTAAAAAAACCCCAAAAAAACAGTAATTAAAAATGCACAAGGGTATAAGCGTGGATGTGGTTTTTTTTTTTTTTCGCTAAGCATTATGCCTGGAAATGGATATGTATGATAGAAGCTACGTTAAATACTCTTGCATTAAACATTGCAAAAATTCTAATGTGGTGTTTGTCTGGAGTGAGGTGCTGATTAGTATTTTATGTGATGTTTTATTAACAAAGTTTGGGAGGAGCACGTCAGATAGTTAGCCTAATTAACACAGGAGGTTCGCACACAAGTTAATCAGTGCACGGCTATAAATACAGCTGACATACCTCTGTTCATCTGATGGTTAATCAGCATCCCTCCACCACCCCTTCTCCACTCAAGCGGTATCACTAGAGTTCTCACCACACTATGGGGGGTACTCTGGGTTCGGGCCATTCCTGAGCCCGGAGCCCTTCCCCAGGACAGCACGCCATCTACGCATTACTATACTCGCCAAATACGCATTACCTTACCCGTGCTAAATATATGTAAGTGTGAACTCGTGAATTGTTCGTATGCTTGTTTTTTGTCCATGTGAAATGAATGACACAACTTCATCTAGTCTCTTTTTCAGTTCTATTGTGTTCAGCTGTGCCAATTTTTGTTGTTGTTATTGTGTTTTGCTGATGTATTTGTCCTGTAGAATATTATCAAAGTTTGATGGAGATGAGTGCCTTTACATAATTTTCAGTTCAGCTTTATTGGTTCTTTCTTTTGGTAACATTCTTGTTTTTTGATTTGTCTTTCAATTGGTGTTGCTCATTTTATTTTATTTACTGTTAATGTTACATCAGTCAAGGGAAAAAAGTGCCTTGAAGTAAAACCCACAACAGTCTTTTCTGAAACACAAAACATCATGTATGTTTATGTTTATGTTTTTGTATGTTTATGTGATAAACGTTATTAAAAACAAAGTTTTTTTTATTTTTTTTATTCATTTTAAATAACATTTCCTTTCCTTGCAGGCTTAATATTTATATGCTTTTGAATACTAAATGACTCTAACACTTTGGCTAAAGTTACTGTGTGTTGAATAAGAGGAAACAACACAAGACCGCTGTCTGAAAACATATACATATATAAACCTCACGACTTCAGTAACAAGCTGAAGTAATCAAGAAACCTAGATTTGCTTTGAGCTAGTAACAGGGTTTGATGAATTATCACACATGAAGAACCAATAATATTAGAGAAGAAATATGTAATGATCACCTTTGTCATGCACTTACTCTCTATAAACTGTTGTACTATTTTGTGTTGGGGGGACTGGTGTCAGATCCTCCTGGCCATGATTAAATCATTTCAAAGGCATTGTCTGGAGTCTGTCTGGTCATTGGTTACATCTTCCCTTGTAATGAGAAGTGTTTCTAAACCTGTTGTCCAACAAAAGAGAACATTATAGCATGTTTTTACTTAACACAAGTTGAATGTTAAAAATAACTTCCTTCTGTGATTATAGAATGATGCAGAAATATGTATTATATACTTTAAAAAGGATATGTCGATTAGCAAATGATTATAAATAAACTTAACTATAATACCCGAGCTGGGTTTAAGAACCAAGATGAACTATATATTGTCACAGTTGAGTGTTTATTATCTTAATGTTTTATCATTCAAAACGCTTCTATCTTCTTTTTACTCAGTTACAGCAATAGCTGGATGCCTTTGTCCATGTTATGGATTTCCTGGAGTGTCATTTCTATTATTTTCGATAACCACGCATCTGTGGGTTTTCAGCGCGAGGGCGCCCTCTGGCGTCCAGACATTATATACATTAAATTATGTTATGAATGAAACTGAGATTCATGTGTATAAAACAAATACAGCAAGAATAGCACATCTGTCAGTGATGTTTCCAGTAATCTCAGCTGTCCTCCTAGTAACAAAAGTAATTTACCTAATACACATGTATTTTTTCCCTCCATAAGCTCAATGCATACCGTTAGTCTTTGGACCCTTAAGATTTGAAGTGTACTTATTGTGTGATAAAGTATTTGTCTGTATTAAATGGCTAAAAGTAGAGAAATATTGTGTGAATTGGGTATAAAGTTTCATGATAAAATAGAAAGTAGTGATATTGAAATTGTCATTTTTCTTTAGAGATGTGATTTGATTTGTTGGGTGGACAAACATCTTGTTAATGAGAGTGGCTATTCAGGCACAAGTGTTCAGTAAAATGAAGCCAACCCTGTATATGTCTATCTTTTCTCAGATGAACACAATCAGTGTTATTTCAAAAAATGCACTGGCTCTTCAAGGCTTTAGAATTTTATTAATTAGCTGTTCATTATTTTGTCCTGTTTCAGTTTTGTTTGCTTAATTCATTTATGTATTACCTTGATAAATATGTCATATTTAAATAGTCTGAACAGCAACAAACTACATGAAATCCGATTTGAAATACTGGAAAAAATTGTGGTAAAATATTATGTTCTGATACAGTACACAGTAAAAATATAGTAAAAGTGATATGTAATAATAAAAAGTATATGTAGTACAAGTTGTAGTAAAGTGAATAAATAGCGAGCACAACAGTACAATAACATAAGTGATATAATAGATTTATAATAGCAACAATTATATGCATAAAAAACCAAACACCAATGACTTGTACATATGGGTACAGTCATTTTAAACACATCCAAACTGTTTCAACAGAGATTGAAATACAATTTTTAAATACAGGAACTGTTTTCATCTTTGTTGCCACAATTTTGTTAGTGCCTTTTTCTGTTCTAAAGAAGGGGGTGTCACAATACTGTTTCCCATATAGTGTATGTACAAGTCATTGGTGTTTGGTGACGAGTTTTTGGCTCAAGGTCTGCATTTAAAGTCACACCAGAGGAGTTCAGCTGGGATCAGGACATAGCTTTCTGCAGACCAGTCAAGTTCTTCCACACTGACTGAATCAATCATGTCTTTTTGAACCATGCCTTATACACAGAGGCACTGTCATGTTAGAATACAAAAGGGTCCTGTCCAAACTGTTGCTATAAAATTAGAAGCATGCAATTCCCTAGAATATCATTATATGCTTAAACATTAAGATTTGTACTCCTAGAAATTACTAAAGTAGTCAAACATGTTCATTAGAAGGGGGTGACCCAATACTTTTGGCAATATAGTGTGTATATATATATGTATGTGACCCTGGACCACAAAACCAGTCATAAGGGTAAAGTTTTCGAAATTGAGATGTATTTATCACATGAAAGCCAAATAAATAAGCTTTCCATTGATGTATGGTTTGTTAGGATATGACAATATTTGGCTGAGATGCAACTATTTGAAAATCTGGAATCTGAGGGTGCAAAAAAATCTAAATATTGTGAAAATCGCCTTTAAAGTTGACCAAATGAAGTTCTTAGCAATGCATATTCCTAATCAAAAAATAAGTTTTGATATATTTACTATAGAAAATTTACAAAATATGATCTTTACTTAACTTCCTAATGATTTTTGACAAAAGAAAAATCAATAATTTTGACCCATTCAATGTTTTTTTGGCTATTGCTACAAATATACCCCAGTGACTTAAGACTGATTTTGTGGTCCAGGGTCATAGATAGATAGTGTAACAGGACAAACAAGACGTGAGGCGAGCGGATCTATTTGCAAGGCTTTTATTCAGGGATGTGGTCACAAAACAAGCAAGGTTCATGCAATGGCAAACAGGAACAACACAGGCAAGACAAAGAGCAGTCCTAGGGCAAGCGTGGATCTACGATCGGCGAACAATATCCAACAGGGAAAGGCAGAGAGATAATCCAGGCACACGAGCAGTAGTCCGAGAGAAGTGCAAACAGAGCCCGAACGGCAAGGCAAAGGGTAATCCAGGAAACCCAGGCAAGAATCAAAACACTAGAAAACAAGCAAGGCTATAACAACTAAGTGGGCTCGGTAGAGTAGCTATCGCTAGGAGAGTGATATACGCTATACAATACTCAGCAACTAAAGCAGGATCTGAGTGTGTTTTATATAGTGAGTGTATAGCTTTCAGGTGAATGAGTGATTGAGACTGCTGTGTGTACTTAGTGCAATGAATGCTGGGAAATGCAGTCCAGGGAAATATGTAACAGTTTGTGTGGTGTGAGAGTCAATATGATGGAAGAGCGACCTCTGATGGCGAGTGGATGGAAGACCACGAACCGGATTTGTGACAGATAGATAGATATAGATATAAAATCCTCTGAATCAGTCTGCAGCTCAAGGATATTTTATTTCCGTTTTCAGTTCTAGCTTTCCCTGGGAATATAGTGGTTTAGTTGTGACATAAAAACCTGATTAATAAAGACATTCTCCACTGCTTCCCTCAAGATTTTCCTATATTATATAATGGGTTTTTAAATTAATGAGTAAAATTAAGTCTGTGGTAAACAACTTGACAAAGCTTGACGTTTTGCTCTGCAATGCAAATTACACACACCCATGCAGAAAACACAATTTTGAAAATGTTGTTTATTTTGTATAGTGTACAGTATAGTGAAATTAAAGAGAGATACTTTAGCTCCATCCCTAATCCTGACAGTCTGACAAAGTGCTCACTGTACATATTGTGTTCATAGCACAATTTACTTTATGATATAAACTACAATATAAGTTAAAACTTAATAAGAATTCATTTAAACTTTGATTTCTTATAAAGTCTCAGCTTCCACAGCTAACTAGCGATATCGCTAGCTATTAATCATCTGACACTATTGGCTAATTGGGCGTTTCTTCAACTAGGGACACTATTAGCCTTGTGAAGTTGTTCAAAAGTCACGTAACAGTCTCATAAGTTTAAATAATTTGTCTAGTTTTAAGGTCTGTAAGAGAACAAACTTATATTGCAAGAGAAATTGTTCATATTTTACATTTTTCCGACTTGTAATGAACAAATGTCATTTTCACCACATCTCAATATACAGCTGTTATTTAAATATACAATAACTTATACCACTCAAGAATTGTCTAAGATCATTTTTGTAACTAGTTTTACCAGTTTCTCCACAATGTACAATAATTATACATTTGTCAATGAGATAAATTAACTGCCCTAAGGAACAAATGCTGAACTGTACACCTGTCACACAAATTTAATATTGGTTTGGGCAAAGAGCTTATTAGAAAAAAAAAAAAAACTTGAATTTTTATATTAAGTAGAGCATGACCTCATAAATTGTGGATACATTTTTAATGTGTGATGAGAACTTTTTAATTATTTTTTAAAATGTTTTTTAAACTTTTTAAAAATGTGTGGCGATGGATATGACAGGGTGTTGTGGAAATGACAATGAATTAAACAGCAGAGATATTTATTTAAAAAAAGTCTTAAACTCATCACACTCATTAAATTTGATGATTTCGCCTCTGGGCGGGACGTAGACGGAGAAAGAAGACGGAAGAGAAGAAAAGAGAGAAAAAGAAGGAGGAGTAAATCGCTTCGAAGTTGATGTTGTTTTAACTAAAGTTTAGGTAACTTTAAACAGCTTAAGCCTTGTTAATGTTTTATTTGTGTTACGCAGATGATTTAAAACTAAACAAGATCGGTTGGTTCACTGTATTTTAAGTGCAGTTTAATTTGATCGTCGTGCTGTAAAGCTCATAGTTTCTCTTTCTTAATGTGTGGAGGTCGATCTTCCCATCGCAAAACACTCGAGAGCTTCAATCAGGACTGCAACAAGGTTAGGCCTGTGTAGTGCTGTTGTTTCTGTGTGTTTGTGGACACTAATGTACAATTTGCAATAAGTTGTATTGGTCTGCGAATGCAGTGGCGCACTTCAAATGAAACCGAAAGTAGCAATTAACAAACATGTGCTCATGTGTTATTGCCACTATAATCGAAACAAACAGAGGTTTAAGAAATTATTTTTATTATTTAGTGAGACAGTATTACTCACTCTGATGCATTTGTTTTCCTAAATGCTCTCGATGATAAGATTTCATATATAATTGTCAAGCTGCCAAATGTCTGCGAGTTTGTGACGCGTTTGATCATGTTGAGTTTGGAGTGATCCCTTTTGTAGAGAAACAAAACGTAATTTATATTATATATAAATTTGCGCTATATTTAGGCCAAATAAAACCCAATAAGCCACATTTTTCAATCGATGCTAATACATGAAATTTAAACAATGTTGCTTTTCTGTTTGAATGTGGCTTGACAGATTGCGGTAGCTTCCTGTTTTACTGCTAGATTCAGCTCTCTCCACTGCGATCAGAACTCCTACTTACTAAGTTATAGCAAGAAAAGAACTGAACTGAATCGCTTTTACTTTTAATCGCTTTGCCAATATGTTGCATTATTTTAGATCTGTTATTGAAATCGTTCTGTATCGAATTTATACAAAATATTTCAATGTGAAGAAAAAATATTTTAATAAAACAAAGGTTGTGGATGCTCTAGTTTTTGATTGGCAAAGTTCAGGGTTTAATTATTGGAGAGAGTGATATGTATCTTAATTTAACATAGGGTAAGGGAAATACCCCTTTTTAAGGTACTGTACTACTCAGAGCATGTAACAAGATCCAAATCATTAAATGGACTTTGTTGCAAGCAGGGAATCAGAAACCAATACTCGTATGTATTGTGCACAAAGTTTTATTAACGAAATCGCAAACGTATAACTAAACAAACACACACACACCTATATATATACATATTGAATGAAAGAAACCGGACAGAAACAGGGGGAATGAGGCTGAGTTGACCATCTGAAAGAACTATCAGTCTCTAATTCAAAGCACAGTATACGATAGCTTACAACAATCCTGGAATGTTGGAATGTTCTAAAACAGTATACTGTTGCTCAGCCTTTTCGAACTTCTTTTTGCCCCCAAAGGAAGAATGAAAACGAACTTCGTTTGAAGTAAAAAAAAAGTCGTGACGTATTGTGACCCATACTCGAAATTGGTGCTCTGCGTTTAACCCATCCAAGTGCACACACACAGCAGTGAGTAGTGAACAAATGCACACACACACACACACACACCGTGAACACACACCCGGAGCAGTGGGCAGCCATGCTGCAGCGCCCGGGGAGCAGTTGGGGGCTCAAGGGCACCTCAGTCGTGGTATTGAGGGTGGAGAGAGCGCTGGACATTCACTCCCCCCACCTACAATCCCTGCCGGCCGGGGACTCGAACCCGCAACCTTTCGATTACGAGTCCGACTCTCTAACCATTAGGCCACGACTTCCCCAAGTATATCGGGGCCTTTATACTGGATGCATGCAGTCGGTCTTAAAAGGACAGCAGCCTATAAATATGTCCTGCTGTGTATGTCACTAAAGCTAATCAAACAATAAAACAACTTTAACAAAGATTCAAAAGATCAAACCAGCATCAACTAATCTCATTTTACTGTGGCTTTGTTTGCCACAACAAATGTGTTTTCTATAGCATCATCTGAGGAAACGTATTTAAAACCAACCAAGAGTCAAGTGTCCAGCTAAAACAAACTCTAATCATCATTGTCAAGAATGAATCAATAGACAGATTCAATTGCAGGTATTATCTCTTGATGATATTCTTAGTCGGGTGATTTAGACCACTGCCATCTATATTAGGGATGGTAAGATTCACAGATTCGTATCGGTGCATCGGCATAAAGGTTAACGATGTGATGCATTGATTTGAAAAGAGTGTGCATTGGATACAAGTAGACATTTGTATCACGAAGCATTGTTAACATATTTACATAGGTTAAAACCAATGTATTTATATATAATTATTACTTTTATACTTTTATTATTTAGAAAGTGACCAATAATTTGTGACCATTATTTTAGATGTATATTGATTCCTCCTCTCTAAACTTCTTCAAGCGCGTTCTCTCATCTCTCATTTTTGATTTCCACTCTGTTAAACCTGTTTTTTTCCTTAATTTTATCTGTAAAAGAAAAAGTACCTAATAATTCTGCACACTTGAATATGAGTTTTATATAAGTTCACTTCCAGTCTTTATGGACAATTATATATCACTTATAAATGATTAAATGCTAAATTAATAGTAGTTAAGATTGATGTGGTTTGGAAATGGTAAAATGTGCTTGGAAAAAATATAATCAGAATATCAACTTAACTAATAATTATCCACGCACTGTAAGATTCAGAATCATCAAAATAAATGACCAGTAAATCTCCATTTTTTGAATGTTTAAATCTTATTTATGTATGTATATATTTAATTGACTGTTGTTCAGCCAGAAACTCTTCACAGACTGATGGTGCTTAATTTAAAATATGTTTGTTTAATATCAAATTTCTGTTCTGAAATTAATTGACAGACCACACTATAGCTTTCACACACAAATTCATAAAATATATTCAGTTCTTTATATGCAAATATAGTATTTTACTGAACAAGAAAACGTGTATTCTAAATAAATGCTGTGTTTTGTGTTTACTTTTCATTAATTAGGTCTTCTGTGAGGTGGAGACATGGTTGACGTCCCGGTAAGTAAACATTTATGTTCATGAGCTTTATATGGGAGAATAAAAATATTTACCTGTTATCATTTAATTCTAATAGAAATGGTTACTTATTTATGTTATATATACTGTGTGTGTGTGTGTGTGTATATATATATATATATATACACACACACACACATACATATCATATCATATACACATATCATATATATATATATATAATATATATATTATTTATTGAATTGGTGTTGAATAGGCAGTTCTGTAATACAGCTGTTTCATTGATGCTCATCGACTATTAATAGCAGCTTTATTCAATGAGAACAAATGCAACTGTTTTTTAATTGCATTATGAAACAATAATTTTACATTTTAACACACTTATTTTGACTACATATTTTATGAAGTCAACTGAAAGCCTGCTTTCAGACTTAGGGGGAAAAGCTGCATTTTTATATGTATATTCGTCACAACAGTAATTAAAGGCACCATAATATTATCTAATCATGCCATGTTTATTTGTCCCACCAACTGCTGATTTACATGCAGGAGGGCTGCTCCTATTATTTCAGTAATCAATATATAAGTCTTAAGTAGCACGGGTATATTTGTAGCAATAGCCAAAAATACAATGTATGGGTCAAAATTATCTTTTTTAATGCCAAAAATCATTAGATATGAAGTAAAGATGTTCCATGAAGATATTTTGTAAATATATAAAAGCTTAATTTTTAATTAGTAATATGCTTTGCTAAGAACTTCATTTGGAGAGCTGCAATAAAAAATAAAAACATCTGTTGAGAGTCCAGAAGCTTTCACTGTGTTATGAAACTTATTAGCATTAATGGTCGACCGATATAGTTTTTTTTGATAGCCGATGCCGATATCTTGGAAAGCAGGGTGGCCGATATATAACCGATGTAATTTTATTTAGTTTAATATTTAAGAAATTTCAAATCATTTGAAAATGGATTAAAAAATAAATGTGTAAAATAAACACTTTAGATGACAAAGTATTTTTTCACAAATAATAAAAATATATATTTAATAAAAATATAATTAAAAAGGAAGTAAACACTGTAACAGGGCACTCAGTATTCTGGGAAGTTTGTGTGCATTGGGAAAAATATTGTTCAAATAAAGCCAAGATAACAGTCATTTCACATACAACACAGAGTGAAAATGACGTGAATACGAACGTGAGCAAATGCATAAAGCGCAGCATAATTTGAAATCAGGATTCAAAAAGCATTCAACTGGCCTGGACCGACCGTCACACAGAGAACACGCGATTATGCTGGAGACAAATGCACACTTCACAAGATCTCACAACTGGATTCCACTTTTTTGTGAAATTAAATGTTCATTAGTCATTCAAAGATTTGTTTAAATGATATAAATGCGTTTTTGCTGAATGCTGATGGTAAACGAGAAAGTATTATAATGTTTGCCTTCCTGTTACTAATAATATAAAAGCAATCGTTGTAATACTTTTTTGTTGTAATTCCTTTGTTTAACAGTTCTATCTGATTATTAGACAGACTTCTATCCGTATTAGACAAAACTGTTAACGACCATAGTGAACTAGAGAGGGGGAATGTGAGCACTGTGTGCGCAGGCGCAGCTGTTCTGTTCTGTCGTGCCGTCAAAATAAAAGTCCCGCCTCGAACGCATCGGCCAAACAGAAATACTTATATATCGGTCGACCACTAATTAGAATACAATTAGAATGGAAATAATATCCATGTATGAGATTTTATTTTTATATTTATAAGATATGATATAGATAAGTAATCTTACAAAAGTGTTTTTCTAAATATCAGCACATGAGCACGATGGCAAATGTGATGTTGATTTCTATCTATGTTGATCTAACACTGGGTGTAACCATAGCATCAACACCATGACACGGTGTCTTGTTCCCATCCTTAGGAACCAAGTTAAATACATGACCCTAAGATGTGTTTAATTGTATTAAATGCTGAACACTAAAGGGACTCAAACTGTATGTTATGTGAATTTGATGGACACTATTAAAAAGCTGTAAAACTTTTTCTAAAGGTGCACGACTATCAAAGACTCTCTGAAGATGGTCATGATAGTGATTCCTCAAATAAGAGCTCTGAACTGCCTCCTTTATTCAATGGTGAGTAAATTTTATGACGAATTTGAGCAACATTAGTTTTGAGTAAGCATGATGCAGCAAAACACCCTCTGAAATCCTATTCTGATGTCACTAATATAGTAATAATAAAAATATAAAATGTGGAATTATGTTGCCAAAAAAAATAAACAGCTGTATAAACATTTTTTAAACTGTTTCAAACTGTTACAGAGTATACAGCAATGAGTGTTTAGTGTCTTCGTGTTAAAAAATCATTATTTCTGAAAAAAGTTATGTTACTAAAATACAATTATTATTTTTAATTTAGATGTTTTATTTTAGATGTATTTTAACAACATAAAATCCTCTAAAACAATGATAGTGGCTGGAAAATAGGACGGTGGGGAGGGGGACAGAGAGCAGTTGTTTGTTTCCTTCAGAATTATGTTTTCTTGTTTTATGATTTAGTCAGTTTTGAATGTTAGTTTTTTTGTTTTGTTTTTTACTCTTAGATGACAATAGTCATTTGCTCATGAATCGTACATTTGAGACGTTTGTTTGTTTATATGCAGCTTGCAAGAACAGCTCATTTGAAAGACGTGGTTAAATGTCGTTTTTTTCATAGCACAGTATTTGTATACAATCACATTTAATTTAGATTGTAAACATATCATGATTTATTTTGTCATGGAAGTAAAGCTTTAGTGCACTAATAAGCACTATTGCAGTAGTGCACTTTTATAACCGATACACACCAAGCCGACGCCAACAAACTAGTGGCGACGAAAGCAGACTGCGGGGTTACGTCGGCAGTGTCTGGGTCCAAAGTTGCCCTGACACACCAAGCTGACGCTCGACACCCGACGCCCAAGTAGCACGTCTGTTCTGCGCCTTTTCTCGCGCACTGGTTCGCCAGCTGAACAGCCAATCAGAATGATCAGATGGCCCGACTGATGGATGAGCTCCGACACTGATTCAACATGTCGAATCGGCTGAAAAAAAGCCGACGAGGACCAACTTAAGCCGACAGCGTGGAACACACTGAGAAAACTTAGTCGCCCGATGAACAAAAACTGCCCGATGACCGACCATCGGCTTGGTGTGTACCGGGCTTTACAGTTAATGTGAACGTACAAAGAGAGTTGACAGTTGCAGGCACAGATAATCATTGCAATTCTACAACAGTCATTTCCTGTTCACTGTCAAGTCACAGAATTCAACTCCATCCATCCATCCATCTTCATCATGTAAAGCAGGGAAACACCCTGGATGGATGGGCAGTCCATGACATGAAGTATACAGATGTCATGTAATAAATTCTAGAAGTACCACTGTAAATTATACTGTCCTCTGAAGCACTGAACCTTAAAAACCAAGGCACTTACATGTGCACCCCCTCCCCCCACACACACACAAAATCTTCCTCTTCTTTTCTACTTCTGTTTTGCTTGTTTCCCAGTCTAGCTTTCTATTACACTGTACTGTCAACAAGCACCGTCCTTCAGAAAAGCCATTAAACCGAGGTCTTTTGAAAAGAGTAGAGGTGTGACCTCGGCATTCTGGCCAAATTTGCCCATTGGCCTCTGGCCATCATGGCCTCCTAACAATCCCCATATCTGCTGATTGCTTCATCTCTCTGTCTCCTCTCCACCAATAAGCTGGTGTGTTGGGCATTCTGGTGCAATATGGCTGCCATCACATCATCCAGGTGGATGCTGCACATTAGTGGTGGATGAGGTGATAACCCCCCCACAATTAAAAGCGCTTTGAGTGCCTAGAAAAGCACTATATAAATGTAATTAATTATTATTACAACCCCAATTCCAGAGAAGTTGGGACGTTTTGTAAAATGCAATAAAATCACAAATCTGTGATTTGTTCATTCTCTTTAACTTTTATTTCTGTCAGGACCACTACTGTCAATGATAGACACTTGGCATACAGTTTGGTTTGGCGGTATGGTTCTGTTCTTGGAAAAAACTCCCTGCCCATCCATGCAGCCTGTCATTAAGTACTTAATTACATTTAGTGTAAAGCATTACTCAAGATTAGGGAGTCTGATTCAACATGAATGTCATAAGCCAAGTCCTGACTATGGCGAAAGGAGGAAATGGGAATGGAGGGTAATTTTCTCCTGAACAAGCAAGCTGCTGAATAATACTAAATAGCGCTTATGTAGGGATGCCGTGATAGGTGTTGTATTCTTATAGGTAGATGTGATCAGCTGAGAGTCAGCTAATGCAAGCTTGACTCACGTGACCTGCCAGAACGAACACTATGCTTGATTTAATTGACAAAAGTACAAAGAAAAGATTTCCAAAGTTTTCACTGACCAATGTAAATGTATTTTGTAAATATGAACAATTTTTGTTTTTGACGGCTGCAACAAGTTCCAAAAAACTTGGGACAGAGGCAAAATCTCAGAGATCATCTCAGATCATCAAAAAGACAGTGAAAATGTGTGCTGTACTCAGATGATTCCACATTTCAACTTGTTTCTGGGAAAAATGTATTTTGCGTTCTCAGTCCCAAAGACCAAAGGGACCATCCAGACTTTAATTAGCGACAGAAGCAAAATCAAACATCTGTCATGGTATGGGACTGCAGCAGAGAAAACAGCATGTATGACTGGCATATGTGTGAAGGTACTATTGACATGGAGGCAATTAAACAAAAATTTAATTGTTCAAAGAAAAAAAAAAACCACCAAGACCACAAGATATAACGAATCAAAAATGCCGCAAGTAAGTTCTATTTATTGTTCGTGGTCAGTGTCCAAGTTTGTAAATAAAGACTAAACAACGACAGCTTCTGATATATTTGTTTAGCGATTTATTTCATTCATCTCCCTCTCGCTGGTGAAACTTTGTATTGTGTGACGTAGTCCAGTGAAAGCGGGTTTAGGGCGGGTTTTACAGGATAGTTGCAAGTCTACTGGCCCGACAGGGGAAACGTGGCATGATTTCGGCCTCTGTGCTCGAGGTCCAAGGCTATTAGCCCCGCCTGGGTCGCTGTAAGCCCCAGCTCGCACTGGCCAGTGGAAAATTCGCGAAATTTACATCCAGTAGAGGGCGATATGGTGTAGCGTAATGGGCTATCCAGGAGCCCACAGTCATTATGCTACACCATATCACCCTCTACTGGATGTAAATGCCCTGCAGTACATTTTGTCATTTTAGAGTGTTGATGTGACACAGTGGTAAACATGCCTCTTTCCCAACTTTTTTGGAGTGAGTTGCAGCCATCAAAATCAAAATTTGCTCATATTTATAAAATATATTCACGTTGATCAGTGAAAACTTTGGAAAAGTTTTATTTGTACTTTTGTCACTTGGAGAAAAAACAAAAAACAAACAAAACAACAACAACAAAACCTGCTAAATAAAGTACAACAACTAGTA
Source organism: Barbus barbus (assembly GCF_936440315.1). NCBI lineage: Eukaryota > Metazoa > Chordata > Actinopteri > Cypriniformes > Cyprinidae > Barbus > Barbus barbus. Next base: position 7,054,014 of record NC_136737.1, on the reverse strand, counting down.
GTCAGGAACAATTTAAATTTACATTGCCATTTTTAAAAGTGTTTTTTTTTTTTTTTTTTTTTTAATAAACATGGTAGTGTGGTTACTATTTTGTAGCAGTATTAAAGTAGAAATATTTTGTTGAAATGTCTCCAAATTTTGATTGTAGAAGTGGTAAACAATCATGGATACACCATAAAAGAAGAACTTGGACGAGGGACATCAGGAATAGTGTTTCTGGTGGATAAGGGAGAGGGAAATCATTTTGTGATCAAACAGATGAATTCAAGAGATGTAAGTACAATTAAGCATTTACGTAATCAACAATTTACTTAAGTATTGACCATGTTAATCACATATTTTGTTTGCTATTAAATGTTATTAAATATTCCTTTTTTTCTTTCTTTTTTTTTTGCTATAATGAACAAAAAATAAAATGGTTCACTTCAGAGGAAGGAGCTGGCAACAGTCAAAAAGGAACTCAAGATTTTGGAGGAAATGATTCACGGATATATTGTTTCTTATGTGGATTCATTTGAAGGTGTGTTCACAGTTAACAGATTCAATGTTAGACCAGAGGAAACTAATGCTCCTTATTCCAAAGTGAACACAATGAATTAAAATATGTGTAGTTGTCAGCTGTGAAATAAACCCATTACACTTATAAATACATGTAATATTGGTTAGTCTTCTCTGACTGGAATGTTTTTTTTTTTAGATACACAATCTGGACTCTTTTATATTGTGATGGAGTATTGTGCAGGAGGAGATCTTTCTAAGAAAATGCAAACACAGAAAGAGGAAGGGTTTTTTGAAGAACAACAGGTATGTGTCTTGTGTAGACATTTTAGACCAATATTAAGTACATATTAATTTTAGTGAACATAAATTTTACTCTACAGGTTATACATAATTCCTATTAATAGTAAAGCTGTCTATGCAGTGAGTAAATATACTGGTTAGAAAAGTGTGTAGTTCTCAGTTTAATCTTTTTTTTTTCTTCAAAACTCAGGGAAAATTAGGGATGTACAATAATGGTTAAATGATTAAGCAAGATTATTTTGCTCAAAAGATATAATCATTATTATTAATTATGATTTTTGTTACATTTTTAACTTATAATTTTAACATAACACATTTTTATCACAGACTGTTATACTTAATAAATCAAAAGAATCAGAAATCATGATCACGATTAAAATATGATTCACCTTGCAGCCTTAGGGGAAAAAAAAATCTTTATGCAAACATACATAGAAACAATTAAGAAAACAAATGTGGAGAAAGAATGATGCACATGTATAATTTCTGCAGATATTCCCAAAAATGTAAGCTGTTTCACACTGAATGTGGAAAAATATATTAACCAGTGGTTCCTCCGTGAGACTCAATAGTCTCAATATACATACAGAGGTGGACCTCATTTTATTTATCCCTTCACAGCTTGTCTATGGTTTGGTGTAAATTTAGTAAATAATTAGTAAACTTGACATTGTTTCAAAGCCGTATACCATAAATGAACTCACTGCTTTCTTCATGTGTATCATCTGTTTGCAGATTCTTGACTGGTTTGTTCAGATTTGTCTGGCCCTGCAGTATATTCATAAAAACAATGTGCTTCACAGAGATATAAAACCACAGGTAGATATTGACACATATCAGTAATCTCATTTATCACCACATGTATGACTTATGAGTTTTCTGCTTTCATTGTAGAATGTTTTCCTGACTGAAGATGGCTACATCAATGTAGGAGATTTTGGATGCTCAAAAATATTGGAAAGGTAAAAGAGTAATGAGATCTAGTGATGCATCAAAATGAAAAGTCTTGTGGAATAATTGTGGAAAAGTGACAGCAACAGAACCTTCTCTAATTTTCTAAAACATGACACAGTTTCTCTGTTTCTCTGCACAAGTGCAGGTCAGCGCGCTTTTCTTCAGACAATAGGGACTTTTGTAGTTTCCCTTTTATAGACACATTGGACTATTCGGCTGTAATAGCTGTGTTTTACCATCAATATAACATCAGTTGTAATTACATTAAAAGACATTAAACCAGGATAATGTCACATGAACACTGCCTTTTCTGCACATAAAATGTACTAGATTTTAAAGTAATGGTTTCTATTCATAAATTCAGTCTTTTGTTCAGGGTGAAGACTGAAAGGGACATTTTTGTCAGATTTTGATTTTGGAGCATCCCTCTTAAAGATTTTATCATTTTGAATACATTGATTTTCCTTTTTCAGAGCCGATGCATACGCAGCATCAGTTGTAGGTGCACAGATCTATGTCAGTCCAGAAGTTTATGAGAAGAAATATAATTCCAAAAGGTACACTGAATGCACATTAAATTATCATATGCACAACATTTATCTTGAACAATGATTGTTATTGATACACATAGAAGTTGTTATAGAAGTTGTTATAAAGTGTTAACCAAAGTAAACGTACCTGATTATTTTATTTGTCTGATGCTTCACTTCAGTTAACTACAGATGTTGTTGTTATTGTTATTATTATTATTATTATTGTTGTTCATGTCTTTGTAGTGACATTTGGTCATTGGGATGGTTACTCCATGATCTCTGCATGCTGGATGTGTGGGTGAGTATTTTTGTTGTTTTTCCTTCTTAAAAAGCAATGTATTAAATCAAAATCTAATTACAAAAATATTACTGATGAGTTTTTTTTTTTTTTTTTTTTTCTCTAGCAGTTGAAGGATGACATGAATAATTCAGTTATTTGTCTGACTCCACTAAAGTTGTTTTTATTTAACCTATTTTTCTTTAAAGGCAAAAGTCTTTCTTACAATTAGAAAAATGCCATTAAAAAAAAAAGCCCCTGTAAATCACTTTAAGGGGACAAATATCACCTCGTATTAGGAAGGCTCATTTTTTGTCAGAATTTTTGATTATTGATCAGAAGGTGCTCCTATTTTTTTATTTAAATTATTAGGACAAGCGCTCCTCAAAAGAAAAGTAAGCATAGAACCCTGTGCAATAGTATAATTTGAATCTTGTTGTTGTTTGTGCTATCGATTGTCATTTAATTTATTTGTTCATACTTTATTATTTACTTGTCTTTTTTAGTTATAATAATTCAATTCTGAGTGCACAAGATTCTTGGGTGGGGAGAAAGCGTGGCCCATGGGAAATAGTGCTGAGACCACAGCTGGAAAAAATTCTAGAGGAAACACTGAAGTGTATCTAAAACGTATGTCCTGTCAGTGAGTAGGATCTTGAGACTAACCAGATTTTTCTTAATTTGTTTTCTTTATTTTCCTCCACAGTCAGATATCAGAAAGCGTTTATGTGCATATGCTTCCAGCATGGACGGAACCCCACCTCACATCTCAGAGAGATACTCATGGGAACTTCAGGAATTAATCAGACAAATGCTCAGCTGTGACCCTAAAGACAGACCATCAGCTGATGAGATTCTAGCAAAACCATTCCTGGAAGATGCAGTTAATAGAAACAAGAACATTCCAGAAGCACTTAAGCAAAGATTGAGCAAGGCCATCAGCGCCTTTGATGAGGCCTACAACAAGCATTATAAAGAATTTGAGACCTTAGTTAGTGAATGGGGAAAAACAGCAGATTTATTAGAGAAAGCACATTATGATGCCACAGCAGCAAGACTGTCAGGTTCTGTGTTTGGAGCAGCTGGAGGAATCACTGCAGTAGTTGGTGCAATATTAGCACCTTTCACTTTCGGAGCATCTCTGGCTGTTTCGATGGTAGGTGCTAGAGTGAGTGCTGCAGGCGGTGTAACCGGTGCTGCCGCCAACATTACAGATGCAGCAAAACTAAAAGAATTCCAAAAGAACCTTGAACAATTGAAACCTAACATTGAAAATGGACGAAAGCTGATTCACTGTTCACTTGAAGTGAGAGAGTTAACAGGAAAAATATTTAAGTTCCGTGACTTTGCCAGTACCTCAACTTCTGATAATATGAGTTTGTCATGGGAGATAGGCAAAGGTACAGTAGTGTCTATCAAAGGACTAACAAGTCTAGGTGTGTTGGGAAATTTTATCAGAATTGCTGTTCAGTCTGCCAGAATCGGACGAGCAGCAGCAGGATTATCAGGTGTGTTGGGCGGACTCTTAGTTATTGCTGACGCTTTCTTCATAGCGAAAGATTCCCGAGAGATTCACCAGATGAGAAATCAGTGGAAAACTGATGATCCAGAAAAGGTCTCATCCAGTGTACTCAAGGCTACTGCAGAGATGAGGAAAACACACAAAGATCTTCTCAATGTTTTAGAGGAAATTAAAGAAACACGTGCAATTTTGGAAGAAAAGAGAGAGCGAGAGAGAACTGTCTAGGGGTGACAGAGACAGGGGCGTAGATTACGTGGGGGACGCGGACAGAGACCACATATATATATATATATATATATATATATATATATATATATATATATATATATATATATATATATATATATATATATATAGCACCAGTCAGACTTGCACAGCATCCTGCAGATTTGTCATTGATCTCAGATGACAGGTGATAAAGAAAAAGGGTTTTGCAGAAAACAATGGCAATGTGTAAGACACTGTACTGAGCCAAACAATCGGTGTGTATGGGGTATTTTATGTATGCGTGTATGATCTATACTGTACATATATACTACTATATTTGTACTAATTACATAGTGCTGTTGATAACATACTGGCAGGGACGTTTGATGACGCGGGGGACGTGCCCCCCCCCCCACACACACACACACTTTTTATAAAAAGTAAATTCGTCCCCCGCACTTTTTCATTGGACAGTTGTGTTCTCGACATGTTGAGGTTTTAATGGAGCAATGTATATAAATGCAGAATGATTTAAAATTCAAAGAGACAAGATAGTTTATACATGACGTTTACGTTTCCATGGCAATCAGTCACTCAGTTTGTGACGTCACGACATGCCCAGGCTCGCGCCCGCGGGCCATCATCCATTAGAGGTCGAGATGAGTTCAAAGCGGCAAAAAACTCTTCACTCCTCCTTTACGTAGAAATCAAGCAGCGTAAATTGTCATGTGGGATCCGAATAGTGTTGCACAATGTTGAGTGACTCTGCCTATTGCTCTTGTTTAATAATTAGCAAGTTTTGATGTTCATTATATGGAGAAAAAAAAACCGCCTGGACAAACATGCACTTATTTATTTTCAGTGTATTTTTCTGTAACTCTTTTGTAACGTCTTTTATTTTAACACGTATGTATGTTATCAGAACCCTTCAAATAAGAATAAAGATAATGTTGAACTGAGATTTTACAGCGTTTGCAGCATTGTGACACTCTGCCAAATCTACATGATGTATTTCAATCAAGTCTGCAAGCACTGATCTGATACAGGACCGATCTTCATTTAGGGGTTCTCTGTCATTATTGCACTAATTTGACGTTTTTATGTGTTGTCAAGAATAAACAAGAAACAGTCAGCCTAGGTTTGTTAGGACAGAATCAGGACGACACACAAGAAAAACAAACTTCACAGGTGAGAAGAACTATGGAGTGGCTTTTAACACCTGTCTGTTTTTACATTGTATAAAATCTATTAATACACAAGCGTTTGAATGATTATATATGGACCAATCATAAAAAACACATGATTAGTCAAATATAGAAAAATAAAAAATAACATTATGAACAACTTCTCAGCTATCATTTTTAACTACAGTAGGTAATTATTAGCTTGCATATTGGTTGTTTATTAGTAATTAAGCACATATTAATTCTGTATTCTGCATGACCATATTCTGCATCCCATAATCCTAAACTTAACAATTACAACGACATAGGCAAAAGTCATAGTTAATAGTGAATGTGTTCCCTATTCTAAAGTGTTAAAAAATAATTTAGGATGCAAATTATTGGTTATTGTCCAGCAGTGTATTTAATTAGTTATTTTCTTCTGTATGTCACTATTCCCTGTATGTACATGTTTCAATCACTGCTTTATTTGCTGTAGACAGAGGCAGAAGTGAATTCAGAGATGAGAGTGAATGAGGCAGAAAGTTTCAGTGAGGCTTCAGAGGTAAAGATTATTTACAGCATTGTCTATGATAAGATATTTCTTATACCTTTTAACATAGACTAATCAGACTAATTTGTACTTTTTTTATAGACAGAACAGAGAGCATCAGGCATAGGGCTGACTGCTGAAGAAGTAGGCAGGTCTTCTGTAACTGTATTAAAACCCCACCAGCCACATCCACAGAACTCTAAAAGTTCAGGCTCACTGGTACCAAGAATTTGCTTGGCTACATTTTGAGCCTGGTATTGATGGGACATTGTGCTTCTACTGCCACAAAGCCTTTAAAAATAAAACATCAGAACTCGCCAAAAATGCAGAAACCACCTTTATCATCTCTGGCTTTAAGAACTGGAAGAAGGCCAGAGAGAGGTTTACATTACATGCTGGATCAGAATGTCACAAGACAGCCATCACAACACACATCTATGAATCAAGACCAATAGATATTCAGCTGTCCAATGTACTGGCATCCCAGCAAGAGGAGGCAAGGAAATGCCTGTTAAAGATAATCAGCGCTGTACAGTTTCTGGCAAGACAAGGTTTATCTTTTAGAGGCCACGATGATGATGAGGGAAACTTTAATCAGCTTCTAAAATACAAGTCAGAATATGACCCTAGCCTGAGCAAATGGTTGTCCCTCAAAACTGATTATACTTGCCCGCAAATTCAGAATGAAATCCTCAATATATTCAGTAATTCTATAATTCGTGGAATTGCAGAAAAAAATCCATTAACTTCTGAACTGGCAGTTTTGTGTCATCATGGATGGTACCCAAGATTTATCAGGAAAGGAACAGGAATCAGTCTGCCTAAGATATGTTGATCAGGATTTAATAGTCCATGAGGAATTTTTTGGCCTGTATGAAGTCTCCGTTACCACAGGAGAGAACCTGGCAAAGGGTCTGAAGGATGTACTGCTCCGTCTTAACTTATCCACCACTGGGCTGAGAGGGCAGGCTTATGATGGTGCTGCGAATATGGCAGGAAATTATTCAGGGACACAGGCCATCATCAGAGAGAGTCAGCCACTTGCATTATATGTCCACTGTGGTCCACACTGTGTACATTTAATTACACAGCATAGCATCTCCTGTTATCCGCGACTCTTTGCAGTGGGTTCATGAAGTGGGAGTATTGTTTTGCCAGTCTGTGAAAATGAAGTCAATTTTCCAGGATATTTCAAAGTCAAAGATCTATTGGATCTATTACAGCCATCAGACCTTTGTGTCCTACAAGGTGGACAGTGCACACCTCTGCCATTCATGCTGTGCTTAAACAGTATGAGCCAATGTTACTTGCTCTGGAGGAAATGGCACATGGTCATTCAGAGTCAGCTTGCAGGGCAAATGGTTTGTTTGATAGATTTCAAAAAGGCAATGTTTTGCTTGGCCTTTTATTGGCCTTAGAAGTCACAGAAGAGCTTGAGTGTCTCAATGCTTCTCTTCAGAGCCGCAGTCAGACAGTAGATGGAATGCTAGCTGCTGTCAACTGTGTGAAGGACACAATTACAAAAAAGAGAACAGAGGATGTCCACGAAAAAGCAACACAAATGTGTAACTCCCTAAATCTGTCTCTAACCCTCCGAAAAGCCTGTCTGATCAGGGTTCAGCACACGTACCTACTTCTTCTGCAGAATACTTCAGGACAGAATATTTCAAGGTCCTTGATGTTGTTAATGTGCAGTTTCATGAAAGATTTGAGCAAGAGGGTCTGCTTACAATCGGTGCTCTTGAAAAGGTACTATTGACAGGAGAGTCTGGTGGTGGTCTATTGGAACAGTATTCAGAATTGCACAGGACTTCACTGAGGGTGCAGTTAGCAATGTTTAAGTCCAAGTATACTTATCAGTCAACTACTGAGGCTGCAAGCATTCTTCAGAATATGTTGCCAGAAGTCCGCCAACTCTTTGACCAAGTGGAAACACTTGTGAGGATGCTCCTTGTTTTCCCTGTTTCTTCAGCAGAGGCTGAAAGAAGCTTCAGCAGTCTTCGAAGATTAAAAACCTGGCTCCGGAGCACAATGACACAGTCCGTCTAAACAGTGTGGCTGTGTGTCACATTCAGTGACAAAATTGACTAAATAAATAGGGAGATGATTGCTCAGCAGTTCATAGATGCGAAGGAACGTCGCAGAAACACTTTTGGCAGTTTTAAGTAGCTAAGATATATTGAGATTGAGATTTAGTACCGTGTCAAAAAGCTACTACTTTTAACAAACCAGCCAGAAAGCTTAAAGGAAATATCACTAAATGTTTATTTCATCTCGTTGTTTAATTGATATAGGGTCTACATACCTTGACATGTTTGTCAGTTGAGCTCAATAAATAGTTTCTTTGCAATAATTTTTGAATTACTTTTTAAATTTAATTCTGTATAATAGAACAGAATAAAGGAGTATGTGAATGTGCAAGTATCCATTACTGTGTGCCATGTACTACATACAACACACACAAAATACAATCTGAAATATGTAAACAATAGTACCCTTATAAGGACATCTTTGTAACTTATACTCAAAAAGGTGCATTTTAGTACATTACAGTACCAATATGTACTGTAATGTACTACTATGAAACTTTTTGGGGTAAATAAGGTACAAAGACGTCCTTTTAAGGGTACTGTCCCAGTGACAAGCTGTTGTATTTCTTTCTTTTTCTTTTTTCTCTTCTTTCCTTCTGTTTTATAATCGTAAGGGTTAACTGGAAAAAAAAAAAACAGGTATAACATTGAAATGATGGCTACGCCCCTGCATACTGGTTTCAGCTTTTGTTTTCGATTAGTTTAATCATTTTATTATACCATTTAATCATATAATTACCTTTCATTTCATTGATTATATAATTTATTGTTAATTGAAATGTACACAACTAAAATTATTCAATAAATTCCTTTATTATCATCATCACTTCGTCTCCTGCTTCTGCTTTTCTCTGGCTTTACTCAGTCCACTTCTTGGCTGACAGAAGACTGTTAATACAGTATTGGACCAGATTTACTGTTAATGAGTTTTGGGTTTTAGACAACTTGGTTTTGCTCTTTTGACAGGTTAACAAGCACCAGAGCGTCCTAGTATTATGAGGGTATTATTGTTCCAGAGGTGATGTTTGAATACCAGATGGCGATCTAAGCAGCGATACATGCTGTTAGATTTAACTACACCATTGTGTGGCGAAAAATACTGCTTTCCAAACTAATAATTATTAATTTATACTATTCTAGCAGTTGTTTCACCAGTGACATTTCTCGGTAGCTCTTACAACATATCAACGAGGAAAAAAAAAAAATTGTGATGCTTTTCCTGTTTAAAATTGGACACTATAACAATATCAATAAACATTTTCATAAAATTTTAAAGTTTGTTGCTACAAGGCAACATTGTACCACAACAGATAAATTTAAACATTTGACATTTTCATGCATAAAAAATAAATATATTTATTGTTAACATAATTTTCTTTAACCAAATACGTGAACAGTTAGTTTTATCTAGTTATTAATGTATTGCATATCTCATATTTAATAAAATGCAATTTCATATCCAGCTGTTACTCTCAGGCAACATTGTACCATCGTGGATCACAAGTATAACCAAACCATCGTATCAGTTATCATATCAAAACATTACAATCCGAGTTGTTTCAAGTTAAAAAAATAAAAAAATCAGCATAACCTTATCCTAATATGCACCTTATCCTCACAAGCATGCACATACACACACAATCACATGCATGTAAAATCTCCTTCCTCACTAACGACACCTCACTGCTTGTGAAAGCTGAGAAAGCAATTCCTCTCAACAGAAAAATCATAATATGTGTAGATATAGTATCTGAATTACTATTTTTACAAATGCATTACAAAATGTTGAAGAAAATAGGGAGTTATGTGACGTGCGCATGTCCTGAAATTGGAAGCAAAATGGACCCATGTGGGTCATGTGACCATTTTATTTGCATTTTCATTGATTAGTGTTTTGAGTTCTACTACCCTGAGATAGCATTTCTTAATTAAATGGGTCTCGTTTTATTAAAAGAACCCTAAACAAAGTAACTGGAGGCAACACGGTACCATAGAGGGTTAATATGAACTTGTGTTTTATGTATAGAATGAATGTCACAGTAAAAACTTCCACTGTGAAAACTTCCACACTATAGTATCATCTTATTGCATTTTAGTAACAAAATTGTGGAAAGTGACTGAATCTCCCCCCATCACTGACACTGACTGAATTTCATTTTAGCACCAAACACTCCTGAAAACAAACAGGTTTTCATGTTAATGCTGTTATTGGTTTAGAAAGCCTGAAATCAGTTTGTAACCATTAAATCAGCAGGGACACCAAACAAAATGGAAAGTGACATTTATGAGTAAATTTAATCTGTTATGCATTTGTGACCTTGGACCACAAAACCAGTCTTAAGTAGCACGGTCATATTTGTAGCAATAGCCAAAATTACATTGTATGGGTCAAAATTATCTTGTATTATTTTGTAAATTCCCTATCAAAACGTAATTTTTGATTAGTAATATGCATTGCTAATAACTTAATTTGGACTTTAAATGCAATTTACTCAATATTTAGATTTTTTTTTTTTTTGCACCCTCAGATTTGAGAATTTAATTTCATATCTCAGCCAAATATTGTCCTATCATAACAAACCATACATTAATAGAAAGCTTATTTATTCGGCTTTCATATGATGCATAAATCTCAATAATAATAAAAAAATTGATGCTTACGACTGGTTTTGTGGTCGAGGGTCAGTGTTGGGGGTAACGCATTACAAGTAACGCAAGTTACGTAATCAGATTTCTTTTTTCAAGTAACTAGTAAAGTAACGAATCAATTTTTAATTTACAAGAAAATATCTGAGTTACTTTTTCAAAAAAGTAAGGCCAGTTACTGTTTTCCCATTTATTGACTGACAAGTCTCCTGTCCCCATGTTGGGAGAAATCGGAAGTACAGATGTGTTGTGTATGAACATGATGTTACTGTAGTTCTAGACTAAATGAGAATGTGCATTAATTCATCTCACTCGGAAAAAAAAATCTAAACATCCAGTGGGTTCCCTCGTGGCATTTCCTCTTCCTCCTCAACAGCAATGATCAGGCTCCTTTTTTTAAAAGCATTAAAAAAAGTGTTAGTATATGTCACAACAAGTCATAGAATTAACCCTTGTGTGGAAAGATATATTTAAATTTTAATAAATGAAAATAAAGGTGTGAAGGACCAGAGTAGTGTTTATTCAGTAGGGAGTTTGCCCATTTAAAACCCTGTAGTACTTTTCCAAAACTTTTGTCTTCCAGAGCTGTTGGTCAACTGGATTTATTTGGGAAAAACTTTCAGGGTTTATCAGCTGAATGTTCTTGAGCTGGAATTGAATTTTTATTAATAAAACAACCAAATAAATATAAATGAACAAATATAAATAATAAATCAACACACCTTTATACAAACCCAATGTTACGGGGCTGACGAGACGTGAGACATGCGGATCCATATGCAAAGCTTTATTACAAAACATGGTCAGTAAACAGGCAGGGTCAGACAGTGGCAAACAGGTATGGTGGAGGCAAGACAAAGCAATCCGTGGAGCAAGCGTGGGTCGACGATCGGCGAACAGTATTCAAAGGGGCAAGGCAGAGAGATAATCCAGAGACGAGAGCAATAATCCAAACGGGGAGCGAACAGAGTCCAAACGGCAGAGGCGAAGGGTAAATCCAGGAAACACGGGCAGGGTCAGACACGGCAAGAAAAACAAGGCAAGACTAAGACTAATCACTAAGGCTCCGTAAAGTAGCTATCCCTGGGAGAGTGATAAGTGCTATACAATACAGGAACACAACAGAAACACGGAATGGCAGCTAGCGCTAGGTGAGCACTAAACGCAGATCAATACTCGGCCCTGATGCTGAGGAAGTCCATGGCTTAAATAGTGTGTGTGATAGGGTGATCAGTGAAATCAGCTGTGTAATCAGTGACAGCTGTGTGTATCGTCAGTGCAATGTATTGTGGGAACTGTAGTCCAGTGTGCTGTGTGGTGTACGAGTCCATGTGGTGAGGGAGTGACATCTGGTGGCGAGTTCACGGAAGAGCATGGCCAGGATTCGTGACACCCAAAGCAACTTTAAGATAGGTACAAGTGGAAATATAACACACATGACCTTTTTTGTAATCCATATTAAGAAAGCCTATTAGAACTAGAACTGTCAAGACCCAACTCTATTCTTCTGAAGCATAATGACTCTGAATCAAAGGCAAACTGAAATTTAATATGTTTTTCATTCTGCTAATAGGCCTACAGTCTGAATCAAAAATGGTGGCACACTACATTACATCTAACATCCTTGGATATCATGATGTCCTTCATGTGGTGTGAAAGAACCTGTGTTTGTCTGGGCTGTGTATGCATGAGTTGATAAATGTATAGATTTAAATTTCAGTCTAAAATATTGTACTGCTTCAGAAGACCCATTACATTAGCAAAAATAGCAATTCATCCAAAAATGAAAAATTAAGAAATATACTTAAATAACCCTTCATAAAGTGATGATGTTCATCTCAAATAACACTAAAACCCATCAGTTAAATCAATGTGAATTCTACTTGCTTCATTTAGGCCCATAATATTGCAGCCATCTTGTTGCCTTTGACATCCCAGCACTCAACCCCCTGTAACTACACACATGTAACAACCCTCAGAATGCTATGTGTAAGTACAAATGTATAAGAAGACATTGGTAACAACACTTTTTGGTAATGAAAGTACAAATGTGTAACAGGACTAAGCACTTTTGGTACAGAAAGTGTTACACTTGATATTAAGAAAACAATACCTATGGATTTACCATGTAATTACTCTGATGTTATACATCAGCGGCCAGTAAGTTAGGCTTTACATATAAATTGTGGTTGGTGTCCAGAAGTTACACTTTATATTAAGTGGACAGTTCCTGAGGAGTTACCATGCAAGTACACTGGTATTACAGTGGTGCACCAACTCCAGATCCAACTCCTCCCACTTTACATATCCCTAAACCTACCCGTTTCCACCCCCTTGATCCCATTTCCACCCCTAAACCTACCCATTTCCACCCCCTGGATCCCATTCCACCCCTAAACCTACCCATCTTCACCCCCTGGATGAAATTGTTCCATTTACTCTTATACATATTATTGTTACAAAATGTAGTACTCTGTTACACGAGTACTTAGTGAAGTGAAAAAAGTGCTGTTACCAATGTCCTGTTACACATTTGTACTTACACATACCATTCTGAGGGTTGTTACATGTGTGTAGTTACAGAAATATTACAGCTGTAGATATTATGTATCAATGTGTACTTATGGTAGATGTTTTGTTTCATTAACACTTATTTCCCAGTGTTTTAATAAGCTGTTGAAATATTGTAAATTATCTGTGCATAAGACGTTTCTTTTTGAAACAAGCACCAATAGCTTGAAAGACATCTGTATGTTCATGTGATAACATTAAAAAAACCTGATTCAATTAATAACATAATTCTTTGAAATTGAAAACCTGTTTTCATGTGACTATTTTATGTGAATTTATGTGACTAGATGGCGCTCTAATACATATATCTGCATTTTTATGGATTAATATATCAGGCAATTTGTTTTTGCAAATATAATAATAATAATAAAAAGATAGGTGTTTTATTGTTAATTGATTGTTTCAATACATTAAATAAACTAATTGAAGTATTGTTTAAACAATGTATTAGGCCTGGTAGATCTGGTCCACACTCCAAACCAGTTGGTGGCGATAAACCCTGGAAGAAGAAAGTCCTCTAGCGGTCAAACACTGCATTAGTTTCGTTTCTGAGGGTGTCTGCTTTCTCTGGCAGTTTTTAGGTTTACGAAACAGAAACATGAGGTGGAGACACATTTGATGCGGGATGCTATTTATGTAAAACGACACAACATGACAACTTTGCAGCCCAACACACACACACACACACACAAATCTAGCAGACGAACCGGAACGGATGCTAGTGCTGTTGCCGGTGTGTTATTATTATGGTCATTTAGTGTTCCTGCACATGTTTTATTATCATGTAGCATTAAATCCTCGACGCATTTGATGCTCTTTATTTGACTGAGAGATGTTTTGTGGGACCTCATAAACTCGGCTTCGGCTAAATAGCGTCTTTGTGTCATTTTTCTTAGTAATGAACGCAGATTTATTTATCAGTGTGTCAGCTTTAATGAAACACTTCAGTCTTGTGTTCCAGGAACGCATGGTTCCTCATTCTGTGTGTTGCTGAGGAGAGGTGTGCTGTTATTTATAGTTACCACCAGACTTGTGGTTTTCACCTGCTGGACGAGGAATCGGGTGAAGTCCCTCAGACGCACAATGAACGAGGGACCGACACATATACAGACCAGAGTATGTCAGAGACTATCATATCAGTCATGTGGGCTCTTTTGACCAGTAAACATCCACCTACTCGGAGCACACTAGCATAGGTAATCAAATTTACCAGGACATTCCTCTAACCACGTTTTGGCTATTGCTTTTGTCTACTAAGATTAAACAAGTGGTTTGTATTGTTAGTTGGATAACACTCCTTCACCCCATCACTCATGTTGTGTTCCCTGATCCTCAGGCGGCGGAGCAGAGCTGGAGCTGGAGCAGATATCCTGAGCACTCAACATATCTGATCTTTGCAATTATGACTGAAAACTTAAGGTGAGATCTGATTATGATCTTAATCTGACACTTTCAGTTTCAACCACTGGTTTAGTATAGACAGAAGTCATGCTATTGAAAAAAAAATGGTTTGTTGGTTTCTCATCAAAGCTGATGCAATCAAAATAATTGATTAACCACCATCAAACACAAATCATAAATTGTAAATCATACATTGCATTTATTCATTAAATGACCCAGACACTGGCAGAAAACAAACAAAAAAACAGAATAGTTCTGCTTAGCAAGATTAGAAACTACTGAAACAACACTCTCAGAAAAAAGGTGAGCTCTCAATGGTGCATCACCTTTTTGTCCATTTAGGTACTAAAATGCACACTTAATGGGTAAATAAGATACAAAGGTGTACTTTATGAAAAGGTACTGCACATGCCAGTTTGTGTACCTTTTTTTCTGAGAGTGAAGGACTGCTTCACTGCAGGATCACTGTATGAGATCATCAAGCACACAAAGTATATACTATTTCATTTTTTCATACTAATATCACTTTTTGATTGAGACCTTTTTGTCAAAAATCAGCATTAAAGGGGTCATGACATGAGAAATCAATTTTGCCTTGATCTTTTGGCATATAAGAGGTCTCTGTACCATTAAAACATCCTGCAAGTTTCATAGCTTTAAATGTCCCCAATATGGTCTGGCACTTGCACTCTCAGACACTTGCACTTCCGCGAGTGACGTCACTTGCAGTCTTTTTTATTTTGTTAAATTTATTGACTTCTATTTATTGATTATAAAAAATAATCAATAAATAGAACAAAATAAAAAAATTTAAAAGACTGCAAGTGACGTCACTCGCAGAAGCGCAAGTGTCTGATAGTGCAAGTGCAAGTCTGCAGCCAGACCCTTCTCAGATGACGTCACCAGGGCACAAATATTTGCATAAACACTGCCTCCAGAGCAAGACATCGACCTAGGCCCTAACCTCCGCCGTTCAGTCGCTAACACCTGATCATCACGCTGAATGCGAGTGTTGCGACGCGTCAAAAGCAAACAGAAATTGCAGTCACTGCCGATATCTTGTCCTCACTGGATACAGCACTGTAAAAAAAAAAAAGAAAAGTTGTTTCAACTTAAAATAATTTGTTAGCCCGCTGACTTAAATTTTTTAGTTTATACAACTAAAATATTCCAGTTGTCCAATTTTAAGTCAGCGGGGGTAACAAATTATTTTAATTTGAAGCAACTTTTTGGAACAAATTTTTACAGTGAGTATAGAGATGCGCGTTCACTTTTTGACACAGTCCACACACTTGAATCTGTTGCAATCAGGCAAATGGAGTGAAAGAACGTTCGCTTTGATGCGTTTGGTTTAAACAGCTTGTTCGTGTCTTTGTACAGATATCAGAAGGATCCCAGCATAAGGAACAAGTGGATAGTTTAGTTTTAATGGCACCCCAGATCATGTTAGAGGATTGATCAGAGGATTTTGTTTTGAAATCGAGGCACAGTGCCATGGAGAGTTCACAAAGAAACATTTGTTGAAAGATGAAGCGGTACTAGATCTGACTGCAGCTGCATCACTAACCGTAAGTAAATTAATTCTTAATGCTTTGTCTGGAAATGACCGTTTTCTTTTGATTATGTTGTCAAAACACTCAAAACATGCAATAGCGAGGGAGTGTTGATACCGTTTCCTATGCAGTGACATTAGCAGTGGCCGATTACTGAGAAGCCTTAAAGGACCCGGCCCTTTTAAAAACAGGCTGTTTCTGAGAAAGGTTCAGAATGAGGGTTAAAAAAAAAAAAAAAAGGAACATTTTAAAATGATTTAAAAAAAAAAATCCATGTCATGACCCCTTTAATGATTTTAGTATTTTGTAGTAAAGTGGCTTCCATGTAGTGCAAAAATCAAAGGTTTCATGTGAGCATACATGAGAAATCCTTGCAACGACATGTTGATCACACAGACTGGCACCTCAGACGCACTCGCACCGTCACACACTGACACCTCAGACGCACTCGCACCGTCACACACTGACACCTCAGACGCACTCGCACCGTCACGCACTGACACCTCAGAAACACTCGCACGGCACACACTCACACAGACATAGTACTGACACCTCAGACACAGATACACACTCAAACAGACACTATTGACACCTTAGTAACACACTAACGAACTGCCATCAAATGCAAGCATCCAGCAGTAAACACATTCTCATGCACAAACTGTTTTTTCTACCAAACAGATCAAACCACATTTCTGTACAGATGTTAATAATCAATACCACAGCAGAGTTCACTTTGTCACCTTTTGACAACAAGTTTGCATCTATGTTTTGCAAATGTGAAAATGCTGCAATGAAAATGCTCATCCATAGACCACAGTGGCTGAGGGCGTTGCAGGAGGTTCCCGATGAAGATGATCAGACAATAAATGTCTTGTATTTAGAACAGCATCAAAGTTTGATCATCTTCTGATTTTGATTGGTGCATATACCACATGATCCTCTTCAACTTTCTGTAAAACCAAACAAACAATTATAACACAATATATAATAATAATAATAATGATAACAATAACAAAAATATTAATACTAAATGTAATGTTTTTTTTTAACCAAGTCTTTTATAAACACACGGTGTGGTTGTGTGATAGTGATTGTTATGTTATGAAAGCTCATTACTGCCTTATGCCTGTTGCAATAATCAATATATTGAGTTATTGCACAATATATGCAAAATGCGGACAAGTTAAAAGAAGGCAACATTTGAGCCCCTATAGTGTTTTCCTTACAACTCCAGACTCCAGTATGAGTCAAAGAATCGACTCAAAGCCACACTTCACAGTTCTGGTGCATATGTGAATGTAACAACGCACAATGGTGCTCTCTCACAGCCAGCGTAAAGGGAGTTTCACAAAGGAGAGAATGCATTTTTGCATTCCGCTTGTGCTGATTATTTATTTATTTATTTTTGGATGTTTTTCTGTGTAAGCGTGCATTAGATGGATGCGTATATTATCATTACATATTTAGTGGCATAAAATGGTCTTAAAATGACAATAATACCAAATTATTTCTGGGACAATACATTGCAAAAGTAGTTATTGTGACAATAAGAAAAAAAAGTAATGCTCTGGTAAATCATAATAATAAAAAAAGGAAAATTATATTAAAAAAAAAATGTGATTAAAAATGACAAATTATAACATAAGTCAGATAATGATATATGCAAGTTAAAATTAGTATGTAATAATTTCAACATTTTCAATTAGAATTTTAACTTGTTAGTCGCATTATTTAAACTTTGTATATGAGATTTTCAGCTTTTAATTTATGATTTTGAATTCTCATACTTTCAATGTCATAATTTCTGTGATTTACCAGAACATTATTATTTTTTTTTTCTTAAGTAGTTGAATTGAACTTATATATTATCCAGACAAAATCAAAAGTACACACTGCTCTACATTAGACTCTCTTCTAAAAGTATAAGGCAACAGTTTACACTAAGGTTTCATTAGTTAACAGTACTTAACTACTTTAGTTAACATAAACTGAGAATGAACAATACTTCTACAGCATTTAAAAAAAAAAGAAGTTAATATTAAATTAAACATTTGCTAATGCGTTATTAAAATTAAAAATAGTTTGTTAACATAAGTTAATGCACTGTGAACTAATAGTGAACAACTGTACTTTTTATTAACTAACATTAACAAAGATTAATAAATACTGTACTAAATGTATTGTTCATTGTTATTTCATGTTAGGTAATAAATTAACTAATGTTAAATGACACCTTATTGTAAAGTGATACCAATTATACAAATACTCAAGAAATTAACAATAAATTGTCTTACTGATTTCGGTGCGCTTCTTTTGCAGAATGTCGTCTCGGCATAAGTGATCTCTTCTTCACAAGTCTCAGCTGTTTTAACTAATAACATGCAAAAACTCAGTCATAATTAGATCTGGTTCTTCACAGTCTGTTATTATTAGGGCTTTCAAATTTAACACCAAAGTAACACTCAAAGATTTGAAAAAAGGCATTAACAAATTAATTATAGCCATTAGGCAATAGGCCTATAACACAAATAGTTTCTAAAAGAGTGTTTATCATTACATCTAGAGAGACACATAAATCACACATTAATTTATACATAAATCAAACACAAATGTGATGTTTAACAAAGCAAAGTATTTTACAATCTTTTTTTATTTAATCAGCACTTAAGTTCAACAAGCCCAACAAAAGATATGTAAGATTACATGTAAGATTATGTTCATAAAATGGAGATGAGGTAAAATATTTTTTTTTCTTGTTTTTTTTGTGTGAGTGGGATTATTAAAGAAGGACGTTCAGTGTCATTATAAACAAATAGACATTTATTATAACAATAAAGTATGAAAATAATTGTAATTAAATTATAAAATAGGGCTATCCATTGGCTAAAATAGTGAGAACATATTTTTGAATAATTATTTCTGATTTGACCTGTTTAAAAGGAGATGGTAATACTTGCCTTCTTGATCAGTTTTTCTGTGTTTCCTGCAGATGCAGAAGATCACAACTACAGCAACTATCAACAGAGATCCAGCAGCAGAAACAGAGATCAACACTATCAGAGAAACTGGAGGAACTGAAGTAGAATAAAACAGAGAACGTGTTTAATGTAAGTGATTGAATCAGTCTGATCTACAACAGAAGACAGAGATCAGCTCAATGAATAAACACATATATCAGCGCTGCTGTACCTGCACATGTGTGACAGAGTTTCCTGATGTCCAGATGTTGAGTCTGGTTGCTGATGGGATTGTTGAGCACACAGCTGTAGGTGTTTTTATCCTGATATTCCACCTCCAGAGGTAGAGAGAGACTGATGCTGAGATCAGACACACTGATGCTGGACAATAAACTGTTTCCTTTGTACCAGGAGAGAGTCACATGACCCACATTCACCACTGAACACAGCAATGAACAATTCTGCTGTGATGATGATGATGATGATGATGAAGAACATTGTGAAGAATTACTCTTGATGACAGGAACAGGCAGACGAGCTGAAAACATGAGAATAAGAGGAATATGAACACATTCTCTGATTTTCAACATTGTGAATTGTAGTGAATCTGTAGATTTAGTGTTGAGTGAGTGTTTAGTGTGTTGACGGTCACTGAATGTGTCTGTCATCTCAAAATATAAAATAAATAAATATTTGACTATGTAAATAGAATATGTGAACATTTTGACAAGTGATCTCTACTCACCGTAGACAGAAACGTTGAATGTTTTTGATGTCTTTTTTGCTCCAGTTATCTGTAGTTCGTAACATCCAGCATGTTTAGTTGTGATGTTTGTGATGGTCAGAGATCCAGTTTGATTGTCCAGCTTCAGTCTGTCTCTGAATCTCCCATCAAGAGCATCAGATGAGACGTTTTGCTTCTTTTTGTTTATTCTAGCAATTTGTTTCTTTTCAGCTCCATATTTCCACAGTATGTTGTCGCGTTCATGTATTTCAGTAAGATCAGTGTTTAGAGTAACAGAATCTCCCTCCATCACTGACACTGAGTCACCAAACACACCTGATGAACAGATTGTACATGGATTAAATCCTCTGATGGCTGACAAACCCTGAAATCAGCTTCATTTACATGTGAAGTTACAGAAACCCGCTACTGTTACCAATACAGAGACTGTTAGAATCAAACAGACAGAGAAAACACTGAAGCAGCACTTACGAATTGCTGAAAATATACTTAAAATAGAAATTAGTAGAGTATATGGCAGCATAATTTATGAAACAGGAGAAAAAACACATATAACAATCTACAACAACCCCGAGCCCCCTTCATAGTAGCTTAATGCTACAGTTCTACAACAAGAATTATCTATTTCAAAAATGTCAGTTTTAAACACACAGTGATACACTATATTCACACTAAATACCTTATTGATGCAACACATCTTTAATCTTAAATTTGTTTTAAAGTGTAGAGGACAATCAATGTTTAAAGTTTCATAATTGATTGACAATAAATACATGATAATTATTGCTGATTGAAAGTACAGTTTTAATTGTTCTAAATATATATATATATATATATATATATATATATATATATATATATATATATATATATATATATATATATATATATATATATATATTTATGTTAATAAATTAGAGATTTAGATCATTAGTTCACTGGATAGTCTTCCATGAACTATAAAGTTACCTATAGTTTCCATGACATTTGTAGATTTATGATAGCTTATGATAGCTGCAGAAGTATTTTGAAATAAGTAATACTAATAATTATGTTACATACCTCCTTTAGACTGCAAAACAGTAGCCATGCGACGAGATATACATAAACACACACACACATATATACATATATATATACTTTTTTTTTTTTTTTAAGAAATGTATTTTTAAAAGGACAACATATGGCTGATATTCGAAAGCAGCTCAACAGAAAGTTCACAGTTTCTGAACATTCACTGATTCACTGTAATGGATTTCCATTATTATTCATGACCTTTTCCATACCTGGAAACTTTCCGAAAACCCCAAAAGAGACCTGAATTCAGAGTTAGTAAATATTGTATTATTTTCATTATTCATTTTGGTACATTTTTTTTACTTACCAGACAGACTCCAGCAGCACAGACAGTACAAGACAAACTTGTGAAACATTTTCTTCAGTGGTTCAGTGTGTGATCTAACAGAACTGTTAAAAGGTTGCGTGAATCCTCCCCTGACAGCGTGTCACAGTTTAATTCCTGTTTGCCCATATTTGGTTTTGTTCCGGTTCTTCTCATTAGTTCATTATTAGTCTATCATCGTTCATTCACCTGTGTTTATTAATCATCTTGTTTGCTCCTTCGGTCCCATTCCTTTATAAGTCCTCAGTTCTCCCCTTTTTGTTGTCTCTGCTTAATGTTGATTAAAGGTTTA
This sequence comes from Barbus barbus, assembly GCF_936440315.1. Taxonomy (NCBI): domain Eukaryota; kingdom Metazoa; phylum Chordata; class Actinopteri; order Cypriniformes; family Cyprinidae; genus Barbus; species Barbus barbus. The sequence continues at coordinate 7,032,344 of NC_136737.1, read as the reverse complement.
AAGTGTGTTGATGCTACTTCGTTCTCCTGATCCTTTATTTTATTTGTCTACAACCACGAATACCGTAACTCAGCGTTTGACCCTCCTAGTTCACATCCTGCATTTGCATATGATATAATATTATATGTCATCTAGCCCTTATTAAGATTTTTACTGGATTTAATGGATAAAAAATATTGTTGACTTTTATCAAGTGTTCATATTAGAAGGGTTCATATCACTGCCTCAGTGACAGATTTTCTTCTGAGAACGTAGTTAGCTACCTGACTGTGTGAAATGGATACAGGTAGAACACCATTGCGTGAATTGTGGATGAACTACATTTCATGGTGAACATATAGTGATTTTAAAATTGTATATTTATTCAAAATTTTAGTGAATGGAAAAACCCAGAATACAAATTTAAAACCGTGTTACGGTCTCACAGTACAGGCTTTACTTTACTAGAGTCAAACTGAAACCAGCTGTGGTTAATATTCTAATTTTGATCCATTGGGTGGACAAACATATGTCAGTGACTGGGCATTCAGAGCATGAATATTTAATTTGTAGGTGACAAGTTTCTTCCTGTGCTGCTACTATTTACAGCGTTGTAAGTTTCTTTAATTTACTGGAGAAAAAAAAAAAAACATTAGAAACTGCTAAAAAAAAATGGCAAAATCATCTGTCACACTTTAGTATAGGGTCCAGTTCTTACTAACTTCACGCCATTACCAGCAATCCATGAAATGGGCCCAAGATCACTGAGAATGGTAGAAAGTGGCCTGGTCTGATGAATCAAGATTTCAATGCCGATTACATGATTCAATGATACGGCACCTTTATGCACTGTTGAGTGGACACAGGCCAGCATCAAAGGCAGTGTTATGCGAGATGTCTATAATCTAAGTGTAGCTACTCCATTTGATGATATGCGGAACACTGGAGGTCGACAAATGCGCTCTTCATGTCCAGTGTCTGCTCTATTTTTCCTATAGAGGAAATTCCTATTTGTTATCTACTGATAACAAATATTTTTGAACACTTTTAAACCAACGCTGGGCTATCCCATTCCCTCTCGCTCACAAGTGTTTGTCAATTGTTGCAGTCGCTATTTTGTTGTTGTTCCCTCTCTTTAGTTTTGTTTTCTACTGTGAAGCAACGGCCCGGGACAGTGTTGCCACCTTGTGGAACAACTGATTACTGCTAAAATTCAATGCGCATGTGCGACCTGTGCATACAAAAATATGACGAAATTCGTGTCTGTATGCTGACCCTTGTGTATGCATAAAAAGTGAAGTATACTTTGGGCTTTACCACAGGATAATGCATCATACCACACTGTCAGAATCATCAAGGAGTGGTTTGAGGAACATGATGGTGAATTTCTATCAATGCCTTGGCCTCCAAATTCACCTGACACGAACCCAATAGAACTTTGTTGTTCGACTTGGAAAAGTGGGATTGCGCAACCACCACCCTGCAATATACAGGAACTGGAGGACCAGTTGTTGACATTATGGTACCAGATACATAAGACACCACCTCGACGAATCAATGCCTCGTCGCATGGCTACTGTTTTGCAGTCTAAAGGAGGTCCTGCAGGTTATTAGGTGGCCATAATGTAATGGTTCATTGGTGTATAGATCTAATAAAAATCTATTATAATCTCTCATCTAGGAATATTGGATTTAGATATTTTACTAGATCTCGTCAGAAGACATCTATTTTGTTTACTAAAGCTGCCAGTAGACTATAGACTCGTACCCAAAACCAGCTTCAAAAACAAAACTATTTCACAGCACTTTAATTTCAAGTGTCTAAAGATCAACAGCACCATCAACTTTAGGAGCTTCAGTGTTTCTATCACTGCTGACTATAGTTTAGTCATTCACTGCATTTTCATTTGAGGAATGCAAAACATACATTTTTAAATCAGTCCAATAAATGAAAAAGTGAGCTTTGAACATAACAAAGATCATCTCTATCAACTTCACATGCACATCAAGTGACAGCAAAGTTTGGAGACACAATTTTCATATTATGTGTTATGTCACATGACACTTGCAGTCAACTGTTGCATAGTGCTGTAATGCTGTTTTAGCTGCTGTTATTTAAAACACACCAGATGGTGCCACTTGAAAATAAATGACAGTATAACGATATTTTATTCCAATAAACTGAAGTAATCTGTGTTTAATTGAGTTTGTTGTTGTTGTTATTATATATTATTATAAACTGCAGTGACTATGAAAACAGCAACATCTACTTATAGTGCCCTCTATTGTATAAAATGTGAATTTGTGTTGCTTTTTTGCTTTGGACACTAGAGAGCGATGATGTCCTTGTGCTGAGTTTGCCAGTTTTCTCTTCATACTGTGATAAAGGATTGTTGAAAATCTGACAGTAATCAGTGTTAAGTGCTGTAAGGTTACCCCTGCTTGCCTTAAATTTCTGAAAATAATTAACTGTTAGTTAAAAATAATCAAAAAGTAATCACATGTAATCAGTCACATTAGATTTAAATAAAGTGCATGAAATAATTACACTACTTATTACATTTTAAATAGGGTAACTTGTAATCTGTAACCTATTACATTTACAAAGTAACATTCCCAACACTGAATACAACTTAGGACAGTGCATGCCAAAAATAAATAAAAATAAATAATCAATGTGGCACAAACAGCAGAGAATAAATATGAACTAAAAGGTGTGAGTCAGGGCTCATATGAGCTCTCTAGGACATGTTTCATATTTCTAAGTTGAGAAATCTGTTCTCTGAGGTGAATAAAACAGAGCAATTAAAAAAAGGATAAGCGTTTTAAGGCACCACTTTCTCATTATCTCTCTTCAACCACGACAAATACGGAAGTAAATCTAACCCCAGATGATAAAGATTTGACTCTCTTTCTTCCGGTGTTATGCAGAAAGGGGCTGACGGTTTCCGTTCACGTTCATTGTATGAAAAAAGGTGATAATGATCGACGACAGGCTGTCATTCTGCCTAATAGAACTCATGCAGGATTATTACGGTGAGTAAATTATTATTATTATTATGGACGATCTAATCATTGAATATAATAATAGTAAGCAATAAAAATAATAATAATTTATCTTCATTCACGTAACACGAGTTCGTTTATTCAATAGCCTAGTATTCATGCATCGAAAGTGAAAGTGATATAATGTGACAACATAATAAGCAGTTAATAAATCGTAGTTGAAAAGCATGTTAATACCACTTAAAACAATAATGTTAACGGTTGATCATTGTGATCGGATCACCGAAAACGTGGTGTTACTTTCATCTCATCTCACTTTGCGTCTTCTCAGCCAATCATCGTGGAGAGTGACTCTCTCTCTCTCTCTCTCTCTCTCTCTCTCTCTCTCTCTCTCTCTCTCGAGCACAATTGAACGTTCCTGCCGCGTTTAGGTCGAAGTTTCCAAACCGAGGTCATTAACTAGGTAGCCTACAAAGGTAGGCCTATGCCTAGTTATTTATCTATTGTGGTAATTTACAGTTTGTGTCAAAAAGTTGTTGATCTAGATCAGAGGTTTTCAAACTTTTTTGTCAGCCGAACCCCTTTGACATAAATTATTTAATTAAAGTACCCTGATATTTTAATTAAATATTTCAATCATTTAATTGCACATTTGCACAATAGTTTAACTTTAAAAACAATTTTGTATCAGTTTTAAAGATTCAGTAATATTTATATAGCTATTGTTATTATAATTTTTTTTTTTTAAATCATATTACTTTAATTTACAAATTTTTTCACAATACTTTTTTTAAATAGGGTTTTCCAAAAAGATAATTATTTTATACATTTAAGATTTTACATTTACATGACAGTTGTATAAACCTGTAACATACATTTGCAAAAACTTTTTAATGTATTTATTTTTGTTATTTTTTATGAATTCGCTAATGGTATACATTTGTAGACATACCTTGTAACAACTCATGAACCCCCTGCAATTCCCTCACGAACCACCAGGGGTTTGCGAACCCCACTTTGGGAAACCCTGGTCTAGATAAATAGCTTTTTTCTGTACGTTTGACACATTTTCTTCCAAATACAATCATTTTGAGCTTCTGGTACGATACTTGGACATTTCCAATCCGGCACACTGTCTTGTTCTGCTTCTCCAGAATGAATAGGCCTATATATAATTAGTTTAATTTTCCGAATACAGTGCACAGCATAAATGAGTTCACCCCCTCTGAATAAATATAAATATGTATTTTCTTAATGATCACTAATATAATTCATAGAAAGATGGCAAAATTAAAAAGTATTAAACATATGCTTAATAAAAAAGTATTAGATGAGTAAATTAGCCAATTTTGTTTAAATGAAGGATTGCAGAAATGAGTACACCCTAGATTTAATAAAGCAAATGTATAATATTCTAGTAGGTACTTAGTATGTCCTCCAGAACTTTAAGTGCTCTGACCCTCTTGGCAAGGTCATGACAAATTTTCACATCTGTCCTGTTTAACTCCTGGAGGACGACCTCCTTGAATGCTCTGGTCTTTGATGGGGAGTTTTGCTCAGCTCGTCTCTACAGAATCCCCCACAGCTGCTCAAGAGTATTAAGATTGAGTGAAATACATGTCGACTCAAGGATTTTCACCTTAGGAGAATGAATATCTTCATTGTCATGCTGAAAAAATTCCCAATAATGCAGGGAATGAGGGGAGGGTAGCATCTTCTGTTTCAAGTTTTTGTGGTGTGTGAATTCATGACAGCATTGATAAAGCACAACTCCCTCACACCTTACTCCTCCTCTAGCAACACCAGAATCCGTAGTAGAGGGGGTGGCCAAGATGGCGTCGTAGCAAGACAGGTTTGCAGGAGCTCTTAAAAACTTTGCTCAGATCCCGTTTTTTTTATTTTTATTTTTTTTTAACAGTTCATGTTCAGAACTAACTGGAAAGATACAGTTTATATTATATATATCAGTTTATATATAATTTTTTTTTTACTATTTGAGCTATACTGAAGACGCTTTTGCCAGCTCGTCGCTAATAATAATAATTCACGTGCTTTTGCTATAAATTGCTGTGCTGACTTGCGAATATGGAGGATAAAGAAGAAACTCTCCTTGCTACGCACAGCTATGCAAAGAGAACTATAAACGCTGAATTGGATGCAGTTGGACAGTCTGAGTTCACGCTTTTACCCGATACACCTGAACCGAACCCTGCGAAAAAAGTAAAGAATAAAATTAAAGAATTAATTGCTAGCTATTGGAAAGCAGCCACAATTCAAAATTCTTTTGGTACCAATTGGGAGCTTTCTAAGTTTGAGACAGGTGTTTATTTAAGAAAAGCTGGAACACTTTTAGCCAAAAAAAAAAGGAAGGGTTCTTGAAGACAACCTAATCGTGAAATGATCTCAGTCTAATAATTTTGATTGCACGTCTCTAGAGGAAAGATCTGAAATTGCAGTTTTACAAATTAAATTGATGAATTGTACTTATCAAAGGCTAGGGGTGCTTATATAAGATCCAGGAAAAAATAGCTCGAAGACGGAGAACTCAATTCCGCATATTTTTTTAAGCTAGAAAAGCATAATTTTACCCTCTCAACAATTGAACAACTTTGTGTTGAAGGCAAAATTGTTAAAGATCCAAAGGAAATAGCAAACTACAGTGCCAATTTTTATAAGAATCTTTATAGTTCAAGGTATTCAGAGCAGACAACGTCCTTATTACTAGACTCGGTCAATTATGTTAAGGTTATATCTGAAAGTGACAGATTTTTCTGTGATAGCATTGTTACTCCTGAGGAAGTACAAAGAGCAATTAAGAGATTGAAAAACAATAAGTCCCCAGGGTGTGATGGATTTACAGCTGAGCTGTACAAATTATTTGCTGATGAATTTACTCCCTTTTTAACTCAGGTTTTTAGAGAAAGTATTGAAAAAGAGGCTTTACCTCCTACATTGATGCAAGCTATCATAACTTTAATTCCTAAACCTAAGAAAGATCTTACCAATTTAGACAACTGGCGACCCATCACGCTCCTTAACAATTACTATAAAATCTTCGCCATAATATTTGCTAAAAGACCTAAAGATTGTTCGGATACTGTTATAGATGAGACTCAGTCTGGATTTATGAGGGACCGACATATAACGAATAATATTAGATAATAATAGTAATATTCTCTATTGCTGACAAACAGATCAGACAGCTGGCTGATGATAACACTCTTTTTTTGCAAGATGCTAATCAAGATCCTTTAGCATGAAAGTTTATCCAGCAATTGTCCAAAGCATCAGGCCTGTTCTTGAACCTCTCAAAGTGTGAACTGATGTCCATCAAAGAATGTAATTTGTCAGAAATGTGTAATATTCAATTCAAAGATCAAGTATCTTATTTAGGTGTTATTATAACAAAAAATGAATTAGAAAGATGCTCCTTAAATTTGAATCCATTCATTGAGAGTACTCAGAAAAAACTGAATATGTGGCTCCAGCGTGATGATCTCTCATAGAAGGGAAGAATCTTACTAGCCAAAGCTGAAGGTTTGTCAACGTTAACATATGCTGCTCTCTCTTTGAATGTTGACACTGTCATTCTTAAAAAAAAAAAATGATGCAATGCTTCTCAACTTTGTTTGGAAGAATAAAACTCATTTTATTAGAAAATCTGTATTTATGAACACCATTGAGAAAGGGGGTTTAAACTTTCTTGATTTCACCACTTTAAACAACACCTTTAAAATAAATTGGATTAAAAACTGTATCAATAAGTCCTCATCTATATGGAATCGTATCCCTAATGTTGTTTTTTTCCAAACTAGGTGGTTTACATTTTTTATTAATCTGTAACTATAACATCATGAAAATCCCTGTCAAATTATTTTTTTTTCATAGGCAAATGTTATTAGCTTGGTCCCTCATTTTTAAACAATTTTACACCTCACTCGTATCTAATCTGGAATAACAAGAATCTACTGTATAAACACAAATCTCTCTCTTTTAAAAAAAAAATTGGTTTTAGTATTTATGGAATTCCTGTTAGTCTGAAAGAGTTTGCAGTTGTTGCTGATGCAGTGCCACATGAGTTCTCATGCTTTTTAGAGGTCTTTCTTTTCCAATCTCATGTCACTCAGTGGATCTTTGTGAAACATTTGTTGGAAAACAGTGCCTTTCGTCATCCAAGTCAAAAAACAATCAGAAAATGAGAGTTTTGTTTCAGATGGAGTCTGTTTCTGTGCCTTATGTAATCTCATATTGGAATGGTTTAGTAAGTGATATTCCCTGGAAGAAAGTTTGCTCATTACCTCACAAATATTTAATTACTAACAAAATGAGAGAAACTGCATTTAAGTTGATTCATAGAATTGACCCAGATAAGCGTTCTCTTAAAAGACTTAAGAATGATATTAACACCAACTGTTCTTTCTGTTTAGAAAACAATGAAATGTCTTTACATTTATTCTGGAAGTGCTCCTACACAACATTATTTTGGTGTGACATTCTTGACTTGATCACATGTGAATCCTAATTCTGAGTTTACTTGAAATGTAATTTTTGGCTTTCATGAATGTGAAAAAAGGAATGATGCTTATTTTATAAACCTTATTTTCCTGTTAGCTAAATATCATATTCATAAATGTAAATTTTCTAAAAGCAAACCTCTTTTTTTAAGATTCAAAATTGAACTGAAAATGTATTTTGATTCAATTGAGTTCTCTAAGAATTTAAAAGCAATGAAAACGGTGGCTTTGCTGAGGGACTTGGTGCTTCCTTTGGACTGAGAGACCCTGGATTGTTATGTTATTGTGAGTTAACAATGTTGACAATTGTTATTGTTCTTTTTCAAGTGTTCCAAAAAAAAAAAAAAGAATCTGTAGTAGAGTGTGGAGTGCATGAGAGTTTCCTCATTTCTAGTGAATTATTTTAATTGTGTGCATGCATCTAAAAAACCACACAAAACCCACATGTTTGTATCTGCTTGTGGAAATAAATCTTCTGTGAAGCAAGAAGCATCTTCGTTGCGTTTTGATCAGACGTACCACAGTGATTAATTCACCCGAACCACATTAGTACAGTACAGGTTATGTTACACTTTTAATTGTCAGGAAACTACTTGTGTGTTGTTGTTTTTTTGATAATAACTATAGACTTTCATAGCTTTTATAGTTTAACGGCATTGGGCAATGTGCAATAATTCCCTTTAAAGTTTCACAGAAGTGTGCTGATTGCAGTGTATGGTGTGGGTGACTGATTAATTTGTGGTGTGATTCCCTGTTTGTGTATTGGGTTTTGTATTTAAAGGGTTTATGACCTGCCTTGCCTACATTACATTATATCCTTATTTATTTTTTATTTTTAAATTGATCTTGTTGTGAAGCAAATGTCTTAGCAACGATATATGTATATGCAGGTGTAATAAGAAATAAAATTATGTAATTTTGTGCACCTGCCTTTCTCCTTTAATTAGGATATGTATGAATATCTCATTAGTCTATTAAATGTCTATACATTGTCCCTGTTATTGACAGTTTAATCTGACCTTTGGTTCACTTCTGGGTACGGTAAGGCACGTGAAGGCCACATAAGAGTGATTTCTGAATTTAAGTTTTAGAGGGGGTGGTGTACTCATTTATGCTGTGCACTGTATATGCAGGAGAGGTGGGATAGAGAATTGATATAGTGCATACACTTAGTTTAAGTAGCAAAAGCATTTACATTTTACGCCCTACTGAAGGTAATAATTAAAACTGACCATTTGCATCTCTTCACTGACCATCTGATGCTCTCACACACAAAACTTAATTCAGACTAACTGATCAAATCAACTTGCAACAGTCAAAATAATCTTGCCCTTTTTTTTTTTTTACACAATGCTGAATCATTTTTGTTTTTCTCCTGGATCTGGACTGCATTAACAATAACTATAAAACAACATTTTCAATCTGATATCAAGATTTGTGGCTTACCATATATTTATATGTATGGTTTTTATAAGTGTGAATGTAGATGGATATAGTTGCATTTCTATGAGAGATACAAAATGTTAATATTTTGGCATTATTTTACTTATTTATTTTTTGATGTCCTGACCACTTTTTTTTTTTTTTTTACATTTCCTGTAGATGCAGCAGACCATGACTGCAATTATAATCAGCAGAGATCCAGCAGCAGCAACAGGGATCAGCACTATCACAGATACAAAGTCTGGAGGAACTGAAGGAGAATAAAAGACCAACAGTCTGTCATGAATGTAAGTGAATCATGATCCTTCAGAAATCATCATAGCATGCCTATTTGATACTCCGTTATTATCAGTGCTTAAATTTTTTTTTTTTTGTAACCTGTGATACTCTTTTCAGGATTCAATGATGAATAAAAAGTTTAAAAGAGCAGCATTTATTCAAATATAAATCTTTTCTATGTGATAAGTCTTTCACATTTTATCAATTGAACGCATCTTGCTGAATAAAAGTTTTAATTTCTTTCATAAAAGAAAGTAAATGTCTCTCTCTCTCTCGTCTCATTTGAATAGATTGTCCCGTGACTCTTGAGTTCAGACGCACTCGCTGAATCCATTGGTGGTCAGATCGTTCTTTCACGGCAAAAAGAGGATTCAAATGCGAGTGCAAGTAAAACAGTTTATTGATGAGTTGAAGCAAGCAGGACACAAGGATCAGTAGCAGGTGCAACCAGAGAGAATCCTGGAAAGGAGGATGCAGAGTACAGACCATCCACAACAGGAATCCAGTCAGTACGACCGCAGAAGTCCAGAGCATGAACAGAACCCGGTCGACACAGGAGCTCCGCCAGGACAAGACTCCACACCTCAACAACAACAACTGACAACATAAGGTAGGAAGCAAGGAATTAAATAGAGAAGCTAAATGAGTCACAGCTGAACCTGCTCTGCTCATCAGCGGAAGAACACACACCCACAAACACACACACAGGCACACACAGGCACAGGGAGAGAGAGAGAGAGAGAGAGAGAGAGAGAGAGAGAGAGAGAGAGTCAATGAACCGGCGAACCGTGACAGTATTGTTACAAAAAATATATCTTTGTGAAAAAACAGCTGATTTTTTATTTTTTATTTATATTCATCAATGAATCCTGAAAAAAGTATCACATTACAAAATCAATAAAGTTTTTAATATATGTTACAAATGTTGTGGATTGAGTTGAAGTTGTACTGAATACTCTTTTAATAAAACAAGAATATTTGAAGAACAGGACAAATGGCGTCTCTACGGGAAACACTGAATGTTTTCAATGTCCGATTCTCTCCACTTATCCCAAGTTGATAAACTCCAGTGTGTTCAGTTCTGGTGTTTGTGATGGTCAGAGATCCAGTTTTACTGTCCAGCTTCAGTCTGTCTCTGAATCTCCCATCAGGAATGTCACGTGGAGAAGATTGTCGTCTTTTTTAATTTTAGCTATGGGATAGTTTTCAGCTCCATACTTCCACATAACATTGTTGCCTTCACATATTTCAGTAACACAGTGTATAAAGTGACAGAATCTCCCTGCATAACTGACACTGTCTCACCAAACACACCTGATGAACAAACCAGTTTTACACAGATTAAAGCTTCTGAGAGATTTCTATCCAGAGGATAGTATATGAAGCTACTAAATCATTTATATAATAAAAATCACCTTGATATTTAACTTCTGTAAAGAATGTTACTGACATTAAAATAAAAAATATGTATTTTCACTTACCAGTCAGACACCACCAGCACAGACATAAAGCAAACACATGAAGCTTTTTCTGAAATGTCTGATCTAATGAAACTATCTGCTGGAAGCACCTGAGCTGGTGTGTGAATCCTCCCACGACAGTTTAACCCTGCTTGTGGGCGCTTTACAGGCACTTTACAAATGATTTATAGTTACATATAAGTGCTCTTCTAGCACTTAAGACTTCATAGTAGAAAACATTTTTCATTTTATTATTTAATACTCAGCATTTTTTCAAATGTAGTTGATTTACCGTGTTATTGTGCATGGTAAAACACAACAAAAAGTTAAGACTATCTTCCGTCTCACATTGTTACTCTTGCAGATCATCTTTTGAATCAAACTGAAACCTGCTGCGGTTGGTTTGCTTCAGAGATGTGGGTTGATCTGGATGAACTTTCTTCCTGTCTTGCTTCTTTTTTATGAACCTCACAAGCAATTTTACAGTCAAATAAAATACCGTATCCTCTTAGCATTAACCATGCATATACATCATTCCTTTAGACTGGACGTAGATGGCAATAAAACATTGTGTGATGCTGTGTGTGTATATATGTATATGTGTGTGTGTGTGTATATATATATATAACCACGATTTGCTTACCCTCAAGCCATCCTAGATTTATGAGTTTGAAGCCTGAAAAAGTACATCCATCTATCAAGTAATCCACATAATAAAGGCCTTCTGAAGTAAAGTGATGGGTTTTTGTACTTTAAAAGCTATATAACTAGCTTCTGGAAAACAGCCGTACGCAAGTTGATTTATTGCAGAAGTGTGACCTCTAACCTTATTCTAATCTAGACTTAAAAAACAGTTTTAACTTGGCATAAACACAACACATTATCACATATCAATAATTTGAATTGTATGGCTCCATAAATTAGATCAACTGGAACCAGGAACACTTTCCACAACATCCAGTGTACTTGTATTATTAATGTGTAATATTTTTCTGTCTGTCTCATCCTTATCCCAAGGTTACAGTCAGCCGGATCCAGACCAGATGGTGAACCTGCACCTATACACAACCTCATGACGATCCTCATGAGACCTCATCTACATGTCAGCCATTGGAACAGATCCTCAGCAAAGACCACAAGAACCAGTCAAGCTGCACAGACTCTTGTGGCCAGCTTAGTCTCCATACCAGCGTGATGAATCCGATCTTTAAGCAGAAGGTACTGGATGAAATATTCTGAATGCTACCAATCCCAATCTGACTTGTGATCCAGGCTCAATCATAATTATTCAGTGTTCATTTGTTGGTCAGCAGAGAACTGGCCCCCCGACCAACGTTATTTCCACCAATAAATTCTATGATTTGGCATCTGGAACTCGAGTGATTTTTGCAATGAGGGGAAGACTATTTTCACAACAGCTTCAGCTGAACAACATCCAAAATGCATTGTCTTCCTGTTATCACTGTAAAGCTGCTTCAAAAGTGCTATATAAATAAAGGTGACTTGACTTGGAAGATTTGTTGTATTTAAGTGTTCACACACATTGTTGACTCACTCGCTTTGACCTGTTTAATCTGTAAATTTTGTCTTTTATAGATAGATAGATGGATGGATTTATTGAATTATTAAAGTAATAAACAATCATTTGACTATTAATAAATGAATAAACTCCTGACTCCCAGTTTGCTTTCACTTTAGGTGTGTTCATGGCGCTGCACTGAGTGGTCAATGACAAAGTATCGCGACAGCCAAGTCTGCTCTCTTATCGGTCTCGCGGTACTTTGATGTCACGTACTTGGCTAATGTTTGTTTTATATTCGCACATTCACAACATTCGCACATTTCCGCGTTCAATAACTTTATAGTTATATGTGCAATAAAGTTATATTTTGTAAGTTCTAATCAGCAACATCATTGTCAACCTACTTATTTATTTTTTTCACAATCGATCAAATTGGCCAAGTATTGTTTGATTACATATTTACTTGCGAATGTCCAATGTAGTGTGGTTAAAGTAATTGAATGCAGAAGTCCGAAACGCTGTAAGGCGGACGAACAATTATGAATCAGAAGCTGCATTAATTTTTTGAGGGGAAAAGTGGTGATAATGAAGTTTTTCCTCGCAGTGACTGTACTGTACCATGGTGAGATCTTACTCGCTATAATCTCTATTCCGTCCATTGCTACGCTTCTTTGTAGCCTTATTGTTGGGATAATTCGGCTGAGAACAAGAGCCTAACACTTCACAGGAATCGATAGTCACTAGTCAGTGGAAAACATTTTGTTCCAGCTGATCTCCCAGCCTGACGCTTGGGTAAAGTTGGTTTTATATTCGCACATTCAGACTTGCATTCAATTACTTTGTTAACCACACTACATTGGACATTCGCAAGTAAATATGCCATCAAAACAATACTTGGCCATTTTGATCGATTGTGAAAAAAATGAAGTAGGTTGACAATGATGTCGCTGATTAGAATTTGCAAAATATAACTTTATTGCACATATAATTAGAAAGTTATTGAACGCGGAAATGTGCGAATGTTGTGAATGTGCCAATGTAAAACCAACTTTACCCAAGTCAGCTAGACCAGCTAAGACCAGCCTGGCCAGCTGGCAAAGTGGCCAAAACCCCTCTAAAACCAGCCTGCTGACCAGCCAACCAGCTTGTCATTTATGTAATCTTTATTATGAGTCTATGAAAATGTTTGATTAATTGAATGTTCAAATAGGCCTATATTTATAGGGAAAGGGTGTAGAATTATGAATCAGGAAGTGGATTGTGTGAATCTCTTCTGCTGTTTGATTGCATGCTACATTATGAATCAGGAAGTGTATTGTGTTGTTTTAGATCATCCATGAGACTCTGATGAGTGAATGTGTGAATCTCTTCTGCTGTTTGATTGCATGCTACATTATGAATCCAGACATATTTCTCTATGTTTATGACCTGTAGAAAAACATTTTCACAGCATTATTGTATATTTTGCTTATGTTTCTTCTTCAGTTGTGACTAGTTTTGGTTCAGATAAAGTATCAGTGTCTGTGGCGGAGGGAGATTCAGTCACTCTACACACTGGAGTTCAAACAAACCAACAAGATGATATTCAATGGTATTTCAGCAACACTCGCATCGCACAAATCAATGGAGATCTCAGTGATATCTGTACAGATGTTCAGTGTAATAATGGTACTGAGAGATTCAGAGACAGACTGAAGCTGGATAATCAAACTGGATCTCTCACCATCATGAACATCACAAACATAAACTCTGGGGAATATATACTGGAAATCATAAGCAGCGAAGACAGTGAAAAGATATTCAGTGTTTCTGTCACTGGTGAGTCTTTTAATGATTGTTTAAATGCTGTTTTTATATATGTTTAAAATACAAGATCCTCCAGCAGCTGTTGGTTTGTGTTTCAGATGTTCCTGCTGCTGAACTATATGAAATGAAGGAAGGAGAATCTGTCACTTTAGATTCTGGTGTAATAAAACACCCAAATGATGTGATGACGTGGTATTTTAATGAAACTGAAATCACTGGAGATCAGAGTAAGATCTGTACAGATGATCAGTGTAAAGAGAGATTCAGAGACAGACTGAAGCTGGATCATCAGACTGGATCTCTGACCATCATGAACACCAGAACCACAGACTCTGGAGATTATAAACTGCAGATCATCATCAGTGACAGCAGCTTCAGCATCACCAGAGTGAAGAGATTCAGTGTTTCTGTCACTGGTGAGTAAATAACTTTGTCATTCAATGCATTTTCCCTTGAGGAATTGTAGGAAAAAAAAAACTTTACAACCCAATATGTTTTGGGGTTTGGGACTGTGGACAGTTTTGAGTCCGTAACACTTTGATGTTATGAACATGCAGAATGAATGAATATCAGCCAGTTTCACTATGAGTGATACCGCTTCCTGTTGAGTGGAGCGTGCTGTGATGCTGTTTAACTGCTGTTGCTAGAAGGTGAAGGTGTCACGTATCGTAACAAGAAAGTGAAGTGGCGTGTGGCCAGATATGGTGTTCCATACTCGGAATGTGTGCTTTGCATTTAATCCATCCAAGTGCACACACACAGTAGTGAACACACACAAACACACCATAAACAGACCCGGAGCAGTACATATAATTTGAAGATATTGCTAAATAATGGATTTATTATCATTCACTCTAGTAATAATGTCTGTCTGTCTTTATCTGTTCCAGAATCAGATCTGTCTTCAGGTGCTGTAGCAGGAATAGTTGTTGGTGTTCTTCTGGTGGTGGCTGCTGCTGCTGTAACTGTTGGTGTGATTTACTGTCGCCGCAGGAGCCATACAGCAGTACCACAGAATGTACGTATTATATACAGCTGATTTAACAAAATATATATGAGATTTACTGTGCAAAAAAGAAAAAAAAGTTTAATTATTGTTGACTGAAACAAACGTGCACTGTAAACAGTCATCTTGTATTTGAACAACACAGATCCAGATATTCACAAGTAAGGCAATGTCAAAACATTTGAAAAAACAAATAACTCCCAAATAAACTAAATAACAATTAATATAACAACACAAAGTACAACCTTGTTGCAAAGCTATTGTCTTATTAGAAAAAATCAATGCATCATTTCAAGAATCCTAGATTTGATATTGAAATGACCTTTGAATTGAATGACCATTCATTGAAATGAAAGTAGATGACCGTCTGATGCAGTTTAAGACATTGTGCTAAATTATTAGGGAAAGGAAACCCCTCCACAAACAACCGAGAAAAAAAAAAAACACAATTCCATGTCTCTAGTAAAGTCAAAAAAGAAACCTCATTCCACTTGCAGCTGCTTTTTTCTTGCAAATTTCTTATGTTTAAATATTGGTATGAACATATAAAGATTGAACAGTTAAAACATAAGCAGAACAAATTTCACAGACGTGATGAACAGTAATGGAAGAGGGTCGATATCAAAAGTTTCTTGCGTGTCGAGCAGCTGCTTTTTTAGAAATAGAAAATACTCTTTACTGCCCTAAGTTATTGAAACTCTGACATTAATTGTCTTCTGTTAGTGTCTTAAGAACTGTTTCACAAGTGCATGCAAAAATTGTTTGTTCATCGAACAAGAATGAAAGTCATTGATTAAACTCTTTCCAGTGAAGATCTGTAAAGCTTATTCAGATTATCTTTAAAGTACATTGGTCTGAAAAGTACATTTTTTGTTGTTTATTTTTGTGTGTGCAACTTAAACATCAGACCTCCTCATTAATTTGACCTTTTTTGAATGTTTTATTTCAGGTGGGTGATGATAACTCGCCGCCTGATCCAAAAGACATTCCTCTGAGATAGATTATAGGATGTTCTTAAACTCTGTTCACTCACAACGTGATCCCAAGATTTCAGTAGTCTCTATCAATGCCAGTACAATTGTCACACCTATTATATAGCAAACCAGTTTAAATCAAAAACTGTTTTTAAAATTTTTGACCTTTGACCTTTAGCCTTGAGCAGTATAGGAAAGGAAGTAAAGGATGTGAGGTGTGGCCAAGTATGGTGACCCATACTCAGAATATGTGCTCTGCATTTAACCCATCCAAGTGCGCACACACAGCAGTGAGTAGTGAACACACACACACAGACACACACCGTGAACACACACCCGGAGCAGTGGGCAGACATTTTTATGCTGCGGCGTCAGGGGAGCAGTTGGGGGTTCAGTGCCATGTTTCATGTCTTTTGCACTAAAAGAAGTATTAATCCACTGATCTGGTTTGACATTTCAGTCATTATGTCCAGCCTCTTTAAATCCGCAATGATAGAACTGCGTTTCCACAGATAGCGCACCAAGGTGGGCATTATACTGCAGGGAATTTTTATTTTTATTTTTTTCTCCCCAATATTTTTGTTTTGTTTCCCATTATATCCAGATGCATTAATGTAAGAATAAAAAAAATATATATAATGTCTTGTTTTCTGAAAAAATAAAAAAATAAAGAGTTTGTGCTTAATTAAAAAAGAAATAAATAATCTAGCAGTGGCATCAGAAAACTCAATCAGCTGAGAGTTAGATGATGCAAGCTTGATTAATATGACCTAACAGAGCTAAAGCTATGCTTGATTATGTTGTTAATGTCTATGATTCAACCACTAAAATTAACCCTTAGTCATCCACCTTCAACAGAAAACACTGGTTGACTAACTTTGAATAGCATAGCTCTTTATATATACCAGCTACACCAAAACTAAAACCATCTTAAACCCTTGTGCATCCGTTTAAATTATAGCTGCGAGCAGAAATTATAGGGGTTCAAGCGCTTTAAGGCCTTTAAAGCAATGCCTAAAGAATTATTCTGTTTTCTTTAGCAAGCATGTAAACACATCATAGAGAGAAAATATAATTTACAGCCAGCACAAGCCATTTACAGGTTGAGCCAATAATCTAGGACTAGTTTGCAAAAATTGGCTTTTTGCAAACTAGTCAAAAACAAAAAAAATCACCAGATGACCTTAAGGATGCACAAAGGTATAAGCTTGGACTTTTATTTATTTATTTTTGCTGAGTGTCTTTATGCCTGTAAATGGATGCATATGATACAAGCTGCGTTAAATACTCTGGCATTAAACCTTGCTAAAATACTAATGTGTTGTTTGTCTGGAGGGATGTTACAACACAATTTATGTGTGTTACTATAATTGCTATAAAAATGGACTGTTTTCATGCATTTGGTAGATATTTCTTTATATTCATCAAACAAAACCTTTGGGATATTTATGAGGTGCTGATTAGTATTTTATTTGTTTGTACGCTTGTTTTTTGTGCATGTGTTACTGATGTTTTACTGATGTCCATCTTCAGAGTCATTTTTCTTTAGAGATGTGGTTTGATTTGTTGGGTGGACAAACATCTTATTGAGTGGTTATTCAAGGCACAAATGTTCATGAAACCATGTCTATCTTTTGTCAGATGAACTCAATCGGAGTTATAAAAAAAAAACACTGGTTCTTCCAAGCTTTATAATTGTATTAATTAGCTATTTATTATGTTTTTCTGTTTCAGTTGTGTTTGCTTAAGTCATGTATTACCTTAATAAATATCTACTTTTGGGTTGATTGAATTTGCGTGTGGCCTCCCTGTTTATGTGACTCTGCCCTGAACCATGGGATTTGTAACTGTACTCAGCCTAAATTTACTCGTCTCCAACTGAAGATAGAAACAAGTTCAAGGGGTAAAGTAGTTGTAATGCTTTTCATTGGAACCCTCTTGTGGGTGAAAACCCTGTTAGCAACAGACCCGCCCTCAAGTCGGCAGCTCCGCTGTACAGTCAGACTCTGTTCGGTCATTGGCCCAGAATATGCCCCGCCTCCGGCTCGCGCGCTGTCATTTTGCGGACTCGTTACTGATACTGCATGGATTCTCCATCCGAACGCACTTTTTTTTTTTTTTTTTTTTTTAACCAGCTGTGCCGTTTCAGCCAGAATGGAGAAGCTGGGGCCGGCCAGGTTGAAGAGGACTAAACATGGTAAGAATACTGTTTAAATATGCTTTATTTGTATAGTTGCCATCAACATTAATAAAAATAGTTAATTGCTTTGTTGTCATTTTTAATTCTGAAATTGCGTTGTGGAAGGTCAAATTATGTTAGCTCTTCAGCACATTAGCATTATCATAGATTCTGAGATATAACAGGCCCGTTTAGATGGGATCTCCTTTTTGTGAGACAGGGTAATTTTTCACCCCTCTTCAGGTGATATTATGCTATATTTTTCATTGAAATTTAGTTCTGGAATATTAGCTCAAGTATATTTTTGTTTATATATTTTGACAAATATATTCCCTACCTCTTGTAATGTGGTTTCAAATAATATATATGAAATTGAAAAAAAAAAAAATAAAAAAAAAAAAATACTAAGATACTGTATGTGTGTGTGTGTGTGTGTGCTCTTTACAGCTCATTCAAGTGCTCCAGACTGGTTTTTGATTCTACTTCATCCTTCGATGTTCTGTTTCATCTTTAAAAGTAAGATTACATAGAGTTTAGAACTGGATTTAGCCAACTATTTTGTCAAATACTGACAATGATCTACACTACAGCTTTTACATGGAATAAATGTGCAATGTCAAAAGATTCCTATCAATAGAAAACAGGAATGTGGTTGTCACAATGGCAATGCATTCTGGGAATTTAGGACACAGGCTACAGCAGAGACTGGATAGTATTGAATGTAGATGTTGTATGTTATTTTATGTTTATATTATTTTAATTAAGATCACGTTGGAGTGGTTAAGGCTTACTGTATCATCAATTGCCATAGCCCTTTTCACAGCCTAGTGAAAAAAAGAAGCTTTTTCCGTGATAGAAAGCTGAAAAAGCAGAGGTATTTCATGCAGACATAGTCAAGGGCTATGGCAATTAATGATACAGTACGAGTTAATCATTCCAGCGCGATCTGTTAGTCAAACATAAAATATTATAAAAATGTCTACATTCACTACGGAACACCGATGAAAACTGAAATTCAGCATGGTAAACAACTAAAATTAAATGTGGCCTTATAATTGATATCTGTAGATTTAGTCTGTAGATTATAGATACAGGGATTTTCATTAAACTGTGAGCGCTCACACCACAAATAAATAAAGAAATCATATATGGAAAAGCTATCTGTGGCAGCTTGTTGATACCTGGCCACTTGTTTGTAGGTATTAAGATTATTCATTGATTTTTCTACTTTTAAACCCTACATTTAACAGTGATCTTTGCTATGAGATGTCATAAAATTTGTATGAAAATGTGCTTGTGTGATTACAGGTGCTGTGAGAAAAAGTCAACACTGATACTTATGTTTCTGTCTCACTCTTGTCCTAAGGTTATCATACTCAGCCGGATGCGGTCCGTGTCCAGACCAGATAATGGACCTGCACCCGGAGATTACCACAACGCAGCCCTGAATGTCAGCGAAGACCACGACAAGTGAACATCACGACTAGACAGACAGCACAGATCCTCAGAAAAAGACCACGAGAAACAGACAAGTCCTCTGCACAGACCTCTACGGCCAGCAGTGAACGTGTCATGCCAGGAGCTGCTAGGACCACGATGCAGTTTTATCATGCTTACAGTCACTGTTAAACCAGTCGTCCACTACTGGCTAAACAGCAGCCCTGCTGGACAGACTACAGCTTCTCCTCCAACCAAATGACAGCGTGACGTATCCTGATCTTCCAGCAGCAGGAGCTGGATGAAATATTGTGAATGACATCAGTCCACAATCTCACTAGTGATGCAGCCTGAAATCATAATCACACCATCTGTGTTCATTTAGCCAGAGGAGAGCTGAGCTGACTGCTCCTGGTTTATCCCAAGGTGTTTTTTCTTCGTTTTAGTCACCTGTTGGAGTTTGGGTTCCACTGTCACCTCTGGATTGCTTAGCTGGGGTTTAAAAGATGCTGAATATTCAGGAATAATACTGATTTGATTGTATTGCATAATGACAAAACTTGAACTGAATTGTTGGATTATGATATCACTGTTTTGTCCAGAGCTGCTTTATTGCTGAATCGACTTTGTTTCATAATGTATTAATTTTGCAACATTTTTACTGATATTGAGTTTTATTAAATCAACATCAAGCTGACACAAAGTGAATAATGAAACTTTTGCTATAAAATTCCTTATAGCTGAATTGAGCTAATTCATTCGTAAAGATTAACTTTACCAAGTTATCGAACTGAATTTTCTTTTTAGAGGTAAAGTTTTTCTAAATTTTTGTAAATGTTTTTGTACAATTTGTGGTTGCATTTTATTTTTATTTATCTTCATGTAATACCTACATTTTATATAGGGTTTCATTGTTATTGGCCAAGAAAAGTTGAGATTTTTTCCAAGTTTTGAACGATTTTCTGGTTTATTAATATTAATAAAGGGAGACATATGGAATATTTAAGCATTTATAGAGCAATCTAGTCTACATAATGTTTGTCAGCTCTATTTTAGGTATTTCCATAGCTAGTTTTGGCCAGATTACTCATTTTAAATAAGGTATAAACCCACCTGTTCGGATCTGGGTCGGATGAGCTACTTCATGAACAGGTCTGCTTGTTCGCAATGCAAGGGTAAAAAAGTAACTGGTGTTTGAACAAGTACAAGTGCCCCTCCTTTTTAACTAAAGTCATCACGCTGCGGATGTGGAAACTCCAGTTTGCTTTTATTTAGCTAGTGGGGACTTCACTGCTATAAGGCAGTCAAACACTTATGAATCAGAAGCTGTATTCATTTCCTGAGGGAGGATGTGGTGATAATGAAGCTTTTCCTTTATGTACTCGCAGTGACTTTGACTTTACAGAGTTTCTGATATTGTCAAGAAACTATCGTAGGCTGTGGTCGCAAGACCGTAACAACGGCCCTGTCTTCAGTTCGTACCTCTCTCACTGTATCGTGCAGTGTGTCTTGGGCTTAAAACAATTCCCAGACAACAAGCAGTGTTGGCCCACATCTGGCCCGCATGGATTTCACACGGGCCGGATCTGGGCCAAAACTATGTTGCTGTCTGGGTTACATCGTCGATAATGATTAGTATTAATTTTGATATTATGCTTTTAAATGTGATGTGAAGGAGATACCGCATAAACCATGATGGTGGATTTTTTATTATTATTATGATTATTTATAAACGTTCAAATATATGAATGGGGAAAGGGGGTGAAAATGTAAATATGATAATCATGATACTCGTATGTTTGTCTGATGGGTGAATGTGTGAATCGATGTTCTTCTGTTGTTTGTTTGCATGTGTTATATTATGAATCCAGACTCTACTCTCTGTTGAAAAGCATCTTCACTGCACTATTTTTTGCTTAGGTGTGTCTGTTGATTCATACAAAGTGTTATTGATGGAGGGAGATTCAGTCACTCTACAGACTGGTGCTCAAACAAACCAACAAGACCGAATTAAATGGTATTTCAATGACACTCGCATCACTCAAATCAGTGGAGATGTCAGCAGGATCTGTACAGATGTTCAGTATAATGAAGGTACCGAGAGATTCAGAGACAGACTGAAGCTGGATCATCAGACTGGATCTCTGACCATCATGAACACCAGAACCACAGACTCTGGACTTTATAAACTACAGATCAGCAGCAGTGGCAGCAGCTTCAGCATCACCAGAGTGAAAAGATTCAGTGTTTCTGTCACTGGTGAGTAAATAACTTAGTCATTCAATGCATTTTCCTTTGATGAATTGGAGAGACAAAAAAAATTTACAACTCAATGTGTTTTGGGGTTTGGAATTGTGCTGAGTCCGTAACACTTTGATGTTGTGAACATGCAGAATGAATATCAGCTAGTTTCACGATGAGTGATGTCGCTTCCTGTTGAGCTGAGCGTGATGCTGTTTAACTGCTGTTGCTAGAAGGTGAAGATGTCACTTATCAGTTTAATCAATGTCATACATCTGACGACTGAAGTAGAAAGTGAAGTGACATGTGGCCAAATATGGTGTTCTATACTCAGAATGTGTGCTTTGCATTTAATCCATCCAAGTGCACACACACACACACAGACACACACCATGAACAGACCCGGAGCAGTAAATATCATTTGAAGATATTGCTAAATATTGGATTTATTATCATTCACTCTAGTAATAATAACTGTCTTTATCTGTTCCAGATTCAGGTCTGTCTTCAGCTGCTGTAGCAGGAATAGTTGTTGTTCTTCTGGTGGCCGCTGCTGCTGTAATTGTTGGTGTGGTTTACTATCGCCGCAGGAGCCATACAGCAGTACCACGGAATGTAAGTATTACAGCCTCTTTAAATCCGCAATGATAGAACTGCGTTTCCACAGATACCGCACCAAGGTGGGCATTATACTGGAGGGAAGACATTTTTATTTTTTCTCCCCAATATTTTTGTTTTCTTTCACATTATATCCAGATGCATTAATGTAAGAAGAAAACATATGATATAATGTCTTGTTTTTTGAAAAAAAAAGAGTTTGTGCTTAGTTAAAAAAGAAATAAATAATCTACCAGTGGCATCAGAAAACTCAATCACAGGGGGATCACGTGACCCTTCGACAGCGATGCAGGCTTGAATCTTTCGCTCTGCTCACTTTGCCATATTTTGCATGATCCTGTCAGAAAAGTTTTAACCACTCTGCATTGGACCTGTCATGAGTGTTAAGGCAGACAAAGGGGATCGGAAAAGAGAGATTGAGCAATCGCCAATGAAGAAAATTTTTTTCAGAAAAAAAGAGTTTGAGATCATAGCTACCGCATCGAAGCAGACACGTGACCGCATAGATTCTGTTCAAGCAGCTGCACGTGAGGATAGGAGGACAGTCACGGGCTTAAGAAATCAGCTGGAGCGACTCACCGACAAGGTGACGGATATGGAGGACAGGTGCAGGAGGAACAACGTACGACTGGTGGGGCTGCCAGAGGGGGCTGAGGGATCCGACGCGGCTGGTTTCCTCAAAGTTAATATTTCTAAGTGGATTCCTTCCTTGAAGGGCCGTGACATTGAGATCGACCGGGCACATCGCGTGTATGACGGAGGGAGGGGCTCCGATCGGCCGCGCACCCTCATCTTCCGTGTACTGAGATGGCATGACAGATCATATCCTGAAGGGTGCTCGAAAGGCTTATCCGGTGAAATGCGCACAGAACAATGTCACACTGCTATTTTTTCCCGACTTTAGTCCAGCTACAGTGATTAGGAGAAAGGCATTATTTGGTCCGGTTTTGAAGAAGACGACAGCGCTTGGTCTCCAGCCCTTCCTCATCTATCCGGCCGTAATCAAGCTACGGCACAAGGGGGAACAGAAAAGCTTCGATTCCCCTCAGAAAGCGGAGGATTTTATTAGCTCCCTGTCCCAGCAGAAGACGTATGCCGCGGCTCTGCGTGGGGGAACGGCGGCCGCTGTTTCTTGATGGTCGGGATGAACATGGTCCCAGCTGCTCAGGAGCTGATGATGGCAGAATGGACATGGACGCTGACTAAACTTGGTTTTTGCTTTTTTTTTATTCTCTCCCCTCTACTACTGAGATATTGTTTCTATATATCCGGTAAAACGATCTCATTGCTGGCAAGACTGGCACCCCTTTTTTCTTTTTTGGAGGGGACTAATGGAGAGTTGGTTTAATTTTAATTATATTTTTTTTGGCAGTACGAGCTTTTTGGGAGACATTTCCTGCGTTGGAGTGGATCGGTCACGAACCATCACTATTTTTTGTTGCTCAGTCAGACCTATGTTCTCGGTAATGTGCGGTCTGAGTTGTTCCTTGTTTAAGGTTGTCAGTTCATGTTTTTATGTGGTTTTTACTTTTTACAACAGACGTTTATACTTTTATTTATTTTACCTTATTTCTAAAGGGATTTTTCATCTAGGAGGTTTGGTATCTAAAATACACGTCAACGTTTACACGCTATATATTCAATGCATACTCTAAATATTTTATCACTAAATGTGAATGGGTTAAATTCTGCGGTTAAACGAACTCGTGTGTTAGAATATTTACATCGTAAATCTATTTCCTGTGCCCTAATTCAAGAGACACATTTAAAGCAATCCGACGTGGCACGTTTCCAGAATAAGTATTGCAAATTGGGGAAGTCGTGGCCTAATGGTTAGAGAGTTGGACTTGTAATCCGAAGGTTGCGAGTTCGAGTCTCCGGCCGGCAGGAATTGTAGGTGGGGGGAGTGAATGTCCAGCGCTCTCTCCACCCTCAATACCACGACTGAGGTGCCCTTGAGCAAGGCACCGAACCCCCAACTGCTCCCCGGGCGCTGCAGCATAAAATGGCTGCCCACTGCTCCGGGTGTGTGTTCACGGTGTGTGTGTGTGTGTGTGTGTGTGTGTGCATTTGTTCACTACTCACTGCTGTGTGTGTGCACTTGGATGGGTTAAACGCAGAGCACCAATTTCGAGTATGGGTCACCATACTTGACAATACATCACGACTTTACTTTAAATTAGCAGCTTTTTCCTGCGCTCAAAATAAAACTAAGGGGGTGCTTATCCTTGTTAACCGGAAGTTAAATTTAACAATTGAACACCTTGGTAGTGATGAGAAGGGTAGATTTGTTTTTATCCGATGCAAAATATATAATAATAGGTTAGCCTTGGTCTCTATTTATGGTCCGAATGAGACAGACAGTGCATTCCTTTCACAGATCTCCAAAACTCTGCTTGAGCAGATTGATTGCCCTCTAGTGGTGGGTGGGGATTTTAATGCTGTCATAAATCCTGCTTTAGATAAATCTCAATCTGATACAACAGCTAATCCATCCTCTAAATTACTGAATAAATTTATCACTGAGCTTAACGTAATCGATCTTTGGAGAATTCAGAATACTAAATCTAAGGACTTCACTTTTTTCTCTAATAGACACAAGACTTTCTCTAGGATAGACTACATATTTCTCAGCCCATCTTTAATTTCGTCTGATTCCTCCATCTCTATATTACCAATTTTATTATCTGATCATTCTGCTGTGCTATGCAGCGTTCCTCTTTCCGATGTTAAAGCCAAGTCCCCTAGATGGCGCTTTAACGTATCATTATTAAGTAATCAGTCTTTCATTCCTTCTTTAAAAGAATATATTACGGAGTTTCTGGAAATTAATATGCCCTCTGGTGTGGATCCTCAAAAACTGTGGGAGATGACTAAGTGCGCTATACGAGGTTTCTGTATATCTTTCTCTTCTACTCTTGCCAAAGCGAAAACCCGCCAGTTTACACAATTAGAAAATAAAATCCAATCATTACAAAACCTACAAAAACAACATTTTACTGAGCAACAGACTACACAGTTGTCCTCTTTAAAAGAAGAATATGATTTGCTTTCACAATCAAAGGCGGAGTTTATTTTACATAGGACTAGGCAAAAATATTATTTTGAATCGGAGAGACCTAGTCATTTATTGGCTCTTAGGTTGAGAGAATGCGAGTCTAAGGCATATATTAGCGCAATAAAATCATCGGATGATCAGGTCACCACAAACCCTGTGGCAATTAATTAAATATTTAAAGGTTTCTACACAAATCTATATAAAGCCGAAACAGATTTTGATGAATCAATCTGTAAGCAGTATTTAGATAAATTGGAACTGCCTCGGATCTCACAGATGGATAAAGAATCTTTGGAGGCCCCATTAAGTTTGGAGGAACTCCATGTCTCTTTAAAAAGCCTTCAGAAGGGCAAATCGCCAGGCCTAGATGGTCTCCCCCCAGAATTATACGTAGAAATTTGGGATTTGGTAGGGACACTTATGCTTAATTCATTTAATTTTGCAATTGAACATGGGGTATTTCATAGAGATCAAAAAACATCACTGATTTCATTACTTCTTAAAAAAGGGAAAGATCCATTAGATTGTTCCAACTACAGACCAATTTCGCTTATCTCATGTGATCTAAAAATGTATGCTAAAGTTTTTGCTTCTCGTATGGAGAAGGTAATTCATAGTCTGATCAAGGAGGACCAAACTGGTTTCATCAAGGGGCGTAATGCATCTGATAATATGCGTCGACTCCTTCATATTCTTGACTTTGCAGACTCCCACCCAACCCCTTGTGCAGTCTTTTCACTTGATGCAGAAAAAGCCTTTGACAGGCTAGAGTGGAATTGTACGTGGGCAGTTTTGCAATGTTTTGGCTTCGGTGAACACTTCATTTCTATGATTAAGACATTATACCACTCACCTGCAGCATCAGTCATAACTGGTAATGTTATTTCCCCCCCATTCCCTTTACAGCGGGGAACGAGGCAGGGCTGTCCGCTTTCCCCCTTATTGTTTTGTCTATCTCTTGAACCCTTAGCACAAGCCATCAGGAAGTCTGAAGTATCGATTAAGATTTATGATCATAATCATAGTATTTCGTTATATGCTGATGATATTATTCTATATTTAGACCACTTTGATGTTTCAGTCCCTAATATAATTAAGGAATTTTATAATTTTAGTAGCTTATCAGGATATAAAATAAATTGGAGCAAATCTGCTTTAATGCCAATTAACAATATTAAAGTTAATTCTTCTATTCCCTCATTCATCCCTATTAAGGACTCTTTCACCTATCTGGGCGTTACCATATAAAAACATTCATAAGATTGCCAGGGACAATTTTAATAATATTTTAGTTAAGGTCAAGAATGACATTCAAAGATGGAAGAATCTTAACGTTTCCCTCCAAGGAAGAATCTCCACTGTTAAGATGAATTTGCTACCTCGATTAAATTTTTTTTTCTCTATGCTACCGCTTTCTCCCCCTCCAGGTTACTTTAAGGAGATTAACTCCATAATCACAAAATTTATCTGGAATGATAAATGCCCCAGAATTAAACTTACCACATTACAACATCCTAATAGCGCAGGAGGACTGGCTGTACCAGATTTTGAACTGTATTATTGGTCGTTCCAGCTTAAGGCTCTTCATACTTGGGTTGATCCTCAATCTACAATTTCTTGGAGAGTGATTGAAGCTGACAAGGTTAAACCAAATAGACTCCAAGATATTTTATTTACTGGCACAGGGAAAAAAGGGGATAATTATAAATTTGGTCCGGTTGTGGCCAATTCTATTCAAATCTGGAAAACGGTTGAACGTCGGATTGGAGGACCCTTCAAATTTTGTAATAGTACACCTTTATGGCACAATTTTAATTTTGTATGCGGAAATCGCCGATTTGTCCAACCCTCTTGGTCTTCTTTAGGTGTAAACACGTGCGGTGATATATATGATAACCAGGGCCTATGTTCATTTCAGACGTTAAGAACTAAATTTTGTCTACCAGCATCTGCATATTTTGTCTTTCTTCAATTACGTTCCGCTCTCAAAGCGTATGGCGTTCCTTGGTCTTCTCCCGTTTCCTCTCATCCTATGCGGGACTGGATTGCACCATCTGCTGGTCGGCCATCTGCTTCCTTAATATATAATACGATTCTTGATTGCATTATAAAACCTCTCTCTATTAAAACTATTTGGAATAGGGAATTATCTGACCTTAATTAATCTGTCGACTGGGAGAGGGTGTGGTCTAATCTAAGTTTAACATCTAAAAATCTGGCGCATCGTCTTATTCACTTCAACGTCATTCATAGAGCATACACAACTCCTTACAAAAGATTCAAAATGAAACTACAATCAAATTTCAACTGCCATATATGTAATACTACATCATCAGGTACTTTTCTGCATATGTTTTGGGAATGTCCTATCACTATCAGTCTATGGACACATGTAAACCTGGTTTTATCATCCTTACTGCAAATTGATTGATCAGTTAACCCAAGTTTGTGTCTTCTTAATGATGATTCTGGTCTTTGTATAAGTTCGATGCAAAAGAGAATGTTGTTTGCTGGTTTTACAGCTGCGAAGAAGACAATAATACAGAACTGGTTTACACCGCATATGTGTGGGAAAACATATTGGATCCGTAGCCTCCTGCAAATAGTGTCTTGTGAATGTACAACAGCACGAATCAATGGAGCCAAGCCTTCTACCATTGCTGCTTGGCAGTGCTTTCTCTTTGAAATACGTGACTGTATGGAGGAGTGACTTCTGTGGGTTTCTTTTTTCTGTCCTTCCTTTTCTCCCTCCTTTTGACTGGACTTTGAGATGTTGAGTATATGTCTGTTGTTTTATATTATTATTTTATTTTATTTTTTATATATTGTTTTTTTATGTTGTGTTATGTATGAAAAATAAAAATAAAAAATGTTGATAACAAAAAAAAAACAAAAAAAAACTATTTCACAGCACTTTCAAGTGTCTGGATTTTAACAACTAAAGATCAACAGCACCATCAACTTTAGGAGCTTCAGTGTTTCTATCACTGCTGACTATAGTTTAGTCATTCACTGCATTTTCATTTGAGGAATGTAAAACATACATTTTTAAATCAGTCCAATAAATGAAAAAGTGAGCTATGACTCAGCATTAAAGCATAATGAAGATCATCTCTATCAACTTCACATGCACATCAAGTGACAGCAAAGTTTGGTGACACAATTTTCATATTATGTGTTATGTCACATGACTCGTACAGTCACCTGTTAGTGCATAGTGCTGTAATGCTGTATTAGCTGCTGTTATTTAAAGCACACCAGATGGCGCCACTTGAAAAGACATTACAGTATAAAGATATTTTATTCCAATAAACTGAATTAATCGGTTTAATTGAGTTTGTTGTTGTTGTTATATAGTATTATAAACAGCAGTGACTATAAAAACAGCAACGTCTAGTTATAGTGCCCGCTATTGTGTAAAATGTGTTTAACACTGAATACAACTTAGGACAGTGCATGCACAAAATAAAATAAATAATGTGGCACAAACAGCAGAGAATAAATATGAACTAAAAGGTGTGAGTCAGGGCTCATATGAGCTCTCTGGGACATTCTGTTTCATATTTCTAAGTTGAGAAATCTGTTCTCTGAGGTGACAGAGCGATTAAAAAAAGGATAAGCGTTTTAACCACTTTCTCATCATCTCTCTCAAACCACGAAAAACACGGAAGTAAATATAACCTGAGACGATAAAGATTTGACTTTCTTTCTTCCGGTGTTATGCAGAAAGGGACCGACAGTTTCTGTTCACTTTCATTGTATGAAAAAAGGTGATAATCATCGGCGACAGGCTGTCATTCTGCCTAATAGAACTCATGCAGGATTATTACGGTGATTATTATGGACGATCTAATCATTCAATATAATAATGGTAAGCAATAAAAATAATAATAATTTATCTTCATTCACGTGACACGAGTTCGTTTATTCAATAGCCTAGTATTCCTGCACCGAAAGTGAAAGTGATGTAATGTGACAACATAATAAGCAGTTAATAAATCGTAGTTGAAAAGCATGTTAGTAATACTTGTAAACAATAATGTTAACGGTTGATAATTGTGATCGGATCACCGAAAACGTGGTGTTACTTTCATCTCATCTCACGTTGCGTCTTCTCGCCCAATCATCGTGGAGACTCTCTCTCGCTCTCTCTCTCTCTCTCTCTCTCTCTCTCTCTCTCTCTCTCGAGCACAATTGAACGTCCCCGCCGCGTTTAGGTCGACGTTTCCAAACCGAGGTCATTAACTAAGTAGGCCTAGTTATCTATTGTGGTAATTTACAGTTTGTGTCAAAAAGTTGTTGGTCTAGATAACTGTATTCTGTATGTTTGACACATGTGCGATCATTTTCTTCCAAATTCAATCATTTTGAGCTTCCGGTACAATACTAGGACATTTCCAATCTGGCACACTGTCTTGTTAACAGGCAGTGCTTCTCCAGAATGAATAGGCCTAGCTATAATTAGTTTAATGGGGCAGTGGCGGCCTAATGTTTAGAGAGTCGGACTCGTGATCCAAAGGTTGCAGGTTCGAGTCTCCGGCCGGCAGGGATTGTAGGTGGGGGGAGTGAATGTCCAGCGCTCTCTCCACCCTCAATACCACGACTGAGGTGCCCTTGAGCAAGGCACCGAACCCCCAACTGCTCCCCGGGTGGTGCAGCATAAATGGCTTCCGGGTGTGTGTGCACTTTGGATGGGTTAAATGCAGAGCATGAATTCCAAGTATGGGTCGCCATATGTCATTTCACTTTAATTTTCCGAATACAGTGCACAGCATAAATGAGTTCACCCCCTCTGAATAAATATAAAGGTGTATTTTCTTAATGATCATTAATATTATTCATGGAAAGATGTCAATGTAAATGTATTAAACATATACTTCATAAAAACAACAAAATATATGCCAATATTTTCTGCAAGATAATTAAATTAGCCAATTTGGTTTAAATGAAGGATTTCAGAAATGAGTACACCCTACAGTTAATTCAGTAAATGTATAATATTCTAGTAGGTTAGTATGTCCTCCAGAACTTTAAGTATACTGCTCTGACCCTTCTTGGCACTGAGTGTACAAGTTCCTGACACATTTTCACATCTGTCCTGTTTAACTCCTGGAGGACGACCTCCTTAAATGCTCTGGTCTTTAATGGGGAGTTTTGTTCAGCTCGTCTCCACAGAATCCCTCACAGCTGCTCAAGAGCGTTAAGATTGAGTGAAATACATGTCCACTGAAGGATTTTCACCTTGGGAGAATGAATATCTTCATTGTCATGCTGAAAAAATGCCCAATAATGCAGGGAATGAGGGGAGGGTAGCATCTTTGTTTCAAGTTTTTGTATTCCATCTCACAGTGGTGTGTGAATTCATGACAGGGTAGAGTTGATAAAGCACAACTCCCTCAGACCTTCAGCACTCACTCATCCCTACATAAAAGCTTGCTTTACTACCACTGAACGTCACTGTGGGCACCAAGCACTTCTCACTGTACTCCTCTAGCAACACCAGAACATTTTGGATGATTTTAGATCCAAAATGATTGACTTGGTCTCTTGAGACCAGAGTATGGATTCCCAGAAGTCTCTGTTTTGTAAATATGGGTAAATATAGTTCTCTCCCAAGTGGTTCCACTGCTGCCAGCATTAAGTTGGAGTATGATTCAGTAGGCTATGTTACACTTTTAATTGTCAGGAAATTACTTGGTTTTTTTTGTTTGTTTTTTTTAGTTTTATTTAGTAACTTTTAGGAGGGTGTACTCATTTTTGCAACACAACATTTTATCACTTTGATAAGAAAATCTTATTTTGATATATAATTTTGACATTCTTCTTTGGTAACTGATCAAGCAGGCTTGTTGGAACATTATATATCCAAAGAAACCTAATATGTCATCTAAGTAAAGAGTAATTGCTGAATTTGTTAAGTTTTAGAGGGGGTGTACTCATTTATGCTGTGCACTGTATATGCAGGAGAGGTGGGATAGAGAATTGATATAGTACATACACTTAGTTTAATTAGCATAACATAATTTACGTTACGCCCTACTGAAGGTAATAATTAAAACTGACCATCCACATCTCTTCACTGACTATCTGATGCTATTGCACACAAAACTTAATTCAGACTAACTGACCACAACAACTTGCTACAGTCAAAATGACCTTGCCATTTTTTGTGTTTTACACAATGCTGAATCAGTTTTGTTTTTCTTCTGGGTCTGGACTGCATTAACAATAATCATGTTAAAACCACGTTTTAAATCTGATATTAAAATTTGTGGTTACCATACATTTATATGTATGTTTTTTTATGAGTGTGAATGTAGATGGATATAGTTGTATTTCTATGAGAGATGTGAAATTTCGTTGTAAGCTACATGCAATGACAATAAAGGTATTCTATTCTTACAAAAGGTGAATATTTTGACATTGGCATTATTTAATTAATTAATTTTAATTTCCTGACCTCCTTTTTTACATTTCTTGCAGATGCAGCAGACCATGACTGCAATTATAATCAACAGAGATCCAGCAGCAGCGTTTGAATAGTTTGTCCTATGATCCTCCTGTTGATCCATATGGGTGGCATTACTCGCCAGGAAGTTCTGGAGCTCAGACGCACTCGCTGAATCCATTGGTTCAGTCAGGGCAAAAAAAGGATTCAAATGCGAGTGTAAGTAAAACAGTTTATTGATGGCAAGCAAGACAAAAGGATCAGTAACAGGTGCAACCGGAGAGAATCCTGGAAACGAGGATGCAGAGTACAGACCACCCACAACAGGAATCCAGTCAGTATGACCGCAGAAGTCCAGAGCGCAAACAGAAGCCAGTCGACACAGGGTTCTGTTTTCATAAAACAAGTTTACCAAATGAGCCAGGCTTATTTCAGTTATTCTGACTTATTTGGAATCAAATCAACTGACAATAATTCTGACTAACTGAAATAAACCTGGCTTATTAGGTAAACTTGTTTTATGAAACAGGCCCCAGGACAAGACTCCACACCTCAACAACAACAAGTTGACAACATAAGGTAAGAAGCAAGGAATTAAATAGAGAAGCTGAATGAGTCACAGCTGAACCTGCTCTGCTCATCAGCGGAAGAACACACACCCACAAACACACACACAGGCACAGGGAGAGAGAGAGAGAGAGAGAGAGTCAATGAACCTGTGAACCGTGACAATATTGTTACAAAAAATGTATATATTTGTAAAAAAAAAAAAAAAAAAACGTCTGTTCTTTTTTTTTTTTTTTTTATCAGCAGTATGCCTCAAATGTTGTTGATTGAGCTGAAGTTGTACTGAATGCTCTTAATAAAACAAGAATATTTGAAAAACAGGACAAATGTCATCTCTACTCACCATAGACGGAAACACTGCATGTTTTCAGTGTCAGAACCACAACAAAAAGTTCATATTGTCTTCCATCTCGCATTGTTACTCTTGCAGATCATCTTCTGAGTCAAACTGAAACTGCTGTGGCTGGCTTCCTTCAGAGATGTGGTTTGAGCTGGATAAACTTGTAGGTAAAGTTTCTTCATGTCTTGCTTTTATGAACCTGACAAGCAGGCAAATAAAATACTGTATCTTCGCATTAACCGTGCATATACATTGTTCCTATAGACTAAAAGTAGATGTCAATAAAACATGGTGTGATACTGTACATGTGTGTGTATATACATCACGGTTTACTCGCCCTCAAGACATACTAGATTTTGATTTTGAAGCCTGAAAAATTGCATCCATCCATCAAATAATCCACATAATTAAGGCCTTCTGAAGTAAAGTGATGTGGTTTTTGTACTTTAAAAACTATATAAGTAGCTTCCGGAAAACAGCCATATCCAAGTTGATTTACGGCAGAAGAGTGACCTAGTCTAACCCTATTCTAATCTAGACTGAACCCCCCCCCATTGTTTTAACTTGGCATACACAACACATTATCACATTTCAATAATTCAAATTGTATCGCTGCATAAATTAAATCAACCGGAACCAGGAACAGTTCCCACAGCATCCAGTGTACTTGTATTATTAATGTTTAATATTAGTCTGTCTGTCTCATCCTTATCCCAAGGTTACAGACAGCTGGATCCAGACCAGGTGGTGGACCTGCACCTATACACAACCTCATGACGATCCTCATGAGACCTCGTCTACATGTCAGCCTTTGGAACAGATCCTCAGCAAAGACCACAAGAACCAGTCAAGCTGCACAGACTCCTGAAATATTCTGAATGCTACCAATCCCAATCTGACTTGTGATGCTGCCTTAATCATAACACCCCCCCCTCCCCCCCGGAATCTGGAACGATTTTTTTTGCAATGAGGGGAAGACTATTTGAGGGGAACAACATCCAAAATGCATCATCTTCCTTGTATCACTGTAAAGCTGCTTCAAAAGTGCTATATAAATAAAGGTGACTTGGAAGATTTGAAGCATTCAACATTGTTGCACATATCATGTTGACTCATTCGCTTTGACCTGTTTAATCTACGAAGTTCTGAATTATTAAAGCAATATACAGTCGTTTGACTATTAATTATAAACACCTGACTCCCAGTTTGCTTTCACTTTAGGCGCCTGCGACTTTAAGAGGTGCTGCACAGACTGGTCAGTGACATCAAAGTACCGCGAGAGCCATTCGAAAGAATAGGATCCCTCTGCTCTCTCTTATCGGTCTCGCGGTACTGTGATGTCACTGAATCAGTTTGGGTTATGTTGGTTTTACATTCGCACTTTCACAACATTCACACATTTCCACGTTCAATAACTTTATAATATGTGCAATAATTTGTTTGGTAGTGGGAGCTTCACCGCTATAAGGCGGTAGAACTCTTGTGAATCAGAAGCTGAATTTGTTTTCTGAGGGGAAAAGTGGTGATGATGAAGTTTTTTTTTAATGTACTCGCAGTGACTATACTCTACAGTGGTGAGATATTACTCGTTACAATCTCTATTCCGTACATTGCTGTGGCCTAAAGGCCTATACGCTTCTTTGGCACTGTAGCCTTATTGTTGGGATAATTAGGCTGAAAACAGAGCCCAACACTGTTTACAGGAATCGATGGTCAGATGGTCAAAACATTTTAACAACAAAAAAACGCTTCTATGGCAGTTTAAGCGAGATCACGTAACGTATAAACAAGTAACTGAAGTAAAAGTTGACATTTCATATCAGTGCATAAACTGATCCAGTGTAATGCGAGTCGCTTTGGTTGAAAGCTTTTGCCAAATTCATAAAATGTTGGCGTAAATGTTGCCTACATACGTTATGGGAGATTAAGCTCTAAAATATGTTTATAAAATGTAGGAAACACGGCACTGTATGTCTTTAAGCCGTGTAAAATAATTATCTTGTGGGTACTAGTCATGTAAACTTTATTATGAGTCCATGAAAATGTTTGATTAATTGAATGTTCAAATAGGCCTATATGTTTAGGGAAAGGGTGTAAAATTATGAATCAGGAAGTGTATTGTGTTGTATTAGATCATCCATGAGACTCATGTGTGTGTTTGTCTGAAGAGTGAATGTGTGAATCTCTTCTGCAGTTTGTTTGCGTGCTACATTATGAATTCAGACATATTTCTCTCTGTACATTTATACATTTTCACAGCATTATTGTATATTTTGTTTCTTCAGGTGCATCTGGTGTTGGTTCAGATAAAGTATCAGTGTCTGTGATGGAGGGAGATTCAGTCACTCTACACACTGGAGTTCAAACAAACCAACAAGATTACATTCAATGGTATTTAAATGACACTCGCATCGCACAAATCAATGGAGATCTCAGTTTTATCTGTACAGATGTTCAGTGTAATAAAGATAATGAGAGATTCAGAGGAAAACTGCATCTGGATCATCAGACTGGATGTCTGACCATCATGAATATCACAAACATAAACTCTGGGAAATATATACTGAAAATAAGCAGCAAAGACAGTGACACAATCTTCAGTGTTTCTGTCACTGGTGAGTTTTTAATGAGCGTTTAAATGCACTTCAAAATACAAGATCCTCCAGGAGCTGTTGGTTTGTGTTTCAGATGTTCCTCCTGCTGAACTACATGAAATGAAGGAGGGAGAATCTGTCACTTTAGATTCTGGTGTAATAGAACACCCAAATAAAGTGATGACGTGGTATTTTAATGAGATTGAAATCACTGGAGAGCAGAGTAAGATCTGTACAGATGATCAGTGTAAAGAGAGATTCAGAGACAGACTGAAGCTGGATCATCAGACTGGATCTCTGACCATCACAAACACCAGAACCACAGACTCTGGACTTTATAAACTGCAGATCAACATCAGTGACAGCAGCTTCAGCATCACCAGAGTGAAGAGATTCAGTGTCACTGTCACTGGTGAGTAAATAACTTAGTCATTCAATGCATTTTCCCCCAAAAAAACTTTACAACCTAAAATGTGTTGGGGTTTGGGACTGTGGACTGTTTTGAGTCTGCAACACTTTGATGTTATGAACATGCAGAATGAATAAATATCAGCCAGTTTCACTAGAAGTCATGCTACTTGTTGAGCTTAGCGTGCTGTGATGCTGTTTAACTGCTGTTGCTAGAAGGTGAAAGTGTCACATCAGTTTAATCAATGGCATACATCTGATGACTGAAGTAGAAAGTGAAAGTGACGTGTGGCCAAATATGGTGTTCCATACTTGGAATTTGTGCTTTGCATTTAAACCATCCAAGTGCACACACACACACACACACACACACACCTGGAGCAGTAAATATCACTTGAAGATATTGCTAAATATTTGATTTATTATCATTCACTCTAGTTTTAATAACTGTCTTTATCTGTTCCAGATTCAGGTCTGTCTTCAGCTGCTGTAGCAGGAATAGTTGTTGGTGTTCTGCTGGTGGCTGCTGCTGCTGTAACTGTTGGTGTGTTTTACTGTCGCCGCAGGAGCCGTACAGCAGTACCACAGAATGTAGGTATTACATACAGCTGATTTAACAAAATATATATGAGATTTACTGTGGGAGAAAAAAATGTAATTACAGGAACAGTGATATGAATACTTTTTTATATTAATATTATTTATTTATCGTATAATACTTTTTTTATTTATCGTTTACTGAAACAAAAAAATGCACTGTAAATAGTCATCTTGTATTTAATTTTAACATCTCAGAACCAGATATTCAAGAGTGAGGCAATGTCAAAACATTTGAAAACACAAATAACTCCCAAATAAACTAAATAACAATTAATATAACAACACAAAGTGCATCCTTTGTCGCAGGGCAGTTGTCTTGTTAGAAAACACCAATGCATCAGTTCAAGAATTATAGATGTGATATTGAAATAAAACACTACTTCAAGTTTATACTAAAGTAGATGACCATCTGATGCAGTTTAAGACATTGTGTTAAATTATTATTTTATATAGGATTATAGTAGTCTTAAGAACTGTTTCACAAGTGCATGCAATAATGGTTTATGTTCATTGAACAAGCATGAAAAACATTGTTTAAACTCTTTCCAGTGAAAATTTGTTAAACTTATTCGATTGATCTTAAAAAAACAACAACTACATTGTAGTGAAAAGGTACAATTCTTTTTTGCCGAGTACGTACTTATTTATTTATTTATTTTTGTGTAACTTAAACATCAGGCAACCTATTAATTTTACCTTTTGTGAATGTGTATTTTTACAGGAGGATGATGATAACTCGCCACCTGATCCTAATAACGTTTGGGATCGTTTGAGGTAGATGGGATGTCTTTAAACTGTTTACTTACAAAGTGATCCCAAGATTTCAATATATTCAGTACCAATACCAGTACAATTGTCACACCTATTATGTAGCATACCAATTTAAATGACATAAAAATATTTGTATTATATATATATATATTTAAATAGATTAAAAAGTAACATTTAGCCTTGAACAGTATATGAGAAATACTGTAGGCAACATGGTACCATCATTAGAACATAGTTTTTTTTTTTTTTTTTTTTGTGTAGAGGTTTATCAAATCTCAAGTGATTGAGATGGAAACCGAATGTCTCGGTTACGTATGTAACCCTCGTTCCCTGAAGGAGGGAACAGAGACGTCACCTCGGTGACCGACGAATTGGGATCTCGCTTAGAGAAACCAATCCTCTTCGAGTGTAACTATACAAGCCAATGCACATTGGCATGTGATTATTGCATCCAGCTGCCGATGATCACAGCGTGATTATAAGTAGGCAGCAGGTGCAGCGCATATTCAGGTTTTCGCTTCGGAGCTGAGCGTTCGTCGTTCTGCTCCTGACTTCCGCTGACTGGTGGTACAGCAGCTGTGGCGACGGGACATGACGTCTCCGTTCCCTCCTTCAGGGAACGAGGGTTACATACGTAATCGGGATGTTCCCTATCAGTCGGTCACTCCGAGTCACGTCGGTGACCAACGAATTGGGATCCCTACCAAAGGGCCACGGATAGTGCCCCTTCCAGTGTCCTGTGGAAGCCTCCTGCACCCCTATTTTTTGGCGCAGGTCAGGGCTTAGCACAGAAGACCAGTTACTGTTGCTATGGCACTACCCACTCAGTAAGACTGGATAACACTGGGGAAACGTACCCGTTCCACTTGGAACCGGATGCTGCGGAAGCCCACCCTTCCCGAAGGAGGTTCAGAAGCACTTACGCATATGAACAACCGTTTAGGCGCATATGGAAGATTAGAGGAGATAGTACCTCTTGGACAAAGGCAGAACATCTGCCGGGGAAACACGGGCTCTCAGGCTATACCGTGGACTTTACACATATGGGATCCAATTAGGTCTCACCCAGCCCTCTACCGGTTCTCACGGATTCATCGAGTGAGGGCCTGGCGTCAGACGCTCCACCACGTCTGACTGCCGAGGGAATGGAGGAGCTCGACAGGGTCTACAGTACGGACTCTCTGGAGAAGTTTTAGCAAGCCGACCCGAAAAACCATGTCAATATGCATTGGCTCGTTTAGTTACACTCGAAGTGGATTGGTCTCTCTAAGCGAGATCCCAATTCGTCGGTCATCGATGTGACTCGGAGGGACCGACTGATAGGGAACAGTGGGACATCTGTTTCATGTCTTTTGCATTACAAGAAGTATTAATCCACTGATCTGGTTTGACACATCAGTCCGCACTGATAGAATGGCGTTTCCACAGATACACAGTTCTATCAGGTAGGCATTACACTGGGTGAATTATTTTTCAATATTTTTGTTTTGTTTCCCATTACATCAAGATGCATTAATGTAAGAAGAAAAATTAAGATATGTCTTGTTTTCTGAAAAAAAAAATGGTGCTTCATTAAAAAAAAAGTGGCAGTGGCATCAGGAAAAACCCGATTCAAAAAGAAAACAACTTTTCAGAGCTAACACTATGCTTGATTATGGTGCTAATATTTATAATTTAACCACTAACATTAACCCTTCCACCTTCAACAAAAAAACACTGGTTGATTAACTGAATAGCATAGCTCTTTATACACTCACCTAAAGGATTATTAGGAACACCATACTAATACTGTGTTTGACCCCCTTTCGCCTTCAGAACTGCCTTAATTCTACGTGGCATTGATTCAAGAAGGTGCTGAAAGCATTCTTTAGAAATGTTGGCCCGTATTGATAGGATAGCATCTTGCAGTTGATGGAGATTTGTGGGATGCACATCCAGGGCACGAAGCTCCCGTTCCACCACATCCCAAATATGCTGTATTGGGTTGAGATCTGGTGACTGTGGGGGCCATTTTAGTACAGTGAACTCATTGTCATGTTCAAGAAACCAATTTGAAATGATTCGAGCTTTGTGACATGGTGCATTATCCTGCTGGAAGTAGCCATCAGAGTATGGGTACATGGTGGTCATAAAGGGATGGACATGATCAGAAACAATGCTCAGGTAGGCCGTGGCATTTAAACGATGCCCAATTGGCACTAAGGGGCCTAAAGTGTGCCAAGAAAACATCCCCCACACCATTACACCACCACCACCAGCCTGCACAGTGGTAACAAGGCATGATGGATCCATGTTCTCATTCTGTTTACGCCAAATTCTGACACTACCATCTGAATGTCTCAACAGAAAACGAGACTCATCAGACCAGGCAACATTTTTCCAGTCTTCAACCGTCCAATTTTGGTGAGCTCGTGCAAATTTGAAAAAACTTTTTCCTATTTGTAGTGGAGATGAGTAGTACCCGGTGGGGTCTTCTGCTGTTGTAGCCCATCCACCTCAAGGTTGTGCGTGTTGTGGCTTCACAAATGCTTTGCTGCATACCTCGGTTGTAACGAGTGGATATTTCAGTCAAAGTTGCTCTTCTATCAGCTTGAATCAGTCGGCCCATTCTCCTCTGACCTCTAGCATCAACAAGCCATTTTCGCCCACAGGACTGCCGCATACTGGATGTTTTCACACCATTCTTTGTAAACCGTAGAAATGGTTGTGCGTGAAAATCCCAGTAACTGAGCAGATTGTGAAATACTCAGACCGGCCCGTCTGGCTCCAACAACCATGCCACGCTCAAAATTGCTTAAATCACCTTTCTTTCCCATTCTGACATTCAGTTTGGAGTTCAGGAGATTGTCTTGACCAGGACCACACCCCTAAATGCATTGAAGCAACTGCCATGTGATTGGTTGATTAGATAATTGCATTAATGAGAAATTGAACAGGTGTTCCTAATAATCCTTTAGGTGAGTGTATACCAGCTACACCCAAACTATAATATATTTATTAAAGTTAAATATACTCAGAATGGAGAAAAAAAAAAAAAAGCAGCAGAGGACTTTAAGAATGCACAAGGGTATAAGCGTGGATGTTTTTTTTTTTTTTTTTTTTGCTAAGCATTATGCCTGTAAATGGATATGTATGATAGAAGCTACGTTAAATACTCTTGCATTAAACATTGCAAAAATACTAATGTGGTGTTTGTCTGGAGTGAGGTGCTGATTAGTATTTTATGTGATGTTTTATTAACAAAGTTTGGGAGGAGCACGTCAGATAGTTAGCCTAATTAACACAGGAGGTTCGCACACAAGTTAATCAGTGCACGGATATAAATACAGCTGACATACCTCTATTCATTTGATGGTTAATCAGCATCCCTCCACCGCCCCTTCTCCACTCAAGCGGTATCACTAGAGTTCTCACCAGACTATGGGGGGTACTCTGGGTTCGGGCCATTCCTGAGCCCGGAGCCCTTCCCCAGGACAGCACGCCAACTACGCATTACTATACTCGCCAAATAAGCATTACCTTACCCGTGCTAAATATATGTAAGTGTGAACTCGTGAATTGTTTGTATGCTTGTTTTTTGTGCATGTGAGATGAATGACACAACAGGTCTTCATCTAGTCTCTTTTTCAGTTCTATTGTGTTCAGCTGTGATTGGCAGTTTTTGTTGTTGTTGTTATTGTATTTTGCTGATGTATTTGTCTTGTAGAATATTATCAAAGTTTGATGGCGATGAGTGCCTTTACATAATTTTCAGTTCAGCCATTCTTCTTCAGCTTTAGACTTCAGTTTTCAAGGTTCTTTGTTTTGATAGCATTCTTGTTTTTTGATTTGTCTTGCAATTGGTGTTGCTCATTTTCTTTTATTTACTATTAATTTTACATCAGTCAAGGGAAAAAGTGCCTTGAAGTAAAACCCACAACAGTCTTTTCTGAAACACAAAACATCATGTATGTATGTTTATGTGCTAAACGTTATTAAAAACATAATCAAAGGTTTTTTTTTTTTTTTATTCATTATAAATAACATTTCCTTTCCTTACAGGATTAATATTTATATGCTTTTGAATACTAAATGACTCTTAACACTTTGGCCAAAGTTACTGTGTGTTGAATAAGAGGAAACAACACAAGACAGCTGCCTGAAAACATATAAATATATAAACCTCACGACTTCAGTAACAAGCTGAAGTAATCAAGAAACCTAGATTTGCTTTGAGCTAGTAACAGGGTTTGCTGAATTATCACACATGAAGAACCAATAATATTAGAGAAGAAATATCTAATGATCACTTCTGTCATGCACTTACTCTGTATAAACTGTACTCTTTTTGTTGGGGGGACTGGTGTCAGATCCTCCTGGCCATTATTAAATCTTTTCAAAGGCATTGTCTGGAGTCTGTCTGGTCATTTATTACATCTTCTCTTGTAATGAGAAGTGTTTCTAAACCTGTTGTCCAACAAAAGAGAACATTATAGCATGTTTTTACTTAACATAAGTTGAATGTTAGAAATAACTTCCTTCTGTGATTATAGTATGATGCCTTGTCACAGTTGAGTGTTTATTCAAAAAGCTTCTATATTCTTTTTACTCAGTTACAGCAATAGCTGGATGCCTTTGTCCATGTTATGGATTTCCTGGAGTGTCATTTCTATTATTTTCGATTATCACGCATCTGTGGGTTTTCAGCGCGAGGGCGCCCTCTGGCGTCCAGACATTATATACATTAAATTATGTTATGAATGAAACTGAGATACATGTGTATAAAACAAATACAGCAAGAATAGCACATCTGTCAGTGAGGTTTCCAGTAATCTCAGCTGTCCTCCTAGTAACAAAAGTTACAAAAAAAAAACTTTAGTAATTTACCTAATATACATGCATTTTTTCCCCCTCAATGCATACTATTAGTCTTTGGACCCTTAAGATTTTAAGTGTTCTTATTGTGTGATAAAGTATTTGTCTGTTTTAAATGGCTAAAAGTAGAGAAATATTGTGTGAATTTTGTATTAACTACATTTCATGATAAAATAGAAAGCAACTAGTGTTATTGAAATTGTGTATTTATTCAATTCTCAATTATAGTGCATGGGGGAAAAGTACATACTTAAACTGTGTATGATCTCACAGTGCCAGTTTTACTGACGTTCATCTTCTGAGACATTTTTATTTAGGATGTTGTTTGATTTGTTGGGTGAGTTATAT
The DNA here is from genome assembly GCF_936440315.1 of Barbus barbus. NCBI lineage: Eukaryota > Metazoa > Chordata > Actinopteri > Cypriniformes > Cyprinidae > Barbus > Barbus barbus. The sequence continues at coordinate 6,989,892 of NC_136737.1, read as the reverse complement.
TAAAACATACACTGGTTCGTCCAAGCTTTATAATTTTATTAATTAGCTGTTTATTTTAATTTTTTTAATTTTCTGTTTTCTGTTTCAGTTGTGTTTGCTTAATTCATTTATGTATTACCTTAATAAATATCTACTTTTGGGTAGATTTAATTTATGTGTGGCCTCCCTGTTTATGTGAACCATGGGATTTGTAACTGTACTCAGCCTAACTTTACTCGTCTCCAACTGAAGATAGAAACAAGTTCAAGGGGTAAAGTAGTTGTAATGCTTTTCATTGGAGCCCTCTTGTGGGTGAAAAGTCTTTTTTTCTTGTTGTATTTGTTGCTTTTCTTATTTTTGGGCAACCACCTAACCAAATGCAACATTTATATTTTTATTCTGTATTTATTGTATTTTTAATTTAATTTTTAATATATACTAATTGAATCATAAATGTATTGTTTATTTGTATACATTTTTTACTTTTTTTGCTTTACATTTAGGCTATATGTTTTATATTTATTGTTTGTTTGTTTCTTCTATAGCCACAACATCAATAAAGAATGATGCTTGTTGCAGTCAGAGTGCTGCAGAGACAGGATGCTCTTGTTTTGTTTGTTTTTTTTTGTCCCGCTTATGATTTTTCCTCTGCACCTTAGCTCTCCCTTTCTGAAAAACTTGATTAAAAGTCATTTGGCCAGAGTCAATTTAATGTAATGTATGTATTTTATTTCCACAAGGCTACTCTCACATTACTCATGTTATGTAATATGTTCCCTGCACAGAGCACTTTTTCTGTGGTAGAGTCTGTCTTTAATGCAGAGGGACACTGTGATGGACTTTGGATTGGCAGGGGGAAGGTTAAGTCCTTCTTCCACTGCGGTCTGAAGATGAGCCATGCGAGAAGCCTCCAGTACAGCAACAGAAGCACAAACAAATGTAATTTCCCTTGTGACTTGAAAGTGAAAAAGGGAAAGTGAAAGTGTGAGACTGCAGTACTGTGAAGAGCACTGTTTTGTGAAGTAAACACATGCATGTTTTGTCATTGATTTCTCAGTAATGTTGGAGATGTGGCACTGTGCATAGATTTGGAGAGCACCAGACTTCAGTTGGACGGGTTTGAATATCCCACTTAGCAGCTCTGCCCTCTTTATGTAGGCCTGTGCATTCAGACCTTTTGTGGTGATGGTTTTCACTAGCTGGAGGAGGTTGTTGAAGTCCTCACTGCGAGCAATATTTGCAAAGGTAACACTATCGTTGTTTACGAGCAGAGGATAATGGCGCCTATAGGTGCCACGGAGGAGAGGAATTGTTGAAAAAGTTGTTATTTTTGTACAGTTGAACCACTGATGTCACATGTGTCAGAAAGTCCTTAATTTCATCAAAAATATCTTAATTTGTGTTCCAAAGATGAACGAAGGTATTTCGGGTTTAGAACAACATGAGGGTGAGTAATTAATGACAGAATTTTCATTTTTAGGTGAACTATCCCTTTAAACTATATTTTATAAACCAATTGATGAATTCTTTTGATAACTTTTTTTGTCATCGGGGTCTCTAGACCTTTTTTTGCATGGCAAAAAAACATTCTTATTAGTTTTATTCTGCTTGACTCTATATAAAAAAATAGATTGTAACGTATGGTTGCGCTGAGATATGAGCAAAATATAAAAGTAATACAATAGGGTTTAGGTTTGGTGCCTGGACATGGGAAGGTGACAAGAGTTGGAATGCAGTTCCATTGTGGAATAATGAATGTGGAATAGCTATTAGAACCAGGAACAGAGCATTTAAGAAGATAAAAGCATCTCACTCATATCTAGATCTAAATAACAGCAAGAAAGAACAAGCTCCAGTCAAGAACCATAAGAACTGAAAAGTGAAGTTACCAGAGAGAATTCTGCAATATTATGAGAAACTTTGAACATAAAAGAGCCATTGCTAGGGCAAAGAAGACCAAATGATCTGACTGCTGATGCTCAGAACTGAGGTGACACTGACCTCAGCTGGTGAAAATGAGTTATTGGTTCCGGATATGACTAGTGCTAGTCTATATTGTATAATATTTTAATATATATGTATAATATAGACAAATAAAGCATAAATCCTTCTGTCTTTCTTTCTTTCTTTCTGCTTGTTGACACTACTTACATCAAAAAGACTCATTTTGTAACATCCGAAAGGCGCATTTTTGTGCCTTTAAAAGAAAGGAAAGGGAAAGGGAAGTGGTGTGTGGCCAAGCATGGTGTACGGAATTTGTGCTCTGCATTTAACCCATCCAGGTGTACACACAGTAGTGAACATACACATAAATGATGTAAAAGAAACTGAAAGTTTTGCAGACAAGTCCAGAAGACGAAATGGAGATAGATAGACAGACAGACAGACAGACAGACAGACAGACAGATAGACAGATAGATAGATAGATAGATAGATAGATAGACAGATAGATAGATAGATAGATAGATAGATAGATAGATAGATAGATAGATAGATAGATAGATAGATAGATAGATAGATAGATAGATAGACAGACAAACAAACGTAGCTAATCATCAGGATGATGCAATTCAGAGGCACCCAAACATCAGATTTCTTTCAAATCTCATGCTTGAGATCGAGCGCCTTCACAAACCTTAACGCAACCTGACAACCGTTTAACCCACGTGAGCAGTTTAAAAGTTGGCCACTTCCAGGAAACCCAGACTTTCAGAGAAGCAGTCTCTCTTAAAGGATGTACTCTTGCCATGACGAGTGTTTGTGTTGAGAAACCATTCTCCACACGCTTTCGTTACTGCATGGTGCTCACGACCCTTGTGCAATTCCAAGTACATTTTTTAATTAATTGTTAGGTAATCCTTTTATAAATGCATTATGCAACGCTTTTTAATATAAAGTATCTCGTTTTATTTTAGGCTGTTGTTTTACCATGATGCAAAATCGAAAGCATCTAACGGATGTTATGCGGGTAAGTGAAATCAACGATGCTTTAATGTATTTGTGTAAAAAAATATCAGCTATGATTAAATAGAATGTTTCAGTGCACTTAACACAATTAGTCAGCTATTGTGTGAGCCTTTGAAATTAGTAATAAATTGTGAGCACGAGGTAATGATTAAATGATGTCTGCAAAAGGGCTATGGTTCTTTGGCTCATGAGTAAATATGAGTGTAATTTCATGTAAAACTGCAATACAGAAAGTTTTGTTTCTTACCAACTCACCATTCAATATTTTCACCTCTGCATGTAGGGGAGAGTGGGCTAAGATTAGCCGCTTTTTACTTATGTATTCCTCGAGATAAGGGAAAATGACGCAGAAGTACAATCAAAGTATCTAAAGTAATTTCAGGATGTTTCCTATCATTTTAAATTATGAGAATGTATCTATGACAAAGGGTTCTAAAAATATGGCTTCTTGTAAAAAAGTGTTCCTGTGGCTCAGTTTGCCCCAGGTTAGGGGTAAGTTGACCCGAGTCAGTGGGTAAGATGAACCACCTGGGTGTAAACTGACCATCTGACTGAATCTGGTTCATGTTCAATTTGAAAGATAATGTATCTCTTTTTAAAACTAATTTAATAATCAAATTTCCTTTTTTCAAACAATCTTATTTATTTTCTTAAAGTTTAAATTTCCATCTTTAATTGTTTGCATTTCTGAAATAATATGTCGAACACCAAAGTTGAAATCTTCCCAAAAAACAGACTAAACAGAGTGTTTGAGTAAAATTAAATACAAAACTGAATTAGAATGAAGGAATAAATGTTACTGAAACTGATGAACAATTTGGCATGGTAGCTTTTCTACAGTGTCGAACAGGCCATTAGAGACTACATGTGGAAAGATATATCTGATTATAATGTGATGAAAAGCATCTTCTGGTTCTTATCATAGATTGATTTGGTGCAGTTGTACACTGTCCCTATTAAACTACAAATAATATATATATATACAGTATGATAAACTAAAGCAGTTGTGTAACATCACATTAAAATACCAGTTAATTCAGATAATTTATTCAGTGCTTTATGGTAGGGTAAGATAAAATGCTGGCTCAATTTACCCAACGACATTTAGCTCACTTTGCCCCATAGCTGCCATTTTGGAAAAAAAAAACACAAAAGTAATATTGTGTCTAAAATGTAAGTCACTTAATGTTAACTACTTGTTATAAATATAAAAATGTGCCTGAGTGAGAGAGTACTTCTCCAGGCACTGACCAGGTTAAATGACCCACACGGTATTGATGTTCCATGCATATGAGTGGTAAAAACCCGATCGCCCGTTCCATGTATTTGCCCCCTGGGGTGTATTTCTCAAAGCAGCTATGGTTGCAAGTGCCGTCATTACCAATAGAGTTCAATGGAACTTAGTTATGACCATAGTTAGCTAATGATGCTTTTGGGAACCACACCCCTGGGTGGTTGCTCCTGTCTCCCATGCCTATATCCACCACTATCTACAAAACTGAGTGCAACAAACACTCAGTTATAAAGTGTCCAGTGATCAGAGTCCAATGGTGTAAGAGGTGTAGTGTTTAGCTTCTCAGTTACAACTTTCGTTTCTCTATCAAAAAGGCATTTTACAATGTCACAAAAATAGGTGTGGCTAAGTTTCTTTTAAAAATAGCCAAATTTTGAACAACAAGCTGTGAAAATAATATTTTTTTTTTTCCCAAAAACTGTCCGGATTTAATTCAGAACGATGATCAAAACGTAGATGGAGTAGATTGCTTCCATCAACACTCCCAAAGTTTCACAGTCTTATACCACTTCCTGGTCAGTATTTTGTTCGGCAGTGGTAGTTTTGATTTATATGCTGTTTAAAGTCTGATGATTGGGTTAGCTTACATGTGCATAAGTTTTGGGAGAATTGTTTTGGGAGATTATGTGTAATAGCGCCCCCTACCATATAACAGTGAAAACACGGATGGCTGGAAAATCCCAATTCTTTATTTCTGCAATACCAGAGGCTGCATTTTCGTGACTGCGTTTCCAGGACTTGCACCACCTAGCCAATTCTACTCCAGCGGAGGAAATCTGAATTAAACCTGAAACAAAGAGATGCAAAAACATAGTTCTAGCATTTCAAACTCGATATCACAGCCTGCTAATTATCATAATAAAATAAAGTCGACCAAATATGGGAAAAACCACACTGCTCAATTTAAATAGCCCATAGTATAATCTGTACCATTCAGCTTGACAACAATACTGCCGTGATTTTGTGCCAAGCACTTTTTTTATATACTGTACATGGATTTTGGATTAATGAATGAATCATACAATAAATCATAGTTTGACATCCAAATACATAGTGAATATGGAAACATTTGGATTCATGCCATATGAGAGAGGCTATGTGAGCACAATGTTGGTTCCTGTTTCAGTTTTGTTTTAAATGCGTTTGCTTTGACTTGTCATTTATAGAGTTGGATATATTTTAAACCCTTTATTTAAAATATTCTAGCTGACCCCTCAGCAATGTTCCCTTTATTTTTTTTCCCTTGTTGAGCAAAACTTTTCTCTATTGGGTGGGCATTTCTGCCATCTGAGGAAAAACATTCTATATACCAGACCCGTACAGCACACAAAGAGTGTAACTTTTAACTTTAATGTGCTATTTATATTTGATTTGACTAAATTATGTAACTAAATGATGTGCATTTTAGGTTACCTGAGAATATCTTTTGCAGTATAATACACTACCGTTCAAAAGTTTGTTAAAGACATTAAATATTAGTACTGAAAGTAACAAACTGGGTTCAGTTTTCTCACTCAAAGTGTTAAGCACAGTATAAATGACTATTCCCTAATGACCTTATACTTTGAGTCAGGTGTCAGACTACTTGATTATTCTACATATACTGTATATTTGTTTGTAATCAACTTGTAACTTTTATATAGTGTTTTTTTTTTTTTTTTCATTATTTTCCTGAATAACTGCTATATTATTGATCTCAATAACACATCATCATCTCCAGGTCATACTGAGAAGCTGACTGTATAGAAAAACCCGATGTTTAGCTGCAGTATGGCAGAGGAGCCAGGAAAGAACTCTCCGTCTGAGATGAGTCTCGCAGAGAAACAGAGGTAAGATTGATTATTTATTTATTAATTCATTCATTGAAATACTTTTAAACTATACATGGTACACAGGGCTTTATGGACAGTCAAACTTAATAACTAATGCTGGGTACACACTAAAAGATTTTTAAAATCTTATAAGATCTTCAAAATGTGAGAGAATAAAATCATAGGTTTAACCGATTTGCTCCTATAGTGTGTAGTGTCCTCGGGGTTCCCCCCCACAAATCAGGATTCAACATGTTGAATATTTACGATTCACGATCGGGGCACCTCCGACGTTCTTCCGAGCAGATTCATTCACTCTTAACACCACAGGAAAATCTGATAAAATAATCTGTAGAACCACCAAGATAATTGGGAGATTACCTAGGATTGTCGGAAGGGGAGAAATCGGCCCAAAATCAGCCCGATTATCTTGTGGTGTGTGCCCAGCATTAGTAACATATATATGTATATATATATATATTTTATTACAATGTATAAAAAGTGTCTACATTTATGATATGTGTCCAGTTCTGTGTCTGTAAAGAGTGACTTGTCAAAAGGTGGCATGCCGAACTTCAGAGAGAAAAAAGCATCATCTACCAAAAGGTATTTCATGTGTTTTACAGTATAGCGTTATAGCTTTATTTGTCCACAGGGGTAGTATGTGAAAGAACTTTACTGAAGCAGACTTAAAATAAATTACTGACCACACAATTTTGGTGACCATTATTCACCTCATTCTGGAGCTTCTTTCAGTAAAACAACTACACAGGCAACAGTGTTGGCAGCAATGCATTACTTAGTTATGCGTTACTGTAATTTGATTATTTTTTAGTAACGGACTAATTTAACGTGTTAGAATTTTCAAAATGGTAATTAGAGTATAGCTACAAGCCGAGGTCTCTATTTGTTACTGCTGCGTTTCATTGTTGACAGAATGCAGTGTTTTATAATCTAGATTGTAAAAAGGGTGTAGCACATGCACTGTCGAGTCTAGTGCCAGTGGTTTAGAGCAGTGGTTCTCAAACCTGTCCTGCGATGTCTCTCTCATAGGCCACACCCAGTTCAAGTCTTGCAGATTCTACTAATGAGCTGACGAGTTGAATCAGGTGTGTTAAATGAGGGAGACATACAAAATATGCTGTGGTTGGGGGTCCCTAGGACAGGTTTGAGAACCACTGGTTTAGAGACATGACGCAACAGAGTGCGGCGCAGGACAAGATGGACAAGTGCTGGTGCAGGCAGGTAGACTCCCATGCGTGTGCGGGATGCGGGAAAATAAAATGATTCACGGGATTCCCGCAAAATAGAAATATCGAAAAATAAAATATCTAAAACATATAAATTGTTATTCATCTATTGCACAGAAGCAACAATAACTAATATCGTATTTAAAACACGTATTTGCACATTTACATTTAGTCATTTGGCAGACGCTTTTATCCAAAGCGACTTACAATTTGCAGCGTTGAGTAATGTTGATTTCTGGAACGCAATGGCCAGTGCTGAAATGTGGGTGCTCACGAATCCTCTCCTTATAACACACGAATTGTAGACATTATGAAAGATTCATTATGCATATATTTGTAACCAAGCGATACTCTGCGATCACACTAGATTCCGACTATGCCTCCGGGGTTTATACCCACGTAAATAACTGAACACAGCAACACAAGATCAATAGCCCATAATGAAGGAAGAACAGAGACGTGACCTTCGAGTTTAACACTTTTATTAACAAGCCGTAGGTATTGTTTAGATGGATAATCAACTTTAATAACTTGTAAAAAGAGGTAATCACAACTTTAAAAGATCTGGGCCCATATTCATTAAAAATGTTAGTGCTAAGAGTTGCTCCTAGTAACAAAATTCTAAGAAAATTCTTAGAAATGTGGGTGTTTCCTCTTAAAATTAAAGAAAAGATCCTAGTAAAGAAAAAAGTAATTCATAAAGCATCTTAACCCTTAAAAGAGGTCTTAAGGTCCAAAATTGTTAGGAGTACGGACAAGGACTTTTAAGAGGCTTAATAGTTTCTTTAGCAGTGGAGAAAATGGACGAAACATGAAGAGGGAGAAGAAATGTGTTGCACACAATGCATGACAGTGAGTTATTAAGACACTACACATTAGATCGTGCAGGGATCATGTTTGTGACCGATCTTATTAAAGACATGCTAACATCTCAGACACCGCGCTGAAATGCCGTAGCACCAGAAATGAATGTAATCACTACATTAACATATCTGACAACTGGAAAAATGCAACTATGCAGCAGTGATGATTTGGGTCTGTTACAGCACTTATTAGGCTATGTCTCTGTTCATTTCCTATAAAATACGGTAAGTATGACAGCATGGTAAATCAAAAATAAAGAATATATAGACATTTATAATGTGTGTGTGTGAGAAAGAGAGCGAGAGCGAGTACGGTAAAACAGGAAAAATTACACCTGTAATTTCAAAGTGAAGGTTTATAATACACCTTACTCTTAAAATCGCTCTTTTATTTCCTTCTTCACAACAAACCAATCACAGTCTTCAAAAGAATGTGTCATAGCTAGCAACAGGGTCAGCCCCGCCTCCTCACTAAGATAAAAGATTTTATCTTTTCCTCCCTCATATTCATTGTGTTATAACAGAGCTTTGTGAGATTGCGTTGAACTGATGCCATCTTTTTAGAGATTATAAAAGCAGCGCTATTTGCTGGCATTCTGCCATGCCAACCATGTAGGCTACGCAGCACCCTATGCTTGCTTTAGTTAAAAATAACAGTGTTTGTGAATGTTGATGCTTTATTAACAAATATTTATCGGGAGCGTTTATGCTGGGATTTCGAGTAAATTTCATGGATGTAGTCACAGAAAAAAGTAATGTACCTATGTAACTAATTACTTTTGAAATAAAGTAATCAGAACAGTAACGTGATTACTTTTAAAAGGAGTAATCAGTAGTTTAATTACATTTTCAGAGTAACTTTCCCACCACTGACAGGCAATCACTAAGAGGCATACAGTACATGCAAATTCAGCATGGAAAATAAAGATCATGCAACCAAACATGAATATATCCATCCAAACATAGTCATAGCAGGATGAAATGCACAGCTATACTGTATCTAATTAGTAATTATCATTTGCAGCATTAAAACCTTTTAAATGATACTGAAATACCTCCTGTGTTATAGAGTTTTTTTCTTCTTTCTCTCTCTCTCTCTCTCTCTTTCTGCTCTTTATGTCATTAGTGTCGGATCAGACTCACATGTATCCAGCTCTGTGTCTGTGAAGAGTGAACAGTCAAATGATACACCAGTGAACTTCAGTGACAAAAAAACACCAAATGTCAGAAGGTATTTCAAGTGTTTCCGATTTTTGGTCTCACAGACTCTGTTAGAAAGTTTATCCGTGAATACATATTATGAAACTTTTTTTTTAGGTCAAATATTTATATAAACTATGATATGTTTATCAGGTATTTCTGTAATATTGTGCCTGGAAATGCAGTATTTTGTTCTATATATTTGCCAACAGGATTCAAAATGAGACATTAGATTCAGACTTCCAGACTCACAGGAACCACAAGAATTTCAAAGACAATCTTTTAGGGATCTTCCAGGTAAAAGTGTTTAATGTTTATAAATATGTTATTGAACACAGATTTAATTTTAAAAATTTAATTAATTAAAATTTATAAATAGCTTTGGCAAAATACGGATGTACAATTAGGTTTAAATTAGGTCTTTTTTTTTTTTTTTTTGCAGGAACTTGAGAGCAAAATAATCCGATTCCTGAAGAATGAGCTTGAAAAGTTTAAGAAAATATTACAAAACGACAACCCACAATACTTTGTGAAGGACTTTAATGAGAATAAATGTAGTATCAAAGAAGCAGCTCTTGACCTCACACTCTACTTCCTGAGGGAGATGAAGCAAGATGAAGCTGCTGATACTCTAGAAGGTAAGAGACTCATGACCATCTGTCATATTGTCACTTATCAGGGCTCCAGAATGCAACCAAATGGTCGTATTTTGTGATATTTTTTTTTCTGCCGGTGCAATTAAATTTTGTCCACTGTGCTGCCCAATTCATAAGCGCCACCATTTCTTTTTCATATGAGAAACGTTAAACCGCAAATGAAACAAAAGCGTAACGAAACTGCACTACTCATTTAATCTGCACAATGTGGACCATTTATTAATTCAGACCAATAATTGACCACAGCGCATGCAAACTGGTCCAAGCTCAGAAAAGGTTTACTCCAGAACCAATGTAGTCAAATGTTATTACATACTTCATTTCAGTGTTTGTACGACCTTTTGAAAGAGAAATTGATGACTTTGATGAATCAATGACGTTCAAGTATTTGACACAACTATTTCCAGCACTTTAAAGATCTAAACCAGATGTTAAAATTGTTATTTTTAAAGGGATGACTAAAATATACTTTGTAGTAAACAAACACTTATTTAAAATAAAAAAAGACATTAACTTACTTACTTAAAAGTTGAGCACTTTTTGTGTATGAAGTAAGAAAAATCTGTGCCTTGAAAAACACAAAATTAGATTTTGCACATTATTAATAAAAGTTCAGTTTAAAATCAAGTTCAGTGCTTTACAGTGAAATGTGTATTACTAAGGAATAAACATGTAATATTATTAGCAACTGCACTTATTAATGTAAAGCATTAGTAAATGTATGATTAAATTATCTTTTGTTTTAATTTCATTCAACCACCCCTCCCAGCGCTACCGAATCTGCTTCTTGTGCCACCATGTGTAGAACGTAGTGGCACTGCTGCCAATGCTCTCAAATTTTATTCTGGAGCCCTGCTTATAAATGTATTAAAGAAAATGAACTGACACCCCCCCCCCCTCCTGTGTTTAGATGATCTTATTTTCATTCATCAGCTAAAATGTAGCCTAAAGAAGAAGTATCAATGTGTGTCTGAAGGAATTGCAAAGCAAGGGGACTCTACACTTCTGAATAACATCTACACAGATCTCTATATCACTCAAGGTTTTAGTGAACAGGTCAATACTGAACATGAGATAAGACAAATTGAAGTTTCTTCCAGGCATCATGAATCACAAGAAATACCCATTGAATGCACAAAGATGTTTGAAACCCCTGAACAAGACAAGGAGATCAGAACTGTCCTGACACAAGGCATTGCTGGCATCGGAAAATCAGTCTCTGTGCAGAAGTTTATTCTGGATTGGGCTGAAGGAAAAAAAAATCAGGATATCAGTTTTATGTTCCCTCTTCCATTCAGAGAGATGAACTTAAAGGAGGAAAAAAAACAAAGTTTAATGGACCTTATAACTCAGTTTTTCCCAAAGACAAAAGGACTGAACCTCACAAGAAGGAATCAGTTCAAAGTCATGTTTATCCTTGATGGACTGGATGAATGTCGTCTTCCTCTAAACTTTCAGGGTAATGAGATGTGGTCTGATGTATCTTCACCATCCTCTCTGGATGTTCTCCTGACGAACCTCATCAAGGGAAATCTGCTTCCTTCTGCTGTCATCTGGATCACCACCAGACCAGCAGCTGCCAGTAAGATTCCTCCTGAGTGTATCGACCGGGTGACAGAGGTCAGAGGGTTCAGTGATGCGCAAAAAGAGAAGTACTTCAAAAAAAGATTCATGGATGAAAATCAGGCCAAAGAAATCATTGATCATGTTAAAAAATCCAAGAGTCTATTTATTATGTGCCACATCCCAGTCTTCTGTTGGATTTCAGCCACTGTTCTCCAGAGCATTTTAGAGGAGAAAAGAAATAATAACCTGAAAAACAATCAGGCTGACGACGGCTCTAAAACACTGCAGGAATCAAATATTGAAGACATTCCCAAGACTCTGACACAAATGTACACGCACTTTCTCCGCTTTCAGATCCAGCAGATCCGCCGAAAGCATGGTGGAGAAAACACACCAGATGTTTCCTGGAATAAAGATGCTATCCTTTCACTGGGGAAACTGGCATTTCATCAACTGGAAAGAAATAACCTGATCTTCTATGAATCAGACCTGGAAGCCTGTGGTATTGACATTGATAAGGCATCAGTGTATTCAGGCATGTGTACCCAGATCTTTAAGGAGGAAACAGGCATCATTCTCGGTACCATGTATTGCTTTGTTCACTTGAGCATTCAAGAGTTTATTGCAGCCCTTTATGCACATCTGTTTCTAGACAAAAACAAGAAAAGTGTATTTGCTCAAGACTCTACAGAACAGGAAAACAACAATGAAGCCATGATTGATTTGCTCAAGACCGCAGTGGACAAGGCACTTGAGAGTGACAATGGAAATCTGGACCTTTTCCTTCGCTTCCTTCTTGCTCTGTCACTCCAGTCCAATCGACGACTCTTACAAGGTCTGTTAACACAGCAAGACAGCAATGACCAGAGCAAGAAGGAAATAGTTCAGTACATCAAGCAGAAATTAGAAGATAATCTGTCTCCAGAGAGATCCATCAATCTGTTCTACTGTCTGAATGAACTGAACGACCAAACTCTGGTGAGAGAGATTCAGACTCACCTTAGCAAAGGAAGTCTCTCATCTGGTGACCTTTCTCCTGCTCAGTGGTCTGCTTTGGCCTTTGTGTTGTTGACATCAGAGGAGGAGCTGGAGGAGTTTGAGCTTCAGAAATTCAAGAAATCAGATGAGTGTCTCATTAGACTATCAGCAGTCATCAAAACCTCCAAAAGAGCTCTGTAAGTCATTTAATGCATTTTATCATGTTTTGGTTTAATTTAAAATGTGCATTTATCTTCATTGCGCTATGGGGATTCTTTAACACTTTACAAATATGATTAATGTTATATTTTTCTTATCTTTTCTTCTTTTTTATGATTACAGGATAATTAAAGTGTAATGCTCATTATTTATTGCTTTTTATTAATAGTGTCCCTTTTATATTTATGTAGTATGTAGCAGTGTTAATTTTGACAGCAAATTTTGATTTAGTTTTAGTCAGTCTTTTGACTAAAATGCCATTTAGTTTATTATATTTTAGTCTGAATTGTTTTAGTTTTAGTCAACTAAAATATTATACGACTTTAGTCGACTAAATCTACAGTAGATTTAGTCAACTAAAATTGAATAACGTTTTTTTTTTTTTTATGCATTAAAGTGGTAATGCTTTTTTTTTTGCAATGCATTAAAGGGTTACTCCTCCCCAAAATGAAAATGTTGTCATTAATCACTTACCCCCATGTCGTTCCAAACCCGTAAAAGCTTCGTTGTCTTCGGAACACAATTTAAGAAATTTTGGTTGAAAACTTGTGACTGTCCCATTGACTGCCAAGTAATGAACACTATCAAGGCCCAGAAAAGTATGAAAGACATCGTCAAAATAGCCCATATGCCATCAGTGATTCAAACGTAACATTATGAAGCTACGAGAATACTTTTTGTACGGAAAGAACACAAAAATAATGACTTCAATTATTAGTCACCGTAGCGTCACTGTAGCGCCATTTTGGAGAATATCCTCTGGAAGCAAATTGCGTATGCTTTTCTATGTCAGCTGCGCCACAGGGACACACTGTTTTCATTCAAATCAAAGCGTAAATAAACGTAGAAGATCCGTGTGGTGTATCGATTGTTTAATGTGCACAACACATTGGTTCAGATATTTTCACTAACTTTTACTATGTACTTCTCTTCAATTTCTGCTTTAAAGCATATACTGTACGCTCTTACATAACCTAAAATGTTTAAATCATTAAAACCCCAGAATCTCCTCCTCAAGACACTCATCAAGCAACTCATTGTTATTAAAGCTATTGATCTTAATAAACATGCTTAATTTTATCTTGCAAATGTCATCGTTTTTAAATAGGAATGTTAGTGTAGTTTACTGCTCATGTAAAATAATGGGAAAATATTTCATATTTGTATGTTGAAAATTTATTGTATACATTCCTCCTAATTCTGTGATGGGATTTATTTCCGTTGCAGACTAAATGATTGTAACTTAACAGACAAAAGCTGTCCATATCTTGCTAAACTTCTTGGATCAGATACTAGTCTGAAAGAGCTGAACATGAACAATAATAATCTGCAGGATGCAGGAGTGAAGAAAATCTGTACTGGATTGAAGAGGGTAAAGTGTGAGTTGGAGATACTGAGGTAAGTTGTGAGAGAACAGGTGTTTTAGGTATTTTTATTCTTTAAAATGTGTAACAATGTATTATTTGGATAAAACTAAATACAAAAGATGAATGTCCTGTTTTACTATTTCTTTTGTTAAGAAATATGGGCAGTGTGCAAATGCTGGATTAATTTTTTTTTGGTATATATATTATTTGCCTAAACTTATCTAACTTTCATTATCAAGGTGTTAAAAAGCACAATTTCTAAATTTAAATCTGGCAGCAACTAGCTACTAATGATTAAAGAGCCATTAAAACCAGACCACATATTACAAACCAGACTTGATCAAAAATATTATCCTCAGAATGGCATTAGAACAGGCTTGATCTTATAAGGATACATACTTTCAATAGTGCTACAGGTATGAAATGAGCAATGAGCAATGATTGCTTGTAGAGCAGGACTGCAACAACGTTCTATCTGAAGAATTAAGATTTGATAAGACAAACTCATGCATGTGCATTGAATTGACAGAGCTTAATAAGAAGCTCGAAAACTCTGACTGAAATCTTTTAAGTATTTGTCATTGGATGTTGTTGGACTTCAATCTGAGGTTTAAAATTGTATCTGGAATGCCTGTAATTGTGATTATTATGAGTGCAGTAACTCCAAAGGGATTTTAGTAATTGGATATAGACTACTCTATATATGTAGATTCCTGAGTTAACACTTAGATGGCGCTGTTTTTCTTTATTGTAATTAATTGTTTATCATTGATTTAATCATTAGTTGCAGTCCTAGATCAATTCTGACTGTGTTGTGTCAGAATTCAGATCAGTGTGTTATAGCTGGTTAATCATCTGCAAAAAGGAGAGTGAAATCTGGTAATCCCATTGCCCCTTTTAACGGCCTCTTACATTGCATGGAATCACGCTTGGGGGAAACTCTGTTTTCCTCTGAATACTAAAGCCTGATTTGTTAACGTTTCTGCAGCTGCACAAACCTATGGCCAAAGCCTGCCAAATTAGGTGGAGGCAACTCCTTATAAGTAGGCGTTGAATGCAATTTCTACAGAATCGTTCTCCTTCAGCCTAAAGATGATCTCCTCGCTGAAAGAATCGTCGAAGAGCCCCTGCTGAGGAATGCAGCACTGCCAGCTCACATAGCTGAGAATGACATCTCTCCGCTGCGGCTATCTGGCGATACTATTAGAGCATATTTAGCCTGAAAGAGCATATTTTTGCAGCATTTGCAGCATGCCACGATGTGGATCATGCAGGGCGCTCCTGCATTCCGTGTATGAGCACTCTGAGCAAGCTGACAGAGGCATGCTGTTCTCATTACATTCTCATCACTTTCTTTGTAGATAGCAACATCGTCCCTTGTGCTCCCCTGTTTTTTCTCCCTCTCAGGAACCTTGGAGGGAAAAAACAGCCAGCGAGCCCCCCAGCCCGATCTCATGGCAATTTGTACATATTTTACGAGGTGGCTAATTGGTATGAATTGGTACGACCTCACACAAATTCATATGCTTTTTGCACAATTCGTATTAATTTGTAAGAATGACCTACACCTAACCCCACCGCTAAACCTACCAGTTGCTGGGGTCTAGACAAATCGTACAAAAATCATATGAGTGAGGTCATACGAATCTGTGCGAATTAGCCACTTTGTAAAATATGTACGAATTGGTCATGAGATAGCATTGAGCCCCCCCATCAGAGACCTGCCCAATTCTTTCCGGGAAGTTCACATTGATCTTTCTACATTGTGGCAGAGCGACATTGGCCATAGCCAATCCACGTCATGAATTACTTCAACGACTGACTTGTAGGGTGACCACCTGGCTGTAGATCTGTTGCAGGACAGTAGATGTGATTTTGCAGGACATGTGTGAGACAGATACATATACTACTGTTGTGCTATGTAAATACTGATTTACATCCGATTTATGTTTCTGTTGGTGGATGTCCGCACTCCATAAGGTTGCGCTTCTGTCAACAGCAAATTCAGGAGAGAAGATAAGGTTTGAGCACACACATTTAATGTCTGACCGATAGAGAGTGTGTCCATTCTGTTTGAACACTTATTTACACTGCACACGTCTGTGTCGCATTAGAGCTCTGATACAGCCACCAGAGCTGATCGCGGCCACGTGCTGTTTCAGAAGCATCCCAGAAGCTGCTCTCCATGCTGCTTCGCTAAAGATAGGTGCCTAGTATATTTTTGCAAAAATCGGCTAGCAGATGAGTCACAATGTGGTTGCAAGTTGGGGCTTTCTTTCCACTTAAAGCTTTCCAGAGTATCTTGGGCCTGATGGCAGCCATATCCCCTATGATACCAATGGGTCTGCTCCACATGCAGCTCCAGCAGCATTGGCTAAAAGCCTGTCACTTCCTTCACCTGGCATTGGCAACATTTCTGTTGATGTCTATCAAATTAAAGTTCTCTGTGGCTTTTTTTTCCTCCACAGTTATTTATCAGTTTTTGCAACCAACTTTCAGTATATCTGTAAAAAGAATGGAATCTAATTAACTTTTGGGATTATTCAGGTAATTTTTAGAATAACAGTGATTATGTTTTGTTTCTGTCTTAGACTTTCAAACTGCAGTATCACAGAACAAGGTTTTAAAGCTCTGGCTTCAGCTCTGAGATCAAACCCTTCACACCTGATAGAGCTGGATCTCATAGGAAATGATCCTGGACAATCAGGAGTGAAGCAGCTCACTGATGTACTACAGAATGGACACTGTAAATTGAAGATACTCAGGTGATAAATGTCTTCAAAAATGTAAAATAAGATACAGATGTTTGAAATTTGTACAAATGGATTGACAGGAGAAATGTACTAATATTCAAAATTTTCATTAGTTCAACACAAGTTTTGAGACAAAATGCATAGAATTGCATTAACAATTCTCAAAAATAAACCTCCACTATGGCCCCCCCTAAAATGTATATATTAAAATTAAATATTAAAATAATTTTGATCAGTGACATTGTAAATATCATATTAAATTTCTGCAACTTTGCCATTTTTATAAGCTAAATTTAGCTATTTTTGTTTTTTAATTTTGTACAAAATGAAAGATTTTCAAAACAAATTTCTTGGTTAAACACTAGAGCATGCTAGTGTGCTAAACAGTGCATTTTTTCATATTTTGTTTAATATAGATACAATTATCCACAACTAATGCTTTTTTCATTCAAAAACACAAGTTGAGATTAATGAGGCCTGTTATGAATCAGTTCTAAAAATCAACACAAAACTAGTCCTAATTGAAAGAAAACAAACTGACATAAAGATTGACACCAACATTAGGTGATAATACTGCATAAATAAGAGATTTATGAGCTGTTTTATTGTGCCCCGGTCATTTTTGACCAAACTGAGCGTTATATTAGCCATCATAATATGAGTACGATTTTATTTTGGGAATAGGGAAACACTAAACCTGGTTAAGGTATTTAAGTGACAAAAGTATTTGACAAAAAAGGCAGTTCATATATAATCAACTCACGGGAAATAAAGTAAATAATGTATATTCAGTTATTATTGATAATTTAATATTACTGTTGTGTTTGATTAGTAGCCATTCTCAGTTAGCATGTTTCTTGCATTATCACAAATTAAACATTTGAAACACGGGGCACATACAAATGTTTTTCACTCTCCAAGCACAACTATATGATTAGAACATCTATATCAACACACTATCAGTATAATATCATTTTGTTTGAAGTTGAGCATATTCATTTTCCTCGGTCAGTTATCACTTTTGGACAATTTTGTAGCTAAAAGCAAGCTTTAAATTAACAGCCAAGCAACATGCCTTCAAATGTACGTATAACTCATTGTCATTAATGATATAAACATTAGAAAAACATCCATTCAGGTTTTTTATGCAGAAGATCTGATTTCTGTAAATTAAATTTGCTGCATATCACATTAAAATGCAATTTGCACAATTCACAATAAATTTAAATATATTTATTGTTTATGTAAAATGTAAACATATTTAATGTTTGCATTTAATTGATGTATTATATGCATTTAGTTTTATGATGTCATGTATGTTCCCTTGTAGGCTAAATGATTGTAACTTAACAGACAAAAGCTGTTCAGCTCTGGCTACACTTCTTGGATCAGAAACCAACCTGAAAGAGCTGCACATGATCAATAATAATCTGCAGGATTCAGGTGTGATTCTTCTCTGTACTGGACTGAAGGATATGAAGTGCAAATTGGAGATACTGAGGTAAGTTGTGTGACAGCATACATTGATCTCAACCAAAACTGAAGGTCTGAAATGTCTTAAATATTCCATAAATTCTACTGTAGGGATTAAAAAATTTACTCTTTGAATATAATAGTACAGTAAAGTACTAATACAGAATTAAAATAACTGATTAACTAGTGTAGTATTCCATTTGTTATTTTTGCTCTTGACCTTGAAACTGCTGAAGAAGGGTTTAAAACTTTAGCTTGAAAATAACTGAAAAAATTATATTATGATCAGATTAATTTAGAATCATCTGCAATTAGAGTCATATGCAATTAAGATTTAAATGATGAGTGCAATGAGTTTGCTTTCTTCTTTTTTGAGAAGATCGGTAATATTAGAAAGACAATCAGCACATCCTCAAGTTGTGCAGAGGTTAAACAGATCTGACCAAAAGTTAGTTAAAAATACTAAGGGTTCACTCTGTGGCTACTTAAATCTAGACTCAAAACACACAGGGCTCGCAAAATTTCAATATCTCTAGTAGCCTTTCAGGCAGGTACTCTTCAGATTTTGGTAGCCCGGAAATTAATTGAATTAGCCCAAATAAAATAAAGACCATAAATGTCAATCAAAAAAATGTACAAATACACAAATATCAATGAATAACAAGGATTTTTGTTTACTATTTACAAGGTATCTGCAGAATTCTTAAAAATCTATTTGAAAAATTATTTGAAAAATTTGAAAAATTATTTCTTATACAATTTAACGTATTTAAAACTGTCTAAGGCCTTAACAACTCTTCAATTTAGTTGTATCAAATTTAAGGACCCGTGGGAGCAATGTTCCCTCTAATTTTTTTTTCTTGCTGAGAAAAACTTTTCTCTATTGGGCGGACATTTCGGGCACATGAGCAAAAGCATTCTTTATACCAGACCTTTACAGCATGCACACAAAAAAGTGTGATTTCTGAAGGATCATGGGACACTGAAGACTGGAGTAATGATGCTGAAAATTCAGCTTTGATCACAGGAATAAATGCTATTTTAAAGTATCGGTATTGAAATATGAAACCAATATTTCCCTATATCACTGTTTTTCTGTATTTTTTAAATGAATACAGCCTTGACTCAAAGTCAAAGACTCAAAAAAAGGTCAATTAGTTATCAGGTTTATAATATAGACCTAATATAATATATTATCAGAAAAAAACTATTGAAACTGATAGAACAGAATAGAATAGATCTCATCTTAAGTTTTGCTTCAGTTTCTGTGTTAAATATATAAAAAACGTGAACATATGAATTCTTCTATAGCTGTCTAAACATCGTTATGAAGTACAGTTTGTACAATACTCTTGTGTGTGACTGTACATGTTTCAGAGTTTTGTTCTTTGCCCATCCTCCGCTATTTCCAGCACTTAATCAAGCCACTGTTCTTTAATACATGAGGACGTTTTATTTAACATGTCATTGCGTTTGCGTTGGCTCTCGTGTTCTCTTTCTAACTCTGTCGTGACTTCTGCTCTATAGCGGTTTGCCCGAGCATTGCTATTTTTTCCCTTTCACTGGCGGCATTCAATCAAATGGCTTCCCAATTCAATTTTGTGTGCGCGAGGCACATTATTTATTCTGCGTGGGCGCGGTGGAAGAAGAGCGTGGTTGCGCACTTGCTCAGCTTAGAGGGAACATTGCGTGGGAGCAATGTTATTTTTATGATTATTTTAATTCCTTTTTGTTACCATTGTGTATGAAATGTGTTATATAAATAAACTTGCCTTGCCTTGTTTATTTTTCTGTTGCTGCTTCACTTATTATCGCTACTGCTTGCAGCTGTAATGCTTCAGTTGTGTATCTCCTTCAGTATGGCTGTTTATTATTTCCAGGCTCAGTAAGTGTGATCTAACAGAGAAAAGCTGTTCAGATCTTGCTTCAGTTCTCAGTTCAGACTCCAGCAGTCTGAAGGATCTTGACCTGAGCAACAACAATCTGCATGATTCGGGAGTGAAGCTGCTCTCTGATGGACTGAAAGAGAACTGTAAACTAGAGAAACTCAGGTGAGTTGATGTCTAACAAATGAATGGTCTCTGGGCCTTTGTTTGCCTTCATATTCAGTTATTGTTTAAATTCATGTGTTCAAGGAACACAATTAATTAACTGTTTCTTTTTAGTGATTAATCTTGTACAGGTGTTTTATCGACGAACAGATTATACATTTGAAAGTTACATTTTCAATCTTGTTCTAGACTCTATCTGTAGTGTAACAGAATAAGGTTATAAAGCTCTGGCTTCTACTGGTCTTTGATTGTATTCAGTCATCAGTTTTTCTTTGAAAATTAATTGAAAAGAGTTCACAAGCTGCTTGCTTTTTATGGATTTGTGTTTTTAGTACACTGTGTAGAATAATTGATTCATCAACTGAATGTTTCATTTTTATTTATTTTCTAGATTTTCAGACTGCAATATCACTGAAGAAGGTTATAAAGCTCTGGCTTCAGCTCTGAGATCAAACCCTTCACACCCGATAGAGCTGGATCTCACTGGAAATGATCCTGGACAATCAGGAGTGAAGGAGCTCAATGATTTACTACAGGATGGACACTGTACCGTCAGGTGATAAAATCATATTGAAATACACACAGATTTTAAAATAAGCAGCAGATGAGATATCAACTGAATAAAAAAACTAGGCAGATGTGGTCAGATGGACCAATGTACAATTTTAATTTCAAGAAGAGAATTGTACTGCAATTCAAAATTTTGTCCAGCACCCAAGTTTTCATAGAAAACACATGAAATTATATTCTAAATTGTAAATATTTTTATTGAATTGCTCTTAGAACAATAAAACTCCAAAACGTCATGCACTCAACACTGAATTTAGCATATTATCCACAGAACTACTAAGTTATCCAGTTGTACTTTTTTTTTTTACTTTGCATTTTGTTAATTGAAACTAGAGCCATTAGTCTTAACTGCAAAAGGGGAAATAACATAAGACTGACTAATCTACAAATCTTATCATCTTTCTGTAGGTTTCTGCAATGTCCTTGTGCACAGGAAGTGTGTGAGTATCTCACTGAAGTTCTGGGTACAAGTCCATTATTACTGAAAGAACTGGATCTGAGTGGAGATATATTAGGAGCCTTGGATGGGGGAAAGCTATCTACTCTTTTGATGGACTCTCATAGCAAGGTGGAGAGAATTAAGTGAGTTAACATGATTTTATTCATTATAACTTTTTTTATTATAATGAAAGACCGTTAGTCATGTGTAAGCAAATCAGTGATGATCAGGTGTGTGCTGAATATGTGCTGTATAATAAAAAATGCTGTTTTTGTGTTTAGTGTGAATAATTGTGAGCTGACAGATAAAAGCTGTTCGGTTCTAGCTACGGTTCTCTCCTCCAAAACCATCTTGAAAGAGATTAACCTGAACAACACCTGTCTGCTGGACTCAGGACTCAAAGAGATCTGTGAGGGACTGAAGAATCCTGTGTGTGAGCTGAAGATACTCAAGTGAGTACATTTCACCATTGAATTTAAATTTAGTTGTATAGCTTTTCACTATCTAATCAAACATTCCATTCCATATCTATTTGTCCTGGTGTGGGAAGTAGAGCAAATGTGTGCAAGAATGGAACTTCTGTTTGCTGTCAGAACTCCAGTTTAGACAGTGCATCCAGTATAGAGAGAATCAATGTTTAGAATTTTTTCTATGTGCCTTTAACACAATGTGCTACACTGTTTGCCTCTAGTGTAGAAATAGTTTAACCTGCTAGTTCACACCAATGTGACTAGAATAGAAGGTATATAATTTGCGTAACAACCACTGTACTGGTTTTGTATCCAGCTAAACACTTACACTCAATAAAAGGACTTGACACCAAGCTGTAGTTCAGTAGAGCACTGTAGTTCATTTCAACCAGTTTCTGTGTTGTAGGTGATCAGTGCCGACGTGAAATGTGTAAAAAGAGAAAGTAAAAAAGTAAGTTGAAGCAAAATCTCAGCGGAGCGGCCTGAACGGCGTCCGAACACAGCGGCGCCATTTTGTACTGGCACCATTTTCACTGGAAAAGGCTTGTGACACTTCTCTTGGCAAACTTTTTGCACAATGATCCAACCAAGTTCCAATTTGTAGGCATATGCTGCATCACAAGGACCGCTAAGTTGTCTGTGGACTTAATGCGTACCCTTATTATGTATATTCTTAGCAGGAGCAGTAATTTCAGCATGCTTCAACTGCTTGCTTTCGTCAGGGATTTTAGCAGGATAAACATTCACAAAGTATATTTTAGAGCATGATTTCTCATTAAACCCTTTGTCACAAACCTTGGTGCATTTTGAGGACACATCTCCTTCACAGGACACTTCATCCTCTCTGCTGTAATGGAGGTGTAGAATCAGAACTCTATGGTGGTAGGCCTGGGTGGATAGCAGCCAGGTGTTTGTTCGTTGAAAGCCAAGCGTTCCTGTAGCTCAAATAGTAGAGCATGGCGCTAGCAACGCCAAGGCCATAGGTTCGATTCCCAGGGAAAGCAAGAGCAGATAAAATGTAAAAACTGTAACTTGAATGCAATGTAAGTCGCTTTGGATATAATATAAAGTTTGGGACTTAATTGCAGCTGGATCACGAACAGTGGGTACTGTTCCATCCTTGAGTTTGAACTTTTTAGCAAAACCTGCCTTAAATTGTCCCTTGTTCAGAAAGTAGTCTGGAGTAAAATGATTTGTGCAAACAAACACATTTCGGTAGATAAGGAGGCGCATTCCCATCAAAAATAAAGTAATACTCTGCGTCAGTGGCGGACTGGCCATCTGGAGCACCGGGAGTTTTCAATATTGAAAACTGTTTTTACTTAATATTTTTTTTGTGGAAACTGTGATACTTCAGCTTTTTCATGATTATTTAATGAATACAAAGTTAAAGAACAACATTTATCTCAAATATAATACATTTTTGATAAGTATAAATAACTTTACTGTCACTTAAATCAATTTAATGCAACCTTGTTGAATAATAGTATATATTTTTAAATATAACCCTTACTAAATAGTAATTTATCACATTTTACATAAAAATATGAAGCAGCACAACTTTTTTTCAACATTGATAATAATCAGAAATTAGCATATCAGAATGATTTCTAAAGGACCAATAGAAATGCACCATACAATTTTCAAGTCTTTTAAGCAGAGCGTTGTGGACGGATATTATATTTAACGTTAGTGGTATTAAACTGTCTCTCTGAAAAAGATGTGTAAATTCTTCTATATTATTTACTATTTGTCATATAAACCAGAAAATACTAATTATAATGTAAAAGTGCCAGTCATTTATTAATGTTAATGATAATAATAATAATTTCAATAATAATAATAATAAAATAGATAGCATTTTTATTTCTGAATTGTGTTATTTATTAGCTGGTGGTTTTATGATGTGTTCCGGACCGGGTGTGATGGGGCTCTCTGTGCCAGAAAGTCCAGGGCCACTTTTTAGCCCCTGTCCGCCCCTGCTCTGCGTCTTCAGCGGCTCAGATTTCGGGAGTAAATGACGACTGCTACTCTACGGTCATTATTACATCCAACAACAAAACACCTCAGTCGCTTAATCTGAGACATTCTTGTCTACACCAGCTCCGGCATCAAATCAATGACAGACTGTTTACAGCTCTCTCAGAGCAGGTCTATGCTATAACTGCAGTGCCCATCAACAGTTGTGGGAGGGGCCTGTGCAAAGTGACGTCACTTTGCCAAGAATCTGTGAGTGGCTTGCTCTGAGGAAGTGATTATGATTTGTGTGGATTTAAAAAGGCACTGGGTGGATTTTTATCATAATATAGTGGTTGTGTACACACACTGCCAAGACACATTTAAATCCTATGTCCGCTTTAAGGATTAATCTTTTACAGGTCTTTTCTTGAATTCATTTTCATTCCTGTTCTAGACTCTCTAACTGTAGCATAACAGAAGAAGGTTATAAAGCTCTGGCTTCAGCTCTGAGATCAAACCCTTCACACCTGATAGAGCTGGATCTCACAGGAAATGATCCTGGACAATCAGGAGTGAAGGAGCTCAATGATTTACTACAGGATCCAAGCTGTCAACTGAAGACACTGAGGTGAGACATGATGAAATAATACAAAACAAATTATATGAAGGTGAATAATTTATAGAATATTATTTCAGTAAAACAACAAGCTGCACAATGTGTTGTAGCATCACAGCTAAAAAACAAAAAATCATGTAAAATGGTTTTCATCAGCACCAAGTGCTGTTTTTGTTTTGTTTTTTTTCATTAAGATTTATTTGAGAACTGAGTTGAATCCTGCATCATCATATCTTCTGCAGGTTTTTGGGTCCTGCTGCAGATGAAGCCTGTCAGTATGTGAAAGGAATTGTGGATACAGACCCGTTACTCCTGAGAGAGCTGAATCTGCTGAAAAATAAACTAGGAGACAAACGAGTGAATCAGATCGCTGCACTACTGCAGGATAAACACTGTAAACTTGACAAATTGACGTGAGCATTGCACAACATTTTCATATTTATACTATGCATTTAAGTATCTTTAATCTATACCATTTCTTTTGTATTGTACATTAAATAAGTGGTTTCATGAACATTTTACATTTATTAATTTAGTGGACACTTTTATCCAGAGTAACTTACAAATGACAATAATACACGCAGAAGCAACTAAGACTGTTGTTGTTCATTAAAGAAGGCTTTCCGATTTATACAAACAGTTTTCTTTCTCTACAGGCTGAATAATAACAGGATCACAGCAGAAGGTTTTGCTGCTCTGACTTCAGCATTTAATTCAAATCCTTCAAACCTGATAGAGCTGGACCTGAGTGGGAATAAACTAGGAAACTTGGGAATACAGAAGATCTGTCCTCTGTTGACAAATCCTCAGTGCAGATTGAAGACACTGAAGTGCGTGTCTTTATTTATCTACATTTCTACATATATTTGTAAATGTCAATTTGATTAGCTTGACTGTCATGAGAGACTTTTTGTTTGACTACTTACCCTACGTATCCTTAAATAATTTATGAAAAATAAAAATTCAAATTAAGCAGATGTTATCATTAAGGTATTTGTTGCATATATAGGATCCATTTTATATTAAGTGTACTACTATATACTTACTTACATTTAAATTAATAATTTGATATTGTGTACATATGCACTTATTGTGTACAAATACCTGCAATTACATTTGTAATTAATTTCTGTAGTTACATCTATAATTACATTGTTGACCCAGCCTTTACCCCTTAAACCTAACCATACCACCAAACCTGCTCCTAACCTTACCTGTATCCCACCTCAATAGCAGCAAAAGTGTTTTCAGTAACACTTTATTTTAAGGTGTCCATAATACAGAGTAATTACCTAGTTAAGTACTTAGTAGTAGACGTTGTACTAACATGAAACAAAATGTATTTATCATGTAACTAAGTTATGGAACAGCCTGTAATCACAGTTTGTAATTATGTAGATGTAATAGGCAGCTACTGTTACACATATGTAACAGACCGTGTCTGTTACACAGTCACTTATGTAACCAAAATATTGTTACATGTGTGTTGCAGACTTTATACAACATAATTATAAATGTAAGTAGACTGACTTAAGCTACTTAAAATAAAGTGTATCAAGATTGTACTTAAGTGTACTTCATGTGTATCTATACTGTACACCTTATCCAGCTGCATCTTAGTTTGATTTAACCCACCAGTACACAGCTTAAATACATGTAGTACATTCCTAATTGCATTACAATTACAGAATATTACACAGGCGACTTAAAATAAAGTGTATCAAGATTGTACTTAAGTGTACAAGTAGCTATGTAACAGACTTCGGTCTGTTACATATGTATAATAGTAGATATGTTTCATGCTATCATGGCAATTTTTTATTATTAACTAAACTGATATCAGTTTAGTTTATTTGGCATAGAACTTACAGAACTTAACAGTATTTTTTTTTTAAATATATTACAGACTTTCAAACTGCAGTATCACTGAAGAAGGTTATAAAGCTCTGGCTTCAGCTCTGAGATCAAACCCTTCACACTTGATAGAGCTGGATCTCACAAGAAATAATCCTGGACAATCAGGAGTGAAGGAGCTCAATGATGTACTACTGGATGGACACTGTACATTAAAGACCATCAGGTGATGAATGTTTTCAAAGATTTCAAAATAAGCCATCAATGTGTTTTTAGCTGTGTGAAACTAGGTAGAGGGCTGAAATGTGCAAGTGTCGAATTGAATTACACAAAGAGGAATTTACTGAATTGTAATTTAAATAAATTCTACTCAGTCACACATGTATTTCATGACTCTGAAATGAGTTTTGTGATATAATGTAAAAACATGAGTAATTACATCATTTGCATATATTAATATGGCTTAATATCTATAAATATATTGTCTAAACATAATTTCCTGTAGAGCTGCTTTGCAACGATTTGTATCGTAACTTGATTTTCTATATTTCTTGCATTCACTCATACATGAAAATTGCATATCGTTATATTCAGAAGATGATCCTGATTAAATGACTTCCAACACAATGCAACACCTTACATATATTTTGAAATGGTCTTCACAGTGTCAAATTAAACACTTAAACAGAGAGTCAGAAATTGAGAAGTGAGATTCTCATAACACACAACACGAATACGGACAAAACAATCTACTCACAAACGAGGAATGGAAAAACAGGGACATATATGGGAGTGGGGGAATGAGCGACACGTGGGGGAGAGTCAGCTCGTGATCTGTGCCCTCCCGCTGCACGATCAGCACTGATTGCCCAGACCACGAGCTGCCGAACAAGACAGGACAACCCAGACAGCACGAGGAGCCGAGAAGGCACCCTGAACCGTGACAAATTTTTGGTATCAAGAATTGAATTTCTGCTAGTAACAATGGCTATTTTTGATATCAGCAATTACATTTCCACTAGTAAAAAATGTTAATTCTTGATATCAACAATTCAATTTTCAGTAGTTAAAAAATTATTGATATCTGTAATTGTATTTTCACTAGTTAAATATCGCCAAATTCAATTGTTTAAATTCAATTGTTGATATCAAGAATCGATTTCTTACTAGTTTAAATTCCAATTTTACAAATCAGAAATACAATTCTTACTAGTAAAAACCTTTATTTTTGATATCAGTAATCTGGTGGTTACTAATGCAAATTTATATTCTTGATATCAACAGTTGAATTACTACTAGTAAAAATTTTCATTTTTGATATCAATAATTCAGTTTAATTCATTAAAAATGCATGTTCTGAAATTTGATATACTTGTTTTCATTTTTGTTTTCATTTTACTTATTTTCACAAAATTGCAAGGTATTGCAGATATTTCTGATCTCAAAGCCCATAGGGGGTGAAGGGCCCTATTGTTTTCCTACATAATTGTTTTTTCAACTCTGGGGCATCTTGGGGCCCATAACATGCCCAAACTCTTTTAATTTGGCAATATTGGAATCTTCGGCAAGATTGTCTTACAATTTTTCCTGGGAAATTTTGTGAAAAGCATACAAAATGCTGGTGTTGACTGGCAACACCAAAACAACAAAAAGTCACTCTGGTTAATACTACTAGATAGCAGCACAATTTATATTGATGTTATTGATGGTATTGATATTAGCCACTAAGAGCAGAGAATTCCGTTACCAACACTGGGTGTAGCCTACTCATACTGCATAAGCAGGGTGGTGATGGCGCAGTGGATAAGACACATGCCTTTGGTGTGAGAGACCCGGGTTCGAATCCACTGTGAGACACCAATGTGTCCCTGAGCAAGACAATTAACCCCCTAGTTGCTCCAGAGGCGTGCGACCTCTGACATATATAGCAATTGTAAGTCGCTTTGGATAAAAGCGTCAGCTAAATGAATAAATGTAAATGTAAGCAAGATGGAAACTGCATGAATTGTGACAGGATTATCTAATCTAAAATTATTTTCTACATCCTTTAGGTTTTTGAAAAGTAATGATGCCCAGGAAGTATGTAATCATCTCACTAAAGTTCTGGGTAAAAGTCCATTATTATTGAAAGAACTGGATCTGAGTGAAAATAAATTACGAAACCTGTATTGGGAGAAGCTCTCTGATCTTTTGATGGACTCTCATAGCAAAGTGGAGAAAATCATGTAAGTTAACATGATTTTTACAGTACATTATCATTTCTCTGTTTATTCTTCATAAAGGACTGTGAGTCTCATGTGTGAGCAGATATGAAGATCTGATGTGTGTTAAATATGTGCTGAATAATAAATAATGCTGTTTGTGTGTGTGTGTGTGTGTGTGTGTTCAGACTGAATAAGTGTGAGCTGACATGGACAATATGCTCAGTTCTAGCTACTGTTCTTTCCTCCAAATCCATCCTAAGAGAGCTGAACCTGAACAACAGCCATCTGCAGGACTCAGGAGTCAAAGAGATCTGTGAGGGACTGAAGAATCCTATGTGTGAGCTGAAGATACTCAAGTGAGTACATTTCACCATCAGCTACACTCAACACCACAGCAATCACTGGAATATTTTATATTTATTGGATCTGCTCACTTCCAGCAGTGGGAAAATTTGAAAAATATGTTTTTGTTGTTGTTGTTTGTGTGTGTGTGTGTGTGTTGTAAAAGGTAACGTCATTTAAAGGAAACAAATCAATTTGTCTCAAAGGGAATCATTTTATAGGGATTTTGAACAGAATGAGTTTTTCACAGCTGATCACTGAGTCAGCAATGATTCAGTGGACGAGCCGTAACATCAACTCTGCACTGGATATTAAAATCCAAAATATAGTGAAAACACTATTAAATAACACAATAACAAGATCAGCAGTTTAAGACATTAAATTTTAAGCACAAAACACAAGATACTTCTCTTTTCAATATAAATATGACTATTTGATAAATCAAAGACATGTAAACTAATCTAACACATGGACACACACATTCATACATTTACACGTTGCAGAAAGAGAGAAAGTAAGGAAAGAATGAAAACGTGATATCCCAATTTTACAGCAATATGTGCTATTGCATAGACCTGAACAGAACTGAAAGAGTTTAATGGTGTCCGATTTTAAACTCGGCTTTTAGACACCTCCAAATGCTTGTCTTGACCAATTAGATACTGTCCTGGCTCGGGTATTGCTCTGTCTCTCCACCCAATCAATAAATCAACATGTCGTGGTCAGTCACATTGTCCAAATTTTAAACACTCTTGTAGAATATAATTTTGGACATGACTTCTATAACAAGACTATGATACATTTGACAAATAATTGATTGGAATAAACATTTAAAGCATGATTTTTCAAACTCATACATACCAAACACGAATATGATACTTTAAAGTCGTTCAATAGTTATTAAAAAGACATACACAATATGTGATTAAAACATGATAGTTAATTATGTGGATTACATACATGATATGGAGTTATGCATAGAAATTATTGGTTGCTAATAAGTCTTTAAGATGATTTTTAGGTGCATATGGAAAAGAAAGTCTCTTTGAAGTTTTGTGTAGGACCTAAAGGACATGTTCTGTGAACAAAGGAATTTCAATCTGGCCTGTCTTCTATGTGGAAGAAAAATCAGTCTAAGGAAGCTCGTGATTTCCAGCGTGGAACACATGTGATGGCCATCTCTTTGGCCATCAATCTTGATTACTTGCCCCCAGATTTAAAGATCTCCTTCCTGGTTGGAATTATCAATAAGTATTCCTATGAGACTCCTGAGTCTCCGCTGGTTCCGTCCAGCTCTCCTGCATCTCCTGAGCTCCCTGTGACATTTATGTGCCCTCCCTGCCTCCCTCTCCCACTTCCTCTCATATGTCCTCTGCCATCTTCTGCCCCTCTGCCCCTGCTTCCTGCCAGCCTCTCGGCCCTCGTCAGGTTGGGAGGGGTGGGGGCACTGGTCTGCTCATTTCTTACAATTAGAAATACTCAACCCACTCTCCCCTACTGGGCACATTCCTAGAGGAATGTCCTCATTCTGGGAGGATGCCAGTCCACTTTTAGTCTTTGCCGACATTTATCTGGACAAGCCTTATGCTGCAGACTTCCATTCACTCCCAGCTTCATTTGATTTCAGATGCCTTACAACTACAAACACTCACAAATCAGACAACCAACTTGACTTAATTTACACACACAATTGTATTGCTGACAACATTCTGGCAGGCTTGTGTAACCCCACTGCTTAAAAAACCCACATTAAACACTTCACTTATAGATGGCTACAGACCTGTCTCTCTCCTTCCATTCATAGCCAAAACACTCGAGCAAGTTGTTTTTAACCAGTTATAATTATTTATTTCCTAGAACAACCAACTGGACGTTAACCAGTCAGGTTTCAGGAGTGGCCATTCAACTGAAACTGCGCTACTGTCAGTCACTGAAGCCTTGTGGATTGGAAAAGCTGATTCCAAATCAACAATTCTTATTATGCTGAAGCTATCTGCCGCTTTTGACACTTAGAATCATCAGATTCTCCTGTCCACCTCTCATCACAGGGATTCCACTTCTTTGGTTTGAATCCTACCTCGTTGTTAGGTCTTTCAGGGTGGCCTGGGGAGGGGAGGCATCCAAAGCACTTCAACTGGTCACTGGGGATTCCTCAGGGATCAGTTCTTGGACCCCTCCTCTTCTCCATATACACTACAAGACTGGGACCCATCATACAGGCACATGGCTTCTCCTACCATTGCTATGCTGATGATACACAGTTCTATCTTTCATTTCAACTAGATGATCCAACGGTAGCTGCACAGAATATCTCAGGCTACCTGGCGGACATCTCCGGATGGATGGATGAAAGAACATCCCTCACAGCTCAATCTGCCAAAGACTGAGCTCCTTGTCTTCCCTGCCACCCCAACTCTACAGTATGTCTTCACCATCCAGTTAGGTTCATCAACAATTACCCCATCAAGTTCGGTCAGAAATCTTGGTGCAATCTTTGGTGACCAGCTGACTTTCAAAGACTACATTGCAAAAACTACTCAATCTTACAGGTTTGCATTGCACAACATCAGAAAGATCAGGCCCTTCTTAACAGAGAATGCTGAACAGCTTCTTGTCCAGGTCCTTGTCATTTCTAGGCTGGACTTCTGCAATGCTCTTCTAGCTGGACTTCCACCATACACAATTAAACCTCTACAAATGATTCAGAATGGAGCGGCACGACTGGTTTTCAACAAGCCCAAAAGGGCCTACATCACACCTTTCTTTATCTCCCTGCACTGGTTGCCTGTTGTGGCTCGCATCAAGTTCAAGATGCTGATGCTTAAATATAAAACGGCCACAGGCGCAGCACCAGCCTACTTCCACTCACTATTATGAATCTGCATTCCCTCCAGAAGTCTGAGATCCACTAGTGAGCGACTCCTCATGGTACCATCACAGAGAGGCACAAAATCACTTTCCAGAACATTTTTGTTCACTGTTCCTGGCTGGTGGAATTATCTTCCCACCCCTATCTGGAATGCTGATTCCCTGACAATTTTCAAGCAACAGCTGAAAACTCATCTCTTTCATCACTATTTGACTTAATTCTAAATAAACAACAACTTTTTATCTGTTCTTTAATCTTTCCCTGTCTAGCTTGTACTTATTTGAACAATTCTGGAAACTTGGTATTACGAGCACTTCCTGTGTCTATTGCCTCTTTAAGATTAATCGCTTGAGGTATTCCGCAATTATAAATCGCTTTGGAATGTAAATGTAAAAATGTGTGTCATCTTTGAGCAGCATTATTAATTGCAATGTTATTAATTGATAATTGTAATTCATGGATTTATTTTCTGCAGATTTTCAGATTGCAGTATCACTGAAGAAGGTTATAAAGCTCTGGCTTCAGCTCTGAGATTAAATCCTTCACACCTGATAGAGTTGGATCTCACTGGAAATGATCCTGGACAATCAGGAGTGAAGGAGCTCAATGATTTACTACATGATCCAAGCTGTCAACTGAAGATACTGAGGTGAGTGTAATGGTTTTAAGATTTTGACTAAAGGAAAATTGGACCACCAAACCGTCTTTTATCTGTCTGCGCCACTTAGACACACCTAGGTCACCACATCTTTTGGATAAAAAAGTTGTGTTAAAATGTAATGATGAACATTTCTATAAAGACAGCAGAAAAGCTGTTTTCTATAGAAGTGCTTTTTAGACTAGTGTATGGAAAATATGAAGTCCCATATGATAAAATTCCTAAAATCATCTGCTTAATGAGTAAATGTACATGAATAATCATTCAGTAGCATTTGGTTGCACTGTTTTATGTTCAGTTTGATGTGGAATAGCCTACCATGCGTATCAAGATGATCTTCATTATTGCCGAAGACAGCTCTGCAAGTACAGTTGTGAAATGTCAGTGTACTTCTACTGCCTCCAGGTTGTTACAGAATCCTTCTGCAGTTGAAGCCTGTCAGTATTTGACTGGAGTTGAGGGCAAAGACCCGTTACTCTTGAGAGAACTGAATCTGAGTGAACGTGAACTAGGAGACACACGAGTGAATCAGATTTCTGCTCTTCTGCAGGATAAACACTGTAAACTCAACACACTGACGTGAGTATTTTAGATAATTTTTAAATGTTATATTACTTTTAATAATTTATTACTTTTAACTGATGTGAGTATTGTGTTTTTTTTATTATTATTACTGCACATTCATCCTATGTGCATCCTGTTACTGTAAAAGTCAATTTACAGGGACCAAAACACAACAATTCTCAGTGATCACTAAATATAAGTAACATGCACTGTGTTTGTAAATTCTTCCTCTCATGTTCATAATTTTAGGCTGCGTGACTGTGGTATAACAGAGGAAAACTGTTCAGCTCTCGCTACGGTCCTGAGATCAAACACCAGTCTGAAAGAACTTGACATGAGCAACAATAATCTGCAGGATTCAGGAGTGAAGAAACTCCAGAACGGGTTAGAAAATACAAACTGTACACTGAAGAAACTGAGGTGAGTTTAATAACCCATTGTTTAATTGCAGTTAACTTTTTATTTATTTAAATTTTTAAATTAGTTTTTTCATAATACTAATTGTTTTATTTATATTAAGGATACATTTTGATTGTTATAAAACTTTTTTTCCTTTTTTTTCTGTAGACTTTCAGACTGTAGTATCACTGAAGAAGGTTATAAAGCTCTGGCTTCAGCTCTGAGATCAAACCCTTCACACCTGATAGAGCTGGATCTCACTGGAAATGATCCTGGACAATCAGGAGTGAAGGAGCTCAATGATTTAATACAGGATCCAAGCTGTCAACTGAAGACACTGAGGTGAGACATGATGAAATAATACAAAATAAATTGTATGCAGGTGAAAAATTTATAGAAATACTATTTCAGTAAAACAACAAGCTGCACAGTGTGTTGCAGCATCAGAGCTGACAAAGCAATTTCAAACAAAAAATCACGTAAAATGGTTTTCATCAGCAACGACTGCTGATTTTTTTTTCATTACACAAGGTTTATTTGAGAACTGAGTTTAATCTTGCATCATCTTCTCTTCTGCAGGTTTTTGGGTCCTGCTGCAGATGAAGCCTGTCAGTATGTGACTGAAATTGTGGGTAAAACCCCGTTACTCCTGAGAAAGTTGAATCTACATTCATGTAAAATAGGAGACACACAAGTGAATCAGATCGCTGCACTACTGCAGGATACACACTGTAAACTTACCACATTGATGTGAGTATTTCACAAAATTTTCATATTTATTCTTTGCATTGAAGTATCTTTAATATATAACATTTATTTTGTATTGTACATTAAATAAGTGCTTACATGAACATTTTACATTTATTAATTTAGTGGACACTTCTATCCAGAGTAACCTACAAATGACAATAATACACGCAGAAGCAACTAAGACTGTTGTTGTTCATAAAAGAAGGCTTTCAGATTTATACAAACAGTTTTCTTTCTCTACAGGCTGAATAATAACAGGATCACAGCAGAAGGTTGTGCTGCTCTGACTTCAGCATTTAATTCAAATCCTTCAAACCTGATAGAGCTGGATCTGAGTGGGAATAAACTAGGAGACTCAGGAATACAGAAGATCTGTCCTCTGTTGACAAATCCTCAGTGCAGATTGAAGACACTGAAGTGTGTGCTTTTATTTGTCTACATTTCTACATAATATACATTTGTAAATGTCAATTTGATTGACTGTCATGACAGAGTTTTTTGTTTGACGTCTTACATTGTTATCTTTAAATATTATATGAAATATAAAAATTCAAATGAAACGGATGATATCATTAAAGAATTTGTTGCTTATCTATGGGGTGAGAATTCTGTCAATATTGAAACACAATTTAGTAGGATATTTTTTGTGCTTTCCATTTATTTTTTTCTTTCTTAAGATTTAAATAATGATTTATCACTCTATTCATATCAATTGTGTTTATTTAGCATAGAATATTAAGTACGTAACACTTTTTATATATATATATATATATATATATATATATACAGACTGTCAGACTGCAGTATCACAGAAAAAGGATATAAAGCTCTGGCTTCAGCTCTGAGATCAAACCCTTCGCACCTGATAGAGCTGGATCTCACAGGAAATGATCCTGGACAATCAGGAGTGAAGGAGCTCATTGATTTACTACAGGAAGGATGCTGCCAATTGAAGACCATCAGGTGATAATTGCTTTCAGACATTTAAAAATAAGCCACTGATGTCTTCTGTGTGACACTAGCTAGAAGGTTAAAATGCAGAGCACAAATTCATGGGAGTATGAGATATAATACTTGGCCACACATCACACTGAGCATTTAAAATGCGCAAGTATAGATATTCGCCACTAAGCGCTGAGAATCATCAGTTGTTGTATCATCCTTGAAATGTATGAATTGTAATAAAACTATCTAATATGAAATTATTATCTTCTTCCTCTAGGTTTTTGAAAAGTCCTGCTGCAGAGGAAGTGTGTGAGTATCTCACTGAAGTTCTGGGTAGAAGTCCATTATTACTGCAAGAACTGAATCTGAGTGAAGATAAATTAGAAGATCTGGACTGGGAGAAGCTCTCTGCTCTTTTGATGGACACTCATAGCAAAGTGGAGAAAATTATGTGAGAATAACTTCTCTGTTCATCATTTTAAAAACTGTCTGTTACATGTATCATCAGATATGAAGACCTGTTGATCTGATGTGTGTTGAATATGGGTTGAATGCTGTTTTTGTATTTAGGCTGAATAATTGTGAGCTGACAGAGAAAAACTGCTCAGCTCTAGCTACTGTTCTCTCCTCCAAAACCATCTTGAAAGAGATTAACCTGAACAACAGCCGTCTGCTGGACTCAGGAGTCAAAGAGATCTGTGAGGGACTGAAGAATCCTGTGTGTGAGCTGAAGATACTCAGGTGAGTACATTTCACCATCAGCTACACTCAACACCACAGCAATCACTGGAATATTATATATATATTGAATCTGCTTACCTCCAGCAGTGGGAGAATTTGAAGAATATATTTTTGGGTCCCACTTTATATTAGGTGGCCTTAACTACTATGCACTTGCATCAAAAAATAAATACAATGTACCTATTGTGGTCATATTGTGTTGCAATACACTTTTGCTGCTGTTGAGGTGGGATACAGGTAAGGTTAGGGTCAGGTTTGGTGGCTCCCCCACACTCAACACACACTCTCAACCCCACACCCCCCATACAGACTTAGAAGTAGAGTGATATTAGAAGTTTTTTTAATTTTCTGTTATCCATAGAGCTTTGTTAATTCATGAAAACTAAGCATATTTCCTCAGAATGACTTGTTTTCTGTAAGTAAAACGTTTTGAAGAGTTTGGATAATGCACTTTACAAAAAAGACGATTACGGTTTCTTATTTTTACTATCATTTTAATAAATCGCCATTTCAACACAGTTCAAGCTATCCAAAAGGCGTTTGCAATTTAAGTTCCACAATGTTTTGGCATCATGTAGACAAAAACATGTAGTTGGTGTGCATAGTGTAATTATCCTCTGAGAAGTATGCATTAATTCACAGCCATGTTTTTCCAAAAATCCACATTCAAATCAAAATAGCCAACTTCCTGTTGATTGTAGGTAATGACTGTAAATTAGAAAGTTTTCTGGCATGATGAGAACAATATATGTACCAAAGAAGAAAATGATCTAGACCAGGGGCGCATCAAGTGATCACAAGCGTGACTATGGGTGCTCCAGAGCGGGAACAATATGTCAAAAACAAAAAGTGGATTCCATTGCAAAACAAAAAATCCACATAGCAAGGCACTCACATAGCAAGCGAAGTACAAAAACTTGTATTAGACAGAGTTACATATAAAAAAACACAGTGGTGCAGAGTGTGCGAAAAATATCGTCTGCTATAATATCGTAATTGTTGTTTTAACGATGTGCGATTTGACATTATCAGTATTTAGCCAAAAACCAAACAAAACACTCCTACAGAGTGCTCTGAAGTCTAGCAGATAAGACCGTTTAAATGATTCCGTTCAATCGCAATGATTCACTTATTAACAGTGACTTGGTGACACCTACTGGCGATTTTAATTTAACATTTAAAGTATCTTTTGATCTTTGTTTTATAATTTCAAATGAGTATTCAACATTTCATGTATTGTATATTAAAACATTATTTCTGTATTTGTAACTGCAGGTTAAATGCATTCATGTCCTGCATTAAACAGTGTCTAAATACATCTAAATGTCACTTCAGATTAAGCTTTTGTGTTTCCTCTGCATTGCAAAGATGAATTTTGTTGATATTGATTTAATTTGCTTGGTAACAGCCCAAATGTCTTATTATTCTAAATAACTGATTCCTTTAATTAAAAACAACTAGTTTAAGATTTTATAAGCCTATCCTCAGGCTAATTATCCTCTCAAAAGTCTTTGTTTTCCACCAGGTTTTTTTTGGCACATTTTTTCGTCATCTCCTTGAATGAATAGTGACGTTTTAAAGTGAATTTTACTGCACAATTCTAAAGTTAAAAATAATAAGGCTTTTAAATATTTTATAAGTGTTGTAATTTTTTTTTTTGGGGGGGGGGGGGGGGGGTGGATTGCATGTCTTTGTCACCTTTTTCACCCATGATGTGTTTGAAGAATGCATGTAACCAAACAGCTGGTGGCCCCCATTGACTTAATATTGGTTACCCACATTTTTACCCAGGGTTTTTCTCTTTTTTTTATTTTTAAAAGTACCCACATTTAAATCTCTTAAAGGGGTACTCCACCCCAAAATTTAAATTTTGTCATTAATCACTTACCCCCATGTCGTTCCAAACCCGTAAAAGCTTTGTTTGTCTTTGAAACACAATTTTAAGATATTTTGGATGAAAACCAGGAGGCTTGTGACTGTCCCATTGACTGCCAAGTAAATTACACTGGCACAGAAAAGTATGAAAAACATTTTCAGAACAGTCCACCCGCTTCAGTGGTTCAATCTGAATTTAATGAAGCAACGAGAATACTTTTTGTACGCAAAGAAAATAAAAATAATGACTTTATTCTATAATTTGTCTCGGTGTCCCTCCCCATCATCGTAGCGCCATTTTGGAGAATATATACTGAACGCTCTAGGAAGAGCTATTTGTGTTCAAATCAAATCGTAAATACACCTAGAAAATGTATCGCGGCTGACAGAAGAGCGTACGTAGTTTGCATCCAGCAGATATTCTCCAAAATGGTGCTACGGTGATGAGGAGAGACACAGAGGAGACGAATTATTGAATAAAGTCGTTATTTTTATTTTCTTTGCGTGCAAAAAGTATTCTCGTAGCTTCGTAAAATAACAGTTAAACCACTGATGGCAGATGGACTATTCTGATGATGTTTTTCATACTTTTCTGGACCTTGACAGTGGAAATCGTTTGGCAGTCAATGAGACAGTTACAAGCCTCCTGGTTTTCATCTAACATATCTGAAATTGTGCTGCGAGGATGAACAAAGCTTTTACGGGCTTGGAATGACATGGGGGATAAGTGATTAATGACAAAATTTTGATTTTGGGGTGGCGTATTCCTTAAAGAGTACATATTTTCCTAAAAAGTTACTCAAGTAAATGTAATGGAGTATGTAGTTTGTTACATACACCTCTAATCCTAAAAGGAGTTTTTGTGAGAGTGCATACCTCACGCTAGTCATTGATGGCTTCAGTGGTGGGAACGCTCTTTGCTCGCTTTCTGTATAAAATGTATTCCCAGTTTGAATAATCATATTGCTTTACATGCTACTGATTGATTTTCTTATAAATAATAAAAAAAAAAACGAATTAACTGTTCTTAGACAGAATATGATGTGCTCTTTCTCCAAACACAAAAATGTAATTATCATTATTTTTAATATCAGGAGCAATATTAAACAATAATCATAATAATTTAAAATAATTTTTGTATTCATAATATTGCAGTTCCTGTTTTTTTGTTTGTTTGTTAGTTTTTATTACTTCATGCAGTCTTTTCACATTATTGTTGTTATATTGAATACATTTGTGCCGCTTTTGAGCAACATTATTAACTGTAATGTTAATTGTTAACTTTAAATGTCAATTGTAATTCATGGATTTATTTTCTGTAGACTTTCAGACTGTAGTATCACTGAAGAAGGGTATAAAGCTCTGGCTTCAGCTCTGAGATCAAACCCTTCACACCTGATAGAGCTGGATCTCACTGGAAATGATCCTGGACAATCAGGAGTGAAGGAGCTCAGTGAGTTACTACAGGATCCAAGCTGTCAACTAAAACTGAGGTGAGACATGATTAAATAATAAAAAATAAATGATATGCATGCTAAATATTCATTCATTCAAAATATTCAATATTCAAATATTCAAATATTAAGTAAAACAGTAATCTGCAAATGTGCTGATATTCAGCAGTGTGGTATTTGATTTCCATCAAGCCCAGATTCCCAACACTGTATCTATACAGAGTATCAGAGTATCCAGGTCTTCACAAATGTGTGGTGTTCAGGAAGATCTTGGGACCATTCAAAAAGCCAACTTCATTTTCTGTATTTGTACAGAAAATTAAGATCTTGTGATCTGATGCCCTTCCGCTCCTCTTGACATTTACACTTTCTCACTGTTTCTTTCAAATAAATATTTGAATGTCAAAAAGACAAAATTATTATTTTGTGTATTTATTTGTTCAAAATAAAAGTGCTGAAAGGAACTATGAGTTCGTCATTAAGAACAATGACAATTAATTTTGTCTTGACATATTTTAAAAGCCAATGGACATTTAGTTCAGAATTAAAATTAATCGTGTATACATTTTTGCAGGTTATTGAGAAGAAAAAGCCTGTCAGTATGTGACTGGAATTGTGGGTCTTTTATCTGTCTGCGCCACTTAGACATACCTAGGTCACCACATCTTTTGGATAAAAAAGTTGTGTTAAAATGTAATGATGAACATTTCTATAAAGACAGCAGAAAAGCTGTTTTATATAGAAGTGCTTTTTAGACTAGTGTATGGAAAATATGAAGTCCCATATGGTAAAATTCCTAAAATCATCTGCTTAATGAGTAAATGTACATGGATAATCATTCAGTAGCATTTGGTTGCACTGTTTTATGTTCAGTTTGGTGTGAAATAGCCTACCATGCGTATCAAGATGATCTTCATTATTGTAGAAGACAGCTCTGCAAGTACAGTTGTGAAATGTCAGTGTACTTCTCCTGTCTCCAGGTTGTTACAGAATCCTTCTGCAGTTGAAGCCTGTCAGTATTTGACTGGAGTTGTGGGCAAAGACCCGTTACTCCTGAGAAAGTTGAATCTGAGTGAACGTGAACTAGGAGACACACGAGTGAATCAGATTGCTGCTCTTCTGCAGGATAAACATTGTAAACTCAACACATTGATGTGAGTATTTCAGATCATTTTAAAATGTTATATTACTTTTATTAGCAATGTTACCTTACTTCACAATAATAATGTAATAATAATGTGACGTATTAAAATTAAACAGTTACTGTAACTTTTCAAAAAGGCACAACAGTTCTGCTGTGGCTTTGGTTGGAACAACACTGACAATATTTTGTGTAAAATGTAACACATGTTTATTGAACGGTTATATAAAATTTAATTTAGTAGTGTGTCAATGGTGACTATGTCAAGGTGATGTCAATATATAATTTTATAACAGATATATATATATATACATACACATATACACATAACTGCTATACATATTCCATAACTGCTATCTATATATATATATATATATATATATATATATATACATATATATATATATATATTATTATTTTATTTATTTTATTTAGTCATTTAGCAGACACTTTTATCCAAAGCGACTTACAAATGAGGACATAAGAAGCTATGAAAGAGCAACATATATATAGCAGTTATGGAATATCTATAGCAGTTATGTGTCTTAATTGTTTAGCCAAAAGAACATTGATTTATCAAACTAGAGTGAATTATTACAACTGAGTAAACAA
The DNA here is from genome assembly GCF_936440315.1 of Barbus barbus. Taxonomy (NCBI): domain Eukaryota; kingdom Metazoa; phylum Chordata; class Actinopteri; order Cypriniformes; family Cyprinidae; genus Barbus; species Barbus barbus. The sequence goes on along the minus strand of NC_136737.1, from coordinate 6,949,003 downwards.
TAACTTTACAGAATGATTTTCTGGCCGGCCCAACGTTGCCTTTTCTCTTTCTGTCTTCAGTCTGTGTGGATGCAGTATTACAGAGAAACAGTGTCTCATCCTGTCTTCAGCTCTGAAATCAAACCCATCACACCTGAGAGAGCTGGACCTCAGTGGGAATAAAATAAAGAACACAGGAGTGAGGCACATATGTGATCTCTTGAGTGATTTCCACTGTAAACTGGAGAGATTGAGGTGAGGAACACTTTATATTCAGTATCTCACGATTACCCTTCGTACTTTGTCTTTCATTTAATAGCACAGGAATTATATCAGGGGTCACCAAACTCAGTACTGGAGGGCCACTGACCTGCAAAGTTTAATGATGTGGGTTAGTCGTGGTCAGAATTATTGGCACCCTTGGTAAATGTGACCCTGGATCACAAAACCAGTCTTAAGTGTCAATTTATTTCTAGCGATTGTATGGTTTGTTAGGATGGGACAATATTTGGCCGAGATACAACTATTTGAAAATCTTGAATCTGAGGGTCAAAAAAAATACAAAAAGTTGTCCAAATGAAGTTCTTAACAATGCATATTACTTATTAAGTTTTGATACATTTATGGTAAGAAATTGACAAAATATCTTCATGGAACATGATCTTTACTTAATATCCTAATGATTTTTGACATAAAAAAAAATCTATAATTTTGTCCCATACAATGTATTTTTGGCTATTGCTACAAGTATACCCCAGCGATTTAAGACTGGTTTTGTGGTCCAGGGTCACAAATATGATCAAAGAAGGCTGTGACAATTAATCTGCATTGTTAATCGTTTTGATCTTTAATAAAAAAAAAAACAATCATAAAAATCTAACCTTTCATTGAACTAAAATAATTGAAAATGGAGGAAAATCTCATTATAAATGAAATGTTTTTTTCTCAAAAACACGTTCAACACAATTATTGGCACCCCTAGAAATTCTTATGAGTAAAATATCTCTGTATTCCCATTCATATTCACAATTTTGAGCACTCCAGGGTGATTATGAACATGAAATTATCCAGCCATGGTTTCCTGTTTCACAGAAATATAAATAGGAGGGACAACAAAGCCCAAATTGCCTTAATCATCCATCACAATGAGAAAAAAAAACAAAGAATATATTTCTGATGTGCAGCAAAAGATAATTGAGCTTCACAAATTAGTGAAGTGGCTTTAATAAACGAACTAGAGCAGTGAAAATTCCCATTTCCATCATCAGGGCAATAATTAAGAATTTACAGTCAACATAAAATGTTATGAATCTGCCTGGAAGAGGACATTTATTTCATAATGATATTTCCAACAATTTTAAATTCTTATTATCCAATGAAAGGTTAGATTTTTTTGTGAATTTAACAATGCAGATTAATTTTCACAGCATTCTTTGATCATATTTACCAAGGGTGCTAATAATTCTGACCAAGAGTGTAAATCATTATGTTTCTGTATATGATTTAGTTTTAACACAAATGATGCTTGTGTGCTGAGTGATGAGCAATGAAGAGCATGCAACAGATGTGTGTGCACTCTCTTTCTTTCTCTCGATCTCTATCTCTTTTTCTTTCTCCTCACCATCAAGTAGTTATGGGTGCAATATTTTACTTTCCTTGCTAGTGACATGTCCAACCAAACTACAAATTTCCCAGCGGTATGTGCGAAAGAGAAGTGCGCTCAAGAAGCTAGCATGTCTGTGCTGCTGCATGATCAATCCATGAATTAATTAATGCATTTATATTAGATAGACATCCTTAATCGCTGATGTCTCCATTCTGCTCTCTGTTTGTTCTGTTGTTGATGTTCTTCGTCTTGGCATAAGTACAGTACTTGCACTGCATGGTAGGCCTATCTGATTTTTTTGTATCAGAGCCTTTTAATGAGTATAAGTGCACAATAACAGTATCCGGGCCGACACAGACAGTGCATCTCTAGTAAAGATGATCTCTCTTCCTTGTTTAGTTGATGTAATAAAGAGTTAGCCTCTAATGTTTTATTGTATGCTCTCTCTCTCTCTCTCTCTCTCTCTCGATCTGGCCCAATATTAGGTTAAGAGACTGTGATATGACCATTGAAGGTTGTTCTGCTGTGACTTCAGCTCTGAAATCAAACCCATCACATCTGAGAGAGCTGGACCTGAGCGGGAATAAACTAAAAAACAACAAAGTAAAGCAGTCGTATGATGTACTGAAGGATTCACACTGTAAAATTAAGCAAATTAGGTCAGTAACAATCACAAAGTGTAGAAAATAGTGTTTTGGTATTTTAATGAAACATAATAGTTTGTTTGTCTCATTTCTCCTAATATAGGTTCACAGGCTGTGGCATGACAGATGAAGATTGTTCTGTTCTGACTTCAGCTCTGAAATCAAACCCATCACACCTGAGAGAGCTGACCTTAAGAGGGAATGAATTAGGACAATCAGGAGTAACAAACCTAAGGGATCTAGTGATGAACACACAATGCAAGCTGAAGAAACTAGAGTTAGTATCATTATGCTGTACATCAGTTACAGTGTGATGAAAGTTCATCATGCTTTTAACTACTGGACTGATTCAGTGTGTATCAGTAGAAAAATAATTAAACTTTGAAGCAAAATTTGTATTTTGTGTAGTAAACCACACTCTAAAAATACTTTTTCTCAAATTAAATTTAATTTTAATAATTAAATTGTTTTCCGGTGAGCTTTATGTTGATTCTATATTTTAATCTACATTTATAATTTATTCAATGAGTGTGTCATTTATTTATTTTATGAGAGTGCTGTAACTAGTATCCTCAAATCCTCGTTAAGTTACCCTCCTACATCGGTTTATGGTTCTATAATTGGGTTTTCATGTTCTGCTGTATTAGTGATTTTAATTTACTCATGATGAATTTAACCCATACATGAACTTTCTCTTTCTGTCTTCAGTCTGTGTGGCTGCAGAATTACAGAGAAATTGTGTTTCATCCTGACTTCAGCTCTGAAGTCAAACCCATCACACCTGAGAGAGCTGAACCTCAGTGGGAATCAACTAGGAGACTCGGTTGTTGAAAACCTTGGGCTTCTGCTTGGCAATTCACATTGCAAGCTGGAAAAACTACAGTTAGTAACATTATACTTAACAGCAGTTACAGTGTGATTAAATTTGACTAATAAGTTATTTTAACACAATATCTTCTGGCATTTCCATTTACGTTTTACAAAAAAAAAAAAAAAATATTGTAGTAGCAATGGCATGTACAAAAAAGTACATAGATGTCCATAAGGTGGGTCTGTATTAATTGTGTTTGACCTGGTTTTGAGAACTGCACTCTTGGCATTGCTTTATCTTGCTGCAAGCACATCTTTTGAGAGCACCACTAAGTGACGGAAGGCTAGAAGAGGAAAGGTTATATGGAAAACACTTATGTTTGTGTGTGTTTTATGCAAATCACTTACCTTAGGCACTCTCTTCAGTGTGGACTATGATGATGGTTTGAGTTGAGTACTGGTGTGTAGGTTACAGGCATTCATTTTAACAGAACAAACATCACTAATGATGTCAAAATTGATCCCTCTAAAATAATGATGTAAAAAAAAAGGTGTGTCCATAAATGTCTTTGAGCGGGTAACTGTTTTTCACTGTTGTTTTGACTCATTGAAAAGAGTTGGTTAATAAAATAACATTGAAAAAGTTAGGCAGCTCTGCTGTCTGATACTGATACTGTCGATCTCTGGGTCCGTTTTTAAAGTCTCTCTATCTCTGAAAAGCCAGTCTGATGATTCTACAGGCTCTGTCACTTTCCCTTTTTATTAGTAAATTCTTCTCCAGATATTCTTTGTTTAAACCACGAATGATTGATCCACTGTTGTCTTTTTGTACGTTCCTTTGTGTTAATAATTTTTTTCCTTAATTATGGTTTCAGGCTGTCATAACTGTTAACAATATTCCCACCATATCCTACCTGTAGTGTAATAGCTGACGCTTCTTCTCTTTGTTCACGGATGTGATGTCGGAGACTTTTGCTAGAACTCCGACCAGACAGCTCAAATGATAAATTTTTATAATGTGCTACAGCTTTAAGCAACATTATTTGTATTTAACGATGGTAAACTACACTAAAATAATTTTACTGAAACATACAATTTTCTTGATTTACTCACATTAAGAACAAGAAAATAGTGCATTTAAATGTTCATTCAGTTCTGTATTGATTCTGTATCTTAATCTACATTTGCAATTTAAAAGCTTTTTTTTTTTTGTCCAACTTGCTTCAGACTTGGATTGTAACTAGTATCCTCAAATCCTAGTTATAGATTGGTTTGTGGTTCTATCATTAAGGTTCCATGTTTGTATATTAGTGACTATTGTTTAGTCTGGATGAATTTAAATCACACATGAACTGAACATGGATCTCTTTTCTCTTTCTGTCTTCAGCCTGAGTGGATGCGGAATTACAGAGAAACAGTGTGTCATCCTGACTGAATCCCTGTGTTTAAACCTTTCACACCTGAGAGAGCTGAACCTCGGTCAGAATAAAATAGGAAACAAAGGAGTGAAGCGCTTGTGTAAAATACTGAATAATTCACGCTGTAGTCTGGAGAGACTGAGGTGAGGAATATTCCCATACAAAAATCACAATGCTTAAAATCACTTCAACACTGTATTGTTAACTAAAACACTTTTACTCAATATCTCCCATATTTGTGGAAAATAATTCCTGAAAAAGAGTGAATGTGTGTTCCTGCAGACACTTCGATTGTGCCTTTATTTTTCTTTATTATGTACAACTGAATGATTTTTAAACTGTCCTTTTATCTTTATATTTTAAACCATTTGGCAATGTAGAGCATAGCTTCATACATTTAAAATATGTGTGTCTTTTTATGAATTAGCTGGATTTGATCTATCATGCAATAAGGTGCAGTCACATTATAGAGTACTTCTGCATGTTAAAATTATGCAGACATTTAAAAAATATATAAAAAAAGACCGGATGCGACGTGTGTGTGGGAGAAACATTTTCCAAACAGCTCTTTATTCTGCAGCACTTTCTATTCTAGAACAATATACAAATTAACAAATATACTTTTATGAAGTGGCTGAGGATGATAGCCTCGTTCATTGTAAATATTTCATGCAGTTTCACCTGATGGACATCCATTGGATTGGCAGAACAAGGTTCCAGTCACACTGAGTTCACTGAAGAAACTTATGTTGGTCAATTCTGTTAATTTCAATGCAAAATCCCATGCCACTGGAAATCCATCAGGCGAAATTCCTCATCAAAATGCATTCCCATTGAGATGACTGTGATTTTTTTTTTTCCTCCAAAACTTTGCTGAGAAAAAGCAAACATGAGACATAAAAAACATATATTTCTTCCTCTCTTTCTAGTCTATACGGCTGTTACATTACAGATGTTGAACATTTAACTCAGTCTTTGGCCAAGACAAAAGCATTGACGTTTTTAAAAGAACTTGATCTGAGTAACAATAAAATAGGTGACTCCAAAGAGCAGCTCATTGACATGCTACGAGACTCAAACTGTAATCTGAGGTGAGTAAACATCCTTATGTTACAGTCAAACAATCATAAACAGACAAACATGGAAATGTAATTTGTTTTAAATGTATTATATTGTAAACACAAATATTGTTTTTGTATATGCCAAAAAAAACTAATTTGATAACAGAAAATGTAATTTTGTTATAGTCTATTATGTTCTGTTTTCGAATTAGTTGAAATATAGTAACTTACAAAATTTGTAACTTTCCAATGACCACTGTTGTTCTCTTCTGGTTTCTCCTTACAGCCTGGAGAAAAAACATTCGCTCTGGAACTACATTAGTAGTATTGGTGGATGGTTAACTCATTCTAAAGCTCAAGAGGAGCCTGTGAAATCAGCGGAACAAGAAAAGTCACCATCAGATGAGGAATCCTCAGAAGAAGAAACGTCACCATCAGATGAGGAATCCTCCGAAGAAGAAACGTCACCATCAGATGAGGAATTCCAGGAAGGTTCTATAAATGCAGCTCAAGAGGAACCTGTGAAATCAACGGAACAAGAAAAGTCACCATCAGATGAGGAATCCTCAGAAGAAGAAACGTCACCATCAGATGAGGAATCCTCAGAAGAAGAAACGTCACCATCAGATGAGGAATTCCAGGAAGGTTCTATAAATGCAGCTCAAGAGGAACCTGTGAAATCAGCGGAACAAGAAAAGTCACCATCAGATGAGGAATCCTCAGAAGAAGAAAAGTCACCATCAGACGAGGAATTCTCAGAAGGTTCTCACAATGGTACTGTTATAAATGCATATGTGTAATTGTAATTTTGGTGAGATATTACTAAACAGCAAGCAATAAATAAAGGCAGCGGCTATTTGCACTTAGTGTAAATAACATATCATTAAAAAATACTGCTATTTACACTCAATACTGCTATTTACACAGTGCAAATAGCATATTTTTTTAGTGACAGATGCTATTTACACTAAGTGCAAATAGCAGTATTTTGTAATGATATGTTATTTACACTAAGTGCAAATAGCTGTAGATTCTATTTACACTATGTTAAAATAGCAAGATTTTCTGCTATTTATACTACTTATTGCAAATAGTGGCAATTATCTGCACCTCAGTATTGTAGTACATTATAAAACAGTACGCAATAATAACGTACTGAGTGTAAATTATAATTTTAATTCAAATTTATTAAATGGATGCCACCTTATTGGGACAATAAAGCCCTCCCTACACCTACCCTAACCCTACCCAATACTTTATTTTCAAGTTTTTGATTATGTCCTTCATTTTTATTGAAAAAAAATGCCTTTCTGATGTGATATGAGATTTGAAAAGGGAGAAAAAAATGTTTGGCAAAAGGTGGGCTCGAACTCGAATACGCCTTACCATTTACACCACTGAAACTGATGTCAAACTAACTTCTTTTTTTATTCTTGACTAACCCAATCACACGTTAGTGGGCGGAGTTCGTGTAAATAGCCTTTGCCAACAAGATGGGCTATTTGCACTTAGTGTAAATAGACACTCCGATAAATAAAATGGCAAACTTACAACTACAAATACTATAGTTTCAAATAGCACTGCTTTAACAAATCTAAAGCCATTATAGCTCTCATACATTACTATTTAAAAATTATTACTAATGCAGCATACAGGTGGAAAAGGATTATATCTTCAAATTAAATAATGCAGCATTAATAGAAACATACATGTACATGAGCAATGTTGAGCGTTTATATTGGATTTGTATTTATCTGAATGGTATTTTACTTTTTTTTTTTTTCAGGTGAAACAGAGAAGGGAGACAAGGATAATGAGGGCTCAAATGAGGTGGATTGGCTGGATATAAGACCATAGGATAAGGCCTTCATCATGATGTTTGGATTAAATTCATCCATAATGAAACAATTAAAATATTGCTAATCATGACTGTGATTGTAATTTAGCACTTAAATATATCAGATGATATTAGTAAAAGTGTAAAATGAAAAAGAAAATATGGGCTGCATGTCCACAGTTCAAATGCACTGATCTACACTGGAAAAAAATCGAATAAAATGGTCCTTTGAATTTACTTAATTTTATTTTGTACATCAGCCCCACATGATCAGAATTTGGTCAACTGACATAATTGTCCTCTTTTTCTTAACTTGATTTCTTAATGATGATATTGAGGTATTATGCAACTCTAAAGTAATTTAATTATGCCTCTGGAACCAGAGTTGTGTAAACCTAACTTGCCTTAACTAAACTCCATCCAAATGTACTGTGAACATGTTCAAGTGTGTGTGTGTCAATGCAAAATATGAAATGTAAAAATGCGTATTGGCATTGACAATAAAAGCAAAAAGCAAGAGTTGGTAGATACGTTTTGTTATATTGAGTTGTCAAACTTCACAAATTTGCAAAAATGGAGGACTGAGAGCAGTTGCTGTGAACTGATTTCACAGAAGAATCAAAACAAAAACACTTTATTCAAATACATAATGCAAAAAACAGAGTAGATTCACAAAACTAATGTAAACTCTGTATTGAGTTTAACATGCAATACATGAAGAAAACCTGCATAAATGTTTACATTGAATATCATATACATACTTGATGTATGATCACAGTGGATTAAGTACGGCAAGACATTTATAAACTTACTATTAACTACAATTAATTAAAAACAGCAAAGACATTATAGAAATATTAACTATCACAGTAGATTTGAAAGTGGATATACAAAATGGTAAACCGTGCATTCTGAAAAAAAAAAAACTTTTAATGAAGAAATACAAACATGGCACAAAGTGAACAAGTCAAAATAGAGCAAGAGGTTGTTATAGCTCACTCCCAAGGTTAAAGCAATAGTTCACCCAAAAAGTCCACATTGCAGGAACTAGGAACATATTTAGTTCTAGGAACTAAATTAGCTTCTACTTCAGCATGGTCTAAACCAGCATTATAGGAACTACCAGTGATGTTAAGTGTACATTGATTGGTGAAATGCACACAAAATGCCTGCGCCCGACATTTTTAAAAAGCCATGTAAACATATTTAATCCAAAAACATGAAAAACAGTGATAATGGCATTTAATGGTTGTTTGCAGTGTTGTGTTCTTTTTTAAGCCTTGATGATATGTTACACTGCAAGTTGTCATGGAGATTCCAGGTGCTTTCACATTTGGTTCAATTGCTCCCTCATGCTCATCAGGAAAGTGAGTGAAACACACACACAAACAGACATTTTTATCAAATAATACGCTATTACTAGTGGTTCACTTCCGCAATTTGGTACAATTGCGTTCAATATCAGCATCAAAACGTAACAGAGTTGACATAAACCGTACCCCAGACCACCCTTTTTAAGCAGACTCGGGTACGGTTCGCTGGTGTGCACTCGAGTTCAGAAGACAGAGTTTGCGGGGCCCCGGTGCAAATTATACCCGTGTACCCTGTTTGAAATTGTATAAATAGCACAAATAAATAGAACAAAGATACAAATTAAATAATGTTTTTAAGTTAGTAGGTGTTCAGGTACAGAAACCGAATAATCATATGTAAAATAGTATTACATAGTCTTCACTGTATAAATTAAATATTGATTCATTCTGGATAAAACTACAAAGTAATTCAGTCAAGAGCAATAAGGGATTTTCTCTTTTATTTTCTAGTAAATTAGGCACAGTCACTTAAAGAGACAATGCTTCCGATGTAATGATACACATCGGATTTCTTTCTCATCTGTTTATGTTTAATTAAGACATAACTGACAGTTTTTCGAGGATACTCACCTAGTCGGGTATTTCAACCTACTTTTTTATGCATTTGTCTGTTCAAGCGGAGGAAGAGGCAAAATTCTGTGTTCTACTCGATTCAAGGGCTGTGAGACACAGCTTTCCCTGTGCGCGCTTTGCAAACAGAACACAGTGCATGGGTGCTGAATTTAGGTATTTATTAAGTTTTTTAAGTATTTTTGTACTTGCACTGGCAAGGGGTATTTGTTCATTCAAGTGCAAAAAGACGAAAAGAATAGAAGATGAAAGAGAACTCATTTTGTTGTTTGCACGCTGTCTGAGACGTGGCTCTCTGTGTGCGCACCCAGCACGCGAGTACTCAGTTCTTTTGTGTTTTGTGCTTGAATGCTTTAAAATCTCGATAGTGTTTAAATTGGCAAGGGTTAAAACATGTGCAAATGATAAGCTTTCGTGATGACGCACAGCAGTGGCCCGTCAACCTTTCCTGAGCATCTTTTATGCTAGCCTCGGGTAGTCGGTTGGAATAGCCATGGTCCCAGCCGTGGGCCCCTATAATTGTCACCACCTTTCAACCCACTAGTGACGGCACTGGCAGACGGTATCGGGCTCTGGCCTCTGATGACTTCTCCGTCCCCTCACAGACTGCAGCCAGCCCTCTTTGAACCAGGTGGATGACAGTGAGTTCATCCATCCCCTGGGCAAGTAACTCCGGCCCACCGCCTCAATTAATTTAATTTGCATGTGGCCTCTTCATTTGTGTTACGCTACCTTGAGCCAGGTGGTTTTTAATGTATTTACTGTATTTAAAGGCATCTTTACTCCTTTCTAAGGGAAGATAGAAATGAGTTTCATTCAAATTTTTATTCTTGTAATTGCGAGTTTATGCTTAAAATAGTCAAACTTGAATCAAGTTTGTTAGCATTGTTTAGTTAGTTTCTCTTCAAAACTAATGAAAAAAAAAAAAAACATTAAACATAAATTGTAAATCGTGTTTTTTGCATGTTTTCTTTAAATGACCCAGACATTGGCAGAAAAAAACAAACAAACATAAAAACAAACATTAAAAAAACAGGATATGACCTTTATAAGAATAGTTCTGCTTAGAAAGAAGTCTTGAGATGGAAATAACTATTGAAACTAGCACTGCTCCACTGCAGGATCATTGCATGAGTATATAGATCCTGATGCATTTGTGCATATGATATTTTCATACTAATATTGTCATGCTAATATGCACAGTAATATCTCTGCTTGATTTGAGACCATTTTGTCAAACATCAGCTTTGATAAGTTCAGTATTATATAGTAAAGTGGTTTCTCTGTAGAGCAGAAGTAGATGTTAGCAAGAATGGAAAAAAGCCCTTCAACCACACGCTACCAAAACAGAAACAATTTCACACCTCAGATACACTCACCAACAGACATCAAACACAAACGTCCAGAGGTAGGCATGTTCTCATGCACAAGCTGTTTGTTTACCAGCAGATCAAACCACATTTTGTTACAGATAATAGATGCCACAGAGGGGTCTCCATTCCTTTTGATGAGTACTTTTCATGTTTTGCACTTTTAACTTTAAGAGTAAAAACTGAAAATGCTCCAATACGTGTAACATCATTCGTTAAAGGTCCTTGTATTACATGGTAATGTCTTTTGAAGTTTTAGGAGACCAGCTGCAAAATGTGGTGATGTGTACAAACTCAAAACTCAACCATTGAATCGTTGCAGGAGGTTTCTGGTGAAAATGATGAAACTCTGGGTCTTGTACAAAGAAAAACATTGACGTGTGATCACCTCATCATTATTGGTGCATATTCCACATGATTCTCCTCTTGAACCTTCTGCATAACACAAGATATAATAATAACAATAAATGTGATGTACTGTGATTATATAGTTTCATCATCATTTAGACTTAGTATGTCATTAGTTTGACTGTTTATTATAATAATTATGAAGTATTTTATTATTGATGGAAATAGGACAAAAACACAAGCGTACATTGATCTACATCTGACTCTCTGCTGAAATTATATGCATACACTTAACAAATGAACAATGAAATGTCTTACCGATTCCTCTGTGTTTGTTCTGTTGAATGTCGGCTCAGTGTAAGTGACCTCTTCTTCAGAAGTCTCAACTGTTTCAACAATAATATGCATTAAAACAACTAAACGCGATCCTAGACAATCTGGTTATTCACATGTTTTATCAATAGGGCTTTCAAACTTAAAGCAATAAATATGTAACCCTACAGGTTTTATAAATGTGTTAACAAATTTAATTTGCCATTAGGTCACACAAAACGTTCCTAAAATATCACTGGATTTAAATAGCCATTTATTACATATAATACCCAAACCCAGCTGAGATTTAACAAAAGTCAAGTCATTTACATTCTTTGTATTTAACCAACATTTATGCTAAACTTGCATAATAAAAGTCATCATTCATATAGATTTTAATTTTAGCACCAGCTGCATTTTTACACTTGTAAGATTGTTAAAAAAACAGAGAAACCTTATTTATTTTAAAATTTAATAAACAATAACCTTCGCACACAATCAACTTAAAAGTTTAAGGCAACCAGCTTCATCAGATTTTTGCGTTTTCTCAACTTTGAGAAAACTCAAACATCTGCTGAAGCTGGTTGCCTTAAACTTTTAAGTTTGCCCAAATCTTATTTTTTTTTTTTTTTTACAGTGTAACTAATAGTTGTGTAGCAAAAAATGACTGAAAAAAGATCCAACTTCAGAACAACAACAACAAAAAAAGAATAAATCTTGCAAATGTATCAACATATTTATTACCTAACAATATTTCGGTCCATGACCTTTATTAGGGATTTTTACATTTAAACATTTTTAGTGTTGATACATACAGAAGACAACTAAAGAGTGATGTTCAGTATAAACATGCGAACAGACACAAATTGTGATATTAGTGTGATCTACAGAAGTAGTCAAACCCAATATTAGTTTGGTTTCATATACAAAATGTTAACTACAAAAAATTGTGAAATTAATTTTAATGAAATTATAAATTAACTCTATCAGTTGACAAAAATTGTTGAGCTTATTTTCAGATTCATATTTTTTGTTATAGAACTTGTTTAAAAGCAGTCGGAAACACTTGCCTTCTTGATCGTTTTTTCTGTGTTTCCTGCAGATCCAGTATATCACAACTACAGCTACAAGCAACAGAGATCCAGCAGCAGAGATCAGCACGCTCAGAGATACAGAGTCTGGAGGAGAGTGAACGAGAAACAATAATGTAAGTGATTGAAATCAGTCTGATCTACAACAGAAGACAGAGATCAGATAAATAAAGACACTGCCATACCTGCACATGTGTTACAGAGTTGTTTGATGTCCACGTGTCTCGTTTGGTTAGTGAATGAATTGTTGAGCACACAGCTGTAGGTGTTTTTATCCTGATATTCCACCTCCAGAGGTAGAGAGAGACTGATGCTGAGATCAGACACACTGATGCTGGACAATAAACTGTTTCCTTTGTACCAGGAGAGAGTCACATGACCCACATTCACCACTGAACACAACAATGAACAATTCTGCTGTGATGATGATGATGAAGAACAGTTTGAAGAGTTACTGCTGATGACAGGAACAGGCAGCCAAGCTGGAAAAAATGTGAGAGAATAAAGGGAAAAATGAACACAACAATCGGTCTGAATTCGGTGATGAATTCTAGTGAATCAGTGTCAAAGGTTTTGTGTTGAGTGAGTGTTTAGCATGTCGATGGCCACTGAATGTGTCTGTCATATCAAACTATAAAACAATTTAACATATTAAATAGAATATGTACATGTTTGGATACATTATCTATTTATACCAGGGATATATACTGCCTATCCCTGCTCTATACTCACCATAGACAGAAACACTGAATGTTTTTAATGCTTTTTTTGCTCCAGCTATCTCTAGTTGATAAACTCCAGCATGTTGAGTTGTGATGTTCATGATGGTCAGAGATCCAGTCTGATTGTCCAGCTTCAGTCTGTCTCTGAATCTCCCATCAGGAACATCCGTTGTGTTGAAGATTTGCTTCTTTTTCTTCATTTTAGCTATTTGACACTTTTCAGCTCCAAATTTCCACAATATATCGTCGTCTGCACGTATTTCCGTAAGATCAGGGTGTAGAGTGACAGAATCTCCCTCCATCACTGACACTGACTCACCGAACACACCTGAAGAACAAACAGATTTCACATAGGTCAGTGCATCTGTTGATTTTATTGTTTACATGTGCACATGATAACATCCAGAACAGCAGCAGAAACACAAAAGAAAATGAGATGTTCATGAACAGACAGATGTGTGAGAGACATATTTAGGGTGAGTTACAGCAAGTATTAAATTAAATGTATCATCTTATAGCTGTATATCACTGCCATATGGGCATTTATTTGACAGATATATATATATACGTGTAAAATATTAGCTGCCTTTATAAACTGCTTCTGTAAGCTGTTAATTTCTACCGTTACAGGGAGACTTTCCAGTTTTTCACTTTTCAAAACTTTTCAGTAATTGTTATATTTATTATTACTTCCACAAATATAACTTTTAAACAAGCACATGACCCAACACTCATGTAATGCATTGGATTTCCATACGAAATATTCCAAGCTATTTAATACATTGAATACATGTGTTAACCCCTGGTATAAACTCAAAGCAAACAGGTTTCCAAAAACGGCAACTACTTTTACAGTCATGCGATTTCCTTCAGGAGTTTATAGCTGAAGTCAAAGTTAATCTTAAATGTAAAGGAATACGTTAATCAAAATGATGCTTTAAATGTAAGTCAGCTTATTTTAAAGTTTGGTGCAACAGATTTATTAGCTAAACCTTCATTTAAGCTGCTGCAACACGTTCTCAGTGGTTCGTTGGTTTTAAAGTTATCTCCTGTAGAGGAACACCAACATAATTTACTGAAAACAGACAAATTATACATTTAAAAAATTATTATTATTATTTAAAAAATTAAAATAGACTAGGCATTTTGACTAATGGTTTTCCATAACTTTTATATATTTAAAGAATTAAAAAATAACCCGATGTAACCAAAGTTTCTTCAAAGTTTTCGCAGCCTCCATTTATATTGCAATAACATTCATGACTTTCAACATTTTATTTCCATGACCTTTCTACACCTGGAAATTTCCATTTAAAATTCTAAACAAACTGAAGTCAGTATATTTCACAATATTCATGATTCATCTGGTACAGAGGGCAGCGGATGAAAATAATCTAATTTGAAGAGTAGCGGCAGCTTTATTAGTCTGAAGTGGATTAAAAAAAATAAGATATAATAAATGTTTTATAACTTACCAATCTCATGCCACCAGCACAAACAGAACAAAACAAACATGTGAAACATTTTTTTTTCCAGTTGTTCAGTGTCTGATCTAATAAAACTACCTGCTCAACCAACAGCAGAACTGTAAATGTGTGAATCCTCCCACGACAGAGTTACAGAGTTTGACCCTCCTATAGTTCACACGCTGCATTTGTATGATATAATTATATAGTTCATCTGGCTGTTGTTAAAACTTCAACTGTTCTTAATGGACAAATATTCTTTATTTTTTGTCATTTAACTTGCTTTCTGTAAGTATGCTTTAAGAAAAAAAAGGTACAAAACTGTCAATGGAGCAGCACTTTGAAAAGGCATCGTATTTACCGCCTAAGGGTGGATATTAGTATTGTAAATGCACATATAAGTTTCTAAAGTGTGCATATTTCTACCGAAAAGGTGCCACCCCAATGACAGTTGATCTACCTGTTGTTGTCTGATTGTGTTAAATGGATAAAAGTAAAATAATATTGTGTGAATTGTGGATGAACAACATTTCATGTTTGTGTGTGTGTGTGTTGCAGCCATCAAAATAATTTTATTTTTTATTTTTTTTTACAAAATACAATTTGGTCAATGAAAGCATTGGAAAACTTTTATTTGTACTTTTATCAGTTAAATGAAGAATTAACAAATTATTTTTTCATTTTTTAAAGCCTAACTCTACTGATTTCTTATTTTGGTGAATGGAAAAACCAAAGTACATAGAATAAAGCCGTCTGCCACCTCACGGTACCAGGTTTTTAAAGTTCATCTTCTGAGTCAGACGGAAACCTGCTGCGGTCGGTGTTCTACAGACACGTGGTTTGATCTGCTGGTGGACAAACATCTTGTAGATGAGAGTGGGTATTTATCGCACATGTGTTTAGTTTGTAGGTGAAGAGTTTATTTCTGTCCTGCTACTATGAGCACCTTTTTAAGACTTACTAAACTACTGAAAAAAAGCCAAGATGAGCAACTGCTTGACACTGAGGGAGAAACAATAACATAATGATCATATTTAACTTTCTTTCTTTCTTTCTGGAGGTGGAGACCAAGGTGGAATCAGAGGAATGAAGGAGTGGAGGCAGAGGAATGTAGAGAAGCCCTTATAGCCAGTGGGATGGAGGGCCCAAGTGCAGCCGCAGGCCTGGAAGTCCACCTTGTAGCTGAAGTCCGAGGGATCACAGAGACATGGTGGAGTCTTGGGCTCTGTTGGATGATCTCAACACCAGGAATATTGGATTCAGTGTCTTGGGGCAGTCGTTGCCTAATGGTTAGAGAGTTGGACTTGTAACATGAAGGTCACGGGTTCGAGTCTCAGGTCTGGAGGGGATTGTTGGTGGGGGAATGACTAACCAGCACTCTCTTCCACTCTCAATGACTGAGGTGAGACCCTTGAGCAAGAACCGAACCCTGTATTCACACTACACTTCTATCAACCTGGGGAATACAAGGAAGAGCAGAAAGCTGGAGATGAATAGACAATTATATAGGCTATATGAAAAAGTAGAGTCTATTGAAAAATTACATTCATAAAATTGCACAAGAGTCACATTAGACATAATTTAGTCATTCACTGCATTTTCATTTGAGAAATGGTGAAACTGTTTAATAGCCTATTTTACATCAAACCAGCAGCTTAAATGAAAAAGTGAGCTTTGAATCAATATTAAAGCACAACTGAGATTATCTCTGTTATCTTCACATGCACATCAAAGTGACACAATTTTCACATTACTTATGTCTCATGACTTAAAACCAGCTGTTGCATTGTGCTGTGATGTTGTTTTATCTGCTGATATGCAAAACACACCAGATGGCGCCACTAGATATAGTGAATGAAAGTGATGACTGCAGAAAGGTGTAAATATGAGTCAAAGATATCTGTCAATGTATAATAATAACAATAATAATAATAATTGTATTATTTATCAATTCAGCTTTAGGTGTGTCTTTGGCAGGAATATGTGTTGTTTT
Source organism: Barbus barbus (assembly GCF_936440315.1). NCBI lineage: Eukaryota > Metazoa > Chordata > Actinopteri > Cypriniformes > Cyprinidae > Barbus > Barbus barbus. The sequence goes on along the minus strand of NC_136737.1, from coordinate 6,932,403 downwards.
TCTGCTAGTGTGATTTACTATCAACACAATAACTATACTATATACATTCAGTACAAAACAGTAGATTTCAAGATTTATTGTGCGAAGAGAATCCATGAAAGTTGTGGAAATATGTATTTTTTCATCAGTTGTTTCCCAACATGCTGCTGACCCCTGCTGGTCAGAACAGTAAATGCAGTGGAAACACAAACATGCATAAAAACATTCATGCAATTACAAACCAACTTGCCAAATAGTTTTAAAGCTGTAATATATTAAATGAAATGAACAAATATGCAATTAAATATGAAGTGTCTTATATGTGTTATTTTATTAAATCGTAGGACTTGTTTTATATGTTTTGCTGATAACAAATAAAACAAGTCCTGCAATTTAATAAAATGTAGTCTAGAGTCTGTAGTCTACAGCTCTTCCTTTTTATTATAAAAATGTTTCATAAAATGCCCAGAAATTTGTAAAACTGATCTGAGATCTGGGCTGCGTTCAGGCCCAAAAAAACGGTGCAAAACGTTTATTAAACGGAAACGGTGGTGCGTTGAACACCCTGTTCTGATGATGCAAGAGTTGCAACTATGGAAGCTGAGAAGATAACTCTGTGTGTAGTTTTTGAAGAATTTTCAGAGCCTGATGAAATCGGTATAAATACATTTAATACTGCGAAATACGCTCGATGTTACTGTCACTGCCGTCCAGAATACAAGAGAACATCCCAATGGAGTGAAGAGATTTGTGGAAACTGTGGTTCCTAATTATTGTGATCCAACATTTGCCTCGCATTTCAGGATGAAAATATATTTCAGGTGAAGGCTAATCCACTTCTTACCTCTGAAACTGTGTTATGATCTATATGACCTTATTATTTTTATTGTGAGTATTAGGCTTATTATTATTGCTGATCACTGCTGTTGTGCTATGATATTGTAATATTTACTATTATATAATCAGAGGAGCATAGAAAAGTTTATGAAAGTGTCTCTCCACAATACAATAGCAACATATATAAATATGTATAGTATTTTTTATGTTACATTAATCAGTGACTAGCACACCTTCCTGATGAAAGGATATGGACCAGAAGACATTGCAATTACTACATATTTAGACAGACTTAAAGTTCCAGGTCTATACTTGTGCTCTTATTATTTCAGTTATTTTGCCTTTAATGTAAATAAACATGTGCAAACAATATACTTGCTCTTGTGATTGATGTTAATTACATTTACTTACAAATTCATCATCATCATGTTGATATGCTACATTACTATAAAACTCTTACGACAAACATCTAATATCTTCAGTTGTTGCGTATACTGAGCTGCAGCAGACACATATTAAACGACTTCACTTGGACCCATTGTGTGATCTGTCTCTTTAATACCGCGTGGTTTATATACACGTTGGGCTGACATTTTTGTTTTAAAGTTAGTGAAACACTTTTGCTGAATGTTTGGGGGTTCCATTTACTGAAGGTTCAGTTTGTTATATTTTTTCAATTATTTCAATTGTAGGGAGCCTGTTATTCTGGGTGAGTCAGGGATGTATTGCTATTGTTCTTTTAATTAGGGGTTCTAGTGTGTATGATGCTGAATCTCTCTTGTTATAGCCAGTATTCTCTAGAAGTTAATGGGGGAAAGAAAACCAGACATAGAGACATTAAACTTTGAGGGAAGGTAGTAGCTACAACATCACCAAGGCTCACCTCAGTCGGCTTTACGGTGGCACTATACAGCGATCAAAAGTATGAAATTGCTAATAGCTCCTAAATCATTCATCAAATTTTCACTTAAGTGTCGTATAGCATTGGAATCCTTGGGTCAGGAAAAACAAAACGTATGTCTCAGATTTGATTTCTTGCGATTGATTGCCCTCCGATATTTTGGAGTTTTTGAAACAAACAAACTTATTTTTGCGAACTAGTCCTAGGTATTTTGTCCAGCTGCAACAAAACCAGTGCAGTTATATTCTGGATTCTGTAAATAATTATTGAACGATAATTTAAATTTTGATTTGTGTCTGTGATGGGACACCAACATGTTTTGAGTGGGTGGAGCCACTTTTACTATATAACATCTAATACTCTTGATCAAAATGAGATAATTTCACCAAACCCGCATGCAGTGCCTGGACACTTGGTAGAGCTATAAAATGAAAAAGCAATGCAAAACTAGCATGCAGTGTCTTTGTCCAAGGTCCCTTGATTGTATTTGAGGACATTTTCAATGAAGGCCAGGTTAATGGAAGCCCATCACAACAAAAATGACTGGGTCTGTTAATTACTAGACTCCTGGCTCTAGAGGCCAACGAGAAATTAGAAAGAAATCAGTCTCTGGGGGTGCCATTGTGTTTTTCAGGTGCAAATTGTATGTTATGCGATTTTTTATTTTTTTTTTACACATGCATGAGATATTCATAACACAATATCCTCATTATGAAAACAACTTTGCTTCTACAGCCAGTGCTGTCAGTCATATAACCTCAATAAAACCATTGCAGTTAAATTCTCTAGAGACGTTTAACGTTATCTAATCATCAGAGTCATCGGATTATAATACATTTGCGTTTATGAATTACACAGATGGGAGCACGGCGGGATAAAAATAACAACATAGCTGGTCTCATGCTATCACAAACTTTCTAAGTCCCACTTCTGATTATGAGCTCAACAACTTCAAGCGATCGACTCACAATGCTTTCATACGCAGATTTTAACTACCGCGTTCCTATTCACGATCGATCTGGCAGCACATGAAGGCAGCATCAGTGAAAACACACAAGAGACAATGATAGCTTTAGTAATAAGCATTGCAGAGTGCCAAGAAGCTCTTTCAGAAAGGCAACCTGGAAAACAAACGCATGATACTTACTTTGTCTGGAGCTGGCGTTCGTGCACGAAGCGTTGGTATTAATTCCTAAACATATAGGGGACGTTACAGATTTTTTCTGGGACATTTCCTTCGAAAATGAAATTTAACCACAGTATCCTCGGTTCAGATGGGGAGAGATTATGGTGACTCCTATGTTCATTAGTGCATCCCAAAACACAACACTTGTGAAGCCTTTTTGGGGCTCACATTGTATAGTAATGGCGGACCGCAGCTTCTCACTCAGGGCTGTGTTTATGCTAATAGGGCAGAGAGCATCACAGATGGGTGGGACTTTTTCCCCTCAGTGACGTGAACAGAGGGAGAATCTGAAACAGCTCGTTCCGAGAGACTGTTTATTATTTATTGGTTTTTATAAAAAAAATTAGTTGGTGGAGTTTTAACATTATATAGGCTGGTTGTTTTCACACACTGCGGCCACACAACTGTGTTCAAACACCTTATAAAAGTGATTTTTGCATAATAAGTCCCCTTTAAAACATTGTTATTATTTTTTTTACTTTATTTCTTCTCTCACACAAGTTGAGTTGTAGAGCTCACAGAACTGATGCTGTTTCAATACCGTTCTTCAAAAACACAACAGATTGCGCCATTTATCAGTTCAATCAATATCATACAACTGATCAATATAGAAAGGTGAAAATATCAAAGGATTCAAATGATCAGTTTCAAGGTAGTCATCTAACTATGCTAGTACTATATATAACAGGTCATGAATAGGGGGTGGGATTATTTGTACACACTTTATAACATTACTTAGAGTTGGGTAAAACACCCTGATATGTATAAAGTCACCTTAACAATTACATTTGCAACAATTCTGCAATTACATTTTTAGAAAGCCCATAACTGCTCAAATAATCAAAGCAAAATAATTAGGGATAGGAAAAAAAAAATAGGATCCATTTCCAAAAACATAAATATAAAATAAAGCTTGGTATGACCACTTGGCCAACAAATAGGGTATATATACAACTTCCTCTAGCCCCTGATGCTTTCAGATCATAGAAACGCCCTGCGCCAGAGCTCTCTATTACTGTTTCACATGTGAAGTCTTATTTGAACACTAGATGGCGCTCTATATTCCAGTTATACACACTTTCTATTAAATTAACACCTGCTGTTAGATTTAAGCATTATGTGGGGGAAATGCCTACATTGATAACAGTTAATTTAGTATTACAGCAGATGTTTCACCAGTGACAGATTTATTATTATTGTTATTATTATTAAAATTACATTATTTATTATGGAGTGATCAGTTATGTGATATGTATGGCTCATGAGTTATGCTACACACTAACAAAGATAAAACATTTGAAGACGTTAAGGTCCAGCTATAATATTTATTGCATGATATGTACCAATAAAAATTTCAAGCTCATGAACTGTCCATGGGCCTAAAGTGGGCCATTCGTGATTTATCAAAAATTATGTTTCACAACAATTCAACACATTTTTTAAATATTTATTTCTTTGCATTTTATTCTTTGTTAACTGTGCTAACAAACAACACAGATGTAGTGTTTACACAGGAGCCCTGTCATGCTAAAAGGTGATCAACCTTGAATCAAGTTTGTTAGCATGGTTTAGTTTCTCCTCAAAACTGATGAAAACCAAATACATCAAACATAAATAATACATTGCATGCAAGTTTTCTTTAAATGACCCAGACATTGGTAGAAAAAAAAAACCAAAAACAGGATATGACCTTTATAAGAACAGTTCTGCTTAGAAAGAAGTCTTGAGCTGGAAATAACTACCTGCTTCACTGCAGGATCACTGCATGAGTATATAGAGCATGATGCATTTGTGCATATGATATTTTCATACTAATATGAACAGTAATATATCTGCTTGATTTGAGACCATTTTGTCAAATATCAGCATTGATGTGTTCAGTATTTGTGGTTTCTCTGTAGAGCAGAAGTCAACAGTTTCGTGTAAGCAAGAATGGAAAAAAGCCCTTCAACCACAAGCTACTGACACAGAAACACTGTTCACACCTCAAACACGCACAAACAAGCATCAAACACAAACGTCCAGCAGTAGGCATGTTCTCATGCACAAGCTGTTTGTCTATCAGCAGATCAAACCACATTTTCTGTAGATATCTAAATCATTTTCCTTTTGATGGGTAGTCTATGTTTTGCACTTTTAACTTTAAGAGTGAAAAATGAAAATGATAAGAGTTGCATCATTTGTAAAAGGTCCTTGTATTACAAGCTAAAGTCTTTTGAAGTTTTAGGAGACCAGATGCAATGTGGTGATTTTCACAATTTCAAAACTTAACCACTGACCCAGTATCTGAGGTCGCTGCAGGATGTTTCTAGTGAAAATGATCACACAAACTGGGTCGTGTTCTAAGAAAAACATTGACGTTTGATCACCTCATCATTATTAGTGCATAATCCACATGATTCTCCTCTTTAACTTCCTGTAAAAAAATGCATAACACAAGATATATTAATGACATTAAATGTGATTTAGTTTCATCATCATTTTGACTTAGTATGTCATTAGTTTGACTGTTTATTATAATAATTATGAAGTTTTTTAGTATTGATGGAAATAGGACAAAAACACAAGCACACATTGATCTACATCTGACTCTCTGCTGAAATTATACACATGCACTCAACAAATGAACAATAAAATGTCTTACCGATTCCTCTGTGTTTGTTCTGTTGAATGTCGGCTCAGTGTAAGATAACTCTTCTGCAGAAGTCTCAACTGTTTCAACAATAATATGCATTAAAACAACTCAAATCTGGTTCTTCACAACGAATGTATTACCAATAGGGCTTTCAAACTTAAAAACAAAACATATTTAACACCACAGTTTTAAAAAATGGCATTAACAAATTTAATTTGCCATCAGGCCTATTTTTTCTCCATACACAAAAAGTTCCTAAAATATCACTACATTAAGAGAGAGATTCTTTACACATAAATCAAACCCAGTTGGGATGTTTACATTACATTTACAAGTCATCATTCATATAGATTTTAATTTGAGCACCAGCTGCATATTTACACCTGTAAGATTATATTAATAAAATGGAGATTTTTTTTATTTATATTTAAAATGAAAAATTGATGTTTTTGCATTTTTAGTGTTGATACAGACTGAGAAATGCAGATTTCTGCATGTAAGACGAGTAAAGAGCGACGTTCAGTATCATTATATACAAATAGACACATTTTGATACGAGAATGATCTACAGAAATAGTCATACACAATATTAGTTTGGTTTCATATACAGGATGTTAAATACAAAATTGTGAGATTTATTTGAATTAAATGATAAAATAGGGCTATCAGTTGACAAAAAATTGGAGCTTATTTTCAGTTTCGTATTTTTTGTTATATTACTTGTTTAGAAGCAGTAGGACACACTTGCCTTCTTGATCAGTTTCTCTATGTTTCCTGTAGATCCAGAATATCACAACTACAGCAACTATCAACAGAGATCCAGCAGAGATCAGCGAAATCAGAGAGACTGAGACTGGAGGAACTGAAGGAGAGTGAAAGAGAGACATTAATGTAAGTGATTGAAATCAGTCTGATGTACAACAGAAGACAGGAATCACATATATCAGCGCTGCCGTACCTGAACATGAGTAACAGAGTTGAGTGATGTCCAGATGTGTGTTCTGGTTGCTGATGGGATTGTTGAGCACACAGCTGTAGGTGTTTTTATCCTGATATTCCACCTCCAGAGGTAGAGAGAGACTGATGCTGAGATCAGACACACTGATGCTGGACAATAAACTGTTTCCTTTGGACCAGGAGAGAGTCACATGACTCACATTCACCACTGAACACAACAATGAACAATTCTGCTGTGATGATGATGATGATGATGATGAAGATGAAGAACATTGTGAAGAGTTACTGCTGATGACAGGAACAGGCAGACGAGCTGAGAAAATATGAGAGAATAAACAAAAATATGAACACAACAATCAGTCTATATTCTGTGTTGTGAAATCTAGTGAATTTGTGTAAAAATGTGTTGAGTAAGTGTTTATCATGTCGATAGTCACCTCAAACTATACAATGATTTAACGAACGGAATATAATATGTGGATGTTTGGATAAATTATGTCTTTATACCAGGGATAGACAACATCCATAGTTGAACAAGTTAATCTGTGTCTTGGTGAGTTTTTATTTTTTTTATCTAAACTCTGCAGGACAGCGGCTCTCTAGGACCGGTGCTGCCTATCCCTGATCTCTACTCACCATAAACAGAAACACTGAATGTTTTTGATGCTTTTTTTGCTCCAATTATCTCTAAATGATAAACTCCAGCATGTTGTGTTGTGATGTTTGTGATGGTCAGAGATCCAGTCTGATTGTCCAGCTTCAGTCTGTCTCTGAATCTCCCATCAGGAACATCAAATGTGTTGAAGATTTGCTTCTCTATCTTCATTTTAGCTATTTGACACTTTTCAGCTCCAAATTTCCACAATATATCGTCGTCTGCACGTATTTCAGTAACACCAGTGTGTAAAGTGACAGAATCTCCCTCCATCAGCGATAAAGACTCACCAAACACATCTGGGGGAAAAACAATAAAAATACACAGATTAGGACCTCTGATGGTTTACAAAGCCTGAAAAAAAAAAAGCTGTATCATTTACATGTGAAGTTGAGAACATGCAGAATAGCAGCAGAAACACTAAACACAGTGAAAGGTGAGATATACGAACAGACAGATGTGTGAGAGCCTTTAGGGTGAGTTACACCAATAAGGTTTGAATCTGTATATGACTGCTATATTGACATTTCTTTGACACAGATAAAAATAATTGTCTAAAGTATCAACTGTTTTTATAAACTGCTGTAAACGGTTAACCGCTAGCATTACAGAGAGACTGTTGGAATCAAGCAGACAGATAAAACACCGCAGTGTCAAATAATGGAGCAATATGGCATAATTTATGAAAATAGGACATATAACCAGTGCCAAATTAAGAAAAAATTGGATCCTGGAGATATAACAACCATGAGGTGTTCTTCATAGTAATGCCAGTGTCTTCTAACACAAGCATTATTATTATTATTATTAGGTTTTGTTACATTTTTTTACATTATTATTATTATCAATACTACTACAAATGTCCATTTTAAACAAGTACATGGCCTAAAAAAAGTAATACATTGGATTTTCATATTAAATATTCGAGGCTATTTAATACATTAAACATAAATGCATTAATTCCAGATATTTCTATCAAAATAAATATGAACTCAAAGCAAACAGGTTTCCAAAACTAGCAACAACTTCGACTTCATGCGACTTCCTTGAGGAGTTTAAAGTAATAGGGTCAAAGTTAATTTATCTTATATATAGAGGAACATTGGGATCAAAATAATGATTTAAATGTATGTCTGCATATTTCAAAGTTTAAAGCATGATGCAACTGATTTTATATATATATACAGAAGAAAAACACATCAAAAACATGGAATGCTATTCAAATATCTCTAAAACATGAATGTTGATGAGCATTCCAGTTCATAAACTATTCTTATGAAGAATTAGAGGAAGAAGAGGTTAGCCTGATGCAACCGATTTATTAGCAATTAATTTAGTGATTTATTAAACTTTGATTTAAGCTTAATTCTTATGGTCCAACATATTCTTTATCCTTCAGTTGTTTTAAAGTTAGATGTCGAAGAAGAAAATCGATGCATAAAGTTACATAATTTATTGCAAAATGAAAGTAAAAGTTTAATTGTGCCAGATATTATCAATACAGTTTGAAAATAAATAAGAATTATTATGACCGTTCTAGGCCTGGAAATTTCAATGTAAAATTATGAACAGAGACTTAAGTAAGTAGATTTCACAATATTCATGACACAGAGAGCAGTAGATGAAAAATAATCTTTGAACAGTAGAAGCACTCTGAAGTGGGGAAAAAAATAACCCATAAAAATGTTTTCATAACTTACCAACCTGATGGTACCAGAACAAACAGATCAAAACAAACATGTGAAACGTTTTCTTCAGTTGTTCAGTGTCTGATCTAATAAAACTACCTGCTCAACCAACAGCAGAACTGTAAATGTGTGAATCCTCCCACGACAGAGTTACAGAGGTTGACCCTCCTCGTTCACACGCTGCATTTGCATAATTGTATAGTTCATCTGGCTGTTGTTAAAACTTTAATGAGCAAATATTCTTTATTTTTGTCATTTAACTTGCTTTCTGTAAGGTATGCTCTAAGAAATAAAAAAAAAAAAAAAGTTACAAAAACTGTCAATGGAGCGGCACTTTGAAAAGGCATCTTATTTACCCCCTAAGGGTGGATATTAGTATTGTAAATGCACATATAAGTTTTTAAAATGTGCATATTTCTTCCGAAAAGGTCCAATGACGGTTTATAGCTTTTCTGAGAGTGTAGTGCAGTTTGGTCAATGAAAGCACTGGAAACCTTTTCTTTGCCCTTTTGTCAGTGAAATGAAAATAAGAATTAACAAATGACTTTTACATTCTTAAAGCCTAACTCTAGTGATTTTAAAATTATGTATATTTATTCTAAATTGTAGTGAATGAAAAAACAGTCAGCTTTATTCTAAGTTTATCTTCTGAGTCAGACGGAAACCTGCTGCAGTCGGTGTTCTACAGACAAGTGGTTTGATCTGCTGGTGGACAAAGATCTTGTAGATGAGAGTGGGTGTTTATTTCACGTGGGTTTAGCTTGTAGGTGAAGAGCTTCTTCCTGTCCTGTTACTGAGAGCAGCTTTTCAAGACTCACTACTGAAAAACAACCAAGATGAGCAACTGCTTGACACTGAGGGAGAAACAATAACATAATGACCATATTTATATTTTTCTTTCTTTATTTCTGGAGGTGGAGGCCAAGAGGAATGAAGGAGTGGAGGCAGAGGAATGGAGAAGCCATTATAGCCAGTGGGATGGAGGACCCAAGTGCAGCCGCGGGCCTGGAAGTCCACCTTGTAGCTGAAGTCCGAGGGATCACAGAGACATGGTGGAGTCTTGGGCTCTGTTGGATGATCTCAATACCAGGAATATTGGATTCAGTGTCTTGGGGCAGTCATGGCCTAATGGTTAGACTTGTAACATGAAGGTCATGGGTTCGAGTCTCAGGTCTGGTGGGGATTGTTGGTGGGGGAGTGACTAACCAGCACTCTCTTCCACTCTCAATACCACGACTGACAGATGGCGCCACTAGGTATAGGGCATGAAAGTGATGATAGCAGAAAGGTGTAAATATGAGTCAAAGATATTGGCAAAATCATTATCTGTCAATGTATAATAATAATAATAATAATTGTATTATTTATCAATTCAGCTTTAGGTGTGTTTTTAGGTCTTATGGCAGGAATATGTGTTGTTTTTCTGCTAGTGTGATTTATTATCAACACAATAACTAGGATATATACATTCAGTACAAAACAGCTGATTTCAAGATTTAGTGTGCGGAAAGAATCTATGAAAGTTGTGGAAATATGTATTTTTTCATCAGTTGTTTTGCTACATGCTGCTGACCCCTGCTGGTCAGAACATTCATGCAATTACAAACCAACTTGCCATTAAAAACTTGCAAATTATTTTAAAGCTGTAATATATTAAATAAAATGAACAAATATGCCATTACATATGTCTTATGCGTGTTATTTTATTAAATTGTAGGACTTGTTTTATTTGTTTTGCTGAGTTTGGGTAATCAGACCAATAGGAGACTAAACTACAGACTCCTATAAAGCTCCGGCAACTGTTATATAATTATATCACTGTGAGTACAGCAGACATCATAAATGTCATGAAATCTTACCCGTTTAATCCCAAATGGTGTGTGTTAGCATGTTTTATTGCAGTGAGCCATTTTAGTCGTCTTTAGTATATGATCAAATTATTTCCCCTTTGCTTTATGGGACAAGTGTGTATATAGGAAAATGCATGTTTTCAATTAACTTATAAATTTAATATGGGCTGCTTTTGGTGCTGGACACTTTTTTATTTTGCGTGTTTTACGAATAAGACAGGCTGCAAGGTTAAGAAGCTTACTTAAATGAAAAATGCATTTTTTTAAGTATATTTTGTAGCAAGACGGTTTCCCATATTTATCACGTCTGGGCTAGATTGCATGTTCTCTTGCACGGCTGGATGTTGGACTTATGAAAAATAATCACGTTGTTTGTATTTGCCGAAATAGAAATTTACTTAAGGGGTCATTCCTGGTATCCGGTAACCTTTTGGCTTCATAATTTTTGGAAAAAAAGTTACATGGTTTTCATGTTTTTAGCATTCTACCAAAATAGTGACATGTTTAACTATATGGAACACATACTGGTCAAGCTCAGTGACTTAAAAAATAATAACGATGGGTATATTGTTCAGACACTCGCTGTGAATGTATTCCTCCCTGTTAGGGACATATACATAGTTATCACAATTTTTTAATAATGCAAATGTTAAACAATAATGAGCAACAATAAGATAGTATATGTCCCTTATGCCATAACGTTTTTTTTTTTTATTCTTGAAACAAAAACAAAACAATTATTAATGAATATAATATGTCTTGATTATTAAGAACAGGTACTTTTTTGCCAATTCATTCTTTTGCCAACAGAATGGTAAATAATATAAAAATTTTGCTCAGAAACATATATATGCTGGTAATGCTCCTCACCTCACAAAATAAGACAAAGGTATGCCAAATATTTAATGTTGTTTTCAAATTTTTATTTAAAATGACTTGTCTAACCGGGTGGAATGGAGCATAACAGGGTGGAACACCAGTGTTAACAGGTTCTAACAGCTTCCCGTAATTGTCCTGCATGGTTTGCCATTTATACTGTGTGGATCTGCACCTACATAATATTCTTTCAAAACAATACAAAACATAGCTATGTGGGTATAACTACAATCAAATTCAACATTTATCAGGCTTTAAAAATAACTTTTAATTTAAGTGAGCTTAAAATAATCTTCACATAAATCCATTATAACAATGTCATATTTATATGGCCATCCTACCTGTCTAACAGGTGCACTCTTAAGAAAATAAAAGATTGGGGTTCTTTGGCTTGAAACAATAGCAGAATCCTGTTTGGTGCTAAATAGATTTTGGTGCTTTTTTATAAGTTTCCATAAAGAACCATGCTTTGAAAGTCCTATGTATGACCTGCTGGTATGAATACCTTTTTTATTAACAGTTTATTTTCAATAATCAGTATCTTTATATTATTAATACAATTTGAAAGTTACAATTTAAATATTTTTTAATAAAAGATTTTAAGAAATAAATAATTTACCTGTTAATAGTATGTTGGCAGTCTGTCTTGAGCTACAGAAAGCCAGAAATCAGGCTTTGATAGTTACAGATTTGAAAAACAAAAGGCAGGAAAAAAGTATAATGCAAAGAACCATCTCAGCATATGAACTACATGTAAAAAAACCTTTAAAGGACCAACTTTTATTTCAACAGAAATAAAGTGATCAAACACTTTACAGTATTAACTGCATAAATTATAAATTAAATATAGACTAGTCCATATAGCTACAATTATTGTTTTTATCTTTGTTCTTTGATTTGATACCTTTGTTGCTCTGATGCACATATCATTTTCTCACAACTCTTTAAGTTAACTTAAGATGTTATCTAACTCATTTTAGACTGCGCTTATGAGGATACCCAACAAAACAGGATTAAATATTGTTATATTTCCCTGCTCGCCCAAGCTCGGGTTGTCTACCAGAGACCTGGGAGCTTAATGGTTATGCACAGTATTTTATATATATAATATATAATATTATATACACTACGCTCAAAAGTTTTAGATCAGTAAGGTTTTTAATGTTTTTAAAAGAAGTCTCTTCTGCTCACCAAGGCTTCATTTATTTGATCAAATATACAGCAAAAACAGTAATAGTCTGAAACATTTTTACAATTTAAAATAACTGTTTTCTATTTTAATACATTTTAAAATGCATATTTCTGTTGGCAAATCTGAATTTTCAGCATCATTACTCCAGTCTTCAGTGTCACATGATCCTTCAGAAATCATTCTAATATGTTAATTTGCTGCTCAATAAACATTTATTATTATTATTATTATTATTATTATCAGTGTTGAAAACAGTTTTTTACAATTAGGGTAAACATATCTATTAAACTCACGTACCCATTAAGCACACTTTCATTTTTCAGATCAGATTATAAAAAGAAAAAATTATTTCAAGATTCAAGATTTTATTCGTCACATACACAATTATACAGAGTATAACCAGCAGTGAAATGTAGGTCAGGTCCGCTCCAAGGACAGTGCAATTATATAGAATACAAATATTAAGAAAAAGAAAAGTAGAAAAAATAAGAGGAATAAAATAAAATAAGAGATAAAAAAATATAAATATAAATGTGCAGGTCAGTACAGGTCAGTATGTTGTTGACTTAAATAGTACTAAGAGGAATGTACAAAAAGAATGCAAAAAGTTGTCCAGGGTATTTAAATAGCAATATGATAGAGAAAAATTATGAATAGCTATTGATATAGTGGTATATACATGGAATCATGTGATGTTATGACACGGAGTTAGAGTTTAGGAGCCTGATGGCCTGGGGGAAGAAGCTCCTCCTAAGTCTCTCAGTCTTTGCCATCAGGCTACGGAAGCACTTACCAGATGGAAGCAAAGTGAATAGACGGTTAGCAGGGTGATTTGAGTCCTTGATGATTTTGACAGCTCTATTTTTGCAGCGTTTGAGGTAGATGTCCTGCAGAGAGGGGAGAGCAGACCCTGAGATGCGCTCAGCTAAGCGCACAACTCTCTGTAGTGCTTTGCAGTCCTGATTGGAGCTGTTTCCATACCACACTGAGATGCACTGAGTCAATACACTTTCTATGGTCCCTGAATAGAAAGTTTTCAGGATTGCTGGTGAGACCCTGAATTTCCTCAGCTGTTGCAGATGGTACAGTCTTTGCCTGGCTTTCTTAACCTGTGTTTGGATGTGTGTAGTCCAAGTCAGGTTCTCGGAGATGTTTACGCCGAGGTACTTGAAGCTGCTCACCCTCTCCACAGGGGTCCCACTGATCATAAGAGGAGTGTGGGGAGTGTATTTATTATCCTACTTGATGTCTTAACCAATTGATATGTGTGTTACTATATACCTCCTATAATTTCAAGTCAATCAGATCATTACACACTGAGATACGAGTCTCCATGTGTTCACACTGTCTGGTGGCCATTTTGAAAGCGGTCTAAAAACTTTCACCAAAAGAGGAGCCCCTTAAATGTGCATTTTTTTTAGATGTTTAAGCCTTTATTTTGGGTAAGTTTCACTACTTATTGTAAAATTTAAGATTTTAATGTTCAAACTTTTGCATATTATAACCAGTTAGCTGACTAGCTGTATAAGATTGTGTGCTATGCTAACATATTACTTTTACATCCATAATATTATAAATTGACAGTTTATTGTTGGTCTGCCGTTTTACAGTGCTCTAATTTTTAAAGATTTTATATTATTTTAAGGTGAGCTTAAAGGGTACACGTCTATGAAAATCACAACTTCAGTGTGACATCAATAAGAAAAAGCATAATTTCATAGATATAGTTAATAATAGTTTTTCATATTAAAATATGTATGAACTTAATACATGACCTACACTATTTATTAAGCAAAAATCCTGCCATTTTAATAAATATTATAGGAAATGTATTAAAAATTGTTGCTGCTCCAGTTAAGCTCAGTGTGCTATCTTTAAGCTCCTCCACATTGAACATCTATGTAAATGAACTTTAAGTTAAGTTAATCGATTTGCTATGGATTCTGTCGACTCTAATCTGCAGACTGGCTCTGATCTTTGGCAACTAGCATCATCTTCTTCAGACTGAAAATCAGGCCAAAAATCATGTAGTGTATTCCAGCCTTAAGAGACTATATAAGTTTACATTCATTTAAAAACGAGGCATCATAATGAGGCTAGTTTCTCATCCCCATTAATGAAATGTTTAATTGGTTTGTTTTATTTGATTTTTGAATGTGTTACTTAGCTGAACACAGACTAGTATAGATTCTGCAAGTTGACACTTCATTATGAATATATAACTGGTCAAATTTAATGCCTTGTTGCTTGATTTTAGTGTTCTGTTTTTTTTTTTTTTGTTTTTTTTGTGATTGACTTGTACCTTCAAAAAAATTATTTTTACAATTATTCTTTAAAGATTTTCCTAAAAATAAGCAATAATGTTTAATAAAATATGATGTGAGCTTAAAGGGGTGTGCTTAAAGGGTACAAAAATGTACCCATTAAGCACAGCCAGACCTTTTGAATTTAATGATGATCTTAATTTAAAGGCTTTTGTCATTTGAAATGAAATTAAATATTTTTGTGCGAGATTAATATTTTATTTAACATAACTTTTTGTATTGAAACCAATATCTTGTGCAGTAAAATGTCTCAATGTAGATTTTGGTGAGCTTAATAGGTATGTTTACCCTATTTTTTCAGGATTATTTGATGAATATAAAGTTCAAAAGACCAGCATTTATCTGAAATAAAAAGCGTAACATTGTAACAAGTTTGTAACATTATCGCTACCATTCAAAGGTTTTGAGGTCAGTAAGAATTTCTTTCTTTCTTTCTTTGGAAAGAAATTAATACTTTTATTCAGCGAGGATGCAGTAAAGTGATCATAAGTGACAGTATAGACATTTATAATGTTGCAAAAGCTTTCATTTCATTTTGGAAACAGCATCTATATAGTTTTTACCTGATCTCAGATCACTTTAATCAATTTGTAGACATTTTTAACAAGACATTTGTGTAATTAAAATAATGAGAAATAGGTAATAGTCTCTTACTGGCCTCTATATAGCTGTTCTTAAAACAAACAAAGCAAGCCAGCAAATTAATATAAAATATTTTTAAAACCACATATCATACAGACACTTCATATTTAATGGTATTTTATTATTTTTATTGCATTTAACATAGTATACTTTCAATAACACATTTGCAATGGGCTTTAAAAGCTGTTTTTAGGCATATTTTAGCCTGAGTTTTTGTTGCATTTACACACTTTTGACCAGCAGGCGTCACCAGAGAGGGGTGTTTCGAGCGCTTCGAAACAATGAATCAATTGATTCGAATCTTTGAAAAGCTTCGTTTCTGCTCCACTCCAAAAAGCCTAAGTCTACGCAGAAAATATAATCTTTGCTGCATACGAGAACAAATTGTGTACACATGGATTTCACATGAAGTTTATTATCTATATGGATATCAAGATACTTGCTTAATTGATGTTTCATGTATAAACACTGGTATGTGTGTGTGGTCACTTTGATCTAGGGTCAAAAATCATCCCCTCTGTCTTTTTTTTTTTTTTTTTGTATTTAGAATGAGATGATTTATTTTAGATCACACCACTCTACAAACCTTGATACCTCTGAGAAGTAAACTGACAAATCAGCACAACTTGAACACTCGTTGTTGGTATACAATGTAAAAATGATAGGAGAACTAACACATCCCTGTGGAACACCTATGCTAATACTTTTCAGCTCTGTTAAAGTGTGATTGACTCTGACCTCTTGGGTCCGATTAGTCAAAAATGAAAGATACCACCTAATTAAAAAAGGAGTCACATTCAGTGCCTTCAATTTCTGAATTAAAAGGTGGGGCCTTAATTGTATTAAAAGCAGAGCTAAAATCAACAAATAGCAGCCGTGCATACGCTTTTGAATTTTCCAGGTATTTAGTAATAAAGTAAGTGACAGTGTCGACAGCATCTTCTGTACTACAGCCCTGTCTATATGCAAATTACAGTGGGTCAAGAACACTGATGACTTCTGTCTTTAAAATAAACACCATATACTTCTCAAAACTTTTCATTACAGAGGATGTCAAAGCTACTGGTTTCTTTGGTATTGGAACAAATATTGATTTTTTTATTTTTTTTCTTCCAGAGCTCAGGTAATGAGTCCACAGATTGCTGAAAAATAGGACACCATGCCACAATAAGTTCCTCAGCACAATATTTAAAAAATAAAGCATATATACTATCAGGACCTGTGGACTTTTTGGTACACAGTCAACTGAGGATTAAACAGATTTTCTGTGTATCAACAATGATCCTATCCTGTATTACAAGTGACTCCAAAGCTTCTCTACATTCCAGTGCACACTCCTGTGTATCAAACCTGAGGTAAAAGTCATTTCATTCATTTGCTTTCCGCAGATCATCATTAGAAATAAGACAGTTCCTGTCTTCACATTAGTTGGCTTTAAGGGTGTCCCATAATTTCTTAGAATTTGTAGAAATAAAACTGTTCTAAAATATATTTCTGTCTTTTCCTGGCATTTCTTTGCAAACAGTTTAATTCCTTCTGGATCCAGAAGTTGAGTTTCTGAATGCTATTCTATTTGTGAACAACTACATTAAACAGCAGCAAAATTTCAAGACATAACAATGAGAGTGGATGTGCAAAAGAAAAAACTAAAGAAAAAAGAAAACATACTGGCAGAGAATAAATGTAACCTAAAGGGGTGTGAGTCAGGAGCTGCAGAGCTGTAACATTTATTTTTATTCCGGTAGACGTGTTATTTGATCATCGCTTTGGGGCCATATTTCCATACACATGCTCATCCTTTGATTTCTGCAAGGAAAAACATAGTCAATCAAAAGAAACAGTAAAAAATAAATAAATATATATATACATATATATATTAGAATTTTGCTTCAGATTCACTCAGAGTGAATATGCAGGCTTTACAAGACCTTAACTGTCACCGTCCCGTATACGGGACACCTAACTTTACTTCAATATATTACCATTAAATCCTAATCTAATCATGACAAACTATATATCATTGGAAAGGTCCAAGACTCCTAAATAGATATTTCACCACTGTTTGTTATAAAAAATTATGTAGGAGCAGTAATAGATTAATTTATGACAAGAGCGCACCTCAAAACATATACACCATAATAGGAGCTCTGACCTTTGACACAAAAATTCTATTCGTTTCCTTTTTTTCCTATCACATGTTTTAGTAATCATCATATATTATATATCATTTGAAAGCTTAAAATCTCAAAATTCATCCTGTGAAAACCGTTTTGAAATCGGATATTGCGTCACCATAGAAATGGTACTTTAAAATATTTTAGCGGGCTCCCTCCCCTTAGTGCAGTGCTTCTCAAAGTCCGGACTCCGGTCCGGATCCGGACCCGGAGGGAATTCAATCCGGACCCGCTTCTATTTCATATTTCAAGAACACTAATTATATTTCCTACTTTGATAAACGCACGTTAAACTTGTAAATCATTTGTTTATTTATTCTTATTTTTTTATGTCTTTTGGAGAAGGTCCGAAATTGCAGGCGAGATATTGAATCTTTTCCTTCATGACATTTGTTGTCATCATGACATCCAGTGAGCGTATGACGTTTGACGTAATCGGGCGACATTTCACCGCTAATATTTTTATTTTTTTGTTTTATTTTGCTATCACTTATATTATGGCAATTTGTCTTATAGCAGTGCCCAGTGTATACATTTATTTGTGGCAGCTTGTCACAATATCAAAACTGACCGCTACAAATAAATTTTCCAAAAGGCTTATACTTCGTTGAATAAACTGAGCACTGCGCGTTTCAAAAATAAAATGCTGTGCGGGTGTTTTTATATGAATGTATCTTTTAAAAGAACCGTCCGTTTTCTTCAGAAAAGCTTTGATGTCAAAGCTTTTTGGTTTTTCATTTGGTCTTTCCTGTAATGGCTGATAAAGTAGCGCTTATTTGCTTACAGTCGTTACCGGGGAAACAGCTATATATCACGCTCCAACAGCGCCTCCTGCTGGCAGAGAATCAACTTGCATTTGCTAGTCTGCAGGAAACACTGGTGTCTGTCAGCAAACATAAACAAAAAAGCATGCTTCAGAACTGTTTTGAGCCATGTATTATTACTATGAATTAGGCTACTACTACTACTACTATTACTATCTTGTGCCCTGCAATAACCATTTACGCAAACTCTCTTTTGATATAAAGGGAAAAAAAGAGAAAATCGGCCCAAAAAATCAGCATCATGTATCGGCCATAGGCTGCCCTGATTTCTAAATATCGGCATTGGCCAGAGAAAAAACATTATGTGTCGACTTCTACTGCTGACACTTAAATTAATTGTTTTGCCACTTTTGCACTTATTAAAGTATTTTGAATGCGAAGGGAACCTTTTTTTTTTTTAAATGAGTGTTTATTTGTTATATGTTATGTATGTTTATTAAAAACACGTTTTGTAATAGCCAATTGTTCCGGACCTTTGACACTGATGAAAATTCAGATTTGGACCTTTGAATGTAGACTTTGAGAACCCCTGCCTTAGTGGGAGGTGTCATATTCCAAATGTATTACGGTCTTATAGAATCAAAACTTTTTATAATCTTGGCAAAAGAGATATCATCGGAAAGGTCTGAGTCTCAAGATTCCATATTTGGTGGTTATTTTGTGATAAATTGATCCATTTGTTACAGAAAAGTGCATAAAAAAAACTTCAATGGGGTTTGAATGGCACCCGGTGGCTGTTTGTGGTATAACGCCTAAACAAAATTGCATAGTAACCTCAATTGTTTTTATATCAACTTCAAATTTGGAACACAACATATTTAGACATATGGCTTTAATTTTATGCAAAATTTGGATTAAAATATATTTTGTAAAATATTTATTTGATATAATATATAATAATAATAGTATCGTACATGTTATTTACAGTAAATTTAAACTTTTATAACTTTTTTTTACTTTCGTTTTTTGAAATTATTTCACTTCTGCAATAATCTGCTGATTGTCTTCTTTAAAAGGTCTGTATTCAAAAGCATTCATGAATTATTACAATTTAACTTTAAATAGTGCACTTTCAAAACGTTTTCAAAAAGGGGGGGGGGGGGGGGGGGGGGTGACAGTTAAGGGGAGCTTCTGTAAAATAATTTCATAAAAATGTCTACTCAATAAAAAAGCTTAGAAAAATATAATAAAAAAAAATAATCATCCAATGCATGAACATCAATTTATAAGAACTATACTGTACAAAAGAGTAACAGACTAACTGACTGCAACAACTTCTTACCTTTTTTCGTGATGTTGATTTACACAGAGCTGAATGAGTCCTGTCTTTCCTTTTTGTCTGACCTGCATTAGCAATGAAATAACACATACATGTTAAAACAACCAAGTTGTCAATATTATATTGAAATTTGTGACTTATAAAATATAAATATTTCATTGTATTCATTAATTTTATAATCTCCTAAGCTTTTTATTTTATTTTTTTACATTTCTTGCAGATGCAGAAGATCACAAATACAGTGACAATCAACAGAGATCCAGCAGCAGCAGCAGAAATCAGTACTATCAGAGATACAGAGTCTGGAGGAACTGATGGAGAGTAAAAGAGAGACAGTCATGAATGTAAGTAACTGAATCGGTCTGATCTCTACAACAAAAGACAGAGATCAGCTAAATGAATGAGCATTAATATCAGCGTTGCTGTACCTGAACATGTGTGACAGAGTTGAGTGATGTCCAGATGTTGAGTCTGGTTGGTGATGGGATTGTTGAGCACACAGCTGTAGGTGTTTTTATCCTGATATTCCACCTCCAGAGGTAGAGAGAGACTGATGCTGAGATCAGACACACTGATGCTGGACAATAAACTGTTTCCTTTGTACCAGGAGAGAGTCACATGACTCACATTCACCACTGAACACAACAATGAACAAGATGATGATGATGATGATGATGAAGAGCAGTTTGAAAAGTTGCTGCTGATGACAGGAACAGACAGACGAGCTGAAAGCATGAGAGAATAAAGAAAAATACTGATAAATCTAAACAACAATCCTATTTCCAGCTCTTATTTTTCTATAAATCTCAAACAACAAAATCACTTAGGGTCAAAGACATTTAGGTGTCACCGTTAAAATACATTTACAAAAATGATTTTATATACATACACTGTAAAAAAAAAAAAAAAAAAAAAAGTTAAAAAAAAAAAAAAAAAACCTTAAAAAGTTAAAAAAAAAAAATTAAGGCAACCAGCTTCAGCAGATTTTTTTGTTTTCTCAACTTATTTTTTCTGAAATTTCTCAACTTTTTGTTTTATCTGCTGAGACTGGTTGCTTAAACTTTTAAGTTTGCCCAACATTTTTTTTTTTTTTTTTTTACAGTATAGAAAGCACATTAAATTCAAGCAATGTGTCTATGTTTCAAATACATTTTAGGAAATGTTGGTAAACGTAAAAGTATCGTCAAGTTATGTTTAGACTTTATTTTATTCATAAATTGAAAAACCCCATTATAAAACCCCATAGGAAAATCTCAAAGGAACCTTCGGCGAATTACACTCGCTTCGGACGTCACAGTTCTCCCACTCTATACATGACCATGCTGAAAGTCATCAACAACTTCTGTTTCACACGGACTTTAAGGAGTTTTAAAAGCACGACGCTTTAAATGTACGGAACGGAATTTGGCACAATGGCCATTTTATTAAAATTGAAACTGAAACTAAAATTTGATTCACCGCAATACTACTGCTAGCACAATTAGCAATTTAAACTGTTTTCAAATACATCACCATGCAGTGAAGGCATCATATTGGAGACGTGTGATATAATTTGGCCATCTAGTAGGCAACAATTGCTGTAGTTTTAACATTTTTACGAAGACGTGATTCACTTGAAAAGTAAATCATTGACGTCTTCAAGATCGTTTACGATATAAAATCATCAGACTGTCCATCCTTAATCAACATTATGCCTTTAATAAAACAAGCTATGTCAATGTTTGGACTACTCACCATAGACAGAAACACTGAATATTTTTGATGATTTTTTCGCTCCAGCTATCTCTAGTTGATAGAGTCCAGCATGCTGAGTTGTGATGTTAGTGATGGTCAGAGATCCAGTCTGATAGTCCAGTTTCAGTCTGTCTCTGAATCTCCCATCAGGAACATCAGATGTGGAGAAGATTTGCTTATTTTTCTTCATTTTAGCTATTTGAGACTTTTCAGCTCCAAATTTCCACAGTATATCATCATCCGCACGTATTTCAGTAACACCAGTGTGTAAAGTAACAGAATCTCCTTCCGTCACTGACACTGACTCACCGAACACACCTGAAGAACAAACAGCTTTTAAGTTTGTGATGGTTTACAAAGCCTGAAATCAGCTCTCATTTGTGACTAAGTGTAAATTGAAGAAAAAACAAACAAAAAAACATTCAGAACGGCCATAAAAACACAAAGCAAATAAAAGGTGAAATATGAACATGATTTTAATTGAGTCGTTGCATTTCATTAGCCCGCCTTTCAGTGTGCAGTCTCACAGCTCTCTTTCGCACACTTTTTATTATTCTTTACAGGATTGCTTTCACTCTACATCCGTATCTCTCATTGAAACATTTTCTGAGCAGTTTTCTGAGGCTTCCAATCACCTAACTCAAATCTGATCACTTACCATAATGTCTCAGGTTTTTAATTGTATTGCTTCCACTCTGTAAATATGTCTATAAACATGACATAAATATTAGAAGAAAATCAGAAATATCAAAATGTTAGAAGAAAACAGTAAATATTGAATTGAGGGTGGGGGTTTATATGAATGTATCTCTGAAGGGAACTGATTGTTTGCTTGTTAAACGCTTCAATGGCATTTCCTTTTCATCTTATGTGCATATAATACCTATTAAAGCAGCATTGCTTTGTTTACAGTGGTAAGCAAGGAATCGCTGTATGAAGTCCCATTAACTACCATGAAGAAGATGCAGCCTTCACTTCAAGGGGTCCTTGAACTACATCTCACTAGTCTAACCAAGGAATACAAGTGTTCTAAAGTAAGACTACAGATGACACTGAAGGATTCCAGA
Source organism: Barbus barbus (assembly GCF_936440315.1). Lineage (NCBI taxonomy): Eukaryota > Metazoa > Chordata > Actinopteri > Cypriniformes > Cyprinidae > Barbus > Barbus barbus. The sequence continues at coordinate 6,909,603 of NC_136737.1, read as the reverse complement.
GACAAGACCATCAGTACTGCTGTATCTCCCCTGGTAACTGGGTGGACACCATTCGATGCAGTGCAGCAAGCTATATCAGCCCTGAAGCACAAAGATACTGTGGGGCAGGTCCAGCAGGGAAGAGGAGGTTTTGGCTTGAAAGCAAGTGAACAAATCTGGTGAAAGGCTACAACATCAGACCAGAGAACACTGGTGGTCGAGGAGGTGCGCTGACAGGAGGTTGAGAGAGGAGAGAAAGATACCTCTCTTGTTAAGCAGGGGAAATATATGGATGCAGTTGGAGGGAGATATGGAAAATGCAAGCTAATAAGAGTAGCTTTATCATCAGGGCAACTTATGAATTGCTTCCAACATCAATGATCGCCAACAGTGGTACTTTGAGGATCCAACCCATGCCCTCCGCCCAACTCCAACAACTCTCAAACACATCGTGACAGGCTGCAAGACCAGCCTCACGCAAGGGAGATACATCTGGAGACATAGTCAGATCCTCAAGATCTTTGCATCAGCTTTGGAGAGCAAGCGTAGCATGACCAATTCCTAGCCACCCGAAGGCAACATTATTTGTCAGAAAACGGCAGAAAACACCCAAAAATCCTTCCACCAAATCATGACAACCATGCCTGGCCTGTGACTGGAAAATGCTAGCAGACATTCGCCAACAGCTAATCTTTCTACATGAGAGTGCCCTCACCAACCTAAGGCCAGACTTGATACTCTGGCTCCCCTCACTTAAGATTATTTATATCATAGAGTTAACACTTTGTTGCTGCTGCATGTTTTGAGTTTGAGCTCCATCAATTTAATTCTTTATCGTCTATTTTCTATCTTAAAATCAATTTTATACACTATCATTTTCGATTCTATAATGTGTGAATATATCCCCTATTGCATTCTACAACTAAACCAATCAGAGCAGCTTGTTATCACTAGTTTTATTTTGATTTCCCGAGTCTGCTATTAGCTTATAGCCCGTTAGCATCGCCAGCGCGGCTGCCGCTAATCTCGCTTACATTTCTAATACTCTATTCACACACATTACCATTGTTTAACTGTTACTTGCTTAAATGGCAGATTTGTGTCTACCTTTGAGTGCAGGTGAGGACATGTTCGAGCTGCATTCGGTGCAGCTGGAGGCCGTGGAGAAGCAGATCCATGACCTGTTGGAGAAGCAGGCCCAGCTGAGAGAGCAGAGAGCCACGCTGGAAACATCCCGGGGTACCACTCACAAGTCTGGGGTAAGTATGCACTCCCACCACCTCTACTCCGTATGTTTCTCTGCACAGGTCCTGTGCACCCAGGACGCGACCTTTCCAGATGTCAGCAGCGGAAGACACGAGCCAGGCCCTGACGTCATCATGTCAGGACCGCTTCCCACGCATCAACAAGGACACAAAAGGCTCAGTAGACTTTTTGCTTTAAACGAATGGTTATTGTCATGGTGTAAAGAACAGAAACTGCTCTTTGTTAACAATTGGAAGCTTTTCTGGGAGCGTGCTAGGCTTTTTCGTGCTGATGGCCTGAACCCCAGTAGAGTCGGAGTGGAACTCCTGTCGGACAACATCTCCAGGACGCTACACTCCATCTGACTAATAAGCCAACTCTCAAAATACTGCTATGATGACTTTTGTTCTACCCACTTAAAAGATAGAAGTACTTGCGTTGTCCAATCTATACAGACTGTGTCTGTTCCCCGAATAGCGAGGTCAAAATATAAATTTAATGCAGGATCTAGAAAACATCTGATCGTGATTAAACCAGAAAAATGCGAAATAAATGAACAAAAACAATTTTTAAAGCTTGGGCTCCTAAACACCAGATCACTCGCACCCAAAGCAGTTATTGTAAATTAAATAATAGTTTTGATGTACTCTGCTTTTTGACGGAAACCTGGCTTAAACCAAATTAGTATATTGGTCTAAATGAGTCTACTCCACCAAGATACTGTTATAAACATGAGCCCCGTCAGACTGGTCGTGGCGGCGGTGTTGCAACAATATATAGTGATATTCTCAATGTTACTCAGAAAACAGGATACAGGAGGTTTAACCTGTTACCCTGCGCCCCTATTTTTGAGCATTTTGTAAAAAACGATATAACCAAATAAAAATGTCTGTAGCTCTTGAACCCTAAGGTCTATATTTAAAAATCTGGTGTTGTTTGAAACTAGACACTTGATCCTTTGTTACTCTAGAGTCATAATAACTCAAAATTAGTATAGCAATAGAGTAAAACAAGGTAAAATATACATGAAATTGACTCGCGATATGTTTTAATGAAGCTCACTAAGGGAAAAATGGATGAGACTTTCATGCCAAAGGCCTGAAAACACCATAAAGATAAAGCTGAACATCTGACCATGTTTTGATTCAAATTTGAGGATGATACTCCCAAAAATGTAGTTTCTGTAAGCTTTTATTTAAAAAAAATCTAGGCGTCCTTTCAAAAAAGCCATTTGGAGACCCCAAATAGACACTTTGTAAACAAATGTCCAAATGAGTCAAAACTACATAATACATATATGTATATCAATTCAGAACTGCTCTGCCCACCAAAACACACAATAAAAAACTATTTCTGAACAGCATTTGTAGTGCTGACTCATTTAGTCATTTGGTTAGTCTACAAATGGCATTTTTGAAAAAAAACGCCTAAATATTTCCTGAAATAAAATATGAAATAATAATTTTTTTATAGGTAAAGACTTACAGAAAGTACATCTTTATGGTATTTCATTTCAAGAAAAGCTTTGGAAAAGTCATTTGGATATTTTATTTCAAGAAAAGTCTAGGAATCCTTTCAAAAATGCTATTTAGAGACTCCATAAGACACTGCATACTACATATGTATATCAATTCAGAACTGCTCTACCAATGAAACCACAAAAAAACACAAAACTATTTCAGAATTTGAACATAACTAAACAGTCTTTATTCTGAACAATTCCAATAATGAAAACAGTGAACCAAAACAGATTTGATCATTTTTGAACTAGTGAAAACACAAAACATGCAAAATACATTGTTTTTACAACATTTGTATTTTTTATTTATTTTATATGGTGAATATTATGAATATTACTATTTTACTAATATAGTAATAGATTACTATTACTAATATTACTAAATAATTAAAAAAAAAAACTATTTACAGTATTTACAGTGGAGGAAGACGCTCTAGCAGCCACTAAAATTGTTTTTTTTCTGACCATCTGGATTAACCAGACCTCTGAAAAGACAGGGAAGAGTGAGAGAAAAAGAGTGAGAAAGTGTGTAAGCAAAACAAATCAAACTTGCAACACTGTTTACATTTTGTACACACACACACACACACACGCGCGCACGCACACACACACAATAACCGGGACATACCCACAAACAAACACACCCACCCACCCACACGAACAAAACTCATGTAATCCCCTCATATTATCCCTCTCCGTTGTCATTTTTAGAATCTAAAACAGCTAACATGAAACAAAAGCTGCAAATACATGATAAAGACACATAAACATTCAAGAGGAGGGTGGAGACACTTACGTGCTAATGCTATCCACGCTTCCCAGCGATCTCAGCGCGTATTCGGCTACTAAATTAGCCATTTTTCTCCCCACGTCCTCCAAAACACCACCAAACGCCACAGAAACACTTCTCAAGTCGAAGATCCACGATGGAGAGATTCAGATGTGAGCTTTGGACAACATCTGTTCGCTGATAGCCAGTCTGTGTAGCGCCGCGACGCCATTATGTGTACGCTTCATGCGTAACCCGAGAGCGCACGAAAACACACGGACAATACGCCGAGCTATTCTCTAAACAATCTTACGTAAACTATTCAAACTGTCAATCACTTTAAACGTCCTTGTGGTTGGCTAACACTTCCATCCATCAAAACTGTGCTGGCGAGGCATTGGCTGGGTTCAAACACCCCTATTGTGATGTGTCCGGATTGACACCTCGCTGACCCATTCACGGACGCGCTTACTGTCCCGGGTTATAACAGCTCCTGCGATTGAAGGAGAGAGACGAGGGAGGGCTATTCTTACTCGGAAGAGACTATTCTGCTGGAAATAGATGGCGTTTCAAAGCTGGAATACGAATTATAATCGATATTTATTGGAAAATGGACGCTATCGATAACTATAACTCGAATCGCTTATGTAAACAAAGGAGGATCTATCGTGTTTTCCCCTATTTTTTCGTTGTTTTGGATTAAAAAGTGGATGCATTTTGAAGAGTGGACCCTTCTCTTGAAATGTATGCTGGTGTGTCTTGGAATAGTCTGAGCTGACCAGCGCTATTGGCGATCAAACGTGAGTACTGCGGTTCGCTTTGTTCATTTTAAATGGCCGGTCTTTCAGCATTTCTGTTAACCCTTTCCTCTCTGGTGTATTGATTTCAAAAACAAGCTCACATCGTTAATCTTGAGTGTTTTAGCTTTCAAATGATATATAGTTAATGATAATTGATTGAATATTGTTCTAAAACAAAGGTAATAAAAAGTCCGACCACGCCCGACCACGCCCTTCCGGCCCGCCCGCGGGCCGATGCGGGTTAACAGGTTAACTCATCTGAAATACTTCTGCTTAATGTTACCCTGTCAGATATGCAGAAGAAATCTCTCGTATCTCTTGCTCTGGCTACTGTGTATAGACCGCCAGGGCCATATACAGATTTCTTAAAATAATTGGCAGATTTCCACTCAGATCTATTGATTAATGTTGATAAAGTGCTAATTGTCTGAGATTTTAACATTCACGTTGATAATACAAATGATGTGTTAGGACTTACATTTACTGACCTCAAGCAAAACGTCACCGGGCCCACTCATTGTTTTAATCCTACGCTAGACTTAATTAAATTGCATGGAATTGATCTTACTGATATAGATATCATACCTCAAAGTGATGATGTTACTGATCATTTTCTTGTATTGTGCATGCTGCGTATTACTGATATTAATTATATGGCTCCGCGTTATCGTCCGGGCAGAACTATTGTTCCAGCCACCAAAGACAGATTCTCAAATAACCTGCCTGATTTATCTCAACTGCTCTGTGTAACCATAAATACACATGAACTAGACGAAATGACTAGCAACATGGGCACTATCTTCTCTATTACATTAGAAGCTGTTGCCCCCCCCCCCTCAAATTGAAAAAGGTTAGAGAAAAACGTACTGTGTCATGGTACAAGTTATACCCATTCTCTCAAGAAAGAAACTCATAATCTTGAGCACAAATGGACAAAAACTAACTTGGAAGTTTTTAGAATTGCGTGGAAAAACAGTATGTCCAGCTATAGACAGGCTCTAAAAGCTGCCAGGGCAGAGCATATCCGCAAACTCATAGATAATAACCAAAATAATCCAAGGTTTTTATTTAGCACAGTGCCTAGATTAACAAATAAACAGACACCACCCGATCTAAATATTCCCTCACAGTTTAATAATAAGTTATGAATTTATTCACTGATAAAATAGATAACATCTGAAATACAATAAAAAATGTAGATTCTACTGCGTCTAGTATTTCAGCTTCATTCACCGCACCCAAAGAAAAACTGCAGTGCTGTACAACTATAAGACAGGAAGAGCTAAATAAACTTATCAATGCATCTAAACCAACAACATGTTTATTAGATCCTGTACCCACTAAACTACTGAAAGAGTTGTTACCTGTAGCATAAGAACCGCTTCTCAATATTATTAACTCATCATTATCTTTAGGTCACATCCCAAAACCATTCAAGCTGGTGGTTATTATTAAGAAACCACAACTAGATTCTAGTGAACTGGCAAATTACAGACCCATTTCAAATCTTCCGTTTATGTCTAAAATTTTAGAAAAAGTTGTGTCTGCTCAATTGTGCTCCTTCTTGCAAAAAAAATATCTCTATGAAGAATTTTAGGTCAGGTTTCAGGCCTCACCATAGCACAGAAACTGCACTTGTTAAAATGACAAATGACTTGCTTCTTGCATCAGACCAAGGCTGCATCTCATTGCTACTATTACTTGATCTTAGTGCTGCATTCGACACTATAGACCAGGGCTGTCCAAACTCGGTCCTGGAGGGCCGGTGTCATGCAGAGTTTAGGTCCAACCCTAATTAAACACACCTGAAACAGCTAATCAAGCTCTCATTAGGCATACTATAGACTTCCATGCAGGTGTGTTGAGGCAAGTTGGAGCTAAACTCTGCAGGACACCTGCCGGTAGGTAGGATCTAAACCATCTTAAAGCCTGCCCTCGAATACCCGTATAGTTTTGTAATCGATCTATGAGTATGTCATGGTCTATAGCAGGGCTGTCCAAACTCAGTCCTGGAGGGCAGGTGTCCTGCAGAGTTTAGCTCCAACTTGCCTCAACACACCTGCATGGAAGTCTCTAGTATGCCTAGTGAGAGCTTGATTAGCTGTTTCAGGTGTGTTTAATTAGGGTTGGACCTAAACTCTGCATGACACCGGCCCTCCAGGACCGAGTTTGGACAGCCCTGCTATAGACCATGACATACTCATAGATCGATTACAAAACTATACGGGTATTCGAGGTCAGGCTTTAAGATGGTTTAGATCCTACCTGTCCGATCACTACCACTTTGTTTATTTAAATGGGGAGTCATCTCAATTATCACCAGTAAAGTATGGAGTACCACAAGGATCTGTCCAAGGTCCTCTGCTATTTTCAATATACATGTTGCCCCTTGGTAATATTATTAGAAAATACGGGATTAGTTTTCATTGTTATGCTGATGATACTCAGCTATAAATCTCAACAAGACCAGATGAAACTTCTAAACTATCTAAGCTAATAGATTGTGTTAAAACTGTAAAAGATTGGATGACCAATAATTTCCTCCTATTAAATTCAGATAAGAGAGAGTTATTAATTATTGGACCAAAAAACAGAACACAGAATCTCTTAGATTACCATTTGCAACTAGACGGATGTACTGTTACGTCCTCTTAATTCAAAAATCTGGGTGTTATATTAGACAGCAACTTGTCCTTTGAAAATCATGTTTCCCATGTTACTAATGGTTTGTTACTAATGGCCTTAAAAAAAGATTCTGAAGTTTGTGCTAAATAAATAATATCGCTGGTTCAAAACCACTCTACGATCGATATTTTTAGGTGCAGAACAATTGATCCGCCCACCCCTACAACACACTGCATTTAGAGTCAGGGGGTGTAAACTTTTCCACAGGATGGTCGGGGTATATTGCTCATACTTTGTCTAGAAATGTAAATATTTCATGTACTGTTGCTTACGAAGGGCAGTACTAAAAAATGATAACTTTAAACAAAATAACCAATCAGTTTCCACCGATTCAATTGTTTGAAAGTCTGGAAAAGATAATAATTCCTGCCATCTCACATTGTGACAGTCATCATGTTCAAAAGTTTACACCCCAGGGCTCTTAATATTATGTGTTGCCTTGAGCATCAGTGAATGTTTGCAGATTTGGATCATCTAGGTAAAAGCATGCATATCAAATACAAGAATCAAACATATGGAAACATTTGACCCAGTTCTTTGGTTTAAATTCAGTTATCAGATGTTCAAATGAGGTCTGGTACGTACTGAATCAAAAAAACAAAAGCTTATGATCCCTCTTTATTATTATTGTTATTATTTTAAATCAATCTTTTCATTGCAAGATAATGTGATAAGTTCTCGAAATGCCCCCCAGTCATGCAATTCTAGAATTGGGCCTGGCATAAAATTTTAAACGTGGCATGATGGAGAATTCACAATTTCCATTATTTTCCGTGATTTTTAACATCTGTCAAAGAATGCTACTGACATTAAGCCAAAAAAATATATATTTATAACTTACCAATCAGACGGCACCAGCACAAACAGAGCAAAACAAACACGTGAAACATTTTCTTCAATTGTTCAGTGAGAAGTGTGCAATAAGTTAATAACGTCTGGCATTTCACAATTGTGAGAACTTCTCAGCTCATTTTCAGAGTCAAACTGAAACCTGCTGTGGTTGTTTTTTTTTTGAGAGATGAAGTGTGTGTTCTTGTACATGCGTGTTTTGTCTGTAGGTGAAGGGTCTTCTTCTTCCAGTCCTGCTTTTATTGAACCGCACAGTTGTTTCCTTCACAAAACAGATTTACAGTGGAATAAGAAATAAGAAATAAAAGTCAAAAACAGTCAAATCGGTGTTAGCGGTTAAACTAGGCTCTTACCTGTCATGTGCTAAAATGCTAAATAATATACTAAATTAAATACCAGACCTTTTTTTTTTTTTACTGCTACTGTAGCTTTAAGCAGTTTTGATAAAACATAGCGTTCAAAAGCCATTAAGGCATTTTTAGGGCTGTGATGTTGAGCCTCTTTGTTGAGCACAATGTGAACACGACACGAGATAATGTGTGGAGCGCACCACAAAAACCAGCACGACAGATGCTCAACGAAGGCCCGACATTACAGCCCTAAAAATAATGGTAAGCAAGCGCTGCTTTGGTCACAGTTTGTATATCTGCAGTCCTAGTTTCAGTTTTCCTTTTTGAATGATGAATATAGACTTTTGATACCTGCTGATATAGATCGTTATTTTCTTACACGCAGGTGCATGCTGGTTGACAGTCAACTGTAGGCCTTATGGTGTGTTCAAGCAGAGCTTTGTACAACAACAATATGTTAACCGCTAGTTCTTTGATGTTGACCTGGTGCGTCATGGCCTTTAAACAACAGTATTCATAAGTACCTCTCTGTTTTAGAGTAGGGACTCCAAAAAACTAGTGCTGCAGAAAGTCGACTGTGGTGTTTCCTCAGGTTGTCTCGCTTGCTTGCTCGATTGATTATGTCTGTGTGTGTGTGTGGAGTGATATTTCTATAGCCATGCCATGATTAATGCAGTCAAAACATGTAAATACAACATCTACCAGCAGGTGCTTATGGGACAAAGGATTATGCTCTGTCTTTTTTTCTATGGTTTTGCATGAACATAAAAACTGCATGAACATTCACTACATCATCGCTCTACCTTCCATAGGGAGACTTCGATATCACTTTCACTTGAACTAGCAATAAAATCACATCGCCAATAAAGCAGAAGAACAGAGCACTTTTATGAATCTGAATCTGGGTTCATTTTCTGAAGGGAAAAGTGGTGAAAATTAAGCTTCTCTTTAATTTGCTCACCGTCTTTACTTGACAATGGTAAGACATTTATTTGTTACAATCTCTTTTCTGCTGTTGCACAGACATCTGCGAGATATTTGAGACCCGTGGGGGGCTTTACTGGTCAGAGGAAGTCTGAGCATTAAACATATGCAGCTGATTGTGTGAATGTGTGAATCAATGATGTCCTTCTGCTGTTTCATATGTGTTTTGAATCCAGGCATATTTCTCTACTCACAATCTTTGTGATATGTAGAAAAAAAAAAAAGTTTTCTCACTATTATATTTTGCTTGGCTGATGTTAACTGATTGTTCTTCAGGTGCATCTGGTGTTGGTACAGATAAAGTGTTGGTGTCACTGATGGAGGGAGATTCAGTCATTTTCCACACTGGTGTTAAAACAAACAAACAAAATTATTTTACATGGTTACATGGTAATTGTAAGCACTTCATACTGATATCTGAGACCCTGGGTTGTATTTTAAGGTCTGTTATTACTAAAATGTAAACAGCTATTGACTATTTATAGATGTAACTCTCACCCAAAATTGTATTGCTTTTTTATGGAAACTCCCCCTAGATATACTTACCATTTGAGCCGTTCAGCGGGAGAGGGCTACATAATGAATGTTTAAATGCAGTTTATACGTTTAAAGTATTGTTAATGTATTTCTTGATTTTTTTTACAGTGATATTTAAAGTTATTTTCTTTACCTGTATATTAATTTATATACAGTATATAGACAATCTTTGCAAATAAATCTACATATAAATGCAGGATTTACTCTTGGAATTGCAATTGGCATAGTGAAAACTAGAATGAAACAAAAATATAGACTGGATTAATAGAACGATATTAGTATCTGTCAGACAGTCACAATCACCGCCGCCAACGGCTATGACCAGATCATAATCACCTGAGTTCTAATCACCCGCACCTGCAATACCTCATCAGCACTCCTATTAGTACCCCTCTCTCTCTGACACTCATCATCTGGCCTATGGTTCACTACCCCGAACAGTAACCTGACTCCATACGCACATACCTGTGTATACTTACCTTATAGACAGTGTTGCCAATTTAGCTATTTTGTAGCTAGATTTAGCGACTTCCCCACCCCTTTTTAGGACTTTTTTTCAAAAGTTTAGGGACGAATATAGCAACTTCTTGGACAAACATTATCTAAGCTCTCATCTTGCCCACTGATCTCTATTCATCTTTTTATAGATCAGTGAATTTGGCATTATGATGTCATCTAGTGACATTTAGCTACCAGTTTTAGCTACTTTCAATTGAAAGCAGTTGGCAACACTGCTTATAGACTCTCCAGCGATTCTCCAGCGTTGACTCCTGTTTCCAAGACTCTCCAGCGACTCTCCTGAGCTCACGATTTCCATTGCTCTGTGGAAGAAACGCATATTGCCATTTCAGATGAAGTTGACAGTGTATAATAATCACTGACCAGCTTCTATTATTATCTGTTTAAATACCAAAAAAGATCCTCCAGCAGCTGTTGGTTTGTGTTTCAGGTGTTTCTGCTGCTGAATGAAATTGATTGAGACGTTATAGACTTTACATTTCACTTTACAATCTAGTCAAGCAAATAACACAAGATATTTAAAGACGTGGAACTTCAATGACATTCTCATCACTGAAATCATTGGACATCAGAATACAATCTGTACAGATGATCAGTGTAAAGAGAGATTTAGAGATAGACTGAAGATGAATCAGGAGACTGGATCTCTGACCATCACAAACATCAACATCACAGACTCAGGACTTTATGAACTAAAGATCATCATCAGTATCAGCAGTTTTTGTATCACCAGACTGAGGAGATTCAATGTCACTGTCTTTTGTGAGTATAGAATTCAGTCATTCAATGCGTTTTCCTTTGAGGAATCTTGTGAACATTGTTTCCTGTCCACTCTCAGACCTGTGATGTTGTTTTAACTGCTATTGCTAAAAACAACAGTTGCTGCCATTTATTGGTATCATGACCAAATTAGAAAGTTGTAAATATCAGTCCAAAATATTCTTAAATACTGGATGGATTATCATTCACTCTGTAGTAATAATGACTGACTGTCTCCAGTTCCTGCAGTAGGAATATGTGTTACTGTTGTTTTTCTGCTGATGGTTGCAGCTGTAGCTGCTGGTGTGATTTACTGTCGCCACATGAAATATAAACCACAAATAAAGAAAATGTAAGTATTACATACAACTGATTTAACAAGATATATGACTTACTGTTCATCAGTCCTCCTCATTACTTTTACCATTTGTGAATCTGTGTTTTCTTACAGAAGAATTATGTTAATTTGCCACTGATTCCGACTTGGTATGACGTTAAATCAGAATGTGGATGAGGATGCCATTAAAACAATGTAATGTCATTTATAATTTGAATAATTTCATTGACAAAGACACTAAAGAAAATTAGGAAATGATGGAGAAGAGCTAAACTGTACATTTGGAGAAATTAATTACTTATTTATAGCTGTTTTGAGTATTAATGTCAAATATTGTGTTTCTTGAACTCTTGGCAGAATACATAGGCATTCTCCTTTCAGTGTTCCTTACTTTTACATCAGCCATGGGAAAAAGTGTTGAAGTAAAACCAACAGAAGCACACTATTTTATGAATTTGAAATACCTTTGCATGTTTCTGTGATATTATTAAAAACATGACTCACTCATGACAGGTGGAGTCTGTGTTTCTAAAATGTGTGTGTGTGCGTGCGTGCATGTGTGTGTGTGTGTGTGTGCTATCAGAAATAACTAAGCTAATATTGAATCAGCGAGTTATAAATTATTTCAATACTGATGAACTGCTTTCAGTATGCTTTACTTGTTACATCCTGTGACATTGTGTGATGATCTGTTGACAACTAGTTTTTTGCTGTCTTTGCCATGTCCCTCTATATTGTTCTGGTTTCCTTTCTACTGCTGAGGGTATAAGGGGAAATTTCAGACACAGATAATATTAATAGAGGCCAACTGAAACAAAATTCACAGAGGCCTTTGAGAAATTTGAAAGAACTTGGCCACCTGGGGGCGCCAATGTGTTTTTTTCAGGTGTGTAAAATGATTGCATATTACACCTTTTTCCACCACACATGCACACTGTATTAATATCATATGATAAATATCCTCATTCTCAACAACTTCGCCTCTAGGATCACTGCTGACAATAGAAACATTTATTAAATCTTGGAGATTATTTATAGTCCTAGGTTGTCAACTCATCCTCATTCAAAAGCCTGCAGCACAGTTCTCTGGAGTCTTTAGGTCAATAATTATAAAGAAATTGTTGAACTTTGACGTTTGAACAGTTAGAAGTGTACCCAAAAGCTATCATTCCAAAGTGAAAACTCGAAATTAGGTTTTTTACATTTTTACGGAGATCAGACCATAGGTGGCGCTATAACTGTTAAAATAAAACATTGTATATCTACATAGAAGGTATGTGTTCTATGTAGATATCAGAGGACAATTTAAAATATTGTATCAATGCATTCTTAAATGTTTTTTTCCTGGTCTGACCGATTAGTACAGCCAAAACATGACAATAATTGACCATTTTCAGCAGCAATAATCACCAAAATATGCAAGTTTTGTTCGTTTCAGTGGCATTGTTTACGTTCAGTGCCTCCAATATGGCTGTTCAAAAAGGTAATCAATCACTGCTTTGGTTATGGTTTGTATATCAGCAGTCTAGTTTTGGCTTTGCTGTTTGAATGACAAAAATAGACTATTGATGCCATTTATAAAGTGTAGCAGATTCCTGAGTACCAATTTTTGAGGCATCTTTTTCTGGACTGACTGTTATTTTAGTTGACTTGAAGGTGACTTGTGGAGGCTTTTCTCAACAGTTAAAAGTAGGCACCAAAGCTGTTTGAGTTTGTCTACCCAGGCCACGTCAAAGTAAACATTATAAACGGATTGTCTTTCTGAACGGGTACATGATAATGCTGTAGCGAAGCATCCATTGTCCATGTTTCATTATAATGCTAAATTTTCTTTGATGTGTTTTTAACCTGTTTAATCTTTAAAGGTTTAAATACAGAGAATTTTGTCTTTCACTTTTATAACCACATCTGAATGTCTTTTAACATGCCAGACAGCCATGGTCCCATAGTGACTGAACAACCTCTGGCTCTGCCTTCTGCAGTAACCACACCCCAAACTCATGCTATCGGTTATATAAAGTGATTGACAGGTCTGAACGGACGGTCACAATGATTTGATGGTGTCTGGGAGGCTCAATGTTGGGGACAGAGAAACCCATAATAGTACAGACTTAAGGTACTGAATTAAGACTGTACTTCCGATACTGATAATATCACATATTTCTTTATGACTTACTATTCTGAAGTTTTTCTGGTCTGAAGTTTTCACTTGCAATGCAGTATGCTTTTTTTTGTGCAGCCCTAGATGTGTTTTTATATGCTGTACTACAACCATTATACTGCACAGTCGCTTCTCTTCTCTTATTTGCATTTTCTGGTTGCGCTGCAGGTGGTGTTTGTTTAGTGTGTTCTCTCTTTGTGTGTTTTCAGGGTGGAGTCCTGCTGCAGGGGCTGTGGGTTACATGTGATGAATTGACTAATAAAAAGGTCTTTGAGACCTCTTCAACACCAGGAGTTATCTTTGTCATGTACTGGGACATGCAACATTTTATTTATTTTTAATTAATTTCATTTGTATTTGTTATATATAGCAGCTTTAATTCATATTTAGTTCATTAGTTAGTTTTGTGTGTGTGTGTGTGTGAAGGGATATTTCCATAACATGGCATTAATAAAGAAAGAAAGGAAGGGACTTTTTTTTGTAGTCAGGGTGTGTAGCTACAACATAATGGACAGAAGAACATGCTGTTTTTCCCCCCTCTGGATTCAGATCATGTTTTTTTCCTTTATTCTTCACTTGAGCTCTGCCTTCCTAAACAATTGGCGTAAAGGTCATTCAGCCAATCTCAGTTTAATGTAATCATGATTTTTATTTCCACAAGACTACTCTCACATTTTAAAACCTCTTTGCTAAACGGGTGTCTTAAAATTATTTAAAATAATAGAATCCAGACTGACTGTTAGGAGCAAGCAATGTAATATACTAAAGCCATAATTACGTGGGCTATTTTGCAAACAGAAGATCATGTTTGCATATGCATCAGAAAAAAAAAAGGCAGGGACGTCACGTGATCGCGCTGCTACTTTGAACCACCTAGTTAAAGAACGGCATCGGGGTGAAAATGAAGCTTCTCTTTAATTTGCTCCCAGGTATCTTGTTTTTACTCGACAATGGTGAGAACTTTTTTTTTTTGTTGTTACAATCTCTTTTCCAGCTTTACACCGATTTCCGTGACTGTAGGCGCTGTAGTGAGGCTATGATAAGGTTATACACCTGTTAACGATCAAAACGAACCCAGTGGAGTGAAAATGCATCTCAATAAGGTCAAGCTATTTGGTATAAAAAAGTTGATGTAGTCAGTAAAGGTTGGTGTATTTTGAATCAGTGAATAAACTGATCAAATGTAGCTCGAATGTAAAGCGAGTTGTTATAAACAATTCTGCTGTTTTAGAGAGCAGCCGTTTATGTTGTTTCATTTTTTTCTTTTATATTAATTTATTTTTAATTAATTCATTTGCTTATTATAATTTATCATTATTAATAATCAGTTATTATTCAATTTAGTCATATAATCTTTTGAACCATTTATATATTAATTTCATTGATTCATTTATTGGTTTTATTATATAATTTTTTCCATTGTTGTTTAGTCTTATGATGTGTGGTTTCAAGGGATGTTTGTGTTCATGAATAAGAGATAAGAGGGAATGTTTATGGAAATGTAAGGTTTATAGGAAGCAGTAATTTTCCATTGCTTGTGGTTAAACAACACTTGCTGGATTTGTGCTGGTTGGAGGAAAGTCTGATCATTGAAACATAAGAAACTCAGTTTAATAAACTCTGCTTCTTTTGTAACAAATTCATCTCCTGCTTCTGCTCTTCTATGCTTTGCTCGGTTAACTTCTTGGCTGATAGTCGACAAGAAGACAAGACATACTGACTAGTTGTTCTGTCATCAGACAAAACGGTTATTTTCTGACAGGATCTGGCATCAGGAGTTGGATCTGATATTTCTGGTGTGGAATTGTTCAAGATCATCATTGTGTGATGAGTGAATATGTGAATCAATGATGTTCTTCCGTTGTTGATTTGCATGTGTTTTGAATCCAGGCATATTTCTCTACACGCAATCTTTGTGATGTATCGGGAAAAAAAAAAGTTTCCACAGCACTATTGTATATTTTGCTTGACTTATGCTAACTGTTTGTTCTTCAGGTGTGCCTGGTGTTGGATCAGATGTAGTCTCAGTGCCCGTGAACGATGGAGATTCAATCACTCTACACACTGGTGTTGAAACAAGCCAACAAGAAGATATTAAATGGTATTTTGAAGACACTCGTATTGCTCAAATCAGTGGAGATCTCATTCATACCTGTACAGATGTTAAGTGTGAAGATGGTGATGAGAGATTCAGAGACAGACTGAAGCTGGATAATCAGACTGGATCTCTGACCATCATGAACATCAGAACCACAGACTCTGGAGATTATGAACTGAAGGTCATCAGGAGCACCAGCAGCAGTGACAAAATCTTCAATGTTACTGTCAATGGTAAGTCATTAGTGCAGTTTATATACTTAAAGTATTGCTCATGTGTTTCTTGATTTTTCTTTTCCTGTATATTAATTTACACACAGTATTTTCACAATTCCAGGAGTGACAAAAGTCTGAAAATGGTTTGTGCAACTGCAGCGATGTTCACAAATCATTCATGTTGTGTATTATTTTTTTTGTTTTCCACATAAAGATCCTCCAGCAGCTATTGGTTTGTGTTTCAGGTGTTTCCGCTTCTAAACAAGATGAAATGCACAGGAAGTCAGTGGAAGAGGAAGAATCTGTCACTTTCAATCCTGGTGAAACAAAAAACCCAAATGATGTGATGTGGAATTTTAATGAGATTCTCCTTGCTGAAATCACTGGAGATCAGGGTAAGATCTGTACAGATGATCAATGTAAAGAGAGATTCAGAGACAGACTGAAGCTGGATCATCAGACTGGATCTCTGACCATCATGAACACCAGAACCACAGACTCTGGAGATTATCAACTACAGATGATCATCAGCGAAAGCAGTTTTAGTATCACCAGAGAGAAGAGGTTCAATCTCACTGTCACTGGTAAGTATAGAATTCAGTCATTAAATGCATTTTCCATTGAGGAACGTGTTGGGATGTGGACTTTTTTTTTAAAAAAAGGGAGCTTTGACTCGATAATGCTTTGACCAATGTTATTAACATGCAAAATGCATAATATCAGCCCGTTTTCCTTGCTGTTGCTAAAACAGATGCTGCCATTTCAATAGCATGCAACTGATGACCAAAGTAGAAAGATGTAAATGTCAGTCAAAGATATTGTGAAATACTGGATGGATTATCATTCATTCTCTTGTAATAATGACTGTCTGGCTTTAGCTGTTCCAGATTCAGGTCTGCCTTCAGCTGCTATAGCAGGAATTATTGGTGTTGTTGCTGTTCTGCTGGTGGTTCTGGCGGTAATTGCTGGTGTGATGCTCTGTCGTCACAGGAAATATAGCCAAGCACCACAGAATGTAAGTATTACAGCTAATTTACCAAAATAAATGAGATTTACTGTGTAAAAAAAAAAAAGTGGATACATTTTGAATATTATTATATAATTAGAATTCTGAGTGTAGCATAAATGTACACAATAAAAAGCTATTTGTTGTCCTTTATTTTTATTCTTAATTTTAATACCAGAGATACTCACTAAGGAGTGTCAAAACACTCAAAAATGCAATATTGTAATATATAGGGATATTGAAATCACATTACTTAGTTTATATTACTGGAATACAAAAAAATGACAATTTGATGCAGTATAAGATGTGTTAAATGTTTAGGGAAAGGAAACCTCTGTACAAACAACAGGAAAAACACAATTCCAACACCATTTATGAATCTGTTTTCTTACAGGACAAAGATGTTAAAAACTCACCACCTAATCCGAACAGCATTGCTTTGAGTGACACATAACATCCTTGAATCAGACTCCGGCCGAGGCTACAATGTAGAATATTTATAATTTATAATATATTGAAACGGACACTAAAGAGAATTAGGAAATGACTGAAACGTAGCAAAATGTTACTAGCAATGGAACAGCGAGGGGTGTTAAAGTGATCCAAACATCATCTGTTTCTTGCCTTTGCACTAGAACTGATCTGGTTTGACATTTCAATTATTTGGTCTTGCCTGCTTACATTCACTAATACCTGACAGAACTGACCGTGTTATCACATTATGACCAGGATTTTCCTCCTCATACACAGTCTCATACCGAAGGACAGTCTGCACGGTTACTGTAGGTGGTTTAACTGGTCTTATTGCTGTTTCTGAAAAAGATTGTATCATTACGTTGACATTGTGTATGGTTTAAACAACACTATCCCTTAGTCATCAGCCTTCATCAGAAAACACCTTCCACAAGTTACACTGGAACCAAAACCGGCCTTAATAAGCTTGGAAATGTGTTGATATATTTTAAAGTTGATGAAACACTTTGCTGAGAGTATGTTTAGTGCCTGTAACTGGACGCATACATGACACAGGCTGTGGTAAATTATGTTACTTAAGCTTGAAAAATATTTGTTGGTATGTTTGTCATGAGGAATGTGTGTATACTTGATAATTAAAGTGAAAGTGACATGATGTGGCCAAGTAATGCAATCTTCATCACTGAAATGTGCAAAACTATCTCAACATCCAGTCTTCTTACCTTACCTGTAAACAAATAATATGTGACATTTTATGAGGTGCTGATTCATTATTTAATTTTATTTATTGGCTGGGAGGAGATGTCTTCTTTTTCCATCCTGAGTATGTTCAACTGTGATTGTTGAGTGTCATTGATTTTTTTTTGTTTGTTTTTTTCAACTCAAGGAATTATTATATATAGCTGATGTTTGTTTTGTTGAATATTATAATTATTTGATGAAGACAATACCTTTCCCTTACATACTCTGCTTGGTCAGTCTAACCTTAAGCGTTAGTCTTACAGTTTTCAACACTTGGTTCAACACTTGTGTTCTCGTTTCTGTTTTTGGATTTGTCTTTTTGTCTGGTGTTCATTGTAAATATGATACTAACCTCAGTTATATTTTCAGAAATGTCACTGAAGTGTCAAAGCTAATATGCTAAACTCCTCTCAAAAGCCTGTACCACAGATTTTAACTAATATGACATGGAAATTAATGTTATAGTTTTCCAAACTCTAAAGGTTTTTGTTTTGTTTTTAATGAGTTGATTTTAGCATGACAAATATGGTGTGCCTTGCACTCTGCAAAATATTTTTATACATGTTCCTTTCTGCGATCCTTATGAAATGAATTTGAAAAATGTTTGTATGATTACGTGATAAATATTATTAAAACACGGTTTTGTGTCTCTCTAAAATAAGTTTGTGTGTTATCAGAAATAACTAAGCTAATATGGAATTGAGTAATATTGAATGATTTCAACACTACTGCACTACTTTCACTAGTAAGTTTACTGTGACCTACTGTAATGTGATAATCGGTTGACAACCGTGTTTGTTTTTGCTGCCAGTGCTGTCTACCTCTCTATAGTTCCATTGTATTTGGTGCTGCTGCTCTGACATGTTGTTTGCATACTGCAATCTATTTCCTGGTTATCAGCTATCACTCTATCCAGTGACTGGCTCCTGCAGGAAGAAGCCCAGCAATAAAAGCAGCCACAGCAACATAGTAACCCGAGACTTGGAGGTTTTTCCTCCCCATGAGGCTCCTGTCTCAGACAGTTCACCAATTGTTGCTAGTGATGGGAGTAATGAAGCTTTTCGAAAGTTCTAGTTAATTGAAACAATTACTTATTAAAATGATTGACTGTTTCGAATTGATCGAAGCGCCACACGCTGGTGACCCCTGCAGGAAGAACAGTGCAAATGCTGAGTAAACTCCCTACCACTATCTACTAGGCTACTACATTGTCCATAGCAAAATTTTGCTCTAACAATTAAATATATGTATATGAAACCACTGTTGTTGTAATTTTGGCCGCATCTGAAATAGGTCATACCATATTACCTGTGAAGCTGTCTTCGGAATGGAAATGGATAGGCCCTATTAAATTTATAAACATCATACTTTTTTTTGCCTATTTCAGTTAATGCCATAAAACTAGCAAGCAGAGCCGTGTTTCTAAGAAGGTGTTTCCCAATTTGAGGCCTATTTTTTTATTTTATTTTTGTATTAGGTATTTATCTCTTTCTTTTTTGTTTTGATTACCTTAACATCTACTTTTGGGTCAGTTTATTTACATGTGACCTGCTTTTATTTGTGATTCTGCCCTCAGCCAGGGGACTTATGTTCAAGGGTAAACTAGTTTTATTATTAGACAACAACAGACAGTTTCACTTCTGTAGCCTACATCATCACTATAGTTTCCATAGGGGTTACAGAATATTATTTTCACTTTTAACTTTGCTATGATTTATTGTTGATTTATTATGATTAGAGCAGAGGTGTCAAACTCAGTTCCTGGAGTTTGACACCCCTGCTTTAGAGTATACCATTATAAACCTCCTCAGGTGCAAGCAATCAACTTCCAGATTAAACACCAGGCTAATTGCCCCACCTGACATCAGTAGTAGTGGTGTTGATTACTTCAGAATAACACAAGCTGTTTCTTGAAGATTCCACAGGTAGTAGTGTATGGTACGGCAAAGAATTCACCATGGCTGGGAAAGTGCTTTCAAAAGATCTCCGGGATAAAGTTGTAGAAAGGCACAAGTTAGGAGAAGGTTACAAAAACATTTCAAAGGCTTTAGCTATTCCTCGGAGTACTGTATAGAGCACCATTAAAAAGTGGAAAGCGTATGGCACCACCAACACATGGCCTAGATCAAGCCATCCATCCAAAGTGGATGATAGGTATATATATATATATATATATATGATCTCACGTGTGGCCACCCTGTTTTTGTTATGCTGGTGGTTCATGTTTAAGGGTAAAATTGTTGAAATATTAGACAACAACAGCCAGTTTCACTTCTGTACATCAACATTATAGTTTCCATAGGGGCTACAGATTATAAGTGTCACTTTAACTAGTGAAATCACTGCATCGCCATCTGAGCAGAAGCGCAGAAAGCTTTTATGAATAAGAATCTGTGTTCGTGAGGGAAAAAGTGGTGAAAATGAAGCATCTCTTGCTGGCAGGGATCTTGTTTTTTCTCAACAACGGTAAGATTTTTATTTGTGAAGGATTATTTAAATATAGGATTAGGGTTCATGATGGGATTATGGTAAGGGTGACAACAGTATAGGACTAACAAAAAAAAAGCTCTTGTAGAAAAACAGTGGAAGGCAGTTTAGTGCTGTCAAACGATTAATCACATCCAAAATAAAAGTTTTTGTTGACACACACATATATATATATGTGTGTGTGTGTGTGTGTGTGTGTGTGTGTGTGTACTGTGTATATTTATTATGTATATATAAAAAACACACATGCATGTTTATATTCAAGAAAAAGCTGTTATATTTATATATTAAAAAATATTTATATACAATATAAATTATATGAATATAAATACATGCATGGAAATACATGGAAATATTTTCAAAATACATACTGTATGTGTGTATTTGGTCCCACTTTATATTAGGTGGCCTAAATTTATTTGTGTAATTACATTTGTAATTACACTGTTGACCCATACATTACACCTTAACCCACCCTTAAACCTACTCACACCACCCTAAACTGCCCCTAACCTTACCCATATCCCACCTCAATAGCAGCAAAAGTGTTTTACAATATGACCACAATAAGTACACTGTACTATTTTTTTTGATGTAAGTACAGAGTAGTTAAGACCACCTAATATAAAGTGTGACTGTGTATTTATATACATAATAAATATACACAGTATACACAGAAATATTACGTCAACAAAAACCTTTTGGATTAATCATTTGACAGCACTTTTCTGAAGTATTTTATGGGTAATATTCATCTTTGTAATTTTAGTTGAGAGTCTATAAATTGTTGATTATATAAATGCACAGATATATACATAGTGAAAGGAGGTAAAATATGCATCAGGATGTGTTTTGTTTGTTGTTTTAGATTATATAAGACTCATGAATGTTTGTCTGATGAGTGAATATGTGAATCTATAACGTTCTTCTGCTGTCTGATTGCATGTGTTACATTATGAATTTAGACAAATATTGGCTTATGATTTTTTGTTTTTCAGGTGTGTCTGGTGTTGATTCAGATGAAGTGTCAGTGATGGAGGGAGATTCAGTCACTCTGATTTATGCTGAAACAGATAAACAAGATGATACACAAGATGATATCAAATGGTATTTCAATTATACTCAAATTGCTGAAATAATTGGAAATCACACTAAGATTTATACAGATAAACAGGGTAAAGATAGATTCAGAAACAGACTGAAGGTGAATCAGACTGGATCTCTGACCATCACAAACACCACATCCTCAGACTCTGGACTTTATGAACTACAGATCACCAGCAGCAGCAGTGAAAAAAGCTTCAATGTTACTGTCAATGGTGAGTCATTAATGAATGTTTAAATGAAGTTTATATATGTGGTTATTGATTGATTTTATTTTTTTAATTTAGTTTTATTTATTTTTTTACAATGATCTTCAGAATTATTTTTGTTGCCTTTATCTCCCTTCACATCATTAAAGAGTTTGTTTTGATTTCAAAAGAAACCATTTCCATCTTCAAACTGTTAGTTTTAGATTTTTTTTCACAACAAACTGCAGTTGAGCTCAAATAAATATGACAGTGTCTAATCTTACCATCTCTGATCAGTTGGTAATCTGTTTAAATGAGGATTTGATATAAAATATGGATGTAAAATGTGTTTGAGCACAAACCAAAATGTTTCTTTCTGGATCAAAAGTCAAGAAAGAGTTTGTGCAATTGCATTCATGTTGACAGGTCTTTCATGTGTAGTTCTTTTGTTTCCCATTGGTTTGTGTTTCAGGTGTTTCTGCTGCTGAACAAGATGAAATGAAGAGAAAGCCAGTGAAAGAAGGAGAATCGGTCACTTTAGATCCTGGTGTAATAATAACCAAAAATGATACCATGAAATGGTATTTTAATGACATTCTCCTTGCTGAAATCACTGGAGATCAGAGTAAGATCTGTACTGATGATCAGTGTAAAGAGAGATTCAGAGACAGACTGAAGCTGGATCATCAGACTGGATCTCTAACCATCACAAACACCAGAACCACAGACTCTGGAGATTATACACTACAGATCATCAGCAGCAGATTCAGCATCATTAGGAGTTTTGGTATCACTGTTTCTATTAATGGCGAGTATATAAATCAATCATTCAACCTTTCATTATTTCTAAATCAACCCAATAACTGTTGGGTTATGGACCGTTTAAAAAAGGGAGCTTTGATTCAATAACATTTTGACATGTTATTAACATGAAAATGCATAATAGTACTCAGAACATGAGTACTATTATGAGTCCTGTGAACATGAATTGCTCTTGTGCTCTTAGTGATGTGATGTTGTTTTAACTGTTGTTCCTAAAACAGATGCTGCCAGTTAGCAGTTAAATCAATGTCATATAATATGGTTCAAAGATATTGTTAAATACTGGTTGGATTATCAGTCACTCTTTAGTAATAATGACCGTCTGTCATGTTCTGTTCCAGTTTCAGGTTTGTCTCCAGCTGCTGTAGCAGGCATTATCATTGCTGTTGTTCTGCTGAATGCTGTGTGTAGTGGTTTCGGTTTTCTGTTTTTCCAGTAACATAAATGTAAGCTGTGGATAGTCAACATTTATCCTTTATTTTTACTACCACAGAAGCAGATATTCATTGGTAAAGCAGTGGCAAAACAATCAAAAACATGAATAACCATCAAATAAACTAAATCAAATTTGGATGAATTAATACTTCAAATCTGTAATTCTGAAGTACTGGATAGGAAAAATAGGAAAAGCACTGCTCCACTTCTCTAGTATATTTTTGCTTGTGCAACTGAAACATCAATCCTCATTACTTTTATCATTTGTGAATCTGTGTTTTCTTACAGGATAATGATGTACTAGCCACCTGATCCAAATATTATTGCTTTGAGGAGGAGGAACCAGCTGTGTATCTTAAGTTATTTTGCAAGTAAATGTATCCTGATTTAAGAATGTTTCTGGATCAGCT
Source organism: Barbus barbus (assembly GCF_936440315.1). Lineage (NCBI taxonomy): Eukaryota > Metazoa > Chordata > Actinopteri > Cypriniformes > Cyprinidae > Barbus > Barbus barbus. The sequence continues at coordinate 6,886,130 of NC_136737.1, read as the reverse complement.
GTGAATAGCATGGCTTTTAATATGTTGAGACAAACCAGAACCAAAATCAGCCTTAATGAGCTTGAAAATTAATTGATTTATTTTGAAGTTGATGAGTGACTTTATTGAGAGTAGTGATCATGTTCAGTGCCTTTAACAGGATGTATTCACAATAAAGGCTGTGTTAAATATTTCTCTGATTGTACCCAAAATTATGTTTTGGGTGCATAATCTTAACAAGATACATCATACGCTGCCACTATTTTGCGATTTATTTAATGTCAAATATTAAAATATCCCATTTAAAAACAACTCTGAAGTCCGAAATACTAATGATGTCCACCAGATGGAGTCACGGGATAATAAATCATTTTGTACCTCATATTGTAGTTTAAAACCTGTGCAAATTATATGTCAATTGACTTATATAGAAACCCACTGCAGTTTCATTCAAGTTTAATGTATAATCATTTTGAAAAGAAATCTGTGATCTCCACTTATTAGATCATTGTTAATTTATAGGCTATATCCTTATGTAGTGGTTCTCAACCTTTTTTTACTCCAAGCCCCCCTCCTCTCTGAATTAATACTGCAAGGTCCCTTGTTCACAAAACCTTTGTATTCTAGTGTTTTATATCTATGTGACCCTGGACCACAAAACCAGTCATAATGGTCAATTTTTCAAAATTGAGATTAATACATCATATGAAAGCTGAATACATTTCCATTGATGTATGGTTTGTTAGGATCGGACAATATTTGGTCGAGATACAACTATTTGAAAATCTGAAATCTGAGGGTGCAAAAAAATCTTAAAGAAAAAATATTGAGAAAATCACCTTTAAATTTCTTAGCAATGCATATTACTAATCAAAAATTAAGTTTTGATATATTTACAGTAGGAAAGTATAAAATATAAAAAGTATATATATCAAATATAAGTACAAAATATCTTCATCGAACACGATCTTTACTTAATATCCTAATGATGTTTGGCTTAAAAGAAAAATCAATAATTTTGACCCAACAATGTATTGTATGGGTCAAAATTATTGATTTATATATATATATATAAACACCCCTGATCCTCACAAATTTCTTTAAAACATGATTCTTTGGTGAGCATCTGTTTTTTTAAAACAGGCGCTGTATATTTTTGATAATCTGTATGACTGTGGATTTGTGGAGTCCAAATTCTTTAGAGATTGTTTTGTAACCTTTTCCAGCCGGATCAACATCTTTTTCCGAGGTCCTCAGAGATCTCCTTTGTTCGTGACATGATTCACTTCCACAAACATGATCAGACTTTGATAGATCCCTGTTCTTTCTATAAAACAGGGCAGGCAATGACACCTGATTGATGATGCCTGATTGACACCTCATTCCACTGAAAACACCTCTGAACAGATGGACTCTAATTTCACCTTCAAATTATCAGTTAATCCTAGAGATTCATATACTTTCGCAATGTACAGATTTGTAACACTGGATCATTTTTCTCAATAAATAGTGACAAAGAAAATATTTTTGTCTCATTTGTTTGACTGGGTTCTCTTACCTTCAGGACGTGTGTGAAAATCTGATGATGTTTTGGGTCATATTAATGCAGAAATATGTATGTAAAAAATAACTATATCATTGTGTTTTGTTTTTTTTTTTGGGGGGGGGGGGGGGGGGGGTTATGGGGAGGCCTAACTATACGTTAAATTATAACCATGATGCAAGATGAATTGGAAGATTGAGCATTCTCAACTATATGACTTTTACTCAAATATTTTGTACACCAACAATACAAAGATAACTGTAAAATGGCAAGAGTTGCATATATTTATTTAGGTCTCAGTGTTTGTATATGGAACTAAATCTGTCACATGGACTAAATAAATGTACAAAATCTGTCACATGGACTCTTTCAACAGGTACACATTTTTACCTTATTTTCCCCTAAATATATAGGTGCACATCAGAACCTGAAGCTAATGCTACACATTTGTACTTTTGAAAAGGTGATTCCAGTGACAGCTTTTTTACTTTTTCTCTCCTGCTACTATGAACGGATTTTTATTACTTTTTTAATCTATGAAAGAAAAGAAAAAAAAAACAAGATGAGGAACTGTTTGACAGAGAGAAACAATAACAAAATGATAATATTTAGATCAGCTTTAAAAGCTTCAGTGTTTCTGTCACTGATGAATATCATGCAGTCATTCACTGCATTTTCCTTTGAGGAATGTTAAAAAGGGGAAGTTGTGGCCTAATGGTTAGAGAGTCGGACTTGTAATCCGAAGGTTGCGGGTTCGAGTCCCCGGGCAGCAGGAATTGTAGGTGGGGGGAGTGAATGTACAGCACGCTCTCCACCCTCAATACCACGACTGAGGTGCCCTTGAGCAAGGCACCGAACCCCCAACTGCTCCCCGGGCGCTGCAGCATAAATCGCTGCCCACTGCTCCGGGTGTGTGTTCACGGTGTGTGTGTGTGTTCACTGCTGTGTGTGTGTGTTCACTGCTGTGTGTGTGCACGTTGGATGGGTTAAATGCAGAGCATGAATTCCGAGTATGGGTCACCATACTTGGCTGAATGTCACTTCACTTCACTAAAATATTGAGTCTTTTTAAAAGTTTAATATATTTTAAATCAGTCCAATAAATGAAAACCTGAGCTTTGACTCAAAACATAATAATTTGCACATTATGTCACATGAATCCTACAATCACCTGTTGCTGTGACGCTGATATTTAAAACCCAGCAGGTGGCGCCACTCGATACAGCAATGAAAGTGATAACAGTAGAAAGGTGTAAATATGAGTCAAAGATATTGGTCAAATCGATTATAAGTCAATCTATAATAATAATAATAATTTAATGTATGTATAATTACAGCTTCTGGTCTATCTCCAGGACCTCTTGCAAGAAATAAACAAACCTGTGTTTAATTGAGTTTTTATTATACAGCAGATTATCTACCTGAACAGCAGCATTTATTTATAGCGCTCCCTTTATTGCTGTTATTACATACATACATTATCTACTTTACACACTAACAATTATTTACATATCACATGTATGTAATACTGCACACATCTATTGGATATTTAATTTTGTTTATTTAAATAAGATAAAAAGACAATAATAATAAAAAATAATAAAATAAAACTATAAAAAATAATAAAATAAAATAAAACAATGTTACACAAAGAGGTGCGATCAAGGGCCCATATGAGTGCTACATTTAACCCAATAGATATGACAGCCTGTTTGATCACCGTTTCTTGGCGACATTTGCATACACAGGTTCCTTCTTTGATTTCTGCAAAGAAAAGACACAGTCATTATGATGCAACTGTGTTGAAACATTTTAAAACATCGGATCACTGTTTGCATCCCTATAGGTTACGCCCGTCATTTGCATAAAGATGCATTTGCATTGCCTGCTGACACATTCCCTTTTCGGCGGAAAACTTCAGCTTATCCAAATGATGTGCGATCGCATCGTCGATGGTAATCAGCCACTTGTAGCTAGAATTCAGCACTACAAGAATCTTTTTCACTTGCAAGTGCAAATGCATTAGGGCCTCCCAAATAAACACAGCTTTATTCACCTGGGGCCTGTACCATGATGGTAGATGTTACAGGATTAGTTTCGAGTTGACAAAACCAAACCACTCCAATCTGGCTTTGTTGGTACCTTGATGCTGATCATCAACTTTCTTTGTCAACTCAAGCTTTGATCCTGAGTTTGTGGAGCACGTGCACATGAATGTGTGACATCACTGGCGAACTGCCAATCACGAGCCTTGGTTAAAGGTTAAAAGTTTTGCTAAAGGTTAAGAGATTGAAGAATATGATGAATTTAATTGCATTTACAATGAAAAAAGTACTTGTTCATAAAAGAGAACAAATAAAAGAAACGATCTTGCTTTATCAGTGCAGTCACAAGTGAAACTTGTCAAGTTAGTTTAATAGCTGAAAATATACAGCGACAAAGACTCGATGTAAGGTCACGTAGTCATTTTTAAAGCTTTATCTATTGATTCTACAGCTTATTTATATTACATACAATCTGTATATTAACATTCATTTAAAATGAATGATTTATAATAACTGTTAAAATAAAATTGATTGTGTGTAATTGATTAATAATAATATAAATCATATAATTATATAAAATAACTAAGTAATTATCATTAAAGCCAGACCATTTTATTTTTAGTACTAGTGACCTTTAATTTGGAAACTGGGGAAGTTACTTTTTTGTGTCAGACATGTGTTACTTTGCTCACATCTGATTGGTCCAATTTCAGTTTGAAATTTCTAACTCAGAACATAACCTGCCCCAGAGCAGGTTAGCTGTGCAGTGTAAGTAAAAAGCCAAGTCACTTTCATGGTACCTAAAACCCAGGATTGGTGCAAACTATACTGAAACTTACCTGGCTAGCCAGCTAAACCAGCTTCATGGTACAGGCCCCTGTTTTCATGGGCTAACATAGACATATGCAACAAATGCCCATTAAACATTTTCACACACACTCTTTTTTTTTTTTTTCCTACGATGCTGCGTTTGATGAAGTCATTACACAAAATGTATTTGTGTCTTGCGAAGAGAAACCCGCAGTAATGTAAATAAATTACCAACCAAACAAAAACACATTATTTAAGCCCTTTTGTCGGGTTGTTGACTCGTCGGGACCAGATGTGAGATCCACTAATCAGAGAAGTTTCCGAATCTCAGTCGATTGTTTGATTGGCTTAAAATAATTAATAGAATTTTTATTGCTGAAGGTAATAACCAAGGCAGATCACCTGTCGACTGTCTGATGCATATTGCATACAAATAAATACATACATATAATGAACCAGCTTCAGTCAGCCTGACTGACTGCAACACATCTTGCAACACAGTGATAAATGATCTTACCATTTTTTGTGCTGTTGGATTACATGCTGAATCAGTTCTTGTCTCGGCTGTATAACAATAACAATAGTCACAGATGTGTTAAAACAACAAAGATTTCAATATTATACCAAAAATTGTGCCTTTAAAAGCTAAATATTTTAACATAGGCTATTACTGCTTTCTGTACTGACCTGTTATTCTACATTTTTTGCAGATGCAGACTGCAGCTACAATCAGCAGAGATCCAGCAGCAGCAGAAATCAACACTATGTACAATAAAGGTAGGCCCTGATCTGTAATGGACAATTCTGTATAATAGATAAAATTAGTCATTAACACAAGTTAATTTATTTGTCTGATCTACAGCAAACACTATAAAATCATAACCACTGTGTAACAGGTAAATCAATATTAATATCACCATACCTGAACATGTGTGACAGAGTTGACTGATTTCCAGATGTTGAGTCTGGTTGCTGATGGGATTGTTGAGCACACATCTGTAGGTGTTTTTATCCTGATATTCCACCTCCAGAGGTAGAGAGAGACTGATGCTGAGATCAGACACACTGATGCTGGACAATAAACTGTTTCCTTTGTACCAGGAGAGAGTCACATGACTCACATTCAACACTGAACACAGCAATGAACAATTCTGCTGTGATGATGGTGATGATGATGATGATGATGAAGAACATTGTGAAGAGTTACTGCTGATTACAGGATCAGGCAGATGAGCTGAAGACATGAGAGAATAAACAGGAACCTGGGTAAATCTGGTCAGCATTTCGTCTCAGTGTGTGTTTAGTGTGCTGATTATCAGTGAGAGTTACCTCAAACTATAATTAACTATATTATAAGCATTTTAATACTCTGTTTTCAGGAGGAGTTAAGCGTAATTTACAGCATTTGTGGCATAAAGTTAATTACCACAAAAGAAAATCCCCACTTTTCTAAAAAAAAAAAAAAAAAAAAAAAACACACAAAAGAGCCTGTCCATAAATGTTCAAATATTCTGTAAACAACGTGTCAAAAAAAAAAAATAACTTTTACCCTTTTATCAAGCTGAAATTTGCTGATCCACATTGACCTATAGGAATACTACGCTTATCTCAACATTCAGGACCTCCAGTATTATTGGCAGCTTTCAGGTTACTCAATAGCTAATTAAATGGCAAATTCGGCAGGCAAAACTCCATCATTTCACTAGGAATTGTGTAAGTGCGAATTTAGCGAGAGGAATTTGTTCCCCTTATGGGCTTCACCTGCATTTCATATTGGCAATGTGCGTTACTTATCTGTTGTCATTTGCAACATGCTTGTTGCTGCAACACCTATTAAGTCACGTCGACTTTATTTTTAGATCACTCTTCAGCACAGATTCAAGCAGTTTTGTGGTGATAGACAGGAAATAACATTCATGGTGCAAACTGAATCATTTCTGCTGTGGTGCAGCTCCAAAGAGAAAATGGTTAACGGTCTTTGCACAGCTGAAGGCAATTCAGTGTTGATTCTGTTTAAGTATCGAACATGCTTGTTGCTTAAGGCATTTAGATTTTCTGTATATATGAGGGGATATCTGCATATAGTTTGTTTTGGGTGGTTATCGCTGCTGTCCCTGGAGTTCTTGTCCAGAACAGAAATATACTGCCAATCAATTAAAACGGTATGCTAATTGTCAGTCATATTTGGCAGAATTATAACTTTGACACATTTACTCCTTAAACCCTAAATTAATAAAATAAATGTTTTTTTTTTGGTGACCATCATGCCACAAACACCACTGATGGAGCTCAACATGTACTTAATATTCCTTAAATAAAACAAGAATATGTGCATGTTTGGACAAATAATCTCTACTCACCATAGACAGAAACATTGAATGTTTTTGATGAGATTTTCGCTGCACTTATCCTTACTTCATAGAGTCCAGAGTGTTCAGTTGTGATGTTTGTGATGGTCAGAGATCCAGATTGATCGTCCAGCTTCAGTCTGTCTCTGAATCTCCCATCAGAACCATTAAATGTAAAGATATGCTTCTTTTGTTTTATTTTAGCTATGAGAGACTTTTCAGCTCCAAATTTCCACAGTATGTCATCATTTTCATGTATTTCAGCAACATCAGTGTATAGAGTAACAGTATCTCCCTCCATCACTGACACTGACTCACCAAACACACCTGAAGAACAAACACATTTTACACTGATTTTAATGCTTCTGAGAGTTTACAAGTTCTGAAATAAGCTGTAGTTTGTAAATACATGTGAACTGAAAAAAAACTGACATGAGCGTAAAATGAACATGATATTTATGGTGTAATAACTACATGAAACTACTACAGTTTAATTAACTTTTGACTAATGATTTTGTTACTTTTGTTGTTTTTCATGGTTACTACTGAAAAATAATTTCTAGAGAGAATCTGCATTTGTAATCTTTCAAAATAAGATAATACCACAGAACAATTGAAAATAAAATTTCAAAATGTCTTAATGGAGGATTTGCTCTGGTTTAAGTTACATTCTCTATAGCAATTTCCTTTATGTTCCATGACTGTTAAAATCTATATATTTTTATAACTTACCAATGAGACGCCACCAGCACAAACAGAACAGAACAAACATGTGGAACATTTCTTTTAAAAAGGCTAATGATGAATGTACTCTTACCTATATTGAAATGAGGCTTGTACTGGCAACCAGCCAATGTCTGAGCGAGCTGTTACCGCACTGCAGTAACCTTTAGCAGAGTAGCGTAGAGCAGCTGAAAGCCACATGGACTATTCATTCTTTCTTCACTTTATGGTGCATATATACAGTATCTCACATTTCGGCAATCAATTTAGTATATCTTTTCAAGGGACAATACTATAGAAATGAAACTTGGATATATTTTAGAGACGTCAATGTGCAACTTGTATGGCAGTACAGATTTACTGTCCTGACAATAACTCAACATACAGCCATTATTGTCAAAAAAGCTGGCAACAAAGTGAGTACACCCTAAGTGATAACAGCTATACATTGTTTAACCATGCAAAGCCACATGTCCTATTCATCATGTTCATGTTTTTGTCTGCTTGACAGGACCATACAAATTTGTGTATTTTGTTTTAGAGCAGTTAAATTTTGGTTCTTTAACAATACTCTCATACTGACCACTGGATGTTCAACATGGCAAAGAACTCTCTGAGGATTTGAGAATTAGAATTGTTGCTCTCGACACAGATGGCCGAGGCTATAAGAAGTTTGGTAACAGCTTGGAACTGAGTTACAGTACAGTGGCCAGGGTCATACAGAGGTTTTCGAAAATGGGTTTCACTCTGAACAGGCCTCGCAAGGGTCGATCAAAGAAGATGAGTCCTTGTGCTGTGGATCAGGTGCAGAAGCTAACAAAATGCTAATAACAGCATTTTGAACCATGTGCATCAATTTATTTAATTCTAATCATGTGTTATATTTAATTAATTATTTTTATTATATGCCACAGTTTCAAGCCACACACACCATTCTCCACAAAATTTTAAACTGTATTATATATGAACAATTAGATGAGTGTGCAAAACCTTCTTGATTTTATGCTAAAATGATCAAATTTACTTAAATAAATTATCAATTATTGCATATAAAAAATAACAAAAAATAGTTAATACTGTCTGTCTCACGCTGTGACTCTCTCAGCGCATCTGAGTCAAACTGAAAGCTGCTGTGGTTGGTTTTCTGTAGAGATGAGGTTTGATCTGGGCAAACAGCTTGTAGGTGGGAGGAGAATTCAGTGCGTGTGAGTTTAGTTAGTAGGTGAAGAGTTATTACCCTCACAAAACTGTTTTGGGGTAAAATAAAAAATGCTTAATTAATCAAAAAGAGTCAAATCTGAGTCAGAGGTCAAATTAGACTTTTGGAATGGTATTAAAGCATCTGGTTTGGTCTGCTACAGTAGCCACGCCCCAAACTCACGCTATTGGAAAGAGTTTGACAGATCTTAGCGGACCACTCTGAGTATTTTGAAGGTGTCTGAGAGGGTCAATGTTCACACTTTTGGGGGAGATAAACCCATGAATGAAAAACTAATTAATTAAGTTAAGAGGATGTATTTAAAAATGCTTCACCTTTAAGAAATTAACATTACTGGTATGGGTAGTACAGAAAGGTACTGAATTAAGTCTCCACTATGTCTTCATCACATTAATGCTTACACCGTACCTTATGTAAGCAAAGTACAAGATTTAAAAAAAGCATATATATATATATATTAAAACCAAAAATGTATTTATTTAATTAAATGTTCATTAAATGCTGTCCTTTCGAAAAAAAAAAAAAAAAAAAAAAAAAAAATCCTGACAGAGAATGTTCTAATGTAATATCCCTCATCTTATGCAGCTCACATAAAAACGGAGAATAGCAACTCTTCTCATCTGCTGTGTCATTTATTTTATTTCATTTTTATTTTTTTTAACACCATATATGATATTTCCTCACACACATACATATGCTTGTCTCTCAGCATGAGCAAACGTCTTTCTTTTTCGATGAAAAGAATTAGATCTAAAAAAATTTGAATATCGTGAAAAATTCACGATATTCAAAGTGGGGAAGTCGTGGCCTAATGGTTAGACTTGTGATCCAAAGGTTGCGGGTTCGAGTCTCCGGCCGGCAGGAATTGTAGGTGGGGGGAGTGAATGTACAGCGCTCTCTCCACCCTCAATACCACGACTGAGGTGCCCTTGAGCAAGGCACCGAACCCCCAACTGCTCCCCGGGCGCTGCAGCATAAAAAATGGCTGCCCACTGCTCCGGGTGTATGTTCACGGTGTGTGTGTGTTCACTGCTGTGTGTGTGCACGCGTGATGGGTTAAATGCAGAGCACGAATTCCGAGTATGGGTCACCATACTTGGCTGAATGTCACTTCACTTCACATCACATCACATCACATCATCACATCAAAACCGGGCTCTTCTGACCGGGAATATGAGCGAGTACAAATCATCGTGCTATGCTCTCCGACGCGCAGTAAGAGCCGCTAAACACCGATACAGAGAGAGAACTGCAGTCTCATTTCCAGCTCAATGACTCTCGACGGATGTCAAGTCAAGTCAAGTCACCTTTATTTATATAGCGCTTTTTACAATGCAAATTGTGTCAAAGCACTGCACAATATCACAAAAGGAAAATAATGTGTCAATAAGTTTAAATAGTGTCTTTGCAATAAGGTCGGCGATATCGCTCGAAATGAAGCGTCCCCAAGTAAGCAAGCCAGAGGCGACAGCGGCAAGGAACCAAAACTCCATCGGTGATAGAATGGAGAAAAAAACCTTGGGAGAAACCAGGCTCAGTCGGGGGGCCAATTCTCCTCTGGCCAACAAACCAGTAGTTCAGTTCCAAACCGCAGCAAGTCAGATTGAATGGGCTCAGCTGGTTCCAGTGGTCTTTTCCGATGGCTGTCTAAGTGGTGGGGTCCTCAATGGGGATCTGTCTCTGGCGTTCATCCAGGTGTTGGCCTCTGCCGACGATTAGGGACACATACGTCATCTCCCGGCGCTGATCCTCCATCTCAGGTGTTCGGTCATCTTAGATCATGTAGTGGTTGGATCCAGACTGAAGTTCTGTAATTCCTGGCTACCACGGGATGTTAATCCCGTGGCAGAAACGTAGAGACAAGCAGAGACATGATTAGCGTAGCTGCTGTTCCATCTAAGCAAAAATAAATTGTTCAACCCAAGCTAAAGAATAATAATAATGTACATTTGATCAGATATAACTGCAGTACAAGATTATAAAATGCATTATGTGTATGCTTGACTAAAGAGATATGTCTTTAATCTAGATTTAAACAGAGAGAGTGTGTCTGAACCCCGAATGTTATCAGGAAGGCTATTCCAGAGTTTGGGAGCCAAATGTGAAAAAGCTCTACCTCCTTTATTGGACTTTGCTATCCTAGGTACTACCAAAAGTCCAGAGTTTTGCGACCTTAGAGAGCGGGTTGGATTGTAGCGTGGTAGAAGACTAGTTAGGTACGCAGGTGCTAAATCATTTAGGGCCTTATAGGCAAGTAATAATATTTTGTAAATGATACGGAACTTAATAGGTAGCCAGTGCAGAGACTGTAAAATTGGGGTAATATGATCATATTTTCTTTATCTGGTAAGAACTCTAGCCGCTGCATTTTGGACTATCTGTAGCTTGTTTATTGAAGATGCAGGACAACCACCTAACAGTGCATTACAATAGTCCAGTCTAGAGGTCATGAATGCATGAACTAGCTTTTCTGCATCAGAAACAGGTAGCATGCTTCGAAGCTTGGCAATGTTTCTAAGATGGAAGAATGCTGTTTTTGTAACATGGGAAATATGATTTTCAAAGGACAAATTGCTGTCTAAAATAACACCCAGATTTTTGACTTTAGAGGACGTGACAGTGCATCTGTCTAGTTGCAAATTATAATCCAAGAGATTCTGTGTACTGTTTTTTGGTCCAATAAGTAATATCTCTGTCTTGTCTGAATTTAGTAGGAGGAAATTATTGGTCATCCAATCTTTTACACAATCTATTATCTTAGATAGTTGAGAAGTTTCATCTGGTCTTGTTGAGATATATAATTGAGTATCATCAGCATAACAATGAAAACTTATCCCGTGTTTTCTAATAATATTTCCAAGGGGCAACATGTAAATTGAAAATAGCAGAGGACCTAGGACAGATCCTTGTGGTACTCCATACTTTACTGGTGATAATTGAGATGACTCTCCATTTAAATGGACAAAGTGGTAGCGATCGGACAGGTAGGATCTAAACCATCTTAAAGCCTGTCCTTGAATACCAATATATTTTTGTAATCGATCTATGAGTATATTATGGTCTATAGTGTCAAACGCAGCACTAAGATCAAGTAATACTAGCAATGAGGTGCAGCCTTGATCTGAAGCAAGTAGTAAGTCATTCGTAATTTTAACAAGTGCAGTTTCTGTACTATGATTGGGCCTGAAACCTGATTGAAATTCTTCATAGAGATCATTTTTTTGCAAAAAGGAGCATAGTTGAGTAGACACAACTTTTTCTAAAATTTTTGACATAAACGGAAGATTTGAAATGGGTCTGTAATTTGCCAGTTCATTTGAATCTAGTTGTGGTTTCTTAATAAGAGGCTTAATAACCGCCACCTTGAATGGTTTTGGGACGTGACCTAAATATAACGATGAGTTAATAATATTGAGAAGCGGTTTTTCTGCTACGGGTAACAACTCTTTCAGTAGTTTAGTGGGTACAGGATCTAATAAACACGTTGTTGGTTTAGATGTACTGATAAGTTTATTTAGCTCTTCCTGTCCTATAGTTGTAAAGCACGGCAGTTTTTCTTTGGGTGCGGTGAATGAAGCTGAAATACTAGACGCAGTAGAATCTACATTTGATATTGTATTTCTGATGTTATCAATTTTATCAGTAAAGAAATTCATAAAGTCATGACTATTAAACTGTGGGGGAATATTTAGATCGGGCGGTGTCTGTTTATTTGTTAGTCTAGCCACTGTGCTAAATAAGAACCTTGGATTGTTTTGGTTTTTATCTATGAGTTTGCGGATATGCTCTACCCTGGCAGCTTTTAGAGCCTGTCTATAGCTGGACATACTGTTTTTCCACGCAATTCTACAAACTTCTAATTTAGTTTTTCTCCATTTGCGCTCAAGAATACGAGTTTCTTTCTTGAGAGAATGGGTATAACTGTTGTACCATGGCGCAGTGCGTTTTTCTCTAACCTTTTTCAGTTTGAGGGGGGCAACAGCTTCCAATGTATTAGAGAAGATAGTGCCCATGTTGCTAGTCATTTCGTCTAGTTCATGCGTATTTATGGGTACACAGAGCAGTTGAGATAAATCAGGCAGGTTATTTGTGAATCTGTCTTTGGTGGCTGGAACAATAGTTCTGCCCAGACGATAACGCGGAGCCATATAACTAATATCAGTAATAGGCAGCATGCACGATACAAGGAAATGATCAGTAATATCGTCACATTGAGGTACGATATCTATATCAGTAAGATCAAGTCCATGCGATATAATTAAATCTAGCGTATGATTAAAACGATGAGTGGGCCCGGTGACGTTTTGCTTGACTCCAAAAGAGTTTATTAGGTCAGTAAACGCAAGTCCTAACGCATCATTTGTATTATCAACGTGAATGTTAAAATCTCCGACAATTAGTAGTTTATCAACATTAACTAGTAGATCTGAGAGGAAATCTGCAAATTCTTTTAGGAAATCTGTATATGGCCCTGGCGGTCTATACACAGTAGCCAGAGCAAGAGATAGGAGAGATTTATTTTGCATATCTAACAGTGACACATTAAGCAGAAGTAGTTCGAATGAGTTAAACCTCCTGTATCCTGTTTTCTGAGTAACATTGAGAATATCACTATATATTGTTGCAACACCGCCGCCACGACCAGTCTGACGGGGCTCATGTTTATAACAGTAGCTTGGTGGAGTAGACTCATTTAGACCAAAATATTCATTTGGTTTAAGCCAGGTTTCAGTCAGGCAGAGTACATCAAAATTATTATCTGTGATCATTTCATTTACAATAACTGCTTTGGGTGCGAGTGATCTAATGTTTAAGAGTCCAAGTTTTAAAAATTGTTTTTGTTCATTTATTTTGCATTTTTCTGGTTTGATCACGGTCAGATTTTTTCTAGATCCTGCATTGAATTTATATTTTGATCTCGCTATTCGGGGAACAGACACAGTCTTTATAGATTGGACAACGCAATTACTTCTATTTTTTAAGTGGGTTGAACAAAAGTCATCATGGCAGTTATTTGAGAGTTGGCTTACTAGTCAGATGGAGCGTAGCATCCTGGAGATGTTGTCCGACAGGAGTTCCGCTCCGACTCTGCTGGGGTGCAGGCCATCAGCACGGAAAAGCCTAGGACGCTCCCAGAAAAGATTCCAATTATTAACAAAGAGCAGTTTCTGTTCTTTACACCATGACGATAACCATTCGTTTAAAGCAAAAAGTCTACTGAACCTTTCGTTTCCTTGTCGATACGTGGGAAGCGGTCCTGACACGATGATCGTCGCCGCGGGTGATGTGCTGCGTACCGTCTCGATCAGGCTCCTGTAGTCCCTCTTCAGTGTCTCCGTCTGCCGCAGCTTGATGTCGTTGGCCCCCGCGTGCAGCACGACAGCACCGATGTTCTCGTTGCCCTTCAGGATCGCAGGTATCTGCGCAGAAACATCGAGAACACGTGCACCGGGGAAACAGTGAGTGTGCACTTTACCTTCAGCTGACGTAGCACGGACGTGCCGGACGATGGAGCTTCCCACGACCACAGCATCGTGTTCCGTCTCGCGGAGGGGGGCGAAGCGGTTCCGGGTGGAGATGAAGGACATCTGGGAAGATCGCGTTCTGGGTGCACAGGGTCTGTGCAAAGAAACACACGGAGTAGGGGTGGTGGGGATGTTAGAAGCGTGTACTTTACCTTCAGCTAGCGTAGCACGGACGTGCCGGACAATGGAGTCTCCAACGATCACAATGTCGCGTTCTGTCTCGTGGAGGGGGGCGAATTTGTTCCTAGTGGAGATCTCGAAGACAGGGGGGGGGGGAAGTCGTCACCCGAGGCCTGGCTCGCGTCCTCCGCTGCTGCAGCACCCAGGGTCCGTGGCGTCCCGGCGCCGGAGTGAAGGACATCTGGGAAGATCGAGTCCTGGGTGCACAGGGTCTGTGCAGAGAAACACACGGAGTAGAGGTGGTGGGAGTGTTAGCAGCGTGCTGTATACTTACCCCGGACTTGTGAGCGTCAGCCCGGGATGTTTCCAGCGCGGCTCTCCGTTCCTTCAGCTGGGCCTTTTTCTCCAGCAGGTCGCGGATCTGTTTCTCCACGGCCTCCAGCTCCAGCTGCACCGAATGCAGCTCGAACGTGTCCTCACCTGCACTCAGAGGTAGACACAAATCCGCCATTTAAGCAAGTAACAGTGAAACGATAGTAATGTGTGTGAATAGAGGATTTGCAATGTAAGCGAGATTAGCGGTTGCCACGCTGCCGATGCTAACGGGCTATAAACTAATAGCAGATTCGAGAATCAGAATAAAACTAGTGATAAACAGGCGCTCTGATCGGATTTGTTATAGAACGCTATAGTGGATATATTCATACGTTATAGAAAAGCCGTTTGACTAAGGCAATCGAAGCCCCACTGTCGTCGTTAATGCAGGTTCAGTGGCAAACGGTTCAATATAGCGCACTAACTAACAACCCGACCAAACGCGCCAACCCGTTTGACTAAGGCAATCAAGCCCCACTGTCGTCGTTAAAGCAGGTTCAGTGGCAAACGGGATCACGTTAGAAAAAACAAAACAAAAAAGGCGAAAAGGGCAAGGCCCTGTGTGTGTGTGTGTGATCTCAGTCTGGGTGTGTCCCCGGAAGCGGAAGCGTTCTCTGGTGGCAAGCGTCCTCTGATCCCTGGATGTGGCAGGGACTGAGGACCATCTGTGCCTTCGGAAACAAATCCTCCGCGGAGGTGAGAGCAGATCCGTTGCTGGCGGACGAGTAAACATCTTCTACAGCCGCTTCGTTGGCAACGGCGTCCAGCGCGTCAGGAAGCAGCAGGTAGAGCAGCGATGATCCTGTTATCACCGTGTCGGAGGATGAGGTTCGGAGGCACTAAAGAAAGTGAACGTCAGGAAAGCATCCGGACCTGATGAGATAACCGGCCGTGTTCTGAGGTCCTGCGCTGATCAGCTCACTGGTTTGTTCACTTCAATCTTTAATGAGTCCCTTGCTACCTCCGTGGTTCCTACCTCATTCAGAAAATCTGTCATAATCCCTGTGCCTAAGAACAATAAACCCTCTTGCCTGAATGACTATCGCCCAGTTGCCCTCACATCTATAGTCATGAAGGTTTTGAGAGACACATTTGCTCCTCCATACCTGATACTTTGGACCCCCTTCAGTTTGCCTATTGCCCAAACAGATCTACGGATGATGCCATCTCTCACGTCCTTCACTCTTCCCTCACACACTTGGACAGCAACAATGGGAATTATGTAACGCTGCTATTCATTGACTATAGCTCAGCTTTCAATACTATAGTCCCCATCAAGCTGGCTGCTAAACTCAGAGACCTCGGCCTAAACTCCTCACTCTGTGACTGGATTCAAGACTTCCTCACCGGCAGACCTCAAGTGGTGAAAGTTGGCCAGTTCACCTCAAACTCCATCACCCTCAACGTAGGAGCCCCACAGGGCTGTGTCCTGAGTCCCCTGCTCTACTCTCTCTTTACTCATGACTGCGTGTCCTCTCACAGCTCCACATCTATTATCAGTTATCTCAGTGTGGTATGGAAACAGCTCCAATCAGGACTGCAAAGCACTACAGAGAGTTGTGCGCTTAGCTGAGCGCATCTCAGGGTCTGCTCTCCCCTCTCTGCAGGACATCTACCTCAAACGCTGCAAAAATAGAGCTGTAAAAATCATCAAGGACTCAAATCATCCTGGTAAAAGTCTATTCACTTTGCTTCCATCTGGTAAGCGCTTCCATAGCCTGATGGCAAAGACTGAGAGACTTAGGAGGAGCTTCTTCCCCCAGGCCATCAGGCTCCTAAACTCTAACTCTGTGTCATAACATCACATGACTCCATGTAAATATCACCATATCAATAAGCTATTCATAATTTTTCTCTACCTCATATTGCTGCTATTTAAAAACCCTGTACAACTGTTTTGCTTATATTACTATTTATGTCAACATATGACCTGCACTTTTATATTTATATTTTTATCTTTTATTTTATTTTATTCTTTTATTTTTTTTCTACTTTTCTTTTTCTTAATATTTGTACTCTATATAATTGCACTGTCCTTGGAGCGGACCTGACCTACATTTCACTGCTGGTTATACTCTGTATAATTGTGTATGTGACAAATAAAAATCTTGAATCTTGAAAAAACTGCATTTTTTTGTAACTTATTTCAAAAAGTGAAACTTTCATATATATTTTAGATTCATTACATGTAAAGACATTTCAAAAGTTTTTAATTTTTTTTATTTTGATGATTAGAGCTTACAGCTTATGATAGTCGAAATTCAGTTTCTCAAAATATTAGCATATTTCCTTAGATCAATCAAAAAAGGGATTTGCAAAACAGAAAAGTTCAAGTTCTTTAAAGTTTTTTAATTTATGCATTCAATACTTGGTTGGGGCTCCTTTAGCATCAGTGAGGTGTGGCATGGAAGCGATCAGCCTGTGGCTCTGCTGAGGCACTATTGAGCCTTCAGCTCGTCTGGATTGTTGGATCGACTGTTTCTCATCTTTCTCTTGAAAATGTCCCATAGATTCCATATGGGGTTCAGGTCAGGCATGTTGGTTGGCCAATCAAGCACAGTAATATCATGGTCAGCAAACCACTTGGAAGTGGTTTTGGCACTGTGGGCAGGTGCTAAAGTCCTGCTGGAAAAGGAAATCAGCATCTCCATAAAGCTTATCAGCAGATAAGTGCTCCAAAATCTCCTGGTAGACGGCATTGACTCTGGACTTGATAAAACACAATGGACCAACACCAGCAGACGTCACGACACCCCAAATCATCTCTGACTGTGTAAACTTCACACTGGACTTCAAGCAGCTTGGATTCTGTGCCTCCCCACTCTTCCTCCAGACATTTCCAAATGCAAAATTTACATTTATCTGAAAAGAGGACTTTGAACCCAGGGACGGATTAACGCACGGGATACCAGCCGAAATATCGCTACTCCTGGACCGCGAATTCCACCTCAGATCTTTGAGGCAAGTGGATTTTGAATGCAGCTTCCAAAAGACAATAAATTACGACGGCGTTTTTGTGCCACCTTAAAAAACAAAAAAAATATAAGATTACGAGAATAAAGTCGTAATATTTCGAGAATAAAGTCGTAATATTTCGAGAATAAAGTCGAAACTACGAGAATAAAGTCGTAATATTTCGAGAATAAAGTCGAAATGTTACGAGAATAAAGTCGTAATATTTCGAGAATAAAGTCGAAATTATGAGAATAAACAGTGACCCCAAAGTAATTGCAGACTACTACATTTCCACTGTAACCCGCATTGTCCCGAGCGACTGCGCGCCGACCCAGGAACAGAAAATGGACACGTCAAAGACATGCAGGTTTTCCTGCGCAGAAACCACACGGACAGTTACGCAGGAGAGAAAAGTTTTATGTATGGATGCAGCACGGCAAATCAACGCATAGAGGCATGGTGGGGCATACTGCGTAAACAAAGTGGACAACTTTGGATGGACATCTTTCAGACCCTCAAAGACGATGGGCATTTCTCTGGTGATTTCTTGGATAAAAATCTTATACAGTTCTGCTTCTTGAACCTTGTCCAGGTATGTAACAATTTATTAGGTATTTATTACGATTACGTCTAAAGGCTAATCATACAGTAATACCCACTTTGAACTGAAGTTCAAATACTAGATAAACAACTGGATTTAACTATTATGTGAAGTTCAAAGTGTTGTTTATGCAAGGATGTATTTTGTGCATATAAGTTGTGCAGTAAATAGTTATAGATAAAATGGTGAATCTTTGGTGACATTTTTAGTGTCACAATTCATGAACAATAACTTTTTTGGGGGGTTATATGTATATGTATGATGGTGATTCTGCAGCTCAGTCTACATCCAGTTTTAATAATGAATGTCTTTATTTGTCATGTAGAATGAGCTAGATGAAGTTGTGAGAACATGGAACACCCACCAAATAAGACCAGGACCAGGCCAGGGATTTCCCGCAGTTCGCCCAGTTCTGATGTTCTCTTTGCCAGAAATTCATGGTGCAACAGAAGAATCTGTTGCACCATGTTCTTCAGGAATCTGTTCTTCCTCAAGAAGTGGCTGCTTGCAAAGAGGAGTGCACCCCAAAGGGGCAGTACCCCTGTGACAAGACTGTATTTGAGCTCTGTGTTCTTCTTATGGAAGAAAAAGGATTAATTGCTCCTGTGGACCCATACCATGCAGCTGAACTGTACACTCTGTTAAGAAATGAGATACTAGAGAATATCTATAAAGAAAAACTTTACATGTTTGTATTTTAATGAAAGCATAATTAAATTTGAACTCAGATCTATATTACATTAGAGACCGTATTAAAATAGTATGTGTATTACAGTGTTATGCTAATATATTTTATTATTTTAAAATAAGAGCTAAGTGTAATAAATATTTTTAATGAACAGTTGTGGTGTATTCTTATACAAACAAAAAATTACAGTACACCAATAACTAACCATAATCAACGTAATACATGCAAAATATTTAATACATTTTTAAAGCTCATTTTTGGACGAGTTGCTACATAGAAACGCAAAATGGGGAGTTTGACAGTGTTGTAAATCATTCCAACTGAGACATCCTTGGGGAGTGGATTTAGCTTGAAATCCCAAACTTCAAATTCAAAATCAGACTCTTCTGACTCTTCAGTTTCCATTCTGAAAGAATAATGCCTTTCCTTCTTTTAGTATATCATCATATCTTGCATCAGCATTTATCTGTAGTTTTCTGGTCCCCCCACCTTGCCTTGCTCGAACCTGTTTTATTACACCATTTTCATCATGAAGCCACCCAATTTCAATATTTCATTTGCATGATTTTGCTTTGCAGCTTGCTTTTTTGTTTGATGTTTGTGGCTCCTCTTCATCCTCATTTGCCGCCTTTCTAATCTTCATTTTTTTTCTCTCAATTTGTCAAAAAGACCCAGCTTTCGCTTTGCAGATGGGGTCTGATGCCTGCAAAAATGTATCAGGGCAATCCTGTCTCCATACCCTCCATGAGGGAAGGTACTTGACAGGTCTGCATCTTCCATAAGCAGGATGACTTCTCTGTCAATATGTGAAAGAAGAGGGACATGCACGTTAACTTTTGGAACAAGAAAATCAATCATACTGTTTCATAACAGCTAAAAGGACATGTTATTAAAAAGAAGAACCAAATGTAAAATCTGGTCACTCAGATTTGATACAACTGTCAGGACAAATCCGGTCCTGCAGGGCCAATGTTATGCAGTGTTTAGCTCCATCCCTAATCAAACACATCTGAAAAATCATCAAGATTGCTTGAAAATTTTAAGTGTGCTAGACTTGCAAAATTTACATTTACATTTATTCATTTAGCTGACGCTTTTATCCAAAGCGACTTACAATTGCTATATATGTCAGAGGTCACACGCCTCTGGAGCAACTAGGGGTTAAGTGTCTTGCTCAGGGACACATTGGTGTCTCACAGTGGATGAGGTCATGCTGTGATGTATCAATCTTCTACTGGTCACACGGTTTCATATGAATTTGCAGGTTAGAGTTCACCAAACTTATGGTTTCCACTCTCTCGGATTTGCATATGAAATGTAAGTTAATGGAATGAAAAGTGTAGTGTGACTGCCCCTTAATTAGGTATGATGGAGGTAAACTCTGCAGGACAGTGCCCTCCAGGACTGATGATGCCCATCCCTGCAGTAGGCGCATGTTTAAAGGGATATTGGTTGTGACAGGGCAGAGAAGTTTAGTTAGAAGTTTAGAAGTACTGTTATTGTTTACATGACAGGAGGGACTTTCGCACTGCTTTAGTTCCAGAACTAAAAGTACAGTACTAAAGTACTCGGACGATTTTGCGCAAACTATTTCACAGTACCATTAAAAGGTTTCTGTGGTGCAAAAGGCCATAGGGACTGTCTTTTAACAGAAGGATAAAAGAAAATTGAAAAAAAATTGTATTCTTATTATTTGTGTTATGTGTTCATATTTTATTTTACTTGAACCATATTTTATTAGTTAGTTGAACCATATTCAATGTGCCTAATAACTTAATCAAATTAACCAAAACACCATACCTTTTGCTGCTTCATTGCTGTAATTTCTTCCTTAGGGATGCCTCGATCTCTTAGGAAATTGAAAATATCACTATTTTCCTCCATTCTTGGGGCTGCAAAGTAGTGCACAGGAGTGTTAAATTTACATTGGATAACTTTAATATAATTTATAAGACTAGTGGGAAGAAACAGTGATAATGCATCTTTGGACAAAATTAATCTTTATGCCTTCTGCATGTATTTACCCTTTAATTTTTTTAAACCTTCAACAAATCCTGAAAATGATATACAGTACAGTACTGTGCAAAGTGTTTGGAATGTTAGACTTTGCTAAAGGGGGGGGGGGGGGGGGGGGGGGTGGATCCTTAAAAAAACGTTAGCTTTAACATGTTTAATATGTCCAAATATTCATTAGGTGTAATATTCCAGGGACATTTTGTATGAAACAGCTGTCCGATAACAGGTCCACACAGAGATCTGATGTCAACTTCATTGAGCAAGTCTGGGATTACATTAAGAGACAGAGGACACTAAATCAAACCACATATGACACGCACATATGTTAACAGTTCTGCGCTGTAACGCATTATCAGAGGATAGGAAAAAAATCCATGTTTCGTGAACATGACTCGCACAAACGTTCACAAATTCAGCTCCGCTAACTTGAGTACTAAATTTCACTGCCAGTGTTTTCTCCTGATTATGATATTTACTGTATATGGTCAGTTAAGATAGTTAAAAAAAAACTCGATTGCTAGCATTAAAACTGCAATACTCTCGGTTTTAACTGCAACGTTATTGTATAGCCTATCTATTCAATTCCATCAAACTACATTAACAAATGTGTACTAAAGAGTTTTTAATTAAGCTTACCTTTTCAATGACCGCTGGTGTTTGCAAGGCCTTCCGTAGAACTAAGAACTAACTGGCTCAGATGACGTGCTTAAACATAACCCACTGCGCAATGTGACGTCGTAGTGACGTCTTTTCCATGTCATTTTGGACGTCAATTTCCGTCCATTGATGGGGTTGTTTTGTAACACCAGGTGACGTCTTTTTTCGACGTCTACCGCACGTCTAATGTGTATATCACAACTGCCATAGATGTCCAAATGACGTCCAAAAAAAATAAGCCAGATTAGGTCAAATGTTGAACGTCAAAATGACGTCCAAGTTGGGTCATGGTTGGACGTCCAAATAGTGGACCTAGTTTGGACGTCGAATAGATGTCCAGAATTGGTCATGGACCGACGGACCCAATATAGACATGATCTGCACGTCTATCCGACGTCCAATGTTTAGTGGGAACAAACTACAACATTCACAAAAAAAAAAAAAAAGACGACTTTATTCTCATAGTGTTTCGTCTTTATTCTCGTAACATTTCGACTTTATTCTCGTAGTTTCGACTTTATTCTCGAAATATTACGACTTTATTCTCGTAGTGTTTTGACTTTATTCTCGTAATATTTCGACTTTATTCTCGCAGTTTCGACTTTATTCTCGAAATATTACGACTTTATTCTCGTAGTGTTTTGACTTTATTCTCGTAATATTTCGACTTTATTCTCGCAGTTTCGACTTTATTCTCGAAATATTACGACTTTAATCTCGTAATCTTAGATTTTTTTTATTTTTTAAGGTGGCACTAAAACGCCGTCGTAATAAATAGCCGACTAATATTTTTTTAAGTTTAAGAAATGATCACACCGTTGTGATTAGTTCATTCAGTGCGCACATCATCAGCTGCTAAATTGTACGCTCATCTTCACTGGCTGGCACGTGTTTTTCTACAGCATTATGCATTATAACCAATCACACATGATTCTGTTGAGTTTATGAGTACAATCACCAATAAGAGGCATCCAGATGAGTCATCGCTGAAACAGCTGTCTTGTTCAGTGCGCACGCTCCTGAATGAATTCTGCTCTCTGACGATTTCTCTCATCAGAAACAACAAAGTGCAGAAGTTCGTACGATGTAAGCAATATATTAATTTCACAATGTAAGCAACTTCAGTGATTGATGGGAGTTTTTGAGCTTGCTTTAATTCTGTCGATGATAATGTTCTTTGATAATGTAAATTGAGTCTGTTTACAATTAGTGCAAATAGCCCACATTTTGGCAGAGACTATTTACACTAACTCCGCCCACCAACGTGTGATAGGGCCTGTCAAGATTATAAAAAATGGCTTTGAATCGTAAGATCCAGTGGCGCAGATGGAAAAGCACATGCTTTCGATGTGATTGACCAGGGTTCGATCACGCCTTTTGCAGAACTTTTTTTCTCCCTTTTCAAATCTCATATCACATAGTAAAAGCATTTATTGTCAATACAAATTAAAGAAATAACCACAAAGTTGAAAATAAAGTATGGGGTAGGGTTAGGGTAGGTGTCGGGAGGCCTTTATTGTACCAATAAGGTGGCATCCATTGAATAATTTGAATTATAATGATTAAAAATTTACACTCAATACGTTATTACTGCATACTGTTTTATAATGTAATACAATACTGAAGTGCAGATAATTGGCACTATTTTGCGACAAGTAGTATAAATAGCAGATTTAACATAGTGCAAATATAATCTATAGCTATTTGCACTAA
This sequence comes from Barbus barbus, assembly GCF_936440315.1. Classification (NCBI taxonomy): domain Eukaryota; kingdom Metazoa; phylum Chordata; class Actinopteri; order Cypriniformes; family Cyprinidae; genus Barbus; species Barbus barbus. The sequence continues at coordinate 6,862,813 of NC_136737.1, read as the reverse complement.
GTGTAAATAGCATATCCCTAAAAATACTGCTATTTTCACTTAGTGTAAATAGAATCCATTACTATTTGAATTTAAGAAAAAATGAGGCCAATTTCAACTGAGGGGCGCCTTTAATCAGTCCGTGCCCAGGGCACCGGTGCGTCATAATCCGTCCCTGTTTTGAACCACTGAGCAACAGTCCAGTTCTTTTTCTCCACAGCCCAGGTAAGATGCTTCTGACGATGTTTCTGTTTCAGAAGTGGCTTGGTAGCCCTATTCCTGAAGATGTCTCAGCGTGGTGACTCTTGGTGCACTGACTCCAACTTCAGTCCACTCCTTGTGAAGCTCTCACAAGTCTTTGAATCAGCTTTGCTTGACAGTATTCTCAAGCTTGCGGTCATCCCTGTTGCCTGTGCACCTTTTCCTACCCAATTTCTTCCTTCCAGTCAACTTTGCATTTAATATGCTTTGATACAGCACTCTGTAAACAGCCACACCTTTCAGTAATGACCTTCTGTGACTTACTCTCTTTGTGGAGAGTGTCAATGATTGTCTTCTGGACCATCGCCGATTCAGCAGTCTTCCCCATTATTGTGGTTTCAAAGAACAAGAGATACCCTGCATTTATACTGTAGGGATGAAGCTCAAATATAAATATTGTAATATATTGAGACACTGGATTTTGACTTTCGTGAGCTGTAAGCTCTAATCATCAAAATTAAAACCAAAAAAACTTTTGAAATGTCTTACTTTACATGTTACGTTTGATAATCGGGAATACATCGCCGCAACATCGGCCCCTTATCGGAAATGCCTTCCGGCCAATGTTGGGACAATGCAGCTGCAAATACCGGCCACTCTGCTTGGGCGCGGTTCACCAGCGTTTTGCTGCCGCTGGTTTATTATAAAACAATACAAACCACTCTCAAGAACAGTTGCAACTTTATTAATTAATATTTTCATTTAACACATTACATATACAAATACATTTACATTTATCAGATGCTTTGATCAAAAGCGGATAACTCACTATTATTTACTTTACTTTTAGTCATTTAGCAGACACTTTTATCCAAACAGACTTACAAATAAGAAAAAGTAACTAAAACTACAAGTTAACATTAAGTATACTTTGGGTTACTTTCAAAGCGCTCTATAGCTCTAGCGCCATGCTTGCGCTCCAATGGCTTCCGCCATTGTTAAGCAACCTAGACCCCTGGTCTCCAAGAAGACAAATGATAAATGGATTTCCAGCACTAAAACTCGCTAGCGCTCTGCTACTAAATTTATTTAAAATGGCTATCGATTCCCTTATGACCAGCCTCCATCTCGGCCCCTAAAAGAACTTCTGCTGCAGCCTCTATCAATGTCCGTACGGCATTGTTGTGGATTATATATGTAGAATTCAGCACAGATACATCTTTTAAAGACACCAATCTCCGTTTACAACAATTGATCGAGTATTATGAAACCAAGGAATATGTAAGGATGGATATGCCGATGCTTATTTCGTGACTTATAAGCGCGCGAGCCATAGCCTATACTGTAGGCCTATAGGCAACTGATCACCTTATTTCATTACAGAACAGCGGCTATACATATCACATTAAAAATCATTAGAATTAGCCAAAGCTTAAACATTATTTACGAATAAGGCTGTATAGAAGGATTCAATTAAAGGTTTAGGGCAAACTTGTTGTATTAAATATAATGTTCACATTTTTCATGCGCTGACTTTATGATTTAAATAAAGAAATATTTCCAGCCATAGACCATAATTAAAAATAAGTTTGATCCTCTTAATCGAGTTATAGTCTCCGTTGCGTGCAACGATTGAATGTCATTATACTGTGAACAAGAACGGGAGGTTAACCACAATAAATATCATGAAAAATAAAAAAATAATAATATTAAAAATAAATCGGTCGGAGAGCCGCGTGCTCGTGTGGACGCGAGTATAAACCAGGCTTTCTGTCCTGCAGGCTATAAGCGCGCTGCTCTTCAGCTGCCACACGCCGAACAAACACTTGAAAATGCGTACATTTCATATTCACATATGACATTATAGCCTACATGTAATATAGAGCGGCCCCCTCATTATTTAACATGCCGCCCCAACATTAAAATTATGGCTACGCCACTGGTGTGGAATTATATTGTTTACCTTGTTTTATTATATATATATATAAAAAAAATGTAATATAAAAAAAGATATATATAATAATAAGCTATCATTAAAATCCGCTTACTCAGCAATAGAAACGTAGCCCATACTGTAGCCTACGCAAACGAAAAACATTTTTTGCATAGCCTATGCATATTAGAAAAAGACAGGAACGTTCACTACGTCATCGCTCTACCTTCCATAGGGAGCCTATCACAGGTTATAGTTTCACTTTAACTAATAACTCCCATCTGAGCAGAAGAACAGACCCAGCAGGCACACAACGTCATATGACGTTAATATTAGGTTGGATTTAGGTCGCGACGTCAGGTGACCAAAATTCAATGTCAAGCCAACGTCTAATGACAACGTTGATTTGACGTCCAAGACCGACGTCAATTGACGTTGATATTTAGTTGTTTTCAGGTTGTGTTGGGAAGTAACCAAAATCCAACGTCGAGCCAACGTCTAAAGCCAACGTCATATTGACGTCAAATACTGATATACAGTCGTCGGGTATGGCAACCAAAACCCAACGTCGCCTAGACGTCATAATGGTAACGTCCACACAACGTCAGATTCTAACATCATTTGACGTTGTTTTTAGGTTGTGGCATTAACTAACCAAAATCCAACGTCGAGCCAACGTCTAAAGCCAACGTCATATTGACGTCAAATACTGATATACAGTGGTCAGGTATGGCAACCAAAACCCAACGTCGGCTAGACGTCATAATGGTAACGTCCACACAACGCCAGATTCTAACATCATTTGACGTTGTTTTTAGGTTGTGGCATTAACTAACCAAAATCCAACGTCGAGCCAACGTCTAAAGCCAACGTCATATTGACGTCAAATACTGATATACAGTGGTCAGGTATGGCAACCAAAACCCAACGTCGGCTAGACGTCATAATGGTAACGTCCACACAACGTCAGATTCTAACATCATTTGACGTTGTTTTTAGGTTGTGGCATTAACTAACCAAAATCCAACGTCGAGCCAACGTCTAAAGCCAACGTCATATTGACGTCAAATACTGATATACAGTGGTCAGGTATGGCAACCAAAACCCAACGTCGCCTAGACGTCATAATGGTAACGTCCACACAACGTCAGATTCTAACATCATTTGACGTTGTTTTTAGGTTGTGGCATTAACTAACCAAAATCCAACGTCGAGCCAACGTCTAAAGCCAACGTCATATTGACGTCAAATACTGATATACAGTGGTCAGGTATGGCAACCAAAACCCAACGTCGGCTAGACGTCATAATGGTAACGTCTACACAACGTCAGATTCTAACATCATTTGACGTTGTTTTTAGGTTGTGGCATTAACTAACCAAAATCCAACGTCGAGCCAACGTCTAAAGCCAACGTCATATTGACGTCAAATACTGATGTACAGTGGTCAGGTATGGCAACCAAAACCCAACGTCGGCTAGACGTCATAATGGTAACGTCCACACAACGTCAGATTCTAACATCATTTGACGTTGTTTTTAGGTTGTGGCATTAACTAACCAAAATCCAACGTCGAGCCAACGTCTAAAGCCAACGTCATATTGACGTCAAATACTGATATACAGTCGTCGGTTATGGCAACCAAAACCCAACGTCGCCTAGACGTCACAATGGTAACGTCCACACAACGTCAGATTCTAACATCATTTGACGTTGTTTTTAGGTTGTGGCATTAACTAACCAAAATCCAACGTCGAGCCAACGTCTAAAGCCAACGTCATATTGACGTCAAATACTGATATACAGTGGTCAGGTATGGCAACCAAAACCCAACGTCGCCTAGACATCATAATGGTAACGTCCACACAACGTCAGATTCTAACATCATTTGACGTTGTTTTTAGGTTGTGGCATTAACTAACCAAAATCCAACGTCGAGCCAACGTCTAAAGCCAACGTCATATTGACGTCAAATACTGATATACAGTCGTCGGTTATGGCAACCAAAACCCAACGTCGCCTAGACGTCACAATGGTAACGTCCACACAACGTCAGATTCTAACATCATTTGACGTTGTTTTTAGGTTGTGGCATTAACTAACCAAAATCCAACGTCGAGCCAACGTCTAAAGCCAACGTCATATTGACGTCAAATACTGATATACAGTGGTCAGGTATGGCAACCAAAACCCAACGTCGCCTAGACGTCATAATGGTAACGTCCACACAACGTCAGATTCTAACATCATTTGACGTTGTTTTTAGGTTGTGGCATTAACTAACCAAAATCCAACGTCGAGCCAACGTCTAAAGCCAACGTCATATTGACGTCAAATACTGATATACAGTGGTCAGGTATGGCAACCAAAACCCAACGTCGGCTAGACGTCATAATGGTAACGTCTACACAACGTCAGATTCTAACATCATTTGACGTTGTTTTTAGGTTGTGGCATTAACTAACCAAAATCCAACGTCGAGCCAACGTCTAAAGCCAACGTCATATTGACGTCAAATACTGATGTACAGTGGTCAGGTATGGCAACCAAAACCCAACGTCGGCTAGACGTCATAATGGTAACGTCCACACAACGTCAGATTCTAACATCATTTGACGTTGTTTTTAGGTTGTGGCATTAACTAACCAAAATCCAACGTCGAGCCAACGTCTAAAGCCAACGTCATATTGACGTCAAATACTGATATACAGTCGTCGGTTATGGCAACCAAAACCCAACGTCGCCTAGACGTCACAATGGTAACGTCCACACAACGTCAGATTCTAACATCATTTGACGTTGTTTTTAGGTTGTGGCATTAACTAACCAAAATCCAACGTCGAGCCAACGTCTAAAGCCAACGTCATATTGACGTCAAATACTGATATACAGTGGTCAGGTATGGCAACCAAAACCCAACGTCGCCTAGACGTCATAATGGTAACGTCCACACAACGTCAGATTCTAACATCATTTGACGTTGTTTTTAGGTTGTGGCATTAACTAACCAAAATCCAACGTCGAGCCAACGTCTAAAGCCAACGTCATATTGACGTCAAATACTGATATACAGTGGTCAGGTATGGCAACCAAAACCCAACGTCGGCTAGACGTCATAATGGTAACGTCCACACAACGTCAGATTCTAACATCATTTGACGTTGTTTTTAGGTTGTGGCATTAACTAACCAAAATCCAACGTCGAGCCAACGTCTAAAGCCAACGTCATATTGACGTCAAATACTGATATACAGTCGTCGGTTATGGCAACCAAAACCCAACGTCGCCTAGACGTCACAATGGTAACGTCCACACAACGTCAGATTCTAACATCATTTGACGTTGTTTTTAGGTTGTGGCATTAACTAACCAAAATCCAACGTCGAGCCAACGTCTTAAGCCAACGTCATATTGACGTCAAATACTGATATACAGTGGTCAGGTATGGCAACCAAAACCCAACGTCGGCTAGACGTCATAATGTAACGTCCACACAACGTCAGATTCTAACATCATTTGACGTTGTTTTTAGGTCGTGGCATTAACTAACCAAAATCCAACGTCGAGCCAACGTCTTGAGCCAACGTCATATTGACGTCAAATACTGATATACAGTGGTCAGGTATGGCAACCAAAACCCAACGTCGCCTAGACGTCATAATGGTAACGTCCACACAACGTCAGATTCTAACATCATTTGACGTTGTTTTTAGGTTGTGGCATTAACTAACCAAAATCCAACGTCGAGCCAACGTCTAAAGCCAACGTCATATTGACGTCAAATACTGATATACAGTCGTCAGGTATGGCAACCAAAACCCAACGTCGGCTAGACGTCATAATGGTAACGTCCACACAACGTCAGATTCTAACATCATTTGACGTTGTTTTTAGGTTGTGGCATTATCTAACCAAAATCCAACGTCGAGCCAACGTCTAAAGCCAACGTCATATTGACGTCAAATACTGATATACAGTGGTCAGGTATGGCAACCAAAACCCAACGTCGCCTAGACGTCATAATGGTAACGTCCACACAACGTCAGATTCTAACATCATTTGACGTTGTTTTTAGGTTGTGGCATTAACTAACCAAAATCCAACGTCGAGCCAACGTCTTAAGCCAACGTCATATTGACGTCAAATACTGATATACAGTGGTCAGGTATGGCAACCAAAACCCAACGTCGGCTAGACGTCATAATGGTAACGTCCACACAACGTCAGATTCTAACATCATTTGACGTTGTTTTTAGGTTGTGGCATTAACTAACCAAAATCCAACGTCGAGCCAACGTCTAAAGCCAACGTCATATTGACGTCAAATACTGATATACATTCGTTGGGTATGGCATCCAAAACTCAACGTCGCCTAGACGTCATAATGGTAACGTCCACACAACGTCAGATTCTAACATCATTTGACGTTGATCTTCAGTTGTTTTTAGGTTGTGGCATTAACTAACCAAAATCCAACGTCGAGCCAACGTCTTAAGCCAACGTCATATTGACGTCAAATACTGATATACAGTCGTCAGGTATGGCATCCAAAACTCAACGTCGCCTAGACGTCATAATGGTAACGTCCACACAACGTCAGATTCTAACATCATTTGATGTTGATCTTCAGTTGTTTTTAGGTTGTGGCATTAACTAACCAAAATCCAACGTCGAGCCAACGTCTCAAGCCAACGTCATATTGACGTCAAATACTGATATACAGTCATCAGGTATGGCAACCAAAACCCAACGTCACCTAGACGTCATAATGGTAACGTCCACACAACGTCAGATTCTAACATCATTTGACGTTGTTTTTAGGTTGTGGCATTAACTAACCAAAATCCAACGTCGAGCCAACTTCTTAAGCCAACGTCATATTGACGTCAAATACTGATATAGAGTCGTCAGGTATGGCAACCAAAACCCAACGTCGCCTAGACGTCATAATGGTAACGTCCACACAACGTCAAATTATAACATAATTTGACGTTGATCTATAGTTAGTATTAGGTTGTGGCAAAAAATAACCAAAATCCAACGTCAAGCCAACATCTTAAGCCAGGTTCATATTGATATCAAATACTCATATACAGTCGTCAGGTATGGCAACCAAAACCCAACGTCTCCTAGACATCATATTGGTAATGCTCACTCAGTGTCAAACTCTAACATCATTAGATGTTGACTTCACAATCACGTCATACAGCCATCGAAAAATATTGGTATGTTATCTGATCAGAGTATACATTTGTTATTTGTGTGAGAGAAACCCTATATCTACTGAGAAATTTGAAATGAGAAAAAAACAAGAGCATAGAGAAAAGGGTCTGAGAGGACTGGAATGCATACATTCCATGCAATTTGTAGAAAACATACATTTAAATATGGAAAATGTAGAATCCTCAATTTGTCAAATGTGCATGTCTGCGTTATGGAAACACCTTGCTGTGAGGTGACTGCATAACCACGGAGTCATTTGCTGTTGCAAGCAATACAGTGATGAAATGAATAAGAGTACATTCATTATCATAGGCCTCAATTATTGTTGAATTAGTCGCACATCAACATTTCGTTTACATTTTCCCATACCACGAATGCTGTAACAGCATTGCCACTGCAGTCAACAGTGTAATCTGTAGACAAATGTTGCAATTATGACAGTGTTTTTAGTAAGTGTTACTGTGGACAAAGGAATAAACCTAAACCAACAGGTGGTGTAACACTTACAGCAAAGGGTCAGATATAGAAAATGCCACAGTTGTAGGCACAGCTGCATTTAGGCATAAGAGTTATACAGTTGAGGCAAGGGATTTGTTAAAGTTCAAAAGGGTCATCATTGGTCATGTGAATGAAACTGTAATTTACAAGTATAGCCAGACGTGTACACACCTTCTCTGTACTCCTAAACCTAACCCTATTTTAACTATAAATTCATATGGAAATTATAGGTGAATAGTGAATGGCACAGATGTGCCTGCCCCTGGTTGTGAGCATAAGTGAAAACACAATTTTACCAATTACTTACATGTAACAGCCTAAAAAAAAAAAAATCAATACATATTTGCTATCTTTTGTTTAAAACATTTTTTTCTACAGTTACAAAGTTGTTTGACGTCTCTCTATGTTGCTTTGTTCGTGATTGGTTAATCTGAATGTCATCCAGGAATCTGACCAATGACAGCAGGGCACGCCTCCTCCCGCTCAGATTTGAAAGTTCACCTCAGTCGTTACTGCAGCTCTGTTTATCTGCAGTCCTGCTCCGTTCAGTGCTCTAGGAATGGCTTTCACATGATTGTCTCATATCTGACAGATGAGTTATTATTTTGACCGATTTTGAGTTATGCGGTGTCGATTGAGAACACAGACACAATGGCTATGGACACATAATGGAAACACAGAAGGTAAGTACCTCTTATAATTGTTTTTTTGTTACTGTTAAAGTGATATGATAATCGCGATGACATAATCTGTTTCTGTGTTTTGTTATTATGTTTTAATACTGTCCAGATAAGGCTGTGTGACGATGTCTTGGGAATGATTAAAAGTGACTCGTTGTTGTTGTTTTTATATCGCGAAATGTAAATATATCCGCGTAGCGTTAGTACTACAAGTTCTGGAGGTTTATGTAATAGATACATATACATGAATGACAGAATAAATAGCGGGAGCTGGACCTTAATATGAGTTAAGTACTGAAGGCCGCCTTTTGCTGATCTTATTTTTAATAACAGAATGAAATAGTAAAAATAACAATATTGTTATTTTATTGTCAAATAAAATGTCTCACTCTGGAACATGAACAACTGACATGTGTTCAACAGAGAGATCATGAAACCACCTGAAGAATACTACCATGCTTTCGGATCCAATTTACTGCTAAGTGTTTGTATAAAGCTGGTGAGTAACGTTAGCCAAACTTTTTGTAAGCCTGTCTGTCTCTGTCAGTAAGTCAACAATTACTATTGTTTTATTAAACCTGTTAAATATTCGTGTGTGTGTGTGTGTGTGTGTGTGTGTGTGTGTTTCCCCTCTCATGGTCCAGAGGTTTTGGGATTGAAAATCTTCTGCCATATGATCTTCTGTAAAAGTGAGTATTCATAATACTTTAATGATCATGTGCCGTTATATGTGAACATGGGCAAAGCAGGCAAACTCTGCACCAAGGCACCACTCTGATTCAAACTTAATTCTTGAGTTTAGCTCACTCAAAATCAAAACTCCCTCATCATTTTCTAACCCTCATGTCTTTTTTAATCTTCTTTTGTGTTCCACAGAAAAAAAAAGTCAGTTATGCAGGTTGGAAAAGACATAAGTGAGTAAATGATGACATCATATTCACCTTATTCTTCACATAAAAATGGCCCATTTATAGATTTTATGGGTCTTGCTTCCAGATATTTTTACTTTTTTAGCTATACAGAACTGCTCGTTTTGCTGCTTGATATTGCAAATTGGTTTGTCATACCATATTATTTTAGTGTATTATCTTAATTATGAACACACTGGTTTGTAATACAAACAGTTTTACTATTTACTGCATGTTGTTATTGTTATTTAAGGCTAATGAACTTGAAGTCTCGCCCATAGGCTTACTTCTGCGTTTAGGAATAAGGTGGATGAAGTATGAAGATACTTGAGTAATTTAATGATCTCCTCAAGTACATTTGTTAGACATCACCGACGTGTGATAGAAAAGCAGTGTAAACAGATTAATAATTTTATTAGTTATAAATATACAGGTATTAGCATTTTAGCAATTGATAAAAATATTATATTTTTTTTTTTTAGTGTACTAATTGCCATTTTTTACATCTGGGAAAAGTTATTTGTTGTGAATACTCATTTCTTTATTTGTATTTCCTGTAGCTCAAATAGTAGAGCATGGCGCTAGCAACGCCAAGATCATGGGTTCGATTCCCAGGGAAAGCAAGAGCTGATAAAAATGTAGAAACTGTAACTTGAATGCAATGTAAGCCGCTTTGGATAAAAGCGTCTGCTAAATGTAAATGTGTTTATAATTACAAGTAGGTTTAACTTGTAACTTGCTCAAGGGTACCTCAAGCCCTGTTTACACTAGTGGGTTTCCTGCCAGGACTGAGACTCGAACCCATGACCTTCAGACTACAAGTCTGCCTCTCTAACCATTAGGTCACAGCTAAATAATTAAATTAGTCAGAATATCTCATAATGTCAAATGTTGTTTAAAGAAAAGGTACACAAATGGAATCCTCCTTTTTAAGGACTTTTCAATAAATCTGTTGTCTTTTTTTTTTGCATTTATTTAACCCCCAGATGCAGCAAGGATCCAGCTGATTACTTCAGATTTGGAGGACTGCTCTTTATCTACTGTGTCTGTCACTTCTGGTGCAGAATCATGGACCTTTATTTGTATGTTTTGATTTTACTTTTTATTACACTTGTGTAGCTAGTATTCAGGATTAAAATACAATGTAATTTTTTTCCACATATATTATCAGAGCTATATTGGAGCCCAAAAGGGTCAATAGAATATTGATAAAAACACTATAAACCTGATTGGGATAATACAAGCTAAAGTACAGTTCCCTGCACAATCTTTTTAAAATAAAAAAATTATGATACTAACCCTAATTTTTTCAATTGCTTCTCAAGAATTCCTCTTCAGGAAATTTGTTTACACAAATTTACATCTGAATAATGAAACAGTTTTAAAGAGATACTCCACCCCAAAATGAAAATTTTGTCATTAATCAATTACCACCATGTCGTTCCAAACCCATAAAAGCTTTGTTCGTCTTCTGAATACAATTTAAGATATTTTGGATGAAACAGCGCATCCCTGTGTCAAGGCTGATACAGAAGAGTGTATGTGTTTTGCGTCCAGGGCATAATCTCCAAAATGGCGCTGTGCTGATGCAGAGGAGACGTTACGGTGCCTAATTGTTGAATAAAGTCATTATTTTTGTTGTATTTCTATATAAAAAGTATTCTCATCGCTTCATAACATTACATAACATATTCTGACAATGTGTTTCATACTTTTCTGGACCTTGACAGTGTAATTTACTTGGCAGTCAATGGGACAGACACAAGCCTCCCGGGTTTCATCCAAAATATCTTAAATTGTGTTCCGAAGATGAATGAAGCTTTTACAGGCTTGGAACAACATGGGGGTAAGTGATTAATGACAATTTTCATTTTGGGGTGGAGTATCCCTTTAAGCCTGGAATACACTACACGACTTTTAAAAATCTGAACAGATTTTTAAATCACCAGGCATCATACACTTACCGATTTTGTAAATAATGACAAAGGAAAGCTGGGCATCATATATAATTAGGCCTGGAATACACTACACGTTTTTTGTCCTGATTTTCCGCCAATTTACAGTCTGGAGAAGTTGACACTAGTTGCCGAAAGTCAGAGCCAGTCTGTAGATTTGATAGTCACAGACTCCGGTTTTTTAGCTTCAGACTCAGATTCTATCCAGTTGGAGGATATCAAAAATGTTTGATATTTTCAGCCGATTTTAGAACGTATATTGTTTCCATTTGTCACGCGTCTCCAAGGCTCATGTTTCTGAGTGAGTTTGTTGTGCTCGGAACAACTTTAAAGTCTGGTAGTGTATGATCCTCGGTCATGTTGTGTATGATGCCCAGTTTTCCTTTGTCACGATTTACAAAGTCAGTATACAGCCAGGTCCATAAATATTGGGACATCAACACAATTCTAACATTTTTGGCTCTATACACCACCACAATGGATTTCAAATGAAACGAACAAGATGTGCTTTAACTGCAGACTGTCAGCTTTAATTTGAGGGTATTTACATCCAAATCAGGTGAACGGTGTAGGAATTACAACAGTTTGTATATGTGCCTCCCACTTGTTAAGGGACCAAAAGTAATGGGACAGAATAATAATCAAATCAAACTTTCACTTTTTAATACTTGGTTGCAAATCCTTTGCAGTCAATTACAGCCTGAAGTCTGGAACGCATAGACATCACCAGACGCTGGGTTTCATCCCTGGTGATGCTCTGCCAGGCCTCTACTGCAACCGTCTTCAGTTCCTGCTTGTTCTTGGGGCATTTTCCCTTCAGTTTGGTCTTCAGCAAGTGAAATGGATGCTCAATCGGATTCAGGTCAGGTGATTGACTTGGCCATTGCATAACAGTCCACTTCTTTCCCTTCAAAAACTCTTTGGTTGCTTTTGCAGTATGCTTTGGGTCATTGTCCATCTGCACTGTGAAGCGCCGTCCAGTGAGTTCTGAAGCATTTGGCTGAATATGAGCAGATAATATTGCCCGAAACACTTCAGAATTCATCCTGCTGCTTTTGTCAGCAGTCACATCATCAATAAATACAAGAGAACCAGTTCCACTGGCAGCCATACATGCCCACGCCATGACACTACCACCACCATGCTTCACTGATGAGGTGGTATGCTTAGGATCATGAGCAGTTCCTTTCCTTCTCCATACTCTTCTCTTCCCATCACTCTGGTACAAGTTGATCTTGGTCTCATCTGTCCATAGGATGTTGTTCCAGAACTGTGAAGGCTTTTTTCGATGCCGTTTGGCAAACTCTAATCTGGCCTTCCTGTTTTTGAGGCTCACCAATGGTTTACATCTTGTGGTGAACCCTCTGTATTCACTCTGGTGAAGTCTTCTCTTGATTGTTGACTTTGACACACATACACCTACCTCCTGGAGAGTGTTCTTGATCTGGCCAACTGTTGTGAAGGGTGTTTTCTTCACCAGGGAAAGAATTCTTTGGCCATCCACCACAGTTGTTTTCCGTGGTCTTCCGGGTCTTTTGGTGTTGCTGAACTCACCGGTGCGTTCCTTCTTTTTAAGAATGTTCCAAACAGTTGTTTTGGCCACGCCTAATGTTTTTGCCATCTCTCTGATGGGTTTGTTTTGTTTTTTCAGCCTAATGATGGCTTGCTTCACTGATAGTGACAGCTCTTTGGATCTCATCTTGACAGTTGACAGCAACAGATTCCAAATGCAAATAGCACACTTGAAATTAACTCTGGACATTTTATCTGCTCCTTGTAATTGGGATAGTGAGGGAGTAACACACACCTGGCCATGGAACGGCTGAGAAGCCAATTGTCCCATTACTTTTGGTCCCTTAACAAGTGGGAGGCACATATGCAAACTGTTGTAATTCCTACACCGTTCACCTGATTTGGATGTAAATACCCTCAAATTAAAGCTGACAGTGTGCAGTTAAAGCACATCTTGTTCGTTTCATTTGAAATCCATTGTGGTGGTGTATAGAGCCAAAAATGTTAGAATTGTGTCGATGTCCCAATATTTATGGACCTGACTGTATGTATGATGCCTAGTGTTTTAAAAATCTGTTCAGATTTGAAAAGTCATGTAGTGTAATCCAGCCTTTAGAATTAATAGTCGTTTGAAACTTGTAGATGTTTTGTATTTCTTGTGCTGAGAATATTTAATTCAACTCATTAACTTCTCATCAAACTGTTCTGTTAATTGGTGCAGTATTTTAAATGTTGAAATGTATTTGAAATGTATTTCCTTTCAAATTTGCACTGTTTTACTTCAAAAACTGAATGATTGCATTTTCAGTTTTGTACAGTATATGTAGAGACTTTGTATTTTGTCTTTCAAAATAAAACTTTTATTAATTTACAATTGTCAGCATCCTTTAACACTATAATTTTTTGTTTTTTAATAAGCTGTAAAATAAGAAGTGTTTCTCTGTAGAACGTTTAGGCTAGTATTTTACTTTTAGCACTTTATTGAATGCGTTTGATCATAATAATCTAGGAAAATCTGTGAAAGGACAGTGTTCCTCTGTACACGGTTTAGTGATATCACTTTATTTAATTGGTCAGTAAAAAATCCATAAAGTAAGTTTTACACTGTTAAAAAAATAAAGAAACGGTCAAATGACTGGCAGTAACGGTTGCCAAACAAAAAACATAAAACTGAAGTAAATAAAAAAATGGGACAAACCACGCTCATATCGATGTAATGTGGAATACCATTCATATGCCTTAAATACGGGATGATTCTATGTTAATGTCAAGCCTTGTTTGCAAATGTGTGCTAATATTGCCAACTTACAAAATAATGACAGACTGCTGATATTACTGAACTCATACTGTGAAATATCCCAAAACATTGCTTTTGGTACCATATAAGAGTCATAATTTGCTCAGTCAGTTGTTTGTTCTCTCACTTTTGTGTACATACAACAGACCCAAGTGAATGATTAGAGATTTTTCCTCACTGCCTTTTAGCATTAACACCAGGAAGGTTTTAGGTTTCGCAATATCAGTTTTGTCTTCAGAAGATAAAAGCATAGCAATTTGGGTGGGCCCATGATCTTCCATCTAGCACCACAGTACAACCAATGTGACATCTACATTAGATATGACAAACCTAACACAAACTATAACAAGCGGTTCATAATGTGTTATGTATAATTAATTATTTGGACATTTAACTCCTCTTCCTTTTGTATTCACAGGTTGATAACAAATGTGGTAATGGCCAGTTTCGATAGGGATGTAATGCAGTGTTTGTCCACTGTTGGAGGCTGACAAAAATCAGGTTGACATCAGAACTTAATGTAAGATTGACCTCAACCTCTAATGTTGGATAGATGTTGCATTTTTCATTTTCACCCAAAATACAACATCTGTCCAACGTTGGGTTCTGACGTTGGGTTCTGACATCAATTTGACGTTGGGTTCTGACGTCAACCTGATTTTCATTTTCAACCAAAATACAACGTCTGTCCAACGTTGGGTTCTGACATCAATCTGACGTTGGGTTCTGACGTCAACCCGATTTTCATTTTCAACCAAAATACAACGTCTGTCCAACGTCGGAGATTGACGTCAATTTGACGTTGGGTTTTGACATCAGTCTGACGTTGGATTCTGACGTCAACCCGATTTTCATTTTCAACCAAAATACAACGTCTGTCCAACGTCGGAGATTGACGTCAATCTGACGTTGGGTTCTGACATCAGCCTGACGTTGGGTTCTGACGTCAACCCGATTTTCATTTTCAACCAAAATGCAACGTCTGTCCAACGTTGGAGATTGACGTCAATCTGACGTTGGATTCTGACGTCAACCCGATTTTCATTTTCAACCAAAATACAACGTCTGTCCAACGTTGGAGATTGACGTCAATCTGACGTTGGGTTCTGACATCATTCTGACGTTGGGTTCTGACGTCAACCTGATTTTCATTTTCAACCAAAATACAACGTCTGTCCAACGTTGGGTTCTGACGTTGGGTTCTGACATCAATCTGACGTTGGGTTCTGACGTCAACCCGATTTTCATTTTCAACCAAAATACAACGTCTGTCCAACGTCGGAGATTGACGTCAATTTGACGTTGGGTTTTGACATCAGTCTGACGTTGGATTCTGACGTCAACCCGATTTTCATTTTCAACCAAAATACAACATCTGTCCAACGTCGGAGATTGACGTCAATCTGACGTTGGGTTCTGACATCAGCCTGACGTTGGGTTCTGACGTCAACCCGATTTTCATTTTCAACCAAAATGCAACGTCTGTCCAACGTTGGAGATTGACGTCAATCTGACGTTGGGTTCTGACGTCAACCCGATTTTCATTTTCAACCAAAATACAACGTCTGTCCAACGTTGGAGATTGACGTCAATCTGACGTTGGGTTCTGACATCATTCTGACGTTGGGTTCTGACGTCAACCCGATTTTCATTTTCAACCAAAATGCAACGTCTGTCCAACGTCGGAGATTGACGTCAATCTGACGTTGGGTTCTGACGTCAACCCGATTTTCATTTTCAACCAAAATGCAACGTCTGTCCAACGTCGGAGATTGACGTCAATCTGACGTTGGGTTCTGACGTCAACCCGATTTTCATTTTCAACCAAAATGCAACGTCTGTCCAACGTCGGAGATTGACGTCAATCTGACGTTGGGTTCTGACGTCAACCCGATTTTCATTTTCAACCAAAATACAACGTCTGTCCAACGTTGGAGATTGACATCAATCTGACGTTGGGTTCCGACGTCAATCTGACGTTGGGTTCTGACGTCAATTTGACGTTGGGTTCTGACGTCAACCCGATTTTCACTTTCAACCAAAATACAACGTCTCTCCGACGTTGGGTTCTGACGTCAATCTGACGTTGGGTTCTGACGTCAACCCGATTTTCACTTTCAACCAAAATACAACGTCTCTCCGACGTTGGGTTCCGACGTCAATCTGACGTTGGGTTCCGACGTCAATCTGACGTTGGGTTCCGACGTCAATCTGACGTTGGGTTCTGACGTCAACCCGATTTTCACTTTCAACCAAAATACAACGTCTCTCCGACGTTGGGGTCCAACGTCAATCTGACGTCATATTGACGTCCGGTGCCTGCTGGGGAAGCTTTTATGGATACGAATCTGCATTTATGAGGGGAAAAGTGGTGAAAATGAGGCTTATCTTTACTTGGCTCGCCGTGACCTTGTTTTTTCTTGACAATGGTGAGACCTTGTTAAAATCTCTTTTCCTCTGTTACATAGTTTTTTTTCTGAATCTGTATAAATGGTAGTAGCTATGGTTAGCGTGGCAACAGCGCCTACCGCGGTCACATAATTCGATGGGTAACACCTGCTAACGATTTAAAAAGCCGTAAATTGTGGGTCCCTAAATGATCAGGTCAACTGGCTTGATATAGAAACATAACATGGCATCATACCGTCAGTAAATATTGATGATATTATTGTACATCAGTGCAGACTGATCAAATGTAGTTTGAATGTAAAGTGAATCCCTTTGGATAAGCTTCTGCTATATTAATAAAAGTTATTTAACAGCGGCATATAGGCTATGTTTTATGGGTATTTTTTTGTGTAGGCTATGTCATATTTCTTATGAAAATGTTTATTTAGCCTATACGAATGTGCAAATGTATAGAATGTGGGCAGAAATATAAATCAGGATGTACATTGTGTGTATTATAAGATCACCCATGAGACATTCATTGATGTTTGCATGTATTACATTATGAATCCCATTTCTCTACAATCTTTACGGTCTATACTAAAGGTAATTCTGGAGGGCCGGTGCTGCAGAGTTTAGCACCAGCCCCAATCAAACATACTTGAAGAAGCTAATTAAGGTTTTACTAGGTATGCTAGAAACTTCCAAGCAGGTAGCTGAACAAAGTTTGTACTAAACTCTGCAGGACAGTTTTGCCCAAAAGAACCGAGCCTGGACACCTAGAAAAAAACAATTTCATGGTACTATTGTAAATGTTTGTTTGGCTTATGTTAACTTTCTTCTTCAGATATTTCTGGTGTTGAGACCGATAGAGTGTCAGTGTTATTGAAGAAAGGAGATTCAGTCACTCTACACACTGGTGTTAAAACAAACCAACAAGAAAAGATTAAATGGTATTTCAATGGCGTACGCGTCGCTGAAATCACTGGAGATCAGAGTAAGATCTGTACAGTTCAGTGTGATGAGAGATTCGGAGACAGACTGAAGCTGGATCATCAGACTGGATCTCTGACCATCATGAACATCAACTCCACAGACTCTGGAAATTATACACAACAGATCATCAACAGCACAGACAGCACAAAGATCTTCAGTGTTTCTGTTTATGGTAAGTCATGTAATGAATGTTTAAATTAAGTTAATATATTTAAAGTACATCGTTAATGTGTCTATTGGTGTTTTTAATGATATTCAGAGATATTTTCTTCATTTGTATATTAGATAGATAATTTCTTTATAAACTTGCTGTGCAAATGCAATATTTATGTTTACATCATTAAACAGTTAATTTTAGTTTGAAACTATGCCAATTATATTATCAAACTGGTAGTTTTAATAGTTAATTTCAATCATAAGAAGCTGCAGTTGAGGTCAGATGGAGATGACAGCGTCTAATCACACTGAACAGCTTCTATTATCTGTTTAAATAAGAGTTATAAAATAAATATGTAAAATTATTTTATAAGTACATTCCATACATAAATGTTTATTTTCAGACTGTAAGTCAAGAAAGAGTTTGTGTAATCACTTTCATGTTCAGAGTTATTTCATGTTCAGTTTTTTTTTTCCAAAAAGATCATCCAGCAGCTGTTGAACAAGATGAGTCAGTGAAAGAAAAAGAATCTTTTACTTTAGATCCTGATGAAAAAAAACCCCCAAATGATATGATGAAGTGGCATTTTAATGACATTCTCATTGCTGAAGTCACTGGAGATCTCAGTAAGATCTGTAAAGATGTTCAGTGTAATGCAGGTACTGAGAGATTCAGAGACAGACTGAAGCTGGATAATCAGACTGGATCTCTGACCATCACAAACACCAGAACCACAGACTCTGGACTTTATAAACTACAGATCATCAGCAGCAACAGCAGCTATAGCATCACCAGAGTGAAGAGATTCAGTGTTGCTGTTATTTGTGAGTATAATATTCTGTCATTCAATGCATTTTCTTTTGGGGTGTTTTGAAAGAGTTCAGTATTTTTGAATCAAGTTCACAGTGTGATTTAGTTTTGATTGCTTTTGCTAAAAACAACAAATGATGCTGCTTATTAGTAAAATCAATATGCAATTGATGACCAAAGTAGAACATATCAGCCAAAGATATTGTTAAATACTGGATGGATTATTATTCACTCTTTAGTAATAATGACTGTCTGTCTTTAGGTGTTTCAGATTCAGGTCTGTCTTCAGCTGCTGTTGTAGGAATAGTTATTGGTGTTCTTCTGGTGGTGGCTGCTGCTGCTGTAACTGTTGGTGTGATTTACTGTTGCTGCAGGAGCCATGCTGCAGTACCACAGAATGTAAGTATTACACGCAGCTGATGTATGAGATTTACTATGAAAAAAAAAAAAAATATATATATATATATATATATTTAACAATTAATGTTTATGTAATTTATAAAAATATACAGTGTAACTATGAAGAGTCATCTTCGTTTTTTTTTAACACCACAGAAGCAGATATTCACTGGTGATGTAGTGTCAGAACAATCAAAAACACAAATAACTACAAAATAAACTAAATAAAAATTAATATAAAAACAGTGCAGGTTGTTTCAGAGAGCAAGTGGCTCATTAGAAAACACCAATACAACAGTTCAAAGAATTTTGGATGAGGTATTGGAATCATTAATGCGTCAATTTTGTATCACTGAAGTACGTTTAATAAATGAACATTTCTGTATGAGCAACAGCAAAAAACACAATTCTGACTCTCTAGTATTTTTGTGTTTGTGTAACGTGTAACTGAAACTCCACATAATCAGCCTAATGCATCTCCAATTCAGATTCCTTTACGTGAAAGGAATCGGATTGAGGCTCATGAGGTTTCGCCTCGCCAGCGTCGTCAGTGATGGAAGTGGTGAAGAAGAGATGGAGAGAAGAAGATCTGAAACTGGCTTCAGAATAATTGTCACGATTAGGGATATGCACTACGACTAACTTCACGGATGTTTAAATATACATTTTATAACAGACTAGTTGGCCAGTCTAAAAGTAAGAAACCCTTAGAAAACAGTCCAAAACATTGTGTTTATATTTTAAATATGTAAACTACGAAACAAAAGTCAAGTAATTCCAGATACCTCATTATCTGAATTGTTCTTATTTTCCTTCAAGCGGTTAATTTAAAATACTGAAGGCAACAAACACAGCAAATGGGATGAATGAAAATGCAAATTCACTTTTTGACATGAGGTGACACGTTTTGGGCAAACAGAAATACAGCGTTTACCTCTGTAACCCTGATAGCACACGTACATCTCAGATGTCTATTTGATGTATAAGAATTTTTTTAGAGTATTTGCTCATCTACATGTCTATAGGACATTTCCTGCAAGATGTTAAATAGACATTAAAGACATAATCTCTTAAAGATGTCTATGATTTAGAATTTATGGAAAATTGACATCTTAAATGTTAAACAGATGTTTGTAGACAGCAGATGCTTTCCAGTTGAAATTCTCTTTAACAGACATCCTAGATATGTGTGTTATCTGGGAAGCAAAGAAGCGGTTCAGTGGTCAGTACCAATACCTGTCACATTTCACTTTTTACGTATCCATTTAAAGCTGCTAAAGTGATCTAGGACAGGTACAGTAAGACATTACCTGTTTCTTGTCTTTCACACTTTAAGACATATTAATGCTAACCTTGTTTGACAAAGCACTCATTTTATCCCATCTGTTCACATCCTTACTGATAGAACTGACTGCATTTTCCACAAAAACTCACCAATATATACTTTTATATACTAGTATATAAAAGTCCCTTAAAAACATCTAAAAATTATTAATTCAAGAATTATTTACATGAGCTTAATAATAATAATAATAATAACAAAGAAAGTGAATTTGTGTTTAATACAAGAATACAATACATCTGTCAGTGGGGTCAGAAAAATAAACTTCATTCAAAAAGAAAACCATTTTATTTTTTAATCCCATTGGCAGATATCTTCCCTTCTCAAAGTAAGAGAAGGGTAAAAAAAAAAATATATACATATATATATATATATATATATATATATATATATATATATATATTCCTGAGACACCCCCCCCCCAAAAAAAAGATTTGTGACTTTAGCATTTGTTCATGTCGTTACATTGTTTAGAGCAAGAAAAAAATGGAAAAATAACATTTATGAAAAATTTGATTTTATTAATATTTTATTCTTTGCCCTCTGTAGAGGACACTGGGACTCAGTTTTCAAAATAAATAAATAAATAAAATGTCATGAATATACATCAAAAAGGCAAAAATAATGTTTATTTGTTTTTGTTTTTTTTAATCACCAATCAATTTTTTAGTTTTCAGGGGTTTTTTATACTCAACTTTGGATTATTCTCAACTGTTTTATAAAATATATAACAAAATGATTTGATATACCATTTTGTTTTATGCAATATGTGTGTACAAATTTCCATAAACTGGTTTTCCCACTAAACACAGTGTATCTATACACTGTGTCTAATTTGCATATTAATGTGTTGCTGTTGGGACAGCATGTTGAAAAAAATAATTTTCATAATGGAAGTGATAATTGGCCAGATTTTCATAATAATGTCTAATATTTCATAAGAATATTTATATATAATGTATTTTCCTACTCAATTGTTATGTCTCCCAAAATGCATAGAAAACATGCTTTTAGTCATGGTGTCCTCTACAGTGGACATGTATGAAATTATGTCCTGTTTCATTACAGGAAGTCATATTTGAATTTGAAAACCCATAATATTTTCCTGAAATGTTGCTTTATGACAAATTATTTGAAAATTATTCAGATTTAAATGGCAATTACAAAATATAATCCTGTTTCCATAAGGATGTAAAAATGTTAATTAAATTAAATTTAGCCCTTTTTAAAGACCTAGGAGAGGGTGTGGCCATGGTCAAACTTCCAAACATTTAGTATCTCTACAAAGCCCTGAATGGGCTCTGTACAGGACATCCAGACTTACAACTGTGACATGTGAGGTCTAAGAGAAATTCACTAAAATATAATGTCCACTACAGAGGCAAAAACTCCATAGCTGGGTCTCAGGAGGATATACAGTATCTCACAGAAGTGAGTACAACCCTCATATTTTTGTAAATATTTTATTATATCTTTTCATGTGACAACACTGAAGAAATTATACTTTACTACAATGTAAAGTAGTGAGTTTACAGCTTTTATAACAGTGTAAATTTGCTGTCTCCTCAAAATATCTCAACACACAGCCATTAATGTCTAAACCGCTGGCCACAAAAGTGAGTACACCCCTAAGTGAAAATGTCCAAATTGGGCCCAAAAGTGTCAATATTTTGTGTGGCCACCATTATTTTCCAGCACTGCCTTAACCCTCTTGGGCATGGAGTTCACCAGAACTTCACAGGTTGCCACAGGAGTCCTCCTCCACTCCTCCATGATGGCATCACAGAGCTGGTGGATGTTAGAGACCTTGCGGTCCTCCACCTTCCATGTGAGGATACCCCACAGATGCTCAACAGGGTTTAGGTCTGCTTGGCCAGTCCATCACCTTTACCCTCAGTTTCTTTAGCAAGGCAGTGGTCGTCTTGGAGGTGTGTTTGGGGTCGTTATCATGTTGGAATACTGCCCTGCGGCCCAGTCTCTGCTTCAGTATGCCACAGTACATGTTGGCATTCATGATTCCCTCAATAAACTGTAGCTCCCCAGTGCTGGCAGCACTCATGCAGCCCCAGACGGTGACACTCCCACCACCATGCTTGACTGTAGGCAAGACACACTTGTCTTTGTACTCCTCACCTGGTTGCTGCCACACATGCTTGACACCATCTGAATCAAATAAGTTTATCTTGGTCTCATCAGACCACAGGACATGGTTCCAGTAATCCATGTCCTTAGTCTGCTTGTCTTTAGCAAACTGTTTGCGGGCTTTCTTGTGCATCATCTTTAGAAGAGGCTTCCTTCTGGGACGACAGCCATGCAGACCAATTTGATGCAGTGTGTGGCGTATGGTCTGAGCACTGACAGGCTGACCCCTTCAACCTCTGCAGCAATGCTGGTAGCACTCATACGTCTATTTCCCAAACACAACCTCTGGATATGACGCTGAGCACGTGCACTCAACTTCTTTGGTCGACCATGGCAAGGCCTGTTCTGAGTGGAACCTGTCCTGTTAAACCGCTGTATGGTCTTGGCCACCGTTCTGCAGCTCAGTTTCAGGGTCTTGGCAATCTTCTTATAGCCTACGCCATCTTTATGTAGAGCAACAATAATTTTTTTCAGATCCTTAGAGAGTTCTTTGCCATGAGGTGCCATGTTGAACTTCCAGTGACCAGTATGAGAGAGTGAGAGCGATAACACCAAATTTAACACACCTGCTCGCCATTCACACCTGAGACCTTGTAACACTAACGAGTCACATGACACCGGGGAGAGAAAATGGCTAATTTGGCCCAATTTGAACATTTTCACTTAGGGGTGTACTCACTTTTGTGGCCAGCGGTTTAGACATTAATGGTTGTGTGTTGAGTTATTTTGAGGGGACAGCAAATTTACACTGTTCTACAAGCTGTACACTCACTACTTTACATTGTAGCAAAGTCTCATTTCAAGTGTTGTCACATGAAAAGATATAATAAAATATTTACAAAATTGTGAGGGGTATACTGTATGCAATTTAATTTTTATATCAAGTAATTACAAAATGTCTCTGTTAAGTATGTAACCCTGAAGGAGGGAACGGAGACGTCTTGCCGGTGATCGATGAATTGGGATCTCGCTTAGAGAGACCAATCTACTTCGAGTGTAACTAAACAAGCCAATGCACATGTGATGATTGCCTCCAGCTACCTCTGATCACAGCCCAAGTGTAATTAGGCAGCAGGGCAGTGACTTCGGCTGCTCAGCGGTGGTACAGCAGCCGTGTCAACGGGACGTGACGTCTCCGTTCCCTCCTTCAGGGAATGAGGGTTACATATTTAACCGAGACGTTCCCTTTCAGTCGATCACTGACGAATTGGGATCTCTACCAAAGCGCCACGGGTGCTGCCCCTTCCAGTGTCCTGTGCAAGCCTCCTGCACCCCCTTTTCAGCATAGGACGGGGCACACAGTAAGAACACAGGCACTATTTGTCGTAGCACTACCCACTCAATGAGAATGGATAACACTTGAGAAGGAATAAGGTTGCGGAAGCTTCATCCTTCCCGAGGGAGGTTAGGGAGCACTTACACTACTGTAAGGTTAACCCTGCCTGCTTTACATGTTTGAAAATGATTAACAGTTGAAAACAATATACATTTAGAAAGGTAATCAAAAAGTAATCAAATGTAATTAGTTACATTACTTTAATAAAATAATTGAAAAGTTAAACTACTTATTTCATTTTAAGTAGGGTAACTTGTAATCTGTAACCTGTTACATTTCCAAAGTAACCTTCCCAACACTGCTCATTAGAAAACACCAATACAACAGTTCCAGAATTTTAGATGTGGTATCGGAATAACTAATACTTCAATGTTTTATTACAGAAAGTACATTTAAGAAATATCAATTTAAGAAAGGAAAACCTATGTATGAGCAACAGGAAAAACACAATTCCACCTCTCTAATATTTTTGTTTTTGTCTGAAACATCAGTCCTCCTAATTACTTTTACCATTTGTAAATCTGTTTTCTTACAGGAGAATGATGTTAATGCACCTCCAAATCGGTTACCTTTACTTGAACGGAATTGGAATGAGGCTCATGAGGCTGATGAGGATGGTGAGGCTCATGAGGCTGGTGAGGATGACGAGGCTCATGAGGCTGATGAGGATGGTGAGGCTGGTGAGGATGGTGAGGTTCATGAGGCTGATGAGGATGTCGAGGCTCGTGAGGCTGATGAGGATGGGGAGGTGAATGTGTGCTTAATACAAGACAAGACATCTGCCTGGGGAGTCAGACAAAATAAAGTGAATTCAAAAAGAAAACCTTTTTATTTTTCCAACCCCATTGGCAGATATACACATACTCATACACAGCCTCATACTGGAGGAAACAAGTGCAATTATCAGTTTACTCTACTCATGCTTTAGATGTTGCTATTATTGGAAAAGACTGTTATCATTATATGACTAAAGTTTATGATTTAACTACAAACACTAACCCTTAGTCAACCACCTTCATCAGAAATTCTTGCCAACTATGAATAGCGTTTTTTTTATATCTCCACCAGTTACATCAGAAATAAAACCAGCCTTAATAAGCTCAGAAATTCATTTAATTATTTTAAAGTTGGTGAAACACTTTTCTGAGTGTGTTGGTGATGTTTAGTGCCTGTAACTGGACATATACAAGACACAGGCTGTGTTAAATGATATTACTCTAGCATTAAACTTGAAAAATACTTGATGTGATGTTTGTCAGGAGGAATGTTATAGCACAATTCACACAAATGTGTCACAAATTTAATCACATGTTAAACTCAAATGTTTATTCAAGTCTCAAAATTCAAAACACGACAGGAGCAGAAGGCTGGAAGCCGTAATCCAAGGCAGGGGATGCAGACAGGAAGAGAGGGACAGTCCAAACTACCATCCAGACACTCCAGAGGGCAGAAAAAGGGAAGCACGGAGAGAAGAGGGCACAGAGTCCCAGCATCAGAGCAACCTCAGAGTGAAGAATTCCCCTCTGAACACACCAAGAGGGCCAGGAGCAGTGAAGCCAGAAAACACGACTCAGGTAACACCAAGGCAGGAACTGAAGATCAGAGATCTGGAGGAACAAGAGGCAGAGAGGGGGAAAGAAAAGAAAAGAAAACTAAAAAAGACAACAGAAACTAAATTGCTGTTGGAAAATCAGGAAACATGGTAAAACCGAGAGTAAGTCACAAGCGAAGCGTAGTGTGTACTGTACATACAACAACAGTCTGACACAAGAGGAACTTAAATAGACAGAGAAATAAGAGACTAACTAGTTCTTTGATTTTATTAAGAGGTGCTGATTATTTATTTGATTTATTTATTTGATTTAATTAAGAGGTGCTGATTATGTGTTTGATTTAATTAAGAGGTGCTGATTATTTTATTTTATTAAGAAGTGTTCATTATTTATTTGTGACCCTTGACCACAAAACCAGTCATAAGGGTCACGGTTTTGATCATCTGAAAGCTGAATAAATAAGCTTTCCATTGATGCATTGTTTGTTATGATAGGACAATATTGGGTCGAGAGACAACTATTTGGAATCTGAGGGTGCAAAAGAAACAAAAAAAAGGAAATTGAGAAAATTCCCTTTAAAGTTGTCCAAATTAAGTTCTTAGCAATGTATATTGCTAATCAAAAATTACGTTTTGATATATTTACAGTAGGAAATTTACTAAATATCTTCATGGAACATGATCTTTATTTAATATCCTAATGATTTTTGGCATAAAAGAAAATCGATCATTTTGACTCATACAATGAATTTTTGGCTATTGCTACAAATATACCTATGCGGATGTTTTTATTTTCTTAACAAAGGTGTTTTAATACACTGTTATTAAATGATTGTGTGCATTGCTTTCTGGGTGGAATATTGTTAGACATTTCCCTTTCTGTGTTCCTTACCATTACTTCACAAAACACTAAAAGTGCCTTAAAGTAAAACCAGTAAAGCGGTTTTCTTTTTATGAAACAAGGAAATTAACTTGATCAATCTTTGTATGTTTATGTGATAAATACTATTAAAAGCATATGATTCACTTATAATGTTTGGAATCAGTGTCTCTAAAATATTTTTGTGTGTGTTATCATAACCGGGGTCTAACCTAACAATGAATCAGTAGTTTTATTTAGATTTAGAGTGAAAGGGTAGTTCGTTGTATTTCGCTTTTGCTTTTTATAATTTTTTTTTAAACAAAAAGGTCATTTAGTTTTGCTAAATTTGGTCTTGCTCACCCTTGTGGTGATTATTTGTTATGCATGTTATGATCTGTAGATGGCAACTGTGTGTAAAATGTTAGGGGTAATGCAGTACAAGTAACTAGTTACGTAATCAGATTACTTTTTTTCAAGTAACTAGTAAAGTAATGCATTACTTCTTTTATCTTAGTTACTTTTTCAAACAAGTAGTTACTTTGTTTTCCAATTTATTGACTAACAGCTCTGCTGTCCCCATGTTGAGAGAAATCAGAAGTAAGTGCAGGGGTGTTGTGTGCGCTGTTTAAACATGATGGTTACTGTAGTTCTAAACTAAATATCAACATGCATTTACTCACCTCACTCGCACAAAAACAGATTCCGTATTCCTCAAAAAGAATAAAAACAGTGAAATGCAAACTTAGTATATGAAGCAAACCTGCAATGATTAAACATGCCAAATAGCACAAATATAATTTATGTAATTAATCACATTTTATTAATGCATCCAATTCAACTATATAAGCAGAAATTACTTTACATAAACATGACATTTGTGTGTGTGTGTGTGTGTGTGTGTTAATTGCTGAAGTGTATTGAACTTTGTCGTCCTATTGAAAGACTTGCTTGAGTTGTGTCCTCTACTGTACAAATGTGAATTTACATTTGCATAGGTTTATTCATTTAACTTTTGGTGTATAAGGGCTTTTAAATGTATTTTTTTATTTATTTATTTTTTTTAACTGAACTGAAAAAAGTAATGCAAAAGTAACATTATGCATTACTATCAATAACTATAAGTAATGCCATTAGTTACTTTTTTTAGGGAGTAACACAATAATAATTTGCATTATAATAATAATACTTTTAAAATGTAACTTTCCCCAACACTGGTTATGAAGTATAAAGACAAAAATGTGAAAAAATCCTTCATGTGACACACAGCAGCCACAACAGCACTTATGTTTTATTAGATTGTTTTACTTTTAATTCAAAACATTTCCAAACGCATTCTATATCATGAAATATCTTCACTATCACCTTTATAGATTGTGTTGATAGTGGGCAATGGTCAAAGTAATAATTTAATCTATTAACTATGCATAAAAACCTGTCTGTTTATGGGTGTCATGCCATAAAATATTTTAATACCACTGACTTTATATTTAATGTGAATTTAACATTAAAAGTTAATGTGAATAAAAACATTGCAAGTTAGGCTATACTAATCATAACACTTTCATTGTACAGAAAGAGAGCATTAGCTATATTATAAAAGAACATTTTCGCTGACAGTCTAGTTCAAGCACTCTCAAAAACTCAAAAATCACTGAAGCTGTTTACACTATGAAATTTATATCTTACAGATTCGTACCCACATTTGCACTTTGTTGTTTCTGATGAGAGAATTCGCCAGAAAGAGGTATTCAGTCAGTGAGGGAGTGAAGAAAACACCAGCATTATAGCGATGACTCATCTGAAAGCCTCCCCATACCTTTCTCCCCAGTCTGATTAAAGCCTCTGATTGGCCATTGTATTCATAAGCTCAACAGAATCGTGTGTGATTGGTTATAATGTGCGGTGCTGTAAAAGCACGTCTGTCTCTGGCAACATCGTATATATTTTAAGATCTTGCTAATTACCTATAAGGCCCTGAGTGGTTTGACACCTCAGGATTTGAGTGAGCTCGTATCACACTACAGTCCTTCATGTCTGCTGTGATCTCAAATCTCTGGTCATTTGATAATACGTAGAATATCAAAATCAACTGCGGGTGGGAGATCGTTTTCCTTTTTAACATCCAAACTCTGGAACAATCTACCTAAAACTGTTCGGGAAGCAGACACACTCTGTCAATTTAAATCTAGATGAAAGACCCATCTCTTTAACCTGGCTTACACATAATACACTATCGCATTTCTATAATTCAAATCCATTAAAGGATTGTTAGGCTGCATTAATTAGGTCAACCGGAACCGGGAACACTTCCCAAAACACCCAATGTACTTGTTACATCATTAGAAGAATGGCATCTACGCTAATATTAGTCTGTTTCTTTCTTATTCCGAGGTCACCGTAGCCACCTGGATCCAGTCCGTATCCAGATCAGATGGTGGATCAGCACTTAGAGATGACCTCTACAGCCCTGAACGCCAGCAGAGACCAGGACAACTAGATGAGCCCCAGAGACTGATCCCCAGTGAAGACCCTGTCTCCTAGACAGCAATCGGGACAAGACCACAGGAACCAGATGAGTCCTTTGCACAGTCTGACTCTGCTTTAGCCTAGATTTAAACTGCTGATTTTGTCTGGCCAGAGGAGAATGACACTATTTCGACACACTATTTCCCCGTCTAAATACTGACTTGACTTGATTTCCGCCACCTACTGAGCTGGAGTGTGGATCACTGATGGAATAAGAAGAAAGACCAAGCTGAAGAAAAATAAATAAATAAAACAAACAAACAAATACATAAAATAATAATAATAATAATAATTACAATTAAGATTTCTAAAACTACAAGAGAGATTTGAGTGTATCTTATTACTCTGAAATTTGAATAAATGACAGAAAAGTTTATAACTTACCAATCAGGCACTTGCAACACAAACAAGAAAACAAACACACGAAACATTTTCATTTTCAGCTGTTCAGTGAAAAGTCTGCTCTAATAAGACTATAAGTGAAA
This sequence comes from Barbus barbus, assembly GCF_936440315.1. Classification (NCBI taxonomy): domain Eukaryota; kingdom Metazoa; phylum Chordata; class Actinopteri; order Cypriniformes; family Cyprinidae; genus Barbus; species Barbus barbus. The sequence goes on along the minus strand of NC_136737.1, from coordinate 6,833,632 downwards.
GCACAACTGATCTAAACAAACACAACAGATCTGATTCACTCTTCTTAATAGTGGAAAACATTTTGATCATTTAACATTGATAGCATTTAAAAGCTAGTTGCCTGACTGCTGAATATAAAACTGTAATGATTTTAAATCAGCTGTACGATTTCCTTTGACTCATAACATTCAATAATGTTTACATTATGTCACATGAATCTTAGGATGGCCTATTGCTTGGTGCTGTGATGCTGTTTTAGCAGCTGATATTAAAAAAAAAAAAAACACCAACTAGCAACTAGATACAGTGGAAAGGTAGAGGCTAGAAGGGATACAGCTAATACCGGAAGCTAACAATAAGTACATTTTTCTACCTATTAGATTGTGTTTTATTAATGTCCACACCTACATCTACCCCTTACAATAATGAAAAAAACATGTGCAGTGTGTACAGTGTGACACAAACAACACTATATTGATGTCTGCATGCCCAGTAGCTCCAGCTGTATCTCTTCTAGATTTAATATAGAAAGGTGTAAATATGAATCAAAGACATTGGTCAAATCGATTATCAATCTATGTCATCAGTCTATAATAATAATAATAATAACAATTTAATGTATCTATCATTACAGCTTCAGGTTTATTTTCAGGTCCTGTAGCAGGAAATAATTAAACACAGATTACTTTGGTTTAAGTTTTTATCATAAACAGGCAAAAGTAGGCAGTGAACAGGGATCCATTTTATTTATCCATTTAACAGGGAGTTCATTTATATTGGTTCATCAGTGGTTTATCTGAGAACAGCAGCATTTATTTATTGTGCATCATATTGGGTAAAAGTAGCGCTGTTATTACTTTCTTGTTAAGACAGTCATGATTTTCTTATCACATGTGTGTGATACTATATACCACTATGCATTTGATATTCAATTTTATGTTCATTTAAATAACTTTAAGTCAAACAATGTGATGCAAAAGAAAAGAAAAACAAAAACAGAGACAAAACATCTTGGCAAAAAAATAAACGTAATAGAAGTGTGATTTAAAGACCGTACAAGCTCTATCATTTATTCCAGTAGACGTGGAATTTGGTCACCGTTTCTTGGCGACATTTGCATACACAGGATCCTTCTTTAATTTCTGCAAAGAAAAAATAAAGTCAATCTGATGCAACAGAGCGAAGACATTTTTAAAAATTCACTCAGAGTGAACATTTACGAGATGTTTCTGTAAAATAGCTAATTCATTTACTATAGCTTAACAACTTACAGTACTAACAAAATAGTAGAACTGAACATAATTTGAGTAGCCTATCAGGGGTTGCCTTCCGTAATTTTTACTCCAGTCCAAATGTTTACTAGCAGGTGTTCACGAATCAGGCCGGATCACTGTTTGCTTCCCCTTGTGTTACGCTCATCATTTGTATCAAGATGATAATTTGCCTTGCCGATCGTCACTGTCCCGTATCGGAGGAAAACATCAGCTTATCCAAATGAATCAGCCTCTCGTAGCTAGTATTCAGCACTACAATCTTATTCACTTGCATGTGCAAATAGCTACATTACCAAACAAATACAAACACCGCTTTATTCATCCGTTTGCATATGTTGCATATACACAGACATATGCAACAAATTGCATATTTACTCAGGTGTTTTACTATACTATTTCTTCCTATTGTGCCGCGTTTGATGAATTCATTACACAACATATATTTGAGTCTCGCAAAGAGAAACACACAGCAAATACATTACCAACCAAGTAGAAACACATTCTTTACTTTGCACAAGTGTTGTCTTAAGCCGCTTTCTCACTGATATGCCTGATCATTTTGAGTTTTAATTGTGCAAAAACAAAAAGCGCAAGAACTTTTTGTCAGGTTGTTGACCTGCCAAGACCAGATATGAGATCCACCAATCAGAGAGGTTTCTTAATCTCAGTAGATATTTTATTGGTTTAAAGGAACAATTTTTTTTTTTGTGGGTGCTTGAAACAAGTGACCCTTGTGACACCAGGTCAAATGTCAACTCATCCTGGAATTGTCACTGCACACATATTTCCAACTGATATTGGTGGTAAATAAAAGAGTCGATTAAGGAACGACAACAAAGCACCACTTTCTCATCAAGTCTCTCCGAAGACATTTTGGATGAACTAATCATTGAATAGGCCTATAATAAAATATTATTGTATTTGAGGTAAAAATAAAATTGTGTGTGCTAATAGATTTGTGCAAAATTAATTTTAAACCCTTTGCAATATGGACATTTGTATACAATAAGATGCAAAATGTAACAAAAACATTTTTTTTTGGTACTGAATGTTATAACCAAGGCAGATCACCCTCATCTGTTCATCGACTGTCTGATGCATATTGCATACAAATAAATACATACATACATAAAAATAATAAACCGGCTTTAATCAGCCTGACTGACTGCAACACATCTTGTAACACAGTCATAAATGATCTTACCATTTTTTGTGCTGATGGTTTACACAATGCTGAATCAGTTCTTGTCTTTGCTGCATTAACAATATTCACATATGTGTTAAAACAACAACGTTTCCAATATTATACCAAAATATGTGCCTTACAAAGCTAAATAATTCAGCATAGGATTGCTTTCTGTACTGACCTGTTATTCTACATTTTTTGCAGATGCAGACTGCAGCTACGATCAGCAGAGATCCAGCAACAGCAGCAGAAATCAGCACTATGTGCAATAAAGGTAGGACCTGATCTGTAATGGACAATTCTGTATAATAGATAAAATTAGTCATTAACACAAGTTAATTTATTTGTCTGATCTACAACAAACACTATAAAAACATAAACACTGTGTAACAGGTAAATCAATATCAATATCACCATACCTGAACATGTGTGACAGAGTTGACTGATGTCCAGATGTTGAGTCTGGTTGCTGATGGGATTGTTGAGCACACAGCTGTAGGTGTTTTTATCCTGATATTCCACCTCCAGAGGTAGAGAGAGACTGATGCTGAGATCAGACACACTGATGCTGGACAATAAACTGTTTCCTTTGTACCAGGAGAGAGTCACATCACTCACATTCACCACTGAACACAACAATGAACAATATGATGATGATGATGAAGAACATTGTGAAGAGTTACTGCTGAATACAGGAAAAGGCAGGTGAGCTGAAAAAAATAGAGAATAACCAGAAATATGGGTAAATCTAGTCAACAGTGTTATTTTTAGCTCAGTGTGTTTAGTGTGTTGATGGTCGGTCAATGGGAGTCATCTCAAAATATAAAGTTGACTATTTGTGGCATAAAGTTATTCATAAAGTCCCTTCTCACCTATCATTTTCTTCCCTTCACTCAGATCACTCAGAATGGTCAATAGCATAATATAATGTTCTACATGGATTTCCTGCATCAGGTTAGTAACTGACTAAAATCCAGTAGAGATGGAGTATAGGGCACACCAACTGTATCTTTAGAGATCCGGCCAACACTTGGTATCAGTTCAAGTGGCTTATAATGAATTCCCGTTTAGGTCGACTGGATGTTGTTCGATCAACCTAAATAGGGTGAGCCTAACCTCTGTTTATTGTAATATTATTCTAGTTAAATACATGGCATGACCATACCAAAGCTACTATCAGGGAAAGTAATGTTGGTCGGCTTATATCTATAGTAGTGGTCGTGACCTCTGACTACTGTAGAAATAATGTTGCTTTATTCAAGTGTGTACAAATCTATGAGAGAGAGAATGAGAATGAGCTTTATTGCCAGATATGCTTACACATGTGAGGAATTTGTTATGGTGACAGAACCTCCACAGACAGGACACAGAAAATAAAAAGAATAATATACAAAATAGGCAATGTACAAAAAAAGCAAAAACACAATATATAAAAAAGACAGTTATGTATGTACAGGTATGATATGTGCAAATTTGAAATGTAAATAAGTATGTGTGATGAATAAATGATGAACAATAATCTATAGGGATTAATAATAATACTTTGAGAATGTACAAGCAGAGTTGTGACCGTCTAAAGTATTAGTCAGTTACCTCTGTCTAATAACCAAGACTGGTGACGGAGTATGTGACCGAGGTACGCTAACAGTCGATGCAATATCTTTGAGCGACACGAGCACCCGAATGAATGAGTAAAATAATATTAATAGACTGAAAATGCAGAAAACCAGCCACGATTGGATACCTCTGTTGGGCCAACTGGGTGAACCTTGAATTAATTAATTATTTAATGTATTTATTTATTTAAGCGAGGACCATCATGCCACAAATGCTGTTGAAGGAGCCCGTAATTAATAAAAGAAGAATAATGTATTTGGAAAAATGATCTCTACTCACCATATACATTAACACTGAATATTTTTGATGTAATTTTTGTTCCACTTATCTTTACTTCATAGAGTCCAGCGTGTTCAGTTGTGATGTTTGTGATGGTCAGAGATCCAGTCTTGTCATCCAGCTTCAGTCTGTCTCTGAATCTCTCATCAAGAACATCAAATGTGGACAACTGCTGCTTGTTTTTTTGTATTTTAGCAATGAGAGACTTTTCAGCCCCAAATTTCCATAGTATGTAATCGTCATATATTTCAGTAACATCAGTGTGTAGAGTGACAGAATCTCCCTCCATCACCGACACTGACTCACCAAACACACCTGAAGAACAAACAGATTGTAATGCTGCTGGTGGTCTACAAAGCCTGAAATCAGATGTAGTTTGTAACTAAAGTTGAACTGTTAAACAGTGACTTTAACATAACATGAGCATGATATTTATGGTGTACTTACAACATGACATGTTGAATTCCTCTTAATATTATCAGTGCCTTCATATTTGTGTATATGGGACATTTCCTGCACTAATTATTTTATTACTTTTAGTGTTTTTCAGCATTACTACCAAAGTATTGTTTAAAAATAATTTCTTTAAATCCTTGATATTAAGGTAATTATTACCACACACACACACACACACACACACACACACACACACACACACACAGGCCTCAAATTCTCAAAGTAGCTTAATGGAAGATTTTCTCTGGTTGAAATTACATTCACTAAAGAAATGTCCATTATTTTTCATGGCTGTTAAAATATTTGAAGAACATTACTAATAATATACTATATATATATATATATATATATATATATATATATATATGTTTATAACTTACCAGTCAGATGCCACCAGCACAAACAGAACAGAGCAAACATGTGAAACATTTCTTTTAAAAAGTCTAATGATGAATGTACTCTTACCTATATTGAAATGAGACATATACTGGTATCCAGCCAATGTCTGAGCGAGCTGTTACCGCACTGCAGTAACCTTTAGCAGAGTAGCGTAGAGCAGCTGAAAGCCACATGGACTATTCATTCTTTCTTCACTTTATGGTGCGTATATGTAAACCAAGTTAGTGGATTTAGGCATATTTTAGTTGTTTTGGTTAAACAATGTACAGTATCAGTAATCACAGTCTATACATGTTTTCTCACTGTTTAAGTGTTTTGGATTTTGGATTGCATTTGGGTCATTGTCTATGGAAGATCTCCCTCTATATTCACCATGTGTGTCTATTTATGTATTTCTAATCATGTGTCATAGTTCATTTATTATTTTATTATATGCCCCATTTTTGAACCGCACACACCATTTTTCAACTGTCTTTCTCTAACTGTGTTAAACATGAACAATTAGATGAGTGAAAATTGTGTAAATCTTTCTTAATCTCATGCTAATTTTAAATAATTCAAATTGATTTACCTCAATAAATCAGTTATGAAATATTTTGTATGGGAAAAAAAATTGTTCATACCACCTGACATGTCACATTGTGACACTAGCAGCATATCTTTTGAGTCAAAGTGAAAGCTGCTGTGGTTGGTTTTCTGTAGAGATGTGGTTTGAGTTAGGCAAACAGTTTGTAGGTGAGAGGAGGATTCAGTGTGTGTGAATTTAATTTATATGTGAACAGTTAATACTCTCAAAAAACAGCTTTACAATCAAAATAAAAAAATACTAAATACATCAGAAACATTTATGGTAGCTTCAGTCATGGTCTCTTAATGGCTAAACACCATTTGGCTCCTCCTGCTTACTATTACTATTAGTTACTATAACCTGTTTTTCTGGTCCCCTTTTCACTTGACAATTCACTGTTTCCAGTGAAAAGTATGAAGCATGGCATGTGATCATTGAATATTGTTTCTGCTGAGCATGTTTGAGCATTTCCTGGTAATGTGGTTGTTTACAACCAGCATGTACAGATTTGCCTAGCTTCTGTTCCCTCATTTGTGTTTTCTCCAGCTGCTGTTTGTTTTGTTTTTGTATGTTTTCTCTCTGTGTTTGCAGGGTGGAGTTAGGAGACAAGTGCTGAGGATTACATGTGATGAATTGACTTATGAGAAGGTCATTCTTTCCCAGTGTGAGATTCTCCGACAACCAGGAGTTCTTGCGGATTCATTATGCATATAATTATGTATTCCCTGTATTTGTATTATTTATTATCTCTTTATTTATTTATTTTTGTTTTAATGTTGCATGTTTAATTGATTTATTTATTCCCTTAATAAATATCTACTTTTGGGTAAATTTGCATGTTGTCCCATGTTTGTTTTATGCTGCCCTCAACCATGTGGTTTGTATCAGTTTTCAAAGCCTCACTGGAGCCCATACACACTTATTGTGACTGTCACTTTATATATACGTGCTTATTGAAAAAAAAAAAAAAAAAAAAAAATATATATATATATATATATATATATATTCCACCTTTTTCTTTTTCCACCTTCCTGTACAACTGGTTAGGGGTTATTATGCCAGACTCAATTTAATGTTTTATTATTTAAAACTGCTTTACAGAAGTTGTCAAATCTCTTTAAAATAATAAATTAAACTCCAGATTAAGTTTTAGGAATATGCAATGTAATGTACAACGGCGATAAAAGTAATCTATCTATCTATCTATCTATCTATCTATCTATCTATCTATCTATCTATCTATCTATCTATCTATCTATCTATCTATCTATCTATCTATCTATCTATCTATCTATCTATCTATCTATCTATCTATCTATCTATCTATCTGTCTATCTATCTGTCTATCTGTCTGTCTGTCTGTCTACCTGTCTGTCTGTCTGTCTACCTGTCTGTCTGTCTGTCTATCTATCTATCTATCTATCTATCTATCTATCTATCTATCTATCTATCTATCTATCTATCTATCTATCTATCTATCTATCTATCTATCTATCTATCTATCTATCTGTCTATCTGTCTGTCTGTCTGTCTGTATGCCTGTCTGTATGCCTGTCTGTCTGTCTGTCTACCTGTCTATCTGCCTGTCTATCTCCCTGTCTATCTATCTATCTATCTATCTATCTATCTATCTATCTATCTATCTATCTATCTATCTATCTATCTATCTATCTATCTGTCTATCTATCTGTCTGTCTGTCTGTCTGTCTGTCTGTCTGTCTGTCTGTCTGTCTGTCTGTCTGTCTGTCTACCTGTCTATCTGCCTGTCTATCTCCCTGTCTATCTATCTATCTATCTATCTATCTATCTATCTATCTATCTATCTATCTATCTATCTATCTATCTATCTATCTATCTATCTATCTATCTATCTATCTATCTATCTATCTATCTATCTATCTATCTATCTATCTATCTATCTGTCTGTCTGTCTGTCTGTCTGTCTGTCTGTCTGTCTGTCTGTCTGTCTGTCTGTCTGACTGTCTGTCTGTCTGTCTGTCTGTATGGAACATAGCGAATATAATTTTTTGCATATGCATATAAGAACGTTCACTACGTCATTGCTCTGTCTTCTTCAGGGTGACTCGCGGTTACTTTCACTATAAACAGTGAAACTTCCGCATCGCCATCCAGAAAAACAGAACACTTTCATGAAACAGACTCTGCATTCATAAGAGAAAAGTGGTGAAAATGAAGCTTCTCTTTAATTTGCTGGCAGTGATCTTGTTTTTTCTTCACAAAGGTAATACCTTTATTTGTTCAAATCACTTTTCTGCTGCTGCACTGATTTATGTGACCATGTATGGTAGGATGTATGGTGACTGTGGGATAAGTGTTGAGATTATGGTTAGGGAGCCAACAGTACAAGGCTAAAAACTATAGAAAAACATGGCACTATATTACCTGAGTCTTAATTCAATGGAAAATAACATACTTTTCTTAAGTATATTTTTTTATGGGTAATATTCATGAAATAGTCTGTGCTGTTGAAGTACATCCAAGTGATTAATGTATGTCTGATGAGTGAATGTGTAAATCAATGATGTTCTTCTGCTGTTTGTTTTCACAAGTTACATTATGAATTCACATAAAATTTAACAAAAATCACAAAATGTATGATATAAAATGTATGATTTTCACAGCATTTCGCTTTGGTACATTTCTCGGATCATCCTTGACATTTGCAAAACAATAAGTGCATTTCTCAAAACAACTCGTACAAATAGCAAAACACCATGGATTACCTGCAAAAGCCAGTCTCTTGCTCAAAATACTTAGTTAATCTCTCAAAAATAAATATCTGTGTCAGTGAACATGTCAGTGCCATCAGCATGACAAGTTATTGTGTACGGATAAGACAGTCAAATTGCTTAGTCATGTTGTCAATACAACAGTGTACTCTGGAGGGATGTTCTGATGTAAACTATGACAACAGTTTGGATGACAGTTACTGTACTAAAAAGCAGAAGGCTGTACATCTGATATATGCCATATTTCCTTTCAAAAGTACAAATTTACACATTACTGTATGTGGGATATTGATTGAAAGAGACTGTTTCAAAATGTTTGAATTATTGAGGATATGGTCAATCTCCCAATTTGTATCTGCACCCTTCAGCCATTGTAAGGCCATGATTGACAACATTATTTCATCTGATATGCACCTCTGTCCTTGGCCTCTTCTTCCTCTTCCTCTGTTTTGCTTCTGTACAATTCCATGCATCCTTACTCCTCTTCTTCCTCTCGGCTGTTGTCCCTGATCGTTTTCTGGATGTTCATCCATCGTCAGAATTTGTAGATTGTGTGTTGTCCTCTGTCTATATATGCTTTCCAATTGAAGGGTCATGAAATGCACCTTTGAGCTATTTCAGAGAACTGGTTTATAATTGGTTGATCTATATTCCCTTCATTAGTGAAAGTCAAGATTCACTTGCACAATTCATGGCAAATTTACAAAAAGTCTAACAGAGATGTGCAGAAAATATGTTTGACAGTTTATGACAACTAGAACAACCATTTTGCATTTAATGACATATGCGATGAACTAATGACTAGATGTTTTGAGGGGTAAGACAATAGCACAGAGATCTATATAACACATTTTGAGCAACATGACATAAGCAAATGATAATGTTGGAAACAGCAGAGAATTGTACATAATCATTTGCATGGCATTTGCAACTTTTGTGACACAATGATGTGAAGATTGAACAGGTAGCTTTGAGAATTTCAATTCTGATCTGAGAAATGTACCAAAGCGACTGAGAAAAACTGTAATGCACATATTTGCCTATGACTTATGTTTTTGTTTCTTCGGGTGTGTGAGGTGTTGAGGCAGATGAAGTGTCAGTGATGGAGGGGGATTCAGTCACTCTACACACTAATGTTACAACAACACAATACGAGATTACGTGGTATTTCAATAAACATCAAATTGTTGAAATCACTAGAGATCAGAATAAAATCTGTAGAAATTATGAGAGATTCAGAGATGGGCTGAAGCTGGACAATCAGACTGGATCTCTGACCATCATGAACACCAGAACCACAGACTCTGGAGTTTATGACCTACAGATCAGAAGCAGCGACAAAGAAAAAATCTTCAATGTTACTGTCAGTGGTGAGTCATCAATACATGTATTGAATATATATATATATATATATATATATATATATATATACAGTGGTGGAAAGAGTACTGAAAATGTGTACAAGTACTGTTACATTGCTGAAGTAATACTCAATTACAAGTAAAAGTACTGGTGTCAAAACGGTAAAAGTACAAATTAAACTACTCAGAATACTAGTTACTAGTTACTTTTTAGCGGCAATATTTAATGAATTACCAAAAAATATTAATTAATATCTTCACTTCTGGGTCCTATCGCTCTGCCAGATGCCCCAAGAAAACAACAAACTGTGCTAATATACACCCATGATGTCAAGTCAAGTCACCTTTATTTATATAGCTCTTTTAACAATACAGATTGTGTGAAAGCACTTAACAGTATCAAATTGGAAGATATAGGGTCAGTAATGTATAATAAGATTACACACTCAATTTTCAGTTAAAGGCATTTCATTATTGAATTCAGAGATGTCATTGTCTAGCTCAGTTTAGTTTAAATATCTGTGAAATCAAATTGACTATAATCGCTAGAAATGTAATACTGAAAATGTTTAACTCTATAACCTTTATCTCCATACTGAAATCCCAGATGGCCTGACAGTGATTCAGCTAAAATATTAATGTCTGAGACACTGTGAGCACAGAGACTGTAGTGTGCACAGCAAATTTTGAAATGCTTAGCTTAAATATGTAATATTAATTAAATAGTGCTCATAAATGGCTGTTGAGATAATATTAGAGATGTCAGACTTAACAAGAGGATTCTCCCCAAGCCTTCAAACTGATGTCCTCAGAGAGAGATCGTCATTCCAGAGCGTAAGCAAAATTTTCTGTTTTTGATTAAAGATTACGACGGCAGACTATTTTTTTCCAGGTGTATTGACTTGCATGGTTTAAGTATTCACCACAAGATTAGGCATGTGCACTAAAAAAAGTAAGTATTTTTTTGATTTCATGACGACTTCAATCATTTTCAATACCTTGGCAAAACTACCACATACTGTATACTGCCATATATATTTTAATATTTCAAATTGTTTTGTCCATCCATTTTTTCAAGGCAAACATTATTTCAAGCTTTGAGTGGTTTAATCCAAGTCTTCTAAAAAAGACACATTCGCTTTATCTGATGAATAGATTTTAATATAGGATTTATTCACATGGCCTATAAACATTGATTAATTACAATTACAAAAAATCTCAATCTTAAACATTTGCTCATTCTGTGTATATGTGTCTTTAAAATAGGATAACTGTTGCAAAAGCTTACAGCAAAGAAGCTTGATTTCAAACTGAACTGAATTTACAAAAAAAAAAAAAAGATAATTACACAGTCAGTAATACAATTCTAAAACAAATTACCTCAATTCAGTTGAGGTATTCATAATATGAAAAATAACTGCTTATAAAAATTCAGTGTTAAGAGCCATATGTTATTTATTTAGATAAATGGAACATCAGATGACTTGGACCTGTAATGTCTCTACAATGTAGTGATGCAGTTAGACAGACAAGGATATTTATATGTACAAATCATACAAATATCCCATTCCGAAACATTTCTAGCATAAACTTACATTGCAATGAAATTAAAGTTTCTTTCATATTGAAAGACTTGCTGGTGCATTTCACTAGCAGTCAATAAAATTCAGTTCATTTGTATACGTTCCCAGATAGCAAACGTACGTCTGCAAGATGTCTGTTAAAGATCTCTTGATCTGGAAAGCATCTGCTGTCTACAAACGTCTGGCAGACGTCTTTCAGATGTCAGTTTTACATACAATCTAAATCATAAACATCTTAAAGACATCTAATAGACGTCTATTTCACATCTAAAAGGAAACGTCCTATAGACGTATTGCAGATGAGCAAACACCCTAAATAATACGTCTTGCAGATGTAAATGCAGACATCAAATAGACGTCTCGGAGATGTACGTGCGCTATCAGGGTTAGGCCTATTTGAGAGCTCGCATCCAGTTTTCTGCGATTACATGACTGTGTTCTCATGTTACAATAAAGCGCTGGCCACATTTGCATGGAAATGATTAAAACTGTGCGGAATACCTGCAATCCCGCGCGGATATTCAGGCTTTGTAATTGACAGGAGGCGGATGCGGGTCAAACTCGCTGTCAAAGAGGAGAGAGCGAGATGCAGCTTGTAGCCTATCAGTGTAGGTAAATACTGTGGAAAATGAGTAATGGAACCATGTCAGATATTGCAGTATCGGTATCAAAATATAGACATTTATGATAACACTACCATGTAGTTTGTTACGCTGAGCTCCCTCACTGTCCGGTCAGCTCTTCACCTGCTGCTTTTCCCGGTTCAGATATCAGGGCATTGATCAGATATCTTTATTGGCTACTGAAATGCCGTCAAAGGTTTGAATATAAATTCAAATTGGGCGTACTCAGTAAGAAACTATGATTTAAATGTAACGAAGTAGACTATTTTGCTTAATTTGTACTTACTGCAAGTAACAGTAAGCCTACAACTTTAAAAATATACTCAAAAAAGTACTTGAAAAAACTACTTAATTACAGTAACGTGAGTAGATGTAATTCGTTACCTCCACCACTGATATATATATATATATTTTTTTACAATGATATTCAGAAATATTTTCTTTACCTGTATATTAATTCACATGCAGTAGATGTCTCTTTAAATTGAGGATTTGTTAATGTGTTTGAGCACAAACTATTTTTTTTCTGGATAAAAAGTCAAGAATGGGCTTGTGCATTTGCATTCGTGTTTTTCCCAAAAAGATCATCCAGCATCTTTTGGTTTGTGTTTCAGGTGTTTCTGCTGCTGCTGAACGAGATAAATTGAATCAAAAGTCAGTGAACGAAGGAGACTCCGTTACGTTAGATCCCGGTGAAATAAAAAACCCAAATGATGTGATGATGTGGTATTTTAATGGCATTCTCATCGCTGAAATCCCTGGAGATCAGATCTGTACAGATGATCAGTGTAAAGAGAGATTCAGAGACAGACTGAAGCTGGATCATCAGACTGGATCTCTGACCATCACAAACATCAGAACCACAGACTCTGGAGATTATAAACTACAGATCAACAGAGGCATAATTAGCATCAGCAGGAGCTTCAGTGTTACTGTTATTGGTGATTATATAATTAAGTCATTCAATGCATTCATTCAATTAGTTTTTTTAATATTTTTTTTTTAATAACGGTTCAATATTTTTAAATCAGCTCAATAACTGTTTGGTTGCGGATTTTTATATTTTTTTATTTTCTTATAAAGGATCTTTGATTCAGTAACACTTTGACTGATGCTATAAACATGCAAAATGCATAATATCACTCAGTTTTCTTGAGAACAATGTTTCCTGTCGAATACGGTTTCCTATTGATTTAACTACTTAATACCAACAGATGGCGCTATTTTGATTGATTTATTTGTTTCAGTTCAGTCAATATCATACAAATAATGACTAAAGTAGAATGATGTAAATATCAATTTTGATATTGTAAAATGCTGAATGGATTGTCATTCATTATTTAGTAATAATGATTTTATTCTCTTTAGCTGTTCCAGGTCTGTCTAAATTTGAGGTAGGATTAATTGTTGGTGCTGTTGGTGGTGCTGCTGTTGGTGCTGGTGTTGTTGTTCTGCTGGTGGTTGCAGTTGCATATTGCTATTCCAAAAAGACCCATGCACCGGTACAACAGAATGTAAGTATTACAAACAGCTAATTTTTTAACACTTTTTTTCCCCCTCATTAGTAGTATTATATAATTATAATTCTTATATAAGTATATAGTAATAATATGTAGGGTGTAATTGTAACTGAATAGTCATCTTTTTATCCTTTACTTTTAACACCACAGAAGCAGATATTTAACTGTGATGCAAAACAATCAAAAACACAACTAACTCCCAAATAAATTGAATAATAATTCATATAAAACAGGGCAACTTCCTTCAGAGAGCAAGTGTCTTATTTGAAAATGGCAATACAACAGTTCAGGCATTTTAGATGCGGTGTTGAAATCACAATATTTGATGTCGTTTTAAACACTGTGCTTATTAATATTTAAGAAATGAAATCACCTCTGTACGGATCAAAAACACGTATGATATATAGTATTTTTGTGTTTGTGTAACTGAAACATCAGTCCTCCTCTTTACTTTCACCATTTGTGAATCTGTGTTTTCTTACAGGAGAGGGATGATGATGATAACTTGCCAGCTGATCCGAACAGCATTGCTTTGAGGAGAAGGACACATAATTAAATCAAACTCAGGCTGTTAATCTTAAGTTATTTTGCTTCTTGATTTAAGAATGTCTGGGTATTTGTTAAGGAAGACAAGAACAAAAAAGTAAGCAAGTACAGAAAAAAAAGAATAATAATGCCGTGTATGACCATGATTTTACTGCTGACACACAGTCTCATATCAGAGAAGTTCAATTTACAGCCTGCACTATTAATATAGGACAGCATCAATAGTGTTACTGGAAATACTGTGTTGCTAATATGTTGCTAAACACTAATGCTAACCCTTAGTCATCCACCTTCATCAGAAATGATACGAGTTGACCAACTTTGAATAGTGTGGCTTTTTATGTATCCACTAGCTACACTGGAACCAAAACCAGCCTTAATAAGCTTGGAAACAAGTTGATTTATTTTGTTAGGTTGGTGACGCACTTTGCTGAGAGTATTTATGGCATTCAATGCCTGAAACTGGATGCATAAATAATAAGGTTGCGTTAAATGCTTTTACTCTGGCGTTAAACCTGAAAAGCACTTGATGTGATGTTTATCAGGAGGAAATGTTTCCGCAAAATGAACACACAAATATGTGTACACTTGATAAAACAATGCTGTTAAATTATTAGTAAGTCTTCATACAATTGGTAGATATATTTTTATCTTCATTGTTGAAATGTGCAAAAATGAGTCAATCTTCTTACCCGAAGTTGAGAACAGACATCTGCGACGTTTTATAAGGTGCTGATTAGTTCTTTGATTTTATTAAGAGGTGCTGATTATTTATTTAGTTTTATTAAGAAGTGCTAATTAGTTATTTGATTTTATCAAGGTGCTGATTATTATTATTATTTATTTATTTAGAGGTGCAGATTAGTTATTTTATTCTTCTCTTGCTCCCTTGTTCCTTTTTTTGGATTTGTCTTTCATACGGTGCTCATTATAAATATATAAATGGCCTCAATAGAGATGAATGGTGATTTTTTTATTTATATTTTTCAGTCAGGAAAATATTTTCAGGAGAGTAATTTACGTCTCAAAGCTAATATGCTGAACTCTTCACTAAAGCCTGTACCACATATTTTACCATGAATCAATAAGAAGTGGACATTAATGTTTTTATTTTCTATTTTAATACACTGTTATTAAATATTGTGTGCATTGCAGAATATTGTTACACATTTCCCTTTCTGTGTCCTTACCTTTATTTCTGCAAACATAAAAAGTGCCTTAAAGTAAAACCAGTAATATAATAAAACAAGGGACAAATAAACTTGATGTTTGAATATTTTTGTGATTAGCATTATTAAAATCAAATGATTCACTTATTATGGCTGAAATCCTTGTGTCTCTAAAATATTTTTGTGTGTGTTATCATAACCGTTGACTAAGATACCAATGAAACGGTAGTTTTATATAGATTTAGGGTGATAGGTTCATTACAGTTTGCCCTTTTTTCCCAGGTTATTTAGTTTTGCTCATGATGGTCTTGCTCACCCTTGTGGTGATTATTTGTTATACATTTTATGATCTGTAGTTGGCAACTGTGTGTAATATACCAGTAACCAACAGTGTTAGTAGTAAGTACTGTAATAAGTATTGTAAGTTACATAATCAGTAACTAATAAAGTAATGCATTACTTTTTAATTTGCAAGAAAATATCTAAGCTACTTTTCCAAATAAGTAACAGCAGTTAGTTTTTCTTTGATTGACCGACAGCTCTTCTGTCCCCATGTTGAGAGAAATCAGGAGTAAGTGCAGAGGTGTTGTGTGCGCTGTGTGAACATGATACTCACTGTAGTTCTGGACTAAATATCAATATGTATTTACTCATCTCACTTGCAACAGATGGAAACTATGGAAGCCCGTTTCCGCCACTGAATAAAAAATAAAACAAGGTGATGCACCGAGAAGAGATCCAGGCAGACGAAGTCTTTCCGTAAAAGTGTAGTTTATTAAAAATAAATTATCATAAGTATAAGTGGATCAACACACATATAACACTTAGTTAACTTAATATCAGACAAACATAAGGGCAGAACTGAGGTCTTATAAAGGAGAGGAGCAAACGAGGAAACAAGGTAATTAATAGAACACAACTGATGACGATAACTGATTAACAAATCTAATTTTAAAATTTAAATTTAAATCAGTACTAAACCCAATTAATTTAATCAAATAATTCATTTTTCCTGATTTTAGCATTAAGCAGGTTTCAGTCTCCACGTTGGTCCCGCTTAGGGGGCCTCTTCCAGGGTTAAAGGCATGCCTGGTGTGAAATCACTCAGTCAGGGTGTTCCACCTTTCCACAGCATGCCACTCAGATGGTCTTCTCCAGTGGTCACCATTAGATGTCATTTGGAACCACAATCTAGTTCTATGGAGAAGCCTCATGTAATCTCCTCATAGCATCTACTCGTACAGTACCTATTTAGAGATAAAAGATGGAACAGACAGAGACAAAAACAATAAAAGCACAACAAGACAAGAACATTTTCGGTTCAGTTTCCCTACAATACATCAGTACACGGATTAATAACATGAACATCCTCAGAGCTGCTTCTACCTGAGAGAGTTTAAAAGTAAGTCTTTTGTTATCCTACATTTATGATAAGATCAGTTTTGGTTGATGAAGTCCATCACGACGCCCTGTGATGAGGAGAAAAGTGAAGTTAAATGTGGGGAGACAGGACAAGCGTCCTTGTTCTGCCATCCCAAGTTATACACCGCGCAAATATGGCACTGTTTCTTTTTGCCACAATAATAACCCAGGCCAGGATAGTTAACCAAATTCATCCATGGACATTATTTTTGTTAGGCATAATTCACATTGTGAGCCCACTTAGAAAATTAAAAATTTGAACAGCTGTTTAGGGCCTTTTGTCTGCCTTGGTGCACCATCACTCACACACACTTCCCAACAAAATAACAACATAGACACAGCTATTCCTTATCAGGTTCACATCACAGCAACACCAAATTCATGCACATCATTCTGGAACCTACAAGGGAAGATAAGAATATTATTCATGTAATAATAATAATAAAAAAAAACAATAACAAAGGTTAGCAGGCATAATAGCAGCATTCATAGTCAAACTTTAGCGTTTATATTGTCCGTGTTAATAGAGCTTTGAACTTACATGAAATGCATCCATTGAGTCAAGCTGGGCTCTATTTCAAAAGGCACAGAAGTTGGATTTATCAACAACACTGGACAAGGACCTGTATAACGAGAGGACATGGGCCCAGTAATCCCAAATTTCTCAATAAAACTTCCTCCCCCACTTGTACAGATTTTGTGCTTTTAATTTAACATCTGTCCCTCCCGAACCTATAACAAAAGTTTCCCTTGCGGGTCAAAATGACCCGAAGGCCTTCAACGTTACACTTTTTTTTCAGTCCTGATTTTTTTTTTTATCTGTTTTTTTTAACTTTTTTTCTAATTATTTATGTAGGTTTTGTTATTATTTTTGGTGATTTTTTATTTTATTTTCCTTAAATTCTGGATTTTTTATGCAAATTAGCATATTTGCATACATTATTTCACCAAAAAAAACAAAAAACAAGACAATTTCTACTTTAAACATCATTATCCATTAGGAACTAGCTCACTGAGTGTCTCTGAGGCCATCTCGGGGAAGTCGTGGCCTAATGGTTAGAGAGCTGGACTTGTAATCCGAAGGTTGCGGGTTCGAGTCTCGGGCCGGCAGGGATTGTAGGTGGGGGGAATGAATGTCCAGCGCTCTCTCCACCCTCAATACCACGACTGAGGTGCCCTTGAGCAAGGCACCGAACCCCCAACTGCTCCCCGGGCGCCGCAGCATAAATGGCTGCCCACTGCTCTGGGTGTGTGTTCACTGCTGTGTGTGTGCACTTTGGATGGGTTAAATGCAGAGCACGAATTCCGAGTATGGGTCACCATACTTGGCTGAATGTCACTTCACTCACTCATCTGGCTGGGAAAAATGACAAAAAACTGCATTTATAGTTTCTGCCACTAGATGGGCCTATTGAACCCTATGGAGATTCTCAACTGAGCTCAAAAAGTAAAATCTTGAAAATTACACCAACTTGATTGACCCACGAGGGACAATTTTGTTACTTTTTTTCCACACCCACTTAACATCTTCGAATCCACTCAATGTTGTGTGTGTATGTGTTCCCAGTCCAAGTGTGACAAAAGTCAAGAAGTCTCAGATCATAATGATCAACGCTTGATTTTTATAAAATCTTTGAAAATCAGTTTCGGGTCGTTTTGACTTGAGGCGCGGATGATGGTCAGGAGTGAGTAGTGTCATCAGATTTATTCATGCAAACATTAGGCTACATCCATATTAATATAGATACATTTATATTAATAATACATTTATGCATCTTTTTCTCAACGTTTTGGCCTTCTGTCCATACTGCTTTTGCCCAGAGAAATCCTATAGTTGTTTCTGCATTGTTATTTTATGTTACATTCCTGAAAGTATGACAGAAAATGTACTTAATGCAATTATGTATTAAGACTCATATATGGAATGGCGTTTGAGTGTGAGCTGTGCTATAAGAAACCAATATCCACAGAAAAAAAAAACTGTGGATATTGTTAAGTTGGTTATTTTTAAGATCAATTTTAATTTAATATCTATATTTTTGTTGTTGTTGTTGTTAATTATATCTTATCTTATGAACCATCCTACCCTTAAACATAACCCTAACAAAACACCTCTGCAGACCACTAGATTTAAATAGAAACATGATTTGGCCTTTTTTTTTAGCAGTGAGGTCAGCTCACTAGTCAAAGTTCAACACTTTCACTTTATCAGTGAGGGCATTAACACCTCACGTGTAGTAAAACTAATACAATGGTACCAATTTCATTCCTGTTACGAAGTAGTTTTCTTGTTTACATATTTTTTAAACATGCTTTTTAAAAGACATTAGAGTTTTGGTAACAGGAATGAGAAATATGCATCCATCTTCCACTTAAAAAAAAAAAAAGTTACCTGAGATGGACCAATACCGATTTTGAATAGTTAAATATGTACTAGATTTAGTCTTTAAAAAAGAGAAAATACAATTTAAAAATTAATAAATAAAAATTGAAGAGTTTTGGATGAAAATTGGGGTGCCATATTCAGTGGAATGTCCCAAATGTTATTATTTTGGTGTGTATTGAGTTGCCTTAGAACATTAAAATTGTGAGGTCAAATTGACCCGGGAAAAGTACGAACGCAAAAAAAAAAATTGAGGACAGTCAAAAAACAACAGCTTGTTCAAACTTTGCATGAATGTTCATGACATTTCCAACAGCTCAAAAATCAAATCAGGTCAAATTGACCAAGAACAACACATGAGGGTTAATATTTGCAAAATCCCCCAATAACAAATAAGAGCGAATATTCAAGGTCATATTTGCATAGTCCAGTTTTTAAAAGTCAAGTTAGTTTTGCAATTAAAAAACTGCATCGATACTGATTGACAACACTGAAGTATAACTTTACTCAGCAAGTGTAAGATATAAGAAAGTTTGTCTTGGTGCAAATGAAACAAAGTACAGACAAAACCACTTTAACACAAATGAAATTGTCAGAAAAACATGCACATTGTTAAATTAGATTAAGATGTGCAAGTAAAACAAATGAAGGGTCCCATCAGTATTTTCTTAAATAATCACAGACAAATGACGGAGTTTTGATGTTTGTGTTGTTCACCGGGTCATGGAGATCCATCAGTCTGCTGTGACTCTGCTGATGGTTTTGGCTGCTTCTTTCACTGCTTTTGGTCAACAAGATGATGAAAATCCCCGTTATCAAAAGTTCCTCAATCAACATTTGGGTCCTCGTGTGAGTGAGAGCCAATGTGACCAAGAAATCAGAAACACCTCTGGAATGACCAAGAAATCAGAAACAGGCACATCACCTCTGGAATTGCAAATGACTGCAAAGAAGTCAACACCTTCATAAACGCGAATAAAAATGATATTAAAGCAGTTTGCAGCGGAGGAGGAACTCCAAGGGGTAATAATCTGTTTGTGAGCAACCAGCCTTTTCCTGTGGTCACATGTCATTTAAAAAGTGGGACGAAATACCCATTTTGTAAACATGGTAAAGGGAAGAAGTCCACATGTTATATTGTTTTGGGGTGTGCAGAAGGCTGGCCTGTGCATTATGACGAAGGCATAATTAATATCTATGTTCAAGATCTTTTCGCATTCTTGTCAAAACTTATCACAAAACTGTTAGGTTATTATTTTTGATTGCTTATATTGTCCTCATTTGTCACAAGCATCTGCTAAATGACTAAATGTAAATCAAAGACTGCATTGTTTGAATATGCAGCATGTCTTCATGCATGTTGCACTTTGAAAATAAATATCCATGAACTTAAATTGTTGTCTTTATACTTCATAACCAGTGCTGGCAAGTTACTTTTAATAGTAATGCGTTATAATATTGCATTACTCCCTAAAAAAAAGTAACTGAGTTACTTACTTATTATGAAAAGAAATGCATTATGCACTTGTGTTACTCATCTGGGCTGGGCTTGTTGTTTTTAATATAAAAACGTTTTTATTTTATTTATTTATTGTTTGTTTTTGTTTTGTTTTTGTCAATTTAAAAGCCTTCACACCAAAAGTGAAATGAATAAGCCTCAGGCTGAAGAAAATGTAAATCCACATCTGTATTATAAAGTAGTGACAAAGACATTGGATAATAATACAGGATCAAATACATAAATGATATCAGTGTTATTCAACATATTTAATTATTGAAGGTTTGTGCATTATTCTGAGTTTGCATTTCACCGCTTTTATTTATTTTGAATAAAGCTGAATCTGTTTCTGTGCAAGTGAGATGAGTAAATATATATTGATATTTAGTCCAGAACTACAGTGAGTATCATGTTCACACAGAGCACACAACACCTCTGCACTTACTCCTGATTTCTCTCAACATGTCAATCAAAGAAAAACTAACTGCTGTTACTTATTTGAAAAAGTAACTCAGATATTTTCTTGTAAATGAAAAACCCTTGTTACCCTCTTGTAGTTACTGTGTAAGTGTAATATTGCACTATTTTAATTATGCTACAATATATATTTTTTAAAGTTATTTACAATGAACTGTATTGGTTAATAGTAGTAGATAAGTTTTATTGAGGATTACACAGGCAGAAAAAGCATTTGCATCTTTCTAGCCTCATCTATTTTTGTACATTCAAAAACAGAGGGCTTACATTTTCATTAACATAGAATATTGCATTTAAGCACAATCACACACAGAGACATGCATGAAGACGTGCAGGTATATTCAAATGCTGCAGTCTTTGATTTACATTTACATTTAGTAGCAGATGCTTTGGAAAAGCGACAAATGAGGACAATTTAAGCAATCAAAAACAATAACCCAACAGTTTTGTGACAAGTTTTGAGAAGAATTCGACAAGATCTTGGAAAGAGATATTAACTATGCCTTCATCATAATGCACAGGCCACTTTTCCTCACACCCCAAAACAATAAAACGTGTGGACTTCTTCCCTCTGTATTCACATCTTGGGTGACTCTGCCCAGTTCTTAATGTACACGTGACCACAGGAAAACGCTGGTTGCTGATATGCAGATTATTGCCCATTGGTTGTCCTGCTTTGTCGCAAACGTCTTTAATTTGATTTTTATTTGCTTGTATGAAGGTGTTGACGTCTTTGCAGCCATTTGTAGTTCCAGGGGCAGTGATGCCCCTGTTTCTGATTTCTTTGTCACAATTTTGTTCACTCACACTAGGACCGTAATGTTGATTGAGGAATTTTTGATAACGGGGCAGTATATGTGCTGGCTGACCATAAGCAGTGAAAGAAGCAGCCAAAACCAGCAGCAGAATCACAGCAGACTGATGGATCTCCATGACCTGGTGAACAACACAAACATCAAAACACCTTCTACTGACATTTGTGTGATTATTTAAGAAAATACTGATGGGACCCTTCATTTGTTTTACTTGCACATCTTAGTTTAATTTAACAATGTGCATGTTTTTCCTGACAATTTCATTTGTTTCACTTTTTGTGTATATCTTACACTTGCTGAGTAAAGTTATAAAGTTCTTACCTTGTTGTTCTGGGTAAATGAATGAAGGCTTCTTTAGCCGGGAGGCTACAAATGCAAGATCAGACTTCACTGTTGTCAATCAGTATCGCTGCAGTTTTTTATTGCAAAACTAACTTGACTTTTAAACACTGGACTAAGTAGGTTATCTTTACTTTTTATGGGAAGCTTATCACCCTTATTTGTTATTGGGTGATTTAGCAAATATTAACCCTCATGTACTGTTCTGGGTCAATTTGACCCGATTTGATTTTTGAGTCATTGGAAACATAGACATAATAAATAATTATGGACTTTATCTGAAGAAAGCCTGTTCTCTGCACTTCCAAGAGACTATTGTTTAATGCTGATCATGTACTGTATGTGCATTTACACAAAAACTGTATCATGTAAATAGCCTAGAAATGAGAAACACAGGAACTCCTTAGTGAGTGAAGCTGCAATATCATGACAAAATCATTGTTTATTATTGCTCTTCATGTTGTAATAATGATTATTAAATTTGACTAATAGAAAGTTTTTTTTTTTGGGGGGGGGGGGGGGGCATGTCATATTCTGGTCTGTGTTTTTTATAACACTTAGTTAAACATAACTATACTTTGACATTTTGTTGTACAACGTAAACTGCACACACTCACACCCCAAACATTCATATGTAGTAGCATATATATAAAAAAAATAAAATAAACGACTGTTTCAAAATGTGTGTTTTCTGCATGGGTGTGTGTGATTTGCATTGTAGAGCAAAATGTCAAGCATCGTCAAGTTGTTTACATTGTTTTACTCATTAATTGATAAAACCCATTATAAAATATAGGACAATCTTGAGATAAGCAGTGGAGAATTAGTCAGATTTTGACATCACAGCTACTAATATATATATATATATATATATAAATATAAAATACTCAAGGAGCTCATTAAACACAATTTTGAATTCATAACCACAATTTTTGGCTTGTCATTAGTTGTCTTTGTTTAATAATTATTACACAAATACCATTATAAAACGTCACAATTATTTAATTTACTTTATAATTTACTATTAATATATTCTTCATTATTGTCTATTCTGTATTATAGCACTCTTGATATTACATATTCTACTTGCTATTATTCATCTATTGTTATTCATTTATTTATTTATTATGGTATTACACATATAATTTGTGCTATTATATTCAGTTATTGTGCTTTTGTACTCGCTTTTTATATTATTCACTTTACTGCAACTTGTACTTTATATACTTTTTAATATTACATATTACTTTTACTATATTTTTACTGTGCACTGTATCAGTGCATAATATTTTACCATTGTAACTGTAAGTTTTACTGGATCCATAAAGAATTATCAGTTACATTTGTTATTGTTTGTTGTGGAGTTTATATCTGTATAGAGTGCTATGAAAATAATAAAGCAGACTACCAGTGTGTCACTTTTTGATTTGTATTCGCAGTATTTCAAAGAGAATGAGCTGTATTCTGACCTGAGACACAATAAAAGCTAAAATGTTGAGGTTGAAGACAGAAAGCAATGAAACAACTTCATTTTATTTAATGTATATTAAAATTACATTATATATCACAGTTATACTATTAGAATTGTTAACCGAAAAAATCAACCCAATCAACACGAGTGTGAGCTTTCACAATTTCTTAAGAAAATTTATAATTTTCCAAGCCGAACTAAATAACTGGAGGCAGAGTTATTTTTTACTCCATGTAGCTCATAAATATCAGTTAGCTTATGAATGTAATGTATATATTAATTTCACACTGTTAACAGCTTCATTGATTTAAATGGGAGTTTTTGAGAGTGCCTGAACTCTGGCTAGACTGAATGAAAATCTTACTTGATAATGTAAATGTTCTTTACTCTCTGTAAAATAAAAGTGTATTTTTAGTAAACTTATAATATTGTTATTAAATCCACATAATATGAAGTTAGTCATATTAAACTCATTTTATGGCATGACACCCATATCTGGTACTTAAGTAAAAAGTCGGGGTTGTATGTGTAGTTAATAGATTACACTATTAGTCTACTTTGCCCGTCACCATTTATTGATCATAACAATCTATAAAGGTGCAAAATGCATTTACTTGCACATATTTGAGAATTGAGATATTTCCTAATACAGTGAACACAGTTGGAAATATTTTAATTAAAATTAAATAAATGAAACATAAGCCTATCAGTTTTACAGTGCTATTGTGGCTGTTGTGTGTCACATGACATGCATGATGCACCCCCCCCCCCCCCCACCCCCACACGTGCCCCCTCAAAAATCATGAGTGCATGACGCCCCTGCTTAGGGTCATGAACATTTAGGGTCATAAACATGCATGCAAAGTGTTTTGACATGTCCATGTTTCTTCAGGGTCAATTTAACCTGCCAATTTTAACATAGCCTACTAAGGCAACTCTACAGACCTGAAATAATAGCATATATTGGTTATATTTTGTTATTTTCGTTTTTTACCATCCTATGAAGCTGAAAAAAAGCTTTCCCCCACTAATTTCAATACAGAAAAATATTTTGTCAGCCAAAGTGGTAAATATGTTTTTTTTTATAAAAAAATATAGTTTTTAATCTAGATGATATAGATGATATACAGGGACTCTTGATTTCCATTTATTGTGTAAGTGTTTTGAACCAGACATAATTTTCAAAATATTTATGAAGTAGATATCCTATTCAGAAATAGTTTAGGCAGCCACCGTAATATTTTATTTGAATTCAATCTCTATAACACATAAAAACACATGTATGGAATTAGAGTGTGTTTGGTACCACATCACACATGGAGAATCTATTGCTATTTATCTACTGCTCTGTCATTCTATTTTTTTTTTTTTCAACAGTCACCAGATATGAAAACTAGTGTCTAAAACCTTTCAAATGGTATATAGTTTGTCAATATTACTTTAGGTTTAGACCAAGATATTATCGATAAAAAGGTGGGCGGGAGGGGCAATCAAAAATAGTAGTTGAAAATATTTTTATAAATTAAAATATTAATACATTAAAAAAATATATTATTATTGTATTATTATTATTTTATTGATTTATATCATAATTTTTGTGTAATTCGTTGAATCCAATACGGGTCAATTTGACCCGGTCGATACCGGAGGTCACCTGTTTTTGAACAGTACATGAGGGTTAAAAAAGGTAAACATTCATGATGTTTCAAAGTACAGCTTCTGCCACACCTGAGCTAGATTTCAAATGATCTAAAATATCCTGTTGTGATGGGATAGTCCTCTCATATTTTCCCGGTTAAATGCAGTTGTCCACAGTGCTTTGTTTTCCTTGAGCCTTCATGTGGCCATCGTGGGTCTGTCAAATTTTTTATAAATGTAAATTATTGTATTTTATTATTTTATTATAATTTTTTTTTTTTTCATAATTGTTTTTATGCCTGGGCCTGTCATTGCTGCTTGCAACTACTGTAATGTTGCTACGATAATGAACTTCTATACATTACTTCTCATCTATACATTAAAGTTGTGTTTTGGGAGATAATGAGTACTTTTGTACCTATTTACAAACAAATTTACAACCAAACTACACCATTAGCTTGCATGTGAAATATCATATTTTCACGAAAAAATCACTTAAATGATGATCTAAATTTGATTGAAGTTGTTTCTGGATATTGTACAGTTGTTAGGTGTAGAAATCTGCCATCTGCTGGTTAG
Organism: Barbus barbus; assembly: GCF_936440315.1. Taxonomy (NCBI): domain Eukaryota; kingdom Metazoa; phylum Chordata; class Actinopteri; order Cypriniformes; family Cyprinidae; genus Barbus; species Barbus barbus. Next base: position 6,807,699 of record NC_136737.1, on the reverse strand, counting down.
AGAAAAAAGGTTTTTTGTTATTTGAGGTATTTTGAAGTGCGTTTTGCATTAATGCCACATACATTTGCAGGAACGTTTTGCAGAAAGTTGTCACTAAAACCTGATTGGAGGCACTTTTTTTCAATCTAAAAAGTAAAATCAAAACTATTTTATTTTATTTAAATGCGTGCGTGTGCGTGCGCGTGCGTGTGTGCGCGTGTGTGTGTGTGTGCGTACACGAGTGAACATGCTCATTCCACATTGCATTTGTGCTCTAGTATTAGGGCTTCGTTATTGTGTGGACATTTTCAGATTTAAGCAGGATTTATTGATTTTATTTGCCGGTTTCTATCAAAATACTCTTTGTTGCATTCACATGTATGTGTGTGTTTGTGTGAGAGTGAGCATGTCTTTTAAGAAGAAAGAAAAAAAAACTTTTATATACCTTTAGAACAACTGAATCTTTTTTTTTTTTTTTAGATAGAAAATGTAGAAAAGTCACAAAATCTTATTTCACTGAGATAAAGGGAAATATTTACATATATATTAACCAAGTAAATGTTGATTGAGATCATATTGACCCCAGGGACATATTGAGGTTTAATTAATCATTAACTACATTCAAAGAAAAATAAATTATATCAGATGGATAAATATATATATATATATATATCCAGAATCTGATTTTTAGCCATATAGACTAATAGTCTTGAGCTTGAGGTCTTAGTCTTGAGGCCACATTGGATTTGGATTCAGAACTTTGAGCCATGGTTTAGATCTGGATCTCAGTCTATTTCTAGCTGATTTATCTTCATCTCTCTTCTATACTCTTCTATTCTCTAAATTTTAGTTGGTGGATATTTATCTCCAATTTGGTGGTTGTTGAGATACAAGACAATCAAACAGATGAGTCGTAGAGAAGTTTTATTTGAAGATTACAGACAAGAACATCTTCATCTTTCTTATCTTCATCTGTTTTTGCACATTCACTACTCCCAGTTTTTTTTTTTTTTTTTTTAATGCTCAACAAGTGTTAACAGAGTGCTTAAAATTTTGCTAAAAAAAAAACCAACTGCACTTATTTTTACAGAAAAAGACAGAAAAGAAGAGGTGAACAAATTATTAGCAAAATATTGTAAAGATTTGTGGCTCTGTTCAGCCTGTCATCTACACATTAATTATGCCTTCGTCATAATGTACAGGCCATGTTCCATTACACCCCAAAACAATGTAACGACCGTAAGTGGACTTCTTCCCTCTATATTGGCAATGTGGGTGTCTATCCCCACTTAGTAATGTACACGTGACCACAGGAAAAGGCTGGTTACTCATAAACAGACCATTGGGCTGTGGAGTTCCTCCTCCGCTGCAAACTGCTTTAATATGATTTGAATTTGCGTTTATGAAGGTGTTGACCTTTTTGCAGTCATTTCCAGTTGCAGAGGCAGTGATGCGCCTGGTGCTGATTACTTGGTCACATTGGCGCTCACTCACACGAGGACCGTAATGTTGATTGAGGAACTTTTCATAACGGGGATTTTTATCATGTTTTTTACCATAAGCAGTGAAAGAAGCAGCCAAAACCAGCAGCAGGATCACAGCAGACTGATGGATCTCCATGACCTGGTGAACAACACAAACATTAAAACACCTTCTACTGACATTTGACTTACTAAAGCAGTTTGTTTTTACTTTCATATATCTTAGTTACTTTACGTTAATCTAGCTGCGCACATTTTTGTTCATAGACAGTCCCTTTGTCTTTCTTTGTTTGTACTTTTTTTCCATCTGCACCAAGACAAATTTCTTGGATATCTTATACTTGCTGGGTAAAGTTATAAAGTTCTTACCTTGTTGTTCTGGGTAAATGACTACTTGTCCTAACAGTTGCCTGGAGGCTTTGCAGTAATCAACAGCTGTGTTCAGTCTCGATGCTAGCAGTCAATAACTGTGGTGTGGAGCAGTCGCAGCGCAGGATCCCCGGAGAATGATCAAGCTGATAAAGAGAGACAGTGTGTTTCCATAACACTCTCAACTTTATTAAGGAAGATGGATCATATTTATATTCATACATCAACATATAGGATGTCCTGGGCATCCAATCAAAGTACTCAGAGGTCAAACAATACCCTATATGGATGTCAAGCATTTCTGTGTGTGTGCACTTAGTCATCATTTTCGTATAGAGTTCCCAAGGTCTAGTTCTTGTTTTGTCTGCAGGCATGTCTGTGCACATAACTGCAGGAAATTACCCAAGGGATGTCTTGCACAAGGATAATCAACAGTGAAGGGCAAGAAAAATCATTTATGATGTAGTGCTTCACTTTTGATGGAAATCTTTAAGGCTTAAGGTTTTTTTAAAGGAACAGTACCTTTCAAATAATGGCAATACAAAATGTTCAATTCAGAATTTAATACCGTCGTCTATAATGAACAGCAAAGCTTGTCTTAATCATTCCTTCCAAATACTGCAATACACATGGCCTGAAACATGATTTGCAGAATTATCAACACAGGTATAACAGCATATATATGTGGCCAAATTAGAAATCCATTGTCTCATGGCTTTACCCCAATCATATACATCTGGTGGGTCCACAATAATGTCTCGCATGTGATTGATCTTCACGAAAAGGTAAAATATTGACTTCTTTTCAGATTTGTGTTTATTAATTTTTGTACTTTTAATAAACATTTGAAAAATGCACAAATTAATATAGAAGAAATGCCGATTTTAACAGGTTTTCTCTGGACAAATTTAGTAAAGCTTCTCCCGCACGTTCAGATGAGAACTAGAGTCTGTGGAACAATGCAGAGACTTAATAAAAATGTGTTTTTTTTTTTTTTTTTTTTTTGAATAATAGACATAGGCAGAATCCCGGGAACTTTATTGTCATGAAATTATATACTGGGATGTAATTTTGTCCATTTTGTGTGCTGGGTCACGGTATCGGAGAGGACCATGCATGGCATGTACCTTACATCGTGTTAGAGCGCTACTCACGGTTTAATATATGGGGTAAAAATAGAAATATATAAAGTTGTAATCTGATACAGGCAGGCCGGTTCCTGAATCACTGAGGGTGCTTCTGAAATCAGTGACGGTACTCTAGCATTAATATACATGTTGGCATATTTTTGACCTATTAGATGTCACTCCTGAAACATTGCAGCGTGCAGCTGTCGCTGGTCCAGCAGCATCATGAAAAACAAAACTTATTCAATTCTGAATGGATTAGACAAGAAAGCACTCTGCGCTCCCTATAATAATCATAAAACTGTCATTAATTTCAGTTTATCGAGATCTCACAAAAATCCGTTATAATCAATGAAGATCTACACTGCACAATGAATCTCTTATGAAAGTGAAAGTGAAAGTGAAAGTGAATTGACATACTGCCAAGTATGGTGACCCATACTCGGAATTCGTGCTCTGCATTTAACCCATCCATCGTGCACACACACAGCAGTGAACACACACACACACCGTGAACATACACCCGGAGCAGTGGGCAGCCATTTATGCTGCAGCGCCCGGGGAGCAGTTGGGGGTTCGGTGCCTTGCTCAAGGGCACCTCAGTCGTGGTATTGAGGGTGGAGAGAGCGCTGGACATTCACTCCCCCCACCTACAATCCCTGCCGGCCCGAGACTCGAACCCGCAACCTTTGGATTACGAGTCCAACTCTCTAACCATTAGGCCACGACTTCCCCCCCATTTTATTTACATCATGTTACACTTTGTTTGTTATAATGAGAGACTCCTGGGGCCTGTTTCATAAAACAAGTTTACCAAATAAACCAGGCTTATTTCAGTTAGTTATTTTGAACCAAATCAGCTGACAGTAAATCAGACTATACTGAAATACTCCTGGTTTATTTGGTAAACTTGTTTTATGAAGATTGTACAGCACTGAACAAAACTGTGTCTTGGAGTTGATTCTGACTTAAAAGCATGGCCACTCAGGAAATCAACAGAAAATGTCAGTCATCCTGTTTCTAGATTTAACCAAAGTCCCTTTGCTTTAACTGGCCTACTCTTGCTTTTTAGTTTCATTTCCTCTAACACTCCCGTAGAACTTGCCCAGGATACAGTTATTTGCAAAGAAATATGTAATGAGTAGCCTATTTCATACATGTTTTTAGGCGTGAAAAATGATTAAGATCATAAAAATATCGAAGCTAAAGGTTTTCATAAAGCAGTTATGGTAGTAGCGCGAGAGGGCGCTAGTGTCTGTATAGAGACTCTAAAAAAGGTAGAAATTAAACTTAGCATGTAGCCTATATACATAAAAAAAAAAAAAACTTCATATCATTTTTATGATTTTTAATGAAATCGGAATTTTGAACAACGAAAATCTGTTTGTGCCTTCTATTCATCAGTTTTTGAACCATTAAAGAAAAAAAACGCATTTTCCGTATTTAATTTCTGGGTTAAAAAACGAAAAATGAATGGACGCAAAAGTACAAGGACCGTGAACGTCTAATGATTATCGATTTAAAAACAAATAATAAAAAAAAACTTTACAGCACTTTCTTGAAGGCTGTAATACTAAAGATGTCCACCAGAGTGAGCCATGGGATAAAAAAACATATAAAGTGATTTCTGAACTCTGTTGGAAGTCATTTTGAATCACATCTTTTGTGATTTTTCACACATTTTGTTTTTGAACAAAGAAAAAGGAAAATAAAAAATACATTAACAGCTCAAAAAAATTATAACAACAAAACTAGATACAGTTCGGATATAAACAATATCAAAGATCTTGAAAAATAACAAAAAAAAAAACTATTTAGCCAGGGGTAATATATAAATTACAATAAATTAAATTTGCTAAATCCCATATAGTCAATACCACAAATTAAATGTATGTTTTTAGTTTTCTCAATAATTTGTTCAAAATATAACTGACTCCTTTATTTTGCATTTTTACAAATTATTACACCTAAATATGTTAATATATGTTAATTAGTAAAAAACTAAGCAACATATTTCGAAATAACTGAGGAATTATCTACTAATTTGTTTTTCAAAATCACAGTTTCCAAAACATTTTTTTGTATTTTGTTCCCCTTTTTCTAACAATTTAAGTCTAGTTGCTCCTCTTGCTTTATCCTCATAGATCTTATCTAATTCAATTTGCTATAAATCCATTTTTCTAACTCACAATTAGTCAAAGATTCCTTTTTCTTTTTACACAAATTAAAAATATCCTCAATAATTGATTTTTCCTTAAAATATGTTTTTCCCAATTTTCTTTGATTAATAAATGCCGTTCTTATATCAAACTTCATTAATTGCCAATTCGTTCCATATGATTTTTCTAAATCTGCAATTGTTCTATATTTTTCATCATTTTTTTCCTTTAAACATTCATTTTGAAGCAAAGTGTTATTTAGTTTTCTAATAGCTGCTATGTTTTTTGACTGATGTTCTTGTAGCATATTTATTTTTTTATAAATACTCCTTTATGATCCGTCATTATGCAAGGTTCAATCAATACAAAGGTCACATTATTTGTTAAATCATTAAACACTAACCAATAGTTGATACGAGAATGACGAGTGAATCACAAATCATCCACGGGCGTGTCGACGTCCCTGAAGGAGGAAGTGCAGGTGACTGAGAAGCCTCGAACTAAACTTCAGTCATTTCAAGTAAATGAAAGAAAAACAACCAAGTTGCTTCGTGAACTTTCTCTTTCATTCTTGGTGCGGGCGCCTGTGGACCAAAATGGGCACAAAATCGGCACTAATTCTTCAACGGAAAAAGTGTTGAAAATGAATCTCTTTCTTTTGCTCATATTGTGTTTATTATTCGTTCCTGGTAAGTCGTTTAAATACATTTCCGTAAACGATAAAATCTGAGCTGGCTTAGTTTCATTTTGTGTCAGGTCTAATTAAAGCTGCGCAGTCGGGTAACTTTTTGTGTTCATAACTTACTAAATTTATATAATAAGTGAGTACATCATTAATTAAGTCCCAAACTATGTTTTTTGGTTTGTCCTATAGCACTACGGTACACCTATGATAAGTTGTTATATTCGGTCTATTTCAGACTGCTTCTGGTAGGAAGTAGCCCCTGCAGCATAGATATAAACAGAGAGAAGTAGCTCCAGCTGTAGTGTTCTTCCGCAAGACGCATGCAGTTCTGTTTATTAACCGTGAGAGCTCCTGAAGTTATTGACTGCAACTAGACAGAAATGTATTAGTTCTCTACCTATAATCATTATTATCTTTAGAAAAAAAAAAAGTACATCTTTTGTATATTCTTATCCCTCTCTTCCAGCAGTGCTTTATAATTAGGCTATTTCTTTTTCAGGTAATGATGATGATGATGATAAATATGAAGTGTCAGTGACGGAGGGAGATTCAGTTGCTCTACACACTGATGTTAAAACAAACCAACAAGACAGAATGACGTGGTATTTTAATGACATTCGCATCGCTCAGATCCGTGGAGATCAGAGTAAGATCTGTACAGATGATCAGTGTAAAGAGAGATTCAGAGACAGACTGAAGCTGGATCATCAGACTGGATCTCTGACCATCACAAACACCAGAACTACAGACGCTGGAGTTTTCCAACTTCATGCAATCAGCAGAAGAATCATTCAAAAGATCTTCAATGTTAGTGTTCTTGGTGAGTCATGTAACATTTTAAAGCATGATAAATATGCCTAAATCACTTAATTTGTTGTTGTTATTTTTTTTCATAGTTTTTTTGTTATTTTTATCGGTTCAAGCACCAAAAGTTTGTTCTACATTACTACATTTTTTTTTGTCTTCATTATGTTTCTACTTTAAAAGTGTGTGGGCATCAGAGACTGTAAATCACAGAGACCCCAACTTGGCAAGAGGGTCCCAAGTGTATTCATTCACACACCTGTTGTTGGACTCTAGTTGTTTAGTTTCCAAAAAAAGATCCTGCAGTCAGCTGTTGGTTTTTGTTTCAGCTGTGTCTGGTGCAGAAATGGATAAAACAAATACCAAGTCAGCGATGGAAGGAGAATCTGTCACTTTAGATCCCGGTCTAGAAAAAAATACTAATGATTCAATGACATGGTTTTTTAATGACAATCTCATCGCTGAAATCACTGGAGATCAGAGTGAGATCTGTACAGATGATCAGTGTGATGACAGATTCAGAGACAGACTGAAGCTGGACAATCAGACTGGATCTCTGACCATCACAAACATCACAACTCAATATGCTGGACTTTATAAACTACAGATCAACAGCCGCATCCACCCTCATCACAGTATCATCAGTATTAGAAGATTCAGCATTACAGTCACTGGTGAGTGTGATTTAATTAGTCAGATTTAATTAGTCTCTGATTTGCGATAACAGCACTGCCTAGTGCATTTGTTGGTGTCGTTTTACAAGTGAAAGTGAAAGTGACATATGGCCAAGTATGGTGACCCATACTCGGAATTCGTGCTCTGCATTTAACTCATCCAACGTGCACACACACAGCAGTGAACACACACACACCGTGAACACACACCCGGAGCAGTGGGCGCCCGGGGAGCAGTTGGGGGGTTCAGTGCCTTGCTCAAGGGCACCTCAGTCGTGGTATTGAGGGTGGAGAGAGCTGTACAAACTGCTGCGTTCTCACCTAAAAAACTCTTAAAACTACATTCGGTGACACAACAACAGTAGTAGTTCTAAAATGACAATGGGTTTGGGTGTCCACCTTGACACTCATCGTGAGAAATACTGAAGCAGAGTGATACAAATGGTAAAAATGGTTCCTGTGGAGATATTGGGTCAATATTTCATGCATGAAAAGACTCCTCAGCTAATCAGATTCGAGGACTAGAAAGAACTGTGGTATATATAATTTATCACATTTACAAGTATGTCAAAGTGATACAATTTTCATACATGAAACAAACACGCTTATAATAAATTTAATGTAGGAACATGAATGGTGCTTGTCTTTTATTTCGTAATTATTTTAAATCAATGTGAAATTCAAAGTGCTGAGGAGTTAATTTCAGCAAAATATTTAATTTTATGCATTGATTTATTTCTTCATTGGGAATCACAACGTGTTTCTGCTGATTTATTAATACAACGGTCAATTAAAGGTGAAGTAAAGTGAATAAGTATGAAAGTATGAAGTACTCAGATTATGAAGGAGTGAAAGGCTCTCAACTTTTGAACAAGAATGTCCCTTTTTGTTTGTTGAATTTAATTAACTGTTTATTTGTTCTTCAGGTGTGTCTGGTGTTGAGACAGATGGAGTGTCAGTGTCAATGATGGAGGGAGATTCAGTCACTCTACACACTGATGTTGAAATTAACCAACAGGACACAATGAAATGGTATTTGAATGACTTTCGTATTGCTCAAATCATTGGAAATCAGAGTAAAATCTGTACAGATGATCAGTGTAAAGAGAGATTCAGAGACAGACTGAAGCTGGATCATCAGACTGGATCACTGACCATCACAGACACCAGAAACACAGACTCTGGAGATTATAAACTACTGATAAGCAGCATAAAAATTATTCAAAAGATCTTCCATGTTGCCGTTTATGGTGAGTCATTTAACTAGCAGGTTAAATATGCTTGAATCACAGCATTATTATTGTGTTTATTATAGTTGTGACTAGGGGTGTGTGATAATGACAAAAAAAAGAAAAATCTTTTTTTGATAACTATAATTTGACAATATTTTGAAGACTTTTTTTGTGCTGGTAGAATAACACGCTCAGCAAAATATTTTGCAGGTTTAGGACTGCCGTGGACAGCTGACCAAAGCTTTTGATATTTCTCATATTCTGTGAGGTGATTAGTTTGCAGGATCTTAAATTTTAAGTTAGAAATTAACTTTTACGTTACTTAAAATTAAGGGAAAATGTATTTTAAATATAAACCGAAGATCGCCAGTAGGTGGCAGCAAATTACTGTACGAGTGAGTCATTCATTCAACAATTCATTCATCAAATCAACATCACATTTGCGGTCTTGCTGATATTTGGAGAAAAAAAAGTCACTCTTTCCCCTGGTTTCACAATCAAGGTTTAGGCCTAATCCCAGACTAAGTCTAAAGCCCTATTCGGACAGGACTAGTTTTCTAATCTACGTTTGAGTTTCGATTCTTATCACCTGACGTCTGTGATTTTTCATGTACCAGTTCGGACGGGACTAACGTCTCCGTGTTTATTACAGAGGTGGTCATTTTGGACATCTGGGTGTTTCAGAGATCACACGCTCTGTATACGTGCATTGCGTATCATTCGGATTGATTACCATTAGTATAATCACACAAATACCATGGTGAAGCTAAATGGCTATAGCAAAACCATGTTAAAGTGTGGTTACTTTACTTTTATGTTAGTTATTTATTTGTAGTAAACCCGTGTTTAATTTTCATAAAGGTACGTAATTAAAACATTATGTAATTGAGTGCAGAAATGAAAGCAAATAATTTTACCTGACGCTGATGTTACAATAGCCAGTCTGAACAGTTTATGTGATCTGCCTCTTGATTTTATTATTATTTTAATTTTAATTTTCCTTTGCCGGGAGGTAAATATATGAAATGTGTGCACAGTAAGAGCGTCTACGGTAATTCACATTGGCCAAAACACACAAGGAAGCGGGTTGTAAACAAAAAAAATTCACCGCCAATCCCAGACATCACATTCGGATGGGATTAGTTTTCTCAGAGGATCACTGAGTTTGCTGAAAAACAGTAGGTAATTTGCTTTGGAATTATTACAGACGTGGAAGATTCGGACGGGATTAAAAATCACCAAGTACGTCTGTGAAACACAAATTTATCTAACGACCTCCTGTAAAGCTAGTCCCGTCCGAATAGGGCTGAAGTCTGAGCTGTTTCAACTGAAAGAAACTTGCACTAGCTGATCTTAAAATATGGCAGTGCCTTTGTTTTGTCTCAAGATGCACACCAGTATTGTTTTTTTTTCTAAGGCATGTTTATAAAAACTATTTAAATGTCCTAACTGAACTATTGCCTAATCCTGGTTTAACGTAAGCCCTGTCTGTGAAACCGGGCCTTTGTGTTATATTAACTATAGCTACAATCAGCTGTTGGTTTGTGTTCCAGACGTTCCTGCTGATGAACGAGATGAAATTAAGAGAAAGTCAATGCAGGAAGGAACATCTGTCACTTTAGACAGTCAAGTAATAAAAAACCCAAATGATTTGATGATATGGTATTTTAATCGCATTCTCATCATTGAAATCACTGGAGATCAGAGTAAGATCTGTACAGATGATCAGTGTAAAGAGAGATTCAGAGACAGACTGAAGCTGGATCATCAGACTGGATCTCTGACCATCACAGACACCAGAACCACAGACTCTGGAGATTATAAACTACAGATCGTCCGCAGCATCCGCCATCGTCACAGCATCAGCATCATCCGCATAAAGAGATTCAGCATTACTGTCATTGGTGAGTGTTATTTTCATTTCAGTTTCGTGTAATAGTCAGTTGTCCTTTCAATGCTGCTGCTCCATGTTGAGCTCTCAGTGGTGATGCTGCTTTAGCAGCTCTTCTTCAAAAGAACACCAGATGGTGCCATTTATCAGTTAAATCAATATAATACAGTTGATGACCAAAGTAGAAGGAAGTAAATATTAGAAAAAGAAAGCAGTAACCTTGATTATCAGTTGATCTCTTGTAATAATAACTGTCTGTCTTTATCATTACAGATTCAAGTCTGCCTTTAGGAGTTATAGCAGGAATATGTACAACTGTTGTTCTGCTGGTGGTGGTAACTGTAATTTGTGTAAAGTGCAGGAGGGGCCATAAGAATAATGTAATTAATGATGTATTGTAACATATATTGTGTAAAATTACTGTCTAAATTAACAGTGGTGTGAATTAATTTTTGTATCAGCAGTATGTTGTGCCCCCACTTTAGTGTCATGGTGTAACATAAACGTACACTGTTAAAGAGTTATCCTCACTGTGTGATGGAGATGAGTAACCTTCCCCAGTGTTTCAATGGATCCCAATTTTTTTTTTCAATTGATTTATTTAATTTAAGGGCATAAAAAGTCTTAAATGGTAAAAGAATGTTTTCAAGTGAAGGTTTTCTCTTTCACTTTCACTTTCTGAAAAGTCTAAATTACTTAATTATTTCAAGAGGTTCTAAATTTGAGGAATAGGAACCGTGATATGGTTTAATGTGAGTAAACTTTATAAGGCTATGATTTCATTGAACGTCAGCGCTCCTGGTTTGCATTTTGTCACTTATTAAGTGATAAACATGAGATACACATTTAGAGTCAACACCATGATACTGTTCTGTCGAATGTATATATTATAAATAGTTACAGCTTCAACATTCACTTATGAATTCATTTAAATTTCAGGATGTTTTCCAACTGATTTTCAGCTACTGAAGAATATCTAATTGGATGCTTATGGTGTTGCAGCACATTTATGTGAATGTATCTCTAAGGAGACTTGACTGTCTTCAGAAAAGTATTGATAGCATTTTTGTTTTGTCTTATATCTATAATGGCTAGTAGCGTTTATAAGTGCAGTGCTGCTTTTACAGCCGTTACCATGGAAAAGTGCCACCTGCTGTCAGAGAATGAAATTTGCATTTTCAATCAGCCCGTCTGCTGTTTCTGTTCAGAACAGTGTGAAAATCGACCCATATTTTTACACAGTTGTAAATATAAACCAGTGAATCAAGAAGAAGCTGCTAATATACGAATCTAAACAATTAAGACACTAAGATATATTTGTTTTAATTTTATATAATAATTAATATTTCTGATTCATTCCTTTTCTTCAAAAGTTAAGCATTTTAGAAAGCTTTTTTCTTTTTGGGAAAACCTGTATCTGATTTTTTTTTTTTTTGAAGTCATTTTATGGTTTAATAAGCTCATACGGTTTTAATTCTAAATGTGCAAGTCTTAAAAATAGCCTTAAATTTGATTTAAAAAATCCTGCAAAAATACATTTTTCACATGAATACTCTGCTCTGCAAGGCACCAGGGTTATTATAGTAGATTAAAACTGAAACTAAAATTACTTCATTATTAAAACGAATAAAAATAAATGTTAACTGAACATTTTTTTTAAAAATCACCTTGCTGCTAAATCAACATTTATCATTAACTTTGAGATTAATTTGAAAGTACTCATTGTAAATAGCCTCAATATAGGTACATGATGAAGCCTATTATTGTGATAAATGTTTTAAGAAAATGCATTACAATTTTAGAGTGAGTTTCTAAAATAGTGTCACATACAGCATTTTAGGATATTACATCATAACTAACTGGACATGGATGTTTTAGTTTTACAAAGGTTTCTTTTTCTTTTCTTTTTTTTAGTAAGCTGCTTAAATATTGTAAATGATCAGTTTGTGAGACATTTGTATTTTTTGTCATATTTAACTTTGTATGTTTTCTGGGATTTCCTGATTATTTACACTACTTGTCAAATGTTTGAAGAATATATATATATTTTTTTTTTAAGAAGTATGTTCTGATCATCAAGGCTGTGTTTATTTGCTGAAAAATAACAGTAAAAACTGTATTATTGTGAAATTTTATTGCAATTTACAATGACTGTTTTCTATGTGAATATATTATAAAATATAATTGATTCCTGTGATCAAAGCTGTATTTTCAGCATCATTACTCCAGTCTTCAGTGTCACACGATCCTTCAGAAATCATTCTAATAAGCCGACCACTTTCAAAACTCAACCACAGACTCAGACTCGGAGGGTTTTGTACACGTTTCCTCTCTTCTAAAGGTAACAGATGTATAGTCCACGTGCTCTTCCTCTTCATCTTTCTCATTCTGTTAAACAAAACAACAAAAAAATATATTTAAAATCAATATATTTTAAATAAAGTGACAAATTCAAAATCACTTGTAGTGTGTGTGTTTGTGTGAAAAATATGAATTAAGCTTTATTTACGTATTTATTTAGGCCTATTTAGAAAGAAAAAAGTCACTTATACTGACCAGGGTGGATTCATTTGATGAACATTACCAAACGGTAATATTGTGACATATTATTACAATTTATAATAACTGTATTCTGCTTTAATATTTTGTAAAATGTAATAAATTTCTGTGATCAAAACTGATTTTTTTTGGCATAATTATAGCAGTTTTAAGTGCTACATGTTCCTCTTACATGGTAGTTTGTTCACAAAAAAGCATATATATTTTGTACTGTCTTTTTTATGTAAGTGATGTTAATGATAAAAAACAAGTTATTATAAAGGGAACGGTCATTGTGTGCTTTTGTAAATCGGTGCCAATATCTGACAGAAAACGTATTGGAGACATATTGCAGATAATTAATCTTGCAGATGAAAATGCCTACATCAATTAACTTCTCTGTGATGGCTGAAGTGTCTCCCCAATATCTGATAGTCTTGCCTTGCTCTGCTGCTCCCCATAATGTAGCTCTTTTTGTTGTAAAGACGACAAAAAAGGTTTAAGACTGACATTTTAGACTGGTACGTTTCTGCGGTCTAAGTCTTGTTAATGTCAAAATGATTAAGACGGCCAATCAAATCAAAGTGTTCACAGAAGCAGAGAGTGAATGTTAGTTTTGATGTTGAAAGGTAAGATTTCATATTTCGTATTCAACTGTTTTTTGGCTGTAATATCCAAGGATGAATACTACTCGAAAATTTAAAGTTTTATAGCCATTCAAACTGATGAAAATGGATAGAAAACAAGACTCTGAAGTATTTCTAGTCCTAGTGGACGGCATTGGTAATACAGCCTTCATATGTCAGTTGAAAGTTTTGTTCACAAGATATAGGCATGTTAGTCATAACAGGCAACACTCAACAAATATATTGAATTGTACAGAATATTTAATGAATTATAAAATAACGTGGCCTAATGATAAAAAAAGGAGGCTTTTATAATTATCGGATGTTTTTCTGGTGTGTGTGTAATGGATCATTACAGGCAAAAACACAAGCGCGCACTGATCGAAATCTGACTTACTGCTGAAATCATACAGACACACGACAGGAATAGATGATCTTACCGATTTATGTGCATTTCTTTTGTAGAACACTGGCTCAGTGTAAGTAATCTCGTCATCATGAGTCTCAACTGTTTCAACAGCAATAATAGATGGATTAAAACAACAAAACGCAGTCTTATCTAGATCTGTTTCTTCAAAACATGTTACTAGGGCTGTTAAAGCTAAAATGTTAAAGCAAACAATTAGTTAAATGTTTAACGCTGCAGTTTTTAAAAACGACATTTACAAATTTAATTTGATATTTTAACTTTTTCTTTCACAAAATCTTATGTTAATGATTAAATGTGAAGCGACATTACTTACAAATAATTAACCAACAAGTGAAGTCATTTGCATTCTTTGTATGATGGAATGTCTTTTTTTAGTGGAACATCATTCATAGAGGAACACCATGCATCTTTACACAGGTAAGATTATGCTAGTAAAGTGTGGGGAAAGTTGTATTATTAAATTGATGCAAATTTTCATTCATGTGTTTTGATGCAGTTTGTGAATTGCAGAATTAGTTTTTGTGCTAATGAGGCGAGTAAAGATAGCTGCCCAGTGCCATTATATAGATATGGATATGTGTTCTGACATGACTGCAATCCATAGGAATCGCCAAACCTCACAACTGCACATTATTATTTTTATTTTTTTCCATTTCCTTTTATTAAAAGGAACTAGACAATGTTAGCTACAAGAATTGTGAGAATAATTGTGATTAAATGATAATCGGCGCTATCAATTAATCAAAATATTTAAAGAATATTTTTAAAGTATTGTTTTTTTGTAACACTTGCCTTCTTGATCAGTTTTTATATATTTCTCGTAGATCCAGAAGATCACGACTGCGGCGACAATCAACAGAGATACAGCAACAGGAATAGAGATCAACACTAGATAAGATAAAGGTAGGCCCTGATCTGTAATGGACAAAATGAGCTTTTAGTGTACTGAATATGTTTGTCTGATCTACAACAATCACTATCATACAATAGCACTCTATAACCGTGAGATATCAGCTTAGTAAATCAATGTTATGTCAACATTAGCATACCTGCACATGGCTCACAGAGCTGAGTAATGTTGAGATGTTGAGTCTGGTTGCTGATGGGATTGTTGAGCACACAGCTGTAGGTGTTGTTATCCTGATATTCCACCTCCAGAGGTAGAGAGAGACTGATGCTGAGATCAGACACACTGATGCTGGACAATAAACTGTTTCCTTTGTACCAGGAGAGAGTCACATGACCCACATTCACCGCTGAACACACCAGTGAACAATATGATGATGATGATGATGAACAATCCCGGGTAATGTTAGGAACAGGTAGATGAGCTGGAAAATATGAGAGAATGAGCAGAAGAAACAAAAATGGATTTCCACTTTTTCCTCATTTTCATAAATAAGATCTCTTGGTTACAGTAAGCTGCTTACAGTGGCAGTGAATGAGGCAGATCCAGAAACATAAAACACTCATTGTTTTAATACTAAAGCCACAAGACATGAACAATATATGTTAATATGATTTTAGTGTGAAAAATCACTTGCTAACATTTTATGTGTAAATTTATATCTAATTTTACAGCTTTGATACATTTTAGAACCATAACACCCTGACTGGAAAAATTTTGATTATGTAATAATCCCAACTGCTTTGCTGAAAGTTAGTCTTGAGTAACTCAACTCTTTATTGTGTAAGTACATAACATGTTTAAAATTGTGACTCACGTGTTTGTTAAATGTGCACTACGTGATATATGTAAAGTATGCTGGGGGGGAAGCTATCGTAATTTCATTGTATGCGAGTATAATGACAATAATCATTCATTCACAGTTCAAATAATACACATTTTAAGAGAACAATTAAAGTAAGTGTTTTATATCAAATCACAGGCTTCACATTTTTTACTTTTATATACTCTAAATATTGACACCATTAACTTCCAAGTCCCTCACCTTTTATTTATGTATTTATTTTGTGACAATTGTGTAAAATTCATTCTTGTATTATTAACATTATTCCAAAAATGCTGTCAACTGAGCTTAGCTTGTATTGAATCTAAAATATTATTTTAATAAAATGTGAATCTTTGAAACATGATCTTTACTCACCATAGACAGAAACACTGAATGCTTTTTTTGTAAGTTTCGCTCCATGTATCTCTAGATTATAGAGTCCAGCATGTTGAGTTGTGATGCTTGTGATGGTCAGAGATCCAGTTTGTTTGTTCAGCTTCAGTCTTTCTTTGAATTTCCCATCAAGAACATCATCAAATATGGAGAAGATTCCAGCCCCTCTATTTATTTTAGCTACGATAAACTTGTCAGCTCCAAAATTCCACAGTATTTCATCATCCTCATGTATTTCAGTAACATCAGTGTTTAGAGTGATAGATTCTCCCTCCATCACTGACACTGAACCACCAAACACACCTGAAAATATTAAATGGTTTGTGTCACAGATTAGGTCTCCTGATAATTTACAAAGCCTGGAATCAATTTGTAATGGTTTTAAATGTGAATTGAAGAACAGCAGCGAGACAGAAATTATTTGAACACAGCAGATGAAAATACTCTAATTTAGCAATATATACTCTTAAAAATAAAGATGCTTCAAAAGGTTCTTCAAGCGATGCTATAGAAGAATAATTTTTGGTTCCACAAAGAACCATCCAGTCAAAGTTTCTTTGAAGGACCATCTCTTTCTTACCTTTTTATAATCTGAAGAACCTTCTTTCACCACAAATAAGTTGTGAAACAGAAAGACTCTTCAGATGTTAAAGGTTCTTTATGGAACCATTTAGACAAAAAGGGTTCTTCTATAGCATCGTGAAGCACCTTTATTTTTAAGAGTGTACTAACAGTAGCGGCAGCTTTATTATTGTGTAATGGGGAAAAAAATGAAGCCATAAAAATACATTTGTAACTTACCAATCAGGCACCACCAGCACATACAGAACAAAATAAGCATGTGAAACATTTTATTCAACAGTTCAGAGTCTGATCTAATGAGACTGTCTGCCGAAAAACAGCAGAACGGTGTGAATCCTCCCACGACTGTTTGACCCTCCTAGTTCACACACACATTGAACGCATGTTATATATAGATGAAATGACTTGAAATGTTTATATTAGTAAAAAACATTCTTCATTTTTTTTTAGCATTTTGAATGTTAAATTTTAAATTTGTTGCCTGGCTGTGTTAAGTAGCTAAATGTATTACAGCATTGTTTGTATTTGAAGGAAATTGCATTTCAAAGTCAAATAAAGCCTAACTCTAAAAAATAAATAAATAAATAGATTTTGAGTGTGTGTTTATATATATTTTTTCTCAGATTTTGTGTATAGAATAATCAAAGTACACTGAAAAACGGTAACCTAAAAACGTTAACACGGGTATTACCAAGTTTTAGTCAAGTTTAAAATATTTTAAGATCATTAAACCAACCCAGATGCATTCATTTTTACAAACGACCTCATTTTAAATCAGGGTTAAATCAGATGAAAATATCTCTTGAAAGTAAGAGTAAACAGTTGCATGTTACCGCTTTTTACAGGGAAAAATGTCTCTCATCTTACATACCCTGGTTTACTGAAATATACACCGGCACTCACAGCTCAGCCTCTGACTAAAACTGAAACCTGCTGTGGTTGGTTTTCTTAAGAAACGGGCTTTGATCTTTTGGGTCACAAAGCATCTTGTGCATGACATTGGGCATTGACAGCGTATGTGTTTAGTTTGTAGGAGAGGGGCTATTTCCTGTCCTGCTTAAGTCTACGGTAGCGACACACCAAGATGATAAACTGAAATATCATATTCCTCCTCAAAGCATGCAGGTGCATTCAAGTTCAGTTTATATAGAGACTTAGGGTTCTAGACTCAATTTGTATGCCCTCTTTATGCCAAAAAGGTTTTATAAAAAGAGATGTAGGCTATATTTTATCTTTATAATGTAACAACAACAATATATACACTCAAAAAAAACAAAAAAAAAACATAGGTGATTATAGTTATAACAAAGAAGAAGAAATAACATAAGATAACTTCTAAAGCTTTTAGTCATGAATCAATTTTCCAGCCCTGAAAGGATATTCAGGAGGGTCTAGAGTCTATAAAAATATGCTGTGATCACTACTTGTTGCATGAACGCACCTGCATATGCCTTGAGTGGGAGTGAGTGAAGGATGTGGGTTGTGTGGTGTTCATGAAGTTGCACAAGCATGTCCATGACACTTTGCCTCTATACTCAAAACAAAGTGTCCATTTGTTTTAACCAGTTCACCCCAAATGACTTACTTATGGGGTGTGAGGACACATTAGCTGAACTTACTCAAGTTTTATGCATATGAACTGATTTTATTGAGCTTGTGTAGAAAAGATACATGTGTTAAGTAAATTGTTCCGACTGTTTGACCGTTGTTGCAGGAGGAGGTCACTGAAAGGTCTCTAGAAACCTCACTCACATGTGCTATTGTTTGTGCAGTATAACTGAACAATGATTTTAATGCGGTGTAATTACTGAACCAAGCAATCATAGTTTCGTTTTAAAGGCACAGACTGATTCAGTAATACATGGCAATATATTTAGGCCCCGTTTACAAAAGTGCATTTTCGTTTTAAAATGCATAATTTTTTCCACGGTTACACCTATCGTTTATTTTACTCTCAAAAGAGGTTTGAGGTTTTCCACCCTCAAAAATTGAGACTTTTGACAATGCTGCAGACCCCGTTTTAGTTTGAAAACTCCAGGGTTGCATTTCAGTGTAAACGGACCAAAACGGAGGCTTTTGAAAATGATGGCATGACTGCCAGTGTAGTTTAGACAGTATAGTTTATTAGGAGCTGCTCAGAGCACAGGATGAGCTCCCTCTGCTGGCCTCACTAACACCTCTTCCAGCAGTAAGTGAATCTTCCCAGTAAGTCTCCCAACCAAATATTGACCAGACTCAACCCCTGCTTAGCTTCAGTGGGCATGCAGGTGAAAGTCTTGTGCAGCCCATCTCCTCAAAAAGTCCCAGAGCTTTCCAGCCTTAGACCAGCATCACTGTCTTTGAAATGTTGTTCATTGGCATTTAGTAGTTCAACTTTATCTTCTCATCCTGTCCTAATACATATTAGCCCCATTACTGATGCTTTAAAGTCCTAGAAATGCACCTGAGCGCTATGGTGCTGTTTCAGCTGCTGTTTCCAAAGTACATAGGATTTTAAACAAACCATTTGCTTGATTTGTTCAGTTTTTGTGTCATGAACTCTCCGTCTGACTTCCAGTCTAGATAAAACAGTTTTACAGTGAAATGAAGTTCTGAATCAATCCATCAAACCTAAAACAAAGTTTTATATTCTGAAATGTAAGGTTTATCTTTAATCTTTAGTTAGGCTACATTTATCATGTTTGTTGGCATATGTAACTGATATTGAATCTAATTCCCAGCATGCTTTCCTTGATAATAACAAAATAATAATAACAAAATCAAAATCTCAAATACACTGAATTATAGCTAATATATAACTAAAAAGAAAGTATTACTGGTTAAATAATCAATTTATGCAGTGGTCTCTTACTCTTTTGTTTGTGTCTGTGAAAGCTTAATAATGTTTTAATTCATCCATAATTCCAGATAAATAATGTCCATAACCAAATACAATAAAACGGCAAATTATTATATATGAATTAAAGAAATATAGCCTAGCAGCCACCAAAAGCAAAAAAATTAAAAATTTAAATAAAAATAGTAAACTATAACATTAAGAGCTCTTTTGTTAAAAAACATTCAAATTTTTGGATGAAACCAATTATGTACTAACACTATCAAACAGCATTTACACACCTTACAAACAGCACTAATGCAGATTAAAGAACGTGATGACATGTCTTGACTGGTTCTCTCCTGTATCGGTAGCCAATGAGCTCAGCATTCAAATATATGACTAGTGCTTGCTGTAGCAGTTTTGCAGCATGCTTCAGAACAGCTAAATAAATGTCTAAAATAAGTGAATGCTCATCTAATCCATATCGCTGTGTGTATTGCGTGGCCTGCCTAATTGAATCCAAAAATGGGCAACCATAATCAAGTTTTTAACTAAGTGTCATGTTAGCAGTTTGCATTGCATGCAGGAGCAAAATATTAAGCATATTAGCAGCATCTAAATGCAATTAGCAACTAAATCCTAAATGCATCTGTGTTTATACAGCTAGAGCAAAATGCAGTTTAGAGCATATGTAATCACTGAAGACAACAGACATGAAACAGGTTAAATGAAATAAGCATTCTTGTGTTTGCATTTTAAAGGGGGTTCGCCATATACATCTGCGTTATCTCAATGTTCACGTTGTTATTTCTTAGGTTGATGTTTCATTGTGATGAGTGTGTGGTTGATTTCAGCTGTGCACAGTGTCAGAAGCACGCGCTTATTGAAGTTCAAGTTTATTTGTATAGCACTTTTTACGATACAAATCGTTGCAAAGCAGCTCTACAGGAAATTGAGATTCCACAATATATTTATATATTTCAGAAAATTAATATATTTAATTTATGGCAAAATTTGGTAATTCTGTATGTTGTCTGAGCGTTGGCATCCTCTGAGGTCCTCTGAGGGGTTGGCATCATCTCTTCTCAGGTGTTTGGTCATATCAGATCATTTAAGGGTTGGATCCAGACTGAAGCTTCTGTAATTCCTATCAGAAACAGAGAAACAAATAGATACATAATTAGCATAGCTGCTGTTCCATCTAAGCAAAAATGATTTGTTCAACCCAAGCTAAAGAATAATAATAATGTACATTTGATCAGATATAACTGCAGTACAAGATTGTAAGATGCGTTATGTGAATGCTTGGCTAAAAAGATGTGTCTTTAATCTAGATTTAAACTGACAGAGTGTGTCTGCTTCCGAACAGTTTTAGGTAGATTGTTCCAGAGTTTGGGTGCTAAACAGGAAAACGATCTCCCACCTGCAGTTGATTTTGATAGGTATTATCAAATGGCCAGAGTTTTGAGATCACAGCAGACGTGAAGGACTATAGTGTGATAAGAGCTCACTCAAATACTAAGGTACCACTCAGTATTTAAAGGTAATTAGCAAGATCTTAAAATATATACAATGTTTAAAATGGCAATATAAAATGATCAATTACAAGAAGTTTGCAGCAGTATTAAAACAGTGCAAATAGCTCAGATGTGCAATGCAGCATTAACCTAAACAGTATAAACAGAAGACAAATTGTAATAAAAAAACCTTTATTATTCCATGTACACTTGATGTTAATAATATGTGTACTGGGCTACTTTTTAGTTATAGCAGCTATCACTGTGTTGTTATGAAATCAGTTATGCCAGACAATTTTGGAGGCAGAGACACTAATAGGGAAAAACTTAAACTGCTGGAATAAAGAGTTGTAAAGGGTTAGTGATGGATTTTTTTTTTTGATTGTCTTAAGTTGTCTAAGTTTTAAAAAATATGATTTTTCTTAATAAAACCTGTATATTTAATTTGGTTGGATGGATTGTCATTTTTATTTTTATTTATTTTTTGTCTATTAGATCTATATTATGTAGCCATTCATTAGCTGTCTGTTTAGTCTATTCTTGGGCTATGATTAGGCGTCTATTAAATTTTCACTGACAGCCCCAATTCAGTCTTGTTTTAGCCTAAACCCATATTCACTGTCTATTAGACGTAGACCTTTTAGTTTTCACTGACAGCCCAAATTCAGTCTTGTTTTAGCCTAGACGTCTGGGCTGTGTTTGAACGGCTAATAGACATCTTTTAAAAGCTAAATTGGTTGATGGGCAGCTAGAGGTAAAAAATAAATAAATAAATAGATAAACAAACACACAGTATATACAATGGTATATAAACAGAGCATTGAGACCCAAGATTTCAGATGTGTGCTGCTGAACATCTCGGATTTATTGTTTGCCAATGCAGGAGTTATCCTGTCCATTCAGCCCTGCCAGATAATGGTAAAAAACTCGGCTTGCATTCCAAGAAGGCTAGGCTCGAGCTCTGAATAAGCCAATTTATAAGAGTTTCTGATAATTAATGTCTATAATCAAAATAAAGAAGCGAATAAATACTATATTTATTCATTTAAGAAATATATAGCAGCCACCAAAAGGGAAAAGAAGGTGATGACAAGCCTCTGCGTCATCGCGCTGCAGTGCATAGGGAGCGTCCCGAATTACATTTTCACTTTTCATTCTCTTCATTCTTGACGCAACGGTCTGTAATACATCAGTACGCTGGATGCAAACCGCAGTAAAACAATAATAATAATAAGACACAATGGTTTCGGGTTTACTGAAGAGGAGCAACATAGCACTATTATATATCAAAATCTGCGTTTATTTTTTAGAAAACCTGCTGAAAATGAAGCTTCTATTTATGTCGCCCTTATTATTCTGGCATTTTCTCCACCATGGTAAGACATTGTCTTATATCTCTCTTGCAGTGTTCTGATCGCTAACCGAAATTTGCGGTGTTTTCTACCAAACATACTGCGTGGGACACAATAGGAGATTTACGTCAGCATCAGGCTGCTTTGCTATAACGGGCTACAATATTCGTGACTAGACTAGACTCATGCAGAGACAGCAGCCCATTGTCTTCCGTATTGACTGTATTCTGTAAACCCAATTACAGTGCGTCGTATAGATGTAGCGAAGTATATTGCTTCGGCTGCTCATTTACTGTGATGACCATAATTTTATTTATTTTATTTACAAATGAAAGTGGAAATAACTCGAAATGGTGAATTGATTAAAAACTGTGATTCATTTCTTCTTCAGGTGCATCTAGTGTTGATATAGATGGAGTGTTATTGATGGAGGGAGATTCAGTCACTCTGCAGACTGGTGTTGAAACAAAGCAACAAGACAGAATTAGATGGTATTTCAATGACACTCGCATCGCTCAAATCACTGGAGATCTCAGTAAGATCTGTACAGATGTTCAGTGTAATGAAGGTACTGAGAGATTCAGAGGAAGACTGAAGCTGGATCATCAGACTGGATCTCTGACCATCATGAACATCACAAGCACAGACTCTGGAGATTATAAACTACTGATAAGCAGCAGCAACATCGACAGTGAAAATAGCTTTAGTGTTATTGTACATGGTGAGTCATGTTTGAAATGTACTGTCATACATGTAAATCAGTTCATGTGTTATTAGTTATCATTTTGTTGTGAAATTTAGAGGTGATTTTTCTTCTTACCTGTATATTAATTTACATAGAGTATATAGATTATTTACTCAAAAACAGATTTACTGTTAAAGTGAAATTTGGAGGCTTGAATATAAATTTAGTTCAGTGTGATTTACATGTTTTTCCCCATTGGTTATTAGTTTTATCAGTTACTTTCTACTAATCATCTATTTAATTCCATCTCTTTTTTTACAGACATTTTTTTTTCTCCCACCAAGAGTCCAAAGTGCAAAGTATTTGGTTTAAAATGAGTTCAATAGCACAAAATGTGAATAAATGTTGCTGTTCAGACAAAATGTATTTTATATTACTTTCATTTCCACAGTTCTTTAATCGTATATGACACAAAAAGATCTCCAGCAGCTGTTGGTTTGTGTTTCAGGTGTTCCTGCTGCTGAACAAGATGAAATGAAGAGAAAGTCAGTGAAGGAGGGAGAATCTGTTACTTTACATTCGGATGGAGTAAAAAAAAATAATAATTTAAAGATGTGGTATTTTAAAGACACTCTCATCACTGAAATCACTGGAGATCAGAGTAAGATCTGTACAGATGATCAGTGTAAAGAGAGATTCAGAGACAGACTGAAGCTGGATCATCAGACTGGATCTCTGACCATCACAAACACCAGAACCACAGACTCTGGAGATTATAAACTACAGATCAACAGCAGCAGATTCAGCATTATTAGGAGCTTCAGTGTTACTGTCACTGGTGAGTATCCGTTTAGTCATTCAGTGTTTTTTCACTTGAACCATTTTAGAAAACCGATACATTTAAATCGACCCAGTAAATGTTTTCGTTGTGTTTGAAGAAGTGAACTTCAATTCAATATATAACTGACATCAAAACTGTTTCAATATATAACTCTGAACACTGCTGTTTCTTGTTGCTGTTTTAGCTGCTGTTCCTTACAAGCCCACCGGATGAGACCTTTATCAAATAAATCAATGTCATACAACTTTCTACTAAATATCAGTCAAAGGTTTTGGTATCGTTGTTTATCAGTCTGTCTCTAGTAAAAATATTTGTCTGTTCCAGGTTCAGCTGTTGTTGTTGTTGCTGCTGCTGCTGTTGCTGTTGTTGCTGTTCTGCTGGTTGCAGCTGCTGGTGTGATATACTGGCGATCTACACAAAGAGAACAAAAAGGCAAGTAATGCATACAGATGATCTGACAATAACTATAACTAACTAACTAAATAAATTAAAAAATCTTTAAAAATACGAAAAAGCATGCAGTTTTATTCTAATTGACCAAAGTACATTTTTGTTATTGTTCAAGCAGAAAAAAGACCACCGCACATGGTTCAGGATCCGGTAAGATACTATGTGCACAATATCTGTTAAACACCTACACTATGAATTTAAAGTAAAGTAAAGTAAAGTAAAGTCGTGACGTATTGTCAAGTATGGTGACCCATACTCGAAATTGGTGCTCTGCGTTTAACCCATCCAAGTGCGCACACACAGCAGTGAGTAGTGAACAAATGCACACACACACACCGTGAACACACACCCGGAGCAGTGGGCAGCCATGCTGCAGCGCCCGGGGAGCAGTTGGGGGTTCGGTGCCTTGCTCAAGGGCACCTCAGTCGTGGTATTGAGGGTGGAGAGAGCGCTGGACATTCCCTCCCCCCACCTACAATTCCTGCCGGCCGGGGGCTCGAACTCGCAACCTTTCGATTACAAGTCCGACTCTCTAACCATTAGGCCACGACTTCCCCCAATAAAACATATTGAGTTCTTTGAAAACTGTTAAGGCTCTGATAAACTTCAAGCAAAATTGAATAACTAACTGGTATTGTCATTTTGAACAAAATTAAGCAAAAACAACGTTTGTTTTGTTGGAGTTTGTTTTGGGAATTTGAAAGGACCATTGGTCTGTGGCGATTACACAGGTGTGGCTCCTGTGCTCCACCTTCTTTGATGTAGAAATCTTCTCCAGTTGATTTATTCTGTTCAGACCTTTGATATCAGGGGCTGTATGTATAAAGCTGCTCAGTGTAAAATTTTTGTCCTAAGTGTGTCAAAATTCTAAGAATGACGTAATTTTACTCTTATTCCTAGACTTAGAATAAGAGTGATCCACAAAGGTTCCTAAGTGTTAAGACTAGGTCTCAACTATTAAATTATTTAAGAGAGCTGAAGAGGTCTCCTAACCTAGTTAGGAATAACAAGATTGCAGTAAAGAGGAGATGACAATGAAGATATGACATATTAGAGTTATATACTGCTCCGGGTGTGTGTTCACGGTGTGTGTGTGTGTTCACTGCTGTGTGTGTGCACGTTGGATGGGTTAAATGCAGAGCACGAATTCCGAGTATGGGTCACCATACTTGGCCGTATGTCACTTCACTTCACTTCACTTCACGTATATGATGATATGGTGTTGATAAAACGATACAAACTTGATTGTCAAGATCAACATTTTTATTTTATTTTTTTACTGACAAAGTAAGAAATTTAATAACCTCTTCCACTTAACAATTCAATATTCTAACTGCAGAAATGAAAGTAGTAATTACATTTTTCTTTTTGATTGGAAAATTGGAAAAATGCAGCAATGCGCTGGTGATGACACTGTAAGCAGGGTCTTGCATATTGTGGCACTAACACCACCAAACACAACAGTGGCCAAAAGTGATGTGTAGATTTTTTTTTTTTTTTTTTTTTTCATGACCCCACATTTCACTTATAAACCATTAAAATACAAAGGACAAAAAACACTGACCAGTGTTGACAACTGCTTTCAATTGAAAGTAGCTAAAACTGGTCACGTAACGTTGCTAGATGACCTCATAAAGGTGAGTTCAATGATCTACAGTATATTTATATTTATATAGATCTCCTATAGAAATCACCTTTACAACGTCTCAGAATGTAGATAAGGTTTGTGCAAGAAACTGATTTTGTTGCTAGGCTTTTGAAAAAAAGTCTCTAAATGGATGTGGAAGTCACTAAATCTAGTGACAAAATCACTGAATTGGAACATTGACTACAGCATAAGATATTAAAGTGTCATTGGTCCTCTTCTTTGCATGTGTTCATAATTTCTTTGTATGACAGCATGGCCAAAAATTATGACCGCACAATTTGGCATGTTTCATTGCATTATTATCAGAAATAAAACATCTGACTCTAAACAATTATGCAACATGCTTACAAAATCTTGCACTTTTTTTTTTTAATTAAAGGTGAGCATGTCAAATTTACTAGGCCGGACATCGCTTTGGCCACTACAGTATGGCAGTTTATTGACTTTCCAAACCAAACCATATTGCAAAAACAAAAAAATTTTATGAGGATTGTGGGCTTTTCTGGAGTTGTTGGAGCCACGTTCACATCATTGCTCCAACTAATGATGATACATACCAATAGAAAATGAAGCATCAGTAATAATTTCTGATAATTTTGCACAATAAAAAGCATTAAAAAATACATTGAATGATTGGTGTTGTGCTGCTGTGACTTCACATGAGCAGGCTCACTATTGGCTGGTCAAGGGCGGTCATTTTGTGTTGACATCATTGTAGTCCTTAGTTCACAACACTTAAGTGTCACCTCAGTCAACACTTAAGAAGCAGTCTTAGACTTTACTGAAAGTTCCATTTAGTTTCTTTATAAAAGTCTCCTTCTCTTAGAAAAGTCTCTCTTTTTACTAAGAATTTTTTGACTCTTAAGTCAAAGCTTAAGACTAATCTTAAGAGCATTTCAGAGAAGTTTTATACATATGGCCCAGATGCCCGTAAGTAAAAAGTTGAATATTCTGGAGAGCTGATTTATAGAAACTGAAGAAGTTATTCTTATTTGTAAGGCTGTAAGAACCTCACATACTTGATACTAGAGAGAAGATGTGGGAAAGCCTCTTTCTCACCTATATATTTGTTCCTTCCCCCCCCCCCCCCCACTTCCTTCCTTTCACTTACTTAACTCAGAATGGCCAATAGAAAAATAGATTGTTCTACATACATATTCATGATATTCACAGTCATATATCATTTTGAATGTCTCAATCTTACAATAAGTACACTAAAAGGTAATACATACTCTGAGTTTAGAGATATTTTGATTATTGTAGAGTGAAAAATGTGTTTGTGTAACTGAATCATCAATGTTTTTTCACAATCATTTGTTTACCTTCTGTGAATCTGTGCTTTTCTTTCAGGAGAATGGTGATGAAGGAACACTCCTTATTCAGGCTGAGAATCCACAGAAGGTTGTTACTGATCAGACATACCTTAATCATACTGGAACGACAGAGAAGGATCTTGCTGGAAAGAAACTAATTGATAATACTCACAACACAGAGAAGGATCTTGTTGTAGTGGAATCCACTGATAAAAATGACTCCGCAAAGAAGGATCCTGTTGTAGCGGGATCCAATGATAAAAATGACACCGCAAAGAAGGATCCTGTTGTAGTGGGATCCAATGATAAAAATGGCACCGCAAAGAAGTATCCTGCTGTAGCGGGATCCAATGATAAAAATGACACCGCAAAGAAGGATCCTGCTGTAGCGGGATCCAATGATAAAAATGACACCGCAAAGAAGGATCCTGCTGTAGCGGGATCCAATGATAAAAATGACACCGCAAAGAAGGATCCTGCTGTAGCGGGATCCAATGATAAAAATGACATCGCAAAGAAGTATCCTGCTGTAGCGGGATCCAATGATAAAAATGACACCGCAAAGAAGGATCCTGCTGTAGCGGAATCCAATGATAAAAATGACACCGCAAAGAAGTATCCTGTTTTAGCGGGATCCAATGTTAAAAATGACACCGCAAAGAATGATCCTGCTGTAGCAGAATCCAATGATGAAAATGACACCGCAAAGAAGTATCCTGCTGTAGCGGAATCCAATGATAAAAATGACACCGCAAAGAAGTATCCTGCTGTAGCGGAATCCAATGATAAAAATGACACCGCAAAGAAGGATCCTGCTGTAGCGGAATCCAATGATAAAAATGACACCGCAAAGAAGTATCCTGTTGTAGCGGAATCCAATGATAAAAATGACACCGCAAAGAAGGATCCTGTTGTAGCGGAATCCAATGATCAAAATGACACCACAATGAAGTATCCTGTTGTAGCGGAATCCAAGGATAAAAAGGACACCGCAAAGAAGGATCCTGTTGTAGCGGAATCCAATGATAAAAATGACACCGCAAAGAAGTATCCTGTTTTAGCGGAATCCAATAATAAAAAGGACACCACACAGAAGGATCCTGTTGTAGCGGAATCCAATGATAAAAATGACACCGCAAAGAAGTATCCTGTTGTAGCGGAATCCAATGTTAAAAATGACACCGCAAAGAATGATCCTGCTGTAGCGGAATCCAATGATAAAAATGAAACCGCAAAGAAGTATCATGTTTTAGCGGAATCCAATGATAAAAATGACACCGCAAAGAAGTATCCTGCTGTAGCGGAATCCAATGATAAAAATGACACCGCAAAGAAGGATCCTGCTGTAGCGGAATCCAATGATAAAAATGACACCGCAAAGAAGTATCCTGTTGTAGCGGAATCCAATGATAAAAATGACACCTCAAAGAAGGATCCTGTTGTAGCGGAATCCAATGATCAAAATGACACCACAATGAAGTATCCTGTTGTAGCGGAATCCAAGGATAAAAAGGACACCGCAAAGAAGGATCCTGTTGTAGCGGAATCCAATGATAAAAATGACACCGCAAAGAAGGATCCTGCTGTAGCGGAATCCAATGATAAAAAGGACACCGCAGAGAAGTATCCTGTTGTAGCGGAATCCAATGATAAAAATGACACCGCAAAGAAGTATCCTGCTGTAGCGGAATCCAATGATCAAAATGACACCACAATCAAGTATCCTGTTGTAGCGGAATCCAAGGATAAAAAGGACACCGCAAAGAAGGATCCTGTTGTAGCGGAATCCAATGATAAAAATGACACTGCAAAGAAGGATCCTGCTGTAGCGGAATCCAATGATCAAAATGACACCACAATCAAGTATCCTGTTGTAGCGGAATCCAAGGATAAAAAGGACACCGCAAAGAAGGATCCTGTTGTAGCGGAATCCAAGGATAAAAAGGACACCACAAAGAAGGATCCTGCTGTAGCGGAATCCAATGATAAAAAGGACACCGCAAAGAAGTATCCTGTTGTAGCGGAATCCAATGATAAAAATGACACCGCAAAGAAGTATCCTGCTGTAGCGGAATCCAATGATCAAAATGACACCACAATGAAGTATCCTGTTGTAGCGGAATCCAAGGATAAAAATGACACCGCAAAGAAGGATCCTGCTGTAGCGGAATCCAATGATGAAAATGACACCGCAAAGAAGGATCCTGCTGTAGCGGAATCCAAGGATAAAAAGGACACCGCAAAGAAGGATCCTGTTGTAGCGGAATCCAATGATGAAAATGACACCGCAAAGAAGGATCCTGTTGTAGCGGAATCCAATGATGAAAATGACACCGCAAAGAAGGATCCTGCTGTAGCGGAATCCAAGGATAAAAATGACACCACAAAGAAGGATCCTGCTGTAGCGGAATCCAATGATAAAAAGGACACCGCAAAGAAGGATCCTGTTGTAGCGGAATCCAATGATAAAAATGACACCACAAAGAAGTATCCTGTTGTAGCGGAATCCAATGATAAAAATGACACCGCAAAGAAGTATCCTGCTGTAGCGGAATCCAATGATAAAAATGACACCACAAAGAAGGATCCTGCTGTAGCGGAATCCAATGATAAAAAGGACACCGCAAAGAAGGATCCTGTTGTAGCGGAATCCAATGATAAAAATGACACCACAAAGAAGTATCCTGTTGTAGCGGAATCCAATGATAAAAATGACACCGCAAAGAAGTATCCTGCTGTAGCGGAATCCAATGATAAAAAGGACACCGCAAAGAAGTATCCTGTTGTAGCGGAATCCAATGATAAAAAGGACACCGCAAAGAAGTATCCTGTTGTAGCGGAATCCAATGATAAAAATGACACCGCAAAGAAGTATCCTGCTGTAGCGGAATCCAATGATAAAAATGACACCACAATGAAGGATCCTGCTGTAGCGGGAGCCAATGATAAAAATGACACCGCAAAGAATGATCCTGCTGTAGCGGAATCCAATGATGAAAATGACACCGCAAAGAAGGATCCTGTTGTAGCGGAATCCAAGGATAAAAAGGACACCGCAAAGAAGGATCCTGTTGTAGCGGAATCCAATGATAAAAATGACACCGCAAAGAAGGATCCTGCTGTAGCGGGAGCCAATGATAAAAATGACACCGCAAAGAAGGATCCTGCTGTAGCGGGATCCAATGATAAAAATGACACCGCAAAGAAGGATCCTGCTGTAGCGGGAGCCAATGATAAAAATGACACCGCAAAGAAGGATCCTGTTGTAGCGGAATCCAATGATAAAAATGACACCGCAAAGAATGATCCTGCTGTAGCGGAATCCAATGATAAAAATGACACCGCAAAGAAGGATCCTGCTGTAGCGGGAGCCAATGTTAAAAATGACACCGCAAAGAAGGATCCTGCTGTAGCGGGAGCCAATGATAAAAATGACACTGCAAAGAAGGATCCTGTTGTAGCGGAATCCAATGATAAAAATAACACCGCACAGGAGGATCCTGCTGTAGTGGAATCCAATGATAAATGATAAAAATGACACCACACAGGAGGATTTTGTTGTAGTGGAATCAGACTAAGACCCTGTGGATGGGTTCTGCTAAAGGGGCACATGTTAATCAGGCTGAGACCAAAAGGATAAAATAAAACATATTTTGTTACATTTTGAATCTTTAAGGTGTTCAGTTTGAGCAGATAATTTTAGCATCACTGTCATTGTAAGAGCGCATTTCCTTAGTACATTCAACATCTGGGCCATATACGCCATCTCAACCATATTCTCAAAACTGTCATTTTCAATGTCTTCAAAATCAGTATTGTGATTGCTGTCATCTTATTCACCACATCCACCATCAAATCACAGTGACACTTATAGTTGATTGCAAACAATAATTGCTCTGTAGTAAAGCCATTTAAGCTATTTCAGGTTTTGCTGATGGTATTCTCTTGCTTTATACCTGTGGTAATTATGAGTAAATCATCATATCATAATTGTGTATCAAATGTTGAAGAATAAAGGTGAATTACACTCTTTGAGTCATCAGATATTTAATTACTGTTGCAGAGAAAAGATATGCTTAAACTATTGCGCTTTCCTTTACTCTTTTGTCTTTTTTAAACAAAACGTTAATTAGAAAACACATTCTTTTACAGTTTTTCTTTCTTGTTATATTGTTTACAATTAATAGATTGAGGAGTACTAAGAAGGTTGATGTGTAATTTTAAAAATTTAATGAGTGGGAGGGTAGTGAATGATGTCCCGGGTTGCTAAAGACCCGAGGTATGCGCTTAAGGGTCAATCACTAGCATTTAAACTGTAAGACCCCATAACACACTAATCTCTTTTCACAAGATTCTTGCCAATGTCATAATGCAAGATGCAAGCACTCTTCACAGACCATATGCACACATGAGAATTTGAAGGGGATGCTGATGTGAATGATTCTGGATACAAACAAAATAACTGATAAAAAAGAAGAAATTAAATATGGCTATCATTGTTTTTGTAGTAAAAAACTTAGGCTGCTGTTGTTATGTATTACTAAAAAAAGTTGTATATGTCATTAGGAAGCAAAGCACTTACACTTGTTTTGTTTTTTTAAGAAAGAAACATGCATGAATGAGAAAATAAAGTGTGTGATGTGCTCAATTTTAAAGAGTTGTTAAGCACAATAAGCCACAGAAAGCGCACAAATCTGAAGTGCACACACAGAAAGCCTCCTCTTTATGACAGCATGCAATCCCAAATTCAGTCTTTAGTGGCATATTGTGCTTGAATGTTCAGATAAAATTCAAAATACGTGTCTTGGTGAGTTTTATAATTGAATTGTTAAACTCTGAATTGTAATCGAATCATGAGGCGGTAACACTTTAGAATACTGATCCTTTGTTAATGAACTATACAGGAACACATGACTAATGCACTATTGACATTGTAGTAACTGCAATTACCTAACAAGAAACTCTGATTATTGGTTTAGTAAGTATAGCACTCAGTTGAAACTGGTAGTTCACTATTAGCTAATCAATAACTACTATTTTTTTTTTCATATATCCTGGAGAACTACTAAGAACTGCTGTACACAGGTAATTAATCATCATAATTAATTATTCATATTAATTATGAACCTGTATACAGTAGTTATTATAACCTGTATACAGTAGTACAGACTTTATTATTCATTAATGAAGGAACAGTATTCTAAAGTGTTACCCATGAGGCAAGTGAAGATTCCCACCTCTAGTTTATACCCCTTATTTAACCAGCAAGCCTCACTTGTTTTGTCAACTTTAAACTAGTGTTTTTAAAATTCTGACACCTATGCTTAGGCTTTTGGCCCACATGTATGTGCACAACCATGGCAAGGACGATCACAGAAACAAGCGAAGATGACACACAAGCATATTCAAATAAAAGCCTACACGGATACATTTTGTGAAACGAAGAAAAATCAACGTTACTCCCCTATCAAGAAG
The DNA here is from genome assembly GCF_936440315.1 of Barbus barbus. NCBI lineage: Eukaryota > Metazoa > Chordata > Actinopteri > Cypriniformes > Cyprinidae > Barbus > Barbus barbus. The sequence goes on along the minus strand of NC_136737.1, from coordinate 6,774,897 downwards.
AAACAACACAACCTCGGCGTCAAATTCCAGGGCTGCGTTCAGCCCTGACAAAACGTTGAAAAATGTTTTTTAAACGGAAACGGTGGTGCGTTGAACACCCTGTTCTGATGCCGCAAGAGTTGCAACTATGGCAGCTGAGAGGGCCATTCTTTGTGTTCTGTTTGAAGAATTTTCAGAGCCTGATGAGATCGGTATAAATGCCCTTGCTGTCCAGAATAAAAGAGAACATCCCAATTCTTACTTTTTACTACCTTGTATTTAAAGAGTTTGGTTCCAAAACACGATAAATGCCATTTAAAAAAAAAAATGCAATATCCACTGTGTTATTCTGTCATGTTTTCTCCCTATTTTTCCAAAACGCAACAAACGCCAATCTCCCTTCTCGGCAGAATGCAATACATCCGCTCAACCAATCACAGCGCACCATTCCACAGTACCAGTAATAGTGGGGCTTTGAATACACCCAATATTGTAGTTTTCATCATCTACTTTGTACTTTGTGATCAAAAAAATAAAAAGTAATCAAGCATGTGATTGTCATGCATATCTCATCAGTAAAGCCGGTTCTGTGATTAGTAGTAAATCTCCATCACGTGCTTTCAGATGGAGCTGCATTTAAAACGCAGATCCGTAGATCACTGACAAGCATGCAATAAGTGTTCATAATCGCAGATGAATCACATTCCATTATAGACGCGATATTGTGTAGTGTCACTCAATTCCCACTCAAATATATTAGAACCACTGAAATTCAAGACCCAGGCTCTAGAAGACAGTATCTGTGAGTCACCACAACAACACGTGTGTAATACTTAACAACTGCACAGCTTTATTGCACCATTCCTTTCAGAATATGAAAGTGCAATTTGGACTAATTAAATGAAAATACAATTATAGTTCCATAACAATAAATAAACAAAATAAAACTTGGGCCCATAAAAGAAAACCAGAGGAATAAGGAAAAATAGTATTTTCGTAAATATCTACCAGGGTAATAAATATAATCAAAAGTTCTTATCTGATCCTGGTGTAGGTCATTCTAGGAAAAGTTCTGTAGAGACGGAAGTTCCTAGAAATCGCTGAGAGATGGCATGTGGAAAACTGCACTGCTCGCGATATTTCTTCTCCGGAGTTTATAAACTGATTATTCACTGGCTCACCATCTTTGATCCAACAACCTCATGGCGTCAAAGACCGCAGGGAAACGGGGGGAAAAAAAAAACATACAGTTTGTAATCAGTTTCAAACACTTACAACATCTTAAGACCTCTTTCTACAGATTTGCATCTATTAAAGTTATGTTGTACCATGAATAATGTCCATAGTAAATGAATTTAGTCCCCTTATTAACACAACACAGATTAATTGCACGTAAACTCATCTCTCATAAACTGGTTTCATGTAGAAATACTGAAGAATAAAGAAGTATAAACATGAATTTTGTGATGTTTTGATTGTGTGACTAGCAGAAAACACTTAGCGAATTCCACATTACATATATACATTGACATTTTCAACATATTTCCAATAAAATAATGCATAACAAATAGAGGTCGACCGATATGGGCTTTTTGACAGTCGATGCCGATGCTGATGCCGATATCTTGGAAAGCAGGGGGCCGACAGGCTATATAAAGCCGATATATACAGTCAGGTCCATAAATATTGGGACATCGACACAATTCTAAATTTTTTGAACAAGATGTGCTTTAACTGCAGACTTCAGCTTCAGAGAGTATTTACATCCAAATCAGGTGAACGGTGTAGGAATTACAACAGTTTGCATATGTTCCTCCCACTTGTTAAGGGACCAAAAGTAATGGGACAATTGGCTTCTCAGCTGTTCCATGGCCAGGTGTGTGTTATTCCCTCATTATCCCAATTACAATGAGCAGATAAAAGGTCCAGAGTTAATTTCAAGTGTGCTATTTGCATTTGGAATCTGTTGCTGTCAACTGTCAAGATGAGATCAAAAGAGCTGTCACTATCAGAGAAGCAAGCCATCATTAGGCTGAAAAAAAAAAAAAAAAATCAGAGAGAGAGCAAAAACATTAGGCGTGGCCAAAACAACTGTTTGGAACATTCTTAAAAAGAAGTAACGCACCGGTGAGCTCAGCAACACCAAAAGACCCGGAAGACCACGGAAAACAACTGTGGTGGATGACCGAAGAATTCTTTCCCTGGTGAAGAAAACACCCTTCACAACAGTTGACCAGATCAAGAACACTCTCCAGGAGATATAGGTGTATGTGTGTCAAAGTCAACAATCAAGAGAAGACTTCACCAGAGTGAATACAGAGGGTTCACCACAAGATGTAACCCATTGGTGAGCCTCAAAAACAGGAAGGCCAGATTAGAGTTCTGTTGTTTTAGATGTTGTGCCAAACAACATCTAAAAAAGCCTTCACAGTTCTGGAACAACATCCTATGGACAGATGAGACCAAGATCAACCTGTACCAGAGTGATGGGAAGAGAAGAGTATGGAGAAGGAAAGGAACTGCTCATGATCCTAAGCATACCACCTCATCAGTGAAGCATGGTGGTGGTAGTGTCATGGCGTGGGCATGTATGGCTGCCAGTGGAACTGGTTCTCTTGTATTTATTGATGATGTGACTGCTGACAAAAGCAGCAGGATGAATTCTGAAGTGTTTCGGGCAACATTATCTGCTCATATTCAGCCAAATGCTTCAGAACTCACTGGACGGCGCTTCACAGTGCAGATGGACAATGACCCAAAACATACTGCAAAAGCAACCAAAGAGTTTTTGAAGGGAAAGAAGTGGACTGTTATGCAATGGCCAAGTCAATCACCTGACCTGAATCCGATTGAGCATGCATTTGACTTGCTGAAGACAAACCTGAAGGGAAAATGCCCCAAGAACAAGCAGGGACTGAAGACGGTTGCAGTAGAGGCCTGGCAGAGCATCACAAGGGATGAAACCCAGCGTCTGGTGATGTCTATGCGTTCCAGACTTCAGGCTGTAATTGACTGCAAAGGATTTGAGCACACTGCTTTTTGAAGCTGCTTTTGATGAATAGACTACAGCAAAACCATAGCACCGATGATAAGCACAGTTTATTTTTCAGCCTCACATAATTATTATTATGTGTTTATTTTTTGCTGTTATAATAACGACTTTTTAAAAGTCGTTTCTTAAATATGAACCAAAGCGCAATCATACATTATTAATGTATTATTGTCCTCATTAGCCCTTCATGGATTCAGTCTTATTCTGTAGCTTATTGTGAATATAATCCATCAGTTTCGGACATTGCAAAGCTAAAATGCACCTGATTTTAGAGCCTTGCATTTCAGCATGAGCTGTCCTGTTCAGACAGAGCAAGATGGCAAAAAGCGTGTCCTGTTTGTTTTCTCTATTTTAGAAAGCACAACATTTTGTTGATATTATGACTGCACACAGAAATAAGGGTAGACCATTTACAGTTCCGAATTTGTTTGAGCAAAAGTGGAAGCGTAGGCCTACTTCAAGTTGTTTCTACTGAAGAACAAAATGCAAGTGATTGTGCTGGCGCCTCCATGCATTAAGCACACTTCAGCTTCCACTCTCCGTTTAGATCCTACACCTAACAGCGCACTTTTATCTAAATGTTTAAACTAACATTGTAATATGCTTGTCCTGTTTTATATCGATTTATTTTATTTTAAGCAAGTCCTAATGATTTGAGAACGCTAAATTGATCAACTCAGCTGTCAGCTGCTATCTGCTTTGTCTTATTATTTAACAAAAAAAAATGTTCCAAACATTTTTCTAAATTAATTAATAATGAAACAAATAATTAGGAAGCCAGAGAGAGAGAGAAAGGAAACGGGCTCCAGTCGGACTCGGGCCGAGGATAATGGTAAGCTGTCAGCCAATTGGGCCGGGTTAAGCCTAGTTTTGAAGCCCATGCAAGGCTCTACCCAATTTCTGTGTTTGGAAACGAATGTTGTGGATCTGGGGTTGTGTTCTAACTAAATTACAAAATTCTTAAATTGTACTGTATTTTCTAATATGGATTTCCCCAATCTCACGCATACAGAAATACGCTTTTATAAGTATAAAAGCCTCGTCCACTAAGGGAGGAGCACGTACAGTCAGCAGGTTTCAACTGCACAAAACGCTTCCAGAAAGCAGCACCGCTTGCAACATCTTGTGTGAAAGGGCCTTTAGGTCAAAAGTTTAGGCCTATTTGTCGGCGTTTCATTCCGTTTCAGAGTGTGTCCACAAAAACTTGCCTGCCAATGTATGAGTGTGAATTTGAATTTCCTTTTGTGGCACACTGCACTTATAATAAGTGCAACTGCACCAAGCACATCGCACTTTAGTACTCATTTGTCCCATGCTTCTTATTTTTCCACTCCAACGTTTCAATCATTCCTGCCCACTAAAAGCTGCATGGATATATTTGCTTAGCACAGTAGGCCTATGTAAACTATTTAGAAAAATTTAAATTGATTCAAACTTTGTCAAGTACAATTCACCATGACATTCTCGCCTTATCTTATTCCAGAAAAGTTGCTCACCCAATGCTGAATGGAGTTGTACAGCTGCACCTCAAATGCACCATCAAATGTATTTTGAAAATACAAAAATATCAACCTTAACTATATTTAAATACAACTTACATTAAATTTTTTCCCCCCAAAGGCTTTAAAATACAACATAGTATGGTGTATTTCAAATATGTATTTTAAATACATGCATCTGAAACACTGCCCATCCCTGGTTTGCAGGTGCTGCAAATACACACAACACAAAAATAATTTTATTTGTTTCTTTGTTTGTTTGGTTGTGCTGTGAGCATTTGCAGCGCGTGTTCTCAAATTGATTAAGTTGTTTTCTTAATTTGCAGGTGTTTTTGTCTATTTGCAGCTTGTTGAGCTCTCTCGCCCACAGTAAATAAAGTACTAAGTCACTTGTGTCACCTGGATGAGCCCCGGGGTCATATCCCCAGTCACTGTAGTCACCCGATCCGGTCCGTATCCAGCCAGATGGTGGATCAGCAACCAGAGACAACCTCTACAGCCCTGAATGTCAGCGGAGACCAGGACACTGAGATGAATGCCAGAGAGAGATCCCCAGTGAGGACCCCGCCACTTAGACAGCCACCGGGAAAGACCACTGGAACCAGTTGAGCCCTTACAATCTGACTTTGCTGCAGTTGGAATTGAACTGCTGGTTCGTTTGGCCAGAGGAGAAGTGGCCCCCCGACTGAGCCTGGTTTCTATCAAGGTTTTTTTCTCCATTCTGTGACCGATGGAGTTTTGGTTCCTTGCCGCTGTCGCCTCTGGCTTGCTTAGTTGGGGACACTTCATTTCCAGCGATATCGTCGACCTGATTGCAAAGACACTATTTAAACTGAGCTGAGATGGATGATGATATCACTGAATTCAATAATCAAATGCCTTTAACTGAAAATCTTTTTTAATCTTTTCATTTTACATTATTGACACACTATTTTCCTTTTTTTTAATACTGTGCAGTTGCTTTGACACAATTTACATTGTTAAAAGCACTATATAAATAAAGGTGACTTGACTTGTTAACTACCTGCAATGATTTGAGTGGTAATGCAGGGACTATTTTACACATAATTTGCAACACTCTGTGGTTCATATTAAATACACAGGTGCCTTTTTACATTAAAGTTTATTAAGACCCACTCAGAGCGCAGGATGTTCTGCTGGCCTCACTAACACCTCTTCCAGCAGCAACCTAGTCTTCCTAGGATGTCTCCCATCCAGGTACTGACCGGACTCAACCCTGTTTAGCTTCAGGTTGCTGCTGGCTCGTGCAGCCAGGTTCCTCAAGTGTCCCAGCGCTTTCCAGCACTATGACAGTCTTTGAAATGTTGTTCATTAGCATTTAGTTGTTGAAGTTTACCTTCTCATCTAGTCCTATATATATTAGCCCCATTAGTCCCGATGCTTTCAAACTCTACTGAGAGCTTTTATGCTATATTTCTATATCTATTTCTATATCTCTATCACAAGAAAGGTGTATCGCAAGAAAGATGTATTTTCAAAGCAGTGATTAATGGAACTCATATGACAGTAGTTGCGTATGCTGAACGTATGGTCATGCAAGAGTCATATGTTAACCTGAAATAACAATCACGAGGGTTGCATGTAGAGTCACATGTTAACGGTCGCAAGCAAAATATAAGTTCACCACAATTAAAATACAGCATCTTGATGAATGAAATATAATTGTAGATGACAGCTAGAGGTAAAAAAATAAATAAACACACAGAATGGTATATAAACAGAGCATTGAGGCCCAAGAATTCAGATGTGGGCAGCTGAACATCTCAGTTTTATTGTTTGCCAATATTGTCTAATTTTGATTTTTTTTTTTTTTTTTACTCAAGAAAGAAAAAATAGCAAAAGCCACAACAATACATTGTTTTTAATGTGCTTTGCACTAAAGGTATAGTGTTTAATGATATGTTAAAGTATGTAGCCAATGTATATGCGTTTCTGATAAATTATAATAATAATTTAAACCAAAATAATAAAGCGCCAAATACTATATATTTATTAATTTAAGAAATATAGCAGCCACCAAAAGGGAAAAGAAGGTGATGACAAGCCTTACGTCATCGCGCTGCAGTGAGTAGGGAGCGTCCCGAATTACATTTTCACTTTTCATTCTTTTGACGCAACGGTTTGGTTTGTAATGCACCAGTACGCTGGATGCAAACCGCAGTAAAACAATAATAATAAGAAGAAGAAGAGACATTGGCTTCGGGTTTACTGAAGAGGAGCATAGCCCTATTATATATCAAAATCTGCGTTTATTTTTTAGAAAACCTGCTGAAAATGAAGCTTCTCTTTATTTCGCCCTTATTATTCTGGCATTTTCTCCACCATGGTAAGACATTGTCTTATATCTCTCTTGCAGTGTTCTGATCGCTAACCGAAATTTGCGGTGTTTTCTACCAAACATGCTGCTTGGGGCACAATAGGAGGATTTAAGGCTTCTTTGGTATAACGGGCTACACGTCAGTGACTAGACTAGACTCATGCAGAGACAGCAGCCCATTGCTTTGTCTTCTGTATTGACTGTATTCCCCTTACGCAAAGAAAATATAGACTATTCCCTAATAGGCTACATGAACGAGCAACATATTATGCAATTTTATATTTAGTAATACACTTTATTGTATATACATAGAATATGGTACTGCATGTGTAAAAATATATATTTTTATTAATGTAGTATGTACACACATATATGGAAATATATATTTTATATATATCATTTATGATATACATGTTTCATATTTCAAAATATAGGTATTTTATAGCATAAGCATACCTGCTCATACTAAAAACGCAGTTAATGGACTATCACTGTGCTAAAAAGTGCACAGACATTTTTTTTATTAAAATAAAGTAACATATCATTTAATGCTGTTTGGCCAATTGTCATCCTAAACACAGGCTCTACTCCTCTGCACAATTGTAACCCCACAAACTTACACACATCAGAAACACGTTTACATTTCAAAATAATACAACATTAAACACTAACAGATCTCCTCCTATTTTAATATTGATCAAAAGCACATGAATTAACACTTAACCCATTTAGTCCCAACAACAGTGACCGACCATAAAAAAGGTTCTCATTTATAAAGCTCTAAAAACTTTACTGACTGATGTTTTAGTGCACTTCCTGCACATCTCAATTAAATGATGTGCAGTTTCACATGATTAGTGCAAATTGTCACACAACCAGTGCAGTTTATTTCCTGTTTGCACCTTGAGAAGATGATGACTGCATCAAAGCTCCAAAACTAAAGGCTAGCAAAGTATGTTAACATAAAGATATGACAAAGATTTTTGCTACACATTATCTTTAGGGTATCTAGTATTAATATATTAATTCACATATATTCAGTTTAGTTGAGTGTGGTCATAGAATGAGTAAACATGTTGATGGTCACAACATTGACCGGTGGGATAACAGTGAACTTAGGTATACAATACAAATCCAATTGCAGTTGCTAGTGAAAATTACACTAAAATGTTGCAATTACAAAATATTGCACCAATTTAAAAATTCAGATATTACAAAAAATGTACAATATTGATGTTATAATACTGGTAGCACTAATATAAAAATTTGATGTTGTATTTTACAAAAAAGTAACAATGTTGTCTTTTATCTCAGTGTGCCTATCAAAGTTGCATAAGGTTTTATAAGGTTTAAACTTTCATAAGGTTTAAGGTTGCAATTTTTATGCTTAATAGTAATGTGATCAAACAGTTTAAAATAGCTGGACTAAGATATATAACAATTATGACTGCAGAAATATGTTTATTCAGTACACACATTATCCCATCGGTCTCAATTGTGACCGACCATAAAACACAAGTTTTCACACACTTTTCCAAAAAAAAAAAATAATAATTTCAAATGGGTTACTAATGACACATCATTTGGATATTTTCATGTCTGGGAAATATCTGGGATTAAACCGTTTTGCTATATACGACATTAATTGATCAGGAGGTGCATGCATTACTTTTGGACTCTCTGAATGATTGCAGGCTTTTTTCTGAATGATTGGCATGGTATGCATCTACATATCTCAAATTTCCTTCTAAAAATGTTTGTGTTTTGCTGAATAAAAGCCAGTTGTACACACCTGAGACAGCATCAGGGTAAATGAATAATGAAATCATGTTCATTTTGAAATATTCTTTAAATTCTTTAAAACATTTAATTGCATTATTTATTACATTTACTGTTTATTACTTTATTTATTTCCATTTTGAACCAATTCTTTAATTACATGAGATGCTGATATATATATTTCACAGTAAAGTGTGAAAATATTTACATGTTTCCCCTTAGACAAAATAAGTAATCATTCAATTATATTTATTTATTTTCTTTAGAATTACTGAACGTTTTTACCTAAAATATTTGTCTGTGAGTCCCTCATTTTTGTCCAGTATGAAGATGGATCTCCAAATACTGCAGTCACTAGAAAGGTTCAAATATGAAGGAGACGCTGGAATACTGTGTTTAACTGCCCAGGACAAACAAGGGCCTCATGAACAATTATCACAAACATAATAGATTTTGATTATTTAGGTGGTGACACAGTATTAAGAATTAAGGGTATGTAAACTTTTGAACTGGGTTCATTTGTGTATTATCATGGTACTGTCTTTAAGGGGAGGTGTTTGACATCTCAAATGCAATGGTGTTGCCATTAATGCAGAGGAACAGAGCAGGTTTATATCATAGAACCTGCATTCATTTGGAAGAAATGGTGAATTGATTAAAAACTGTGATTCATTTCTTCTTCAGGTGCATCTGGTGTTGATATAGACGGAGTGTTATTGATGGAGGGAGATTCAGTCACTCTACAGACTGGTGTTGAAACAAACCAACAAGACAGAATTAAATGGTATTTTAATGCCACTCGCATTGCTCAAATCACTGGAGATCTCAATAAGATCTGTACAGATGTTCAGTGTAATGACGGCACTGAGAGATTCAGAGGAAGACTGAAGCTGGATCATCAGACTGGATCTCTGACCATCATGAACATCAGAACCACAGACTCTGGACTTTATGAACTACTGATAAATAGCAGCACTGACAGTGAAAATATCTTTAGTGTTATTGTACATGGTGAGTCATGTTTGAAAGGTACTGTCATAAATGTAAATCACATCGTTCATGTGTTATTAGTTATCATTTTGTTGTGAAATTTAGAGGTGATTTTTCTTCTTACCTGTATATTAATTTACATAGAGTATATAGATGACTTAATTAAAAACAGATTTACTGTTAAAGTGGAATTTGGAGGCTTGAATATAAGTTTAGTTCAGTGTGATTTACATGTTTTTCCCCATTGGTTATTAGTTTTATCAGTTACTTTCTACTAATCATCTATTTAATTCCATCTCTTTTTTACAGACATTTTTTTTTCTCCCACCAAGAGTCCAAAGTGCAAAGTATTTGGTTTAAAATGAGTTCAATAGCACAAAATGTGAATAAATGTTGCTGTTCAGACAAAATGCATTTTACATTACTTTCATTTCCACAGTTCTTTAATCTTATATGACACAAAAAGATCTTCCAGCATTTGTTGGTTTGTGTTTCAGGTGTTCCTGCTGCTGAACAAGATAAAATGAAGAGAAAGTCAGTGAAGGAGGGAGAATCTATTACTTTACATTCGGATGGAGTAAAAAAAACTAATAATTTAAAGATGTGGTATTTTAAAGACACTCTCATCACTGAAATCACTGGAGATCAGAGTAAGATCTGTACAGATGATCAGTGTAAAGAGAGATTCAGAGACAGACTGAAGCTGGATCATCAGACTGGATCTCTGACCATCACGAACACCAGAACCACAGACTCTGGAGATTATAAACTACAGATCATCAGCAGCAGATTCAGCATCATAAAGACATTCAGTGTTACTGTCACTGGTGAGTATCAGTTTAGTCATTCAGTGTTTTTTCACTTGAACCATTTTAGAAAACCGATACATTTAAATCGACCCAGTAAATGTTTTCGTTGTGTTTGAAGAAGTGAACTTCAATTCAATATATAACTGACATTAAAACTGTTTCAATATATAACTCTGAACACTGCTGTTTCTTGTTGCTGTTTTAGCTGCTGTTCCTTACAAGCCCACCAGATGACACCTTTATCAAATAAATCAATGTCATACAACTTTCTACTAAATATCAGTCAAAGGTTTTGGTATCGTTGTTTATCAGTCTGTCTCTAGTAAAAATATTTGTCTGTTCCAGGTTCAGCTGTTGTTGCTGCTGCTGCTGTTGCTGTTGCTGTTGTTGCTGTTCTGCTGGTTGCAGCTGCTGGTGTGATATACTGGCGATCTACACTAAGAAAACAAAAAGGCAAGTAATGCATACCGATGATCTGACAATAACTAACTAACTAACTAACTAACTAAATAAATAAATAAAAAATCTTTAAAAATACGAAAAAGCATGCAGTTTTATTCTAATTGACCAAAGTACATTTTTGTTATTGTTCAAGCAGAAAAAAGACCACCGCACATGGTTCAGGATCCGGTAAGATACTATGTGCACAATATCTGTTAAACACCTACACTATGAATTTAAAACATATTGAGTTCTTTGAAAACTGTTAAGGCTCTGATAAACTTCAAGCAAAATTGAATAACTAACTGGTATTGTCATTTTGAACAAAATTATCAAAAACAACGTTTGTTTTGTTGGAGTTTGTTTTGGGAATTTGAAAGGACCATTGGTCTGTGGCAGTTATGTAATAGGTAGGTGTGGCTCCTGTGCTCCACCTTCTTTGATGTAGAAATCTTCTCCAGTTGATTTATTCTGTTCAGACCTTTGAGATCAGGGGCCGTATGTATAAAAGCAGCTCAGTGTAAAATTTTAGTCCTAAGTGTGTAAACATTCTAAGAATGACGTCATTTTACTCTTATTCCTAGAGTTGGAATAAGAGTGATCCACAAAGGTTCCTAAGTATTAAGATTAGGTCTCAGCTCTTAAATTATTTAAGAGAGCTGAAGAAGTCTCCCAACATAGTTAGGAATAACAAGATGGCAACAAAGAGGAGACAAACACTTTCCAACGAAGATATGACATATTAGAGTTATATGATGATATGGTGTTGATAAAATGATACAAACTTGATTGTCAACTGTAAGCAGGGTCTTGCATATTGTGGCACTAACCCCACCAAACACAACAGTGGCCAAAAGTGATGTGTGAATTTTTTATTTATTTAAATTTTTTTCATGACCCCACATTTCACTTAAACCATTAAAATACAAAGGACAAAAAACACTGACCAGTGTTGACAACTGCTTTCAATTGAAAGTAGCTAAAACTGGTCACTTAACGTTGCTAGATGACCTCATAAAGGTGAGTTCAATGATCTACAGTATATTTATATTTATATAGATCTTCTATAGAAATCACCTTTACAACGTCTCAGAATGTAGATAATAGAAACTGATTTTGTTGCTAGGCTTTTGAAAAAAAGTCTCTAAATGGATGAGGAAGTCACTAAATCTAGTGACAAAATCACTAAATTGGAACATTGACTACAACATAAGATATTAAAGTGTCATTGGTCCTCTTTTTTGCATGTGTTCATAATTTCTTTGTATGACAGCATGGCCAAAAATTATGACCGCACAATTTGGCATGGTCCATTGCATTATTATCAGAAATAAAACAACTGACTCTAAACAACTATGCAATATGCTTACAAAATCTTGTACTTTTTTTTTTTAATTAAAGGTGAGCATGTCAAATTTACTAGGTTGGACATCGCTTTTGGCCACTACAGTATGGCAGTTTATTGACTTTCCAACTGATCACCAAACCATATTGCGAAAACAAGCCACTTTTATGAGGATTGTGGGCTTTCCTGGAGTTGTTGGAGCCATGTTCACATCATTGCTCCAACTAATGGGACTGCTGCATTATTTGCCTCACAGAAACCTTGATGTCTGCAGTGGTTCCAGACTCAGCCATCGAGCTTACAGGGTTCTCCGTGCACCGCTCGGACAGAACGAAAGAGCTCACAGGGAAAAGTCACAGCCATATCACCCTGCAGCCCAAGACCGGTTGCCCACTGAAGCTAAGCAGGGTTGAGCCTGGTCAGTACCTGGATGGGAGACCTCCAAGGAAAACTAGGTTGCTGTTGGAAGAGGTGTTAGTGAGGCCAGCAGGGGGTGCTCACCCTGCGGTCTGTGTGGGTCCTAACGCCCCAGTATAGTGACGGGGACACTATACTGTCAAAAAGCACCGTCTTTCGGATGAGACGTTAAACCGAGGTCCTGACTCTCTGTGGTCATTAAAAATCCCAGGATGTCTTTCGAAAAGAGTAGAGGTGTGACCTCGGCATCCTGGCCAAATTTCCCCATTGGCCTCTGACCATCATGGCCTCCTAATCATCCCCTTACACTGATTGGCTTCATCACTCTGTCTCCTCTCCACCAGTAAGCTGGTGTGTGGTGGGCGTTCTGGCGCACTATGGCTGCTGTCGCATCATCCAGGTGGATGCTGCACACTGGTGGTGGACGAGGAGACACCACCCCTCACAATGTAGAGCGCTTTGAGTGCTTAGAAAAGCAGAAAAGCGCTATATAAATGTAATGAATTATTATTATTATTAAAAGCAGAGGTGGGGGTGTCTGTTTCTTTATCAACAACTCGTGGTGTGATGAAAGGAACCTACACTCTATTAAATCCTCCTGCTCCCCTGATCTGGAATTTCATATGCTTCTGTGTCGACCATTCTGGCTACCGAGGGAATTTAGAGCGATCATAATCACAGCTGTTTACATTCCCCCTCAAGCCAACACAGACCAGGCACTCAAGGAACTGTATGGGAATATAAGCGAGCAGGAAACCGCGTACCCAGACGCGGCGTTTATTGTTACGGGGGACTTCAACAAAGCCAACTTCAGAACAATAGCTTCAAAATACTTCCAACACATCACCATCAACACGCGTGGTGATCGTGTACTTGACCACTGCTACTCTCCATTCCGGGACGCCTACAAATCGCTCCCCCGCCCACTTTTCGGCAAATCGGATCACTCTTCCGTTCTGCTCCTGCCTGCTTATAGACAGAAACTGAAACGAGAAGCACCCGCCCTCAGGACAATTCAATGCTGGTCGGACCAATCAGACGCTATACTACAGGACTGTTTTGATCACGTGGACTGGGACATGTTCCGGGCAGCGTCTGATGACGACATAGAGGCGTACTCAGATACTGTAACGTGTTTCATCAGGAAATGTGTAGAGGATGTAGTACCGACAAAAACAATCCGCATCTACCCCAACCAAAAACCGTGGATTAACAGCGATGTTCGAGCAGCCTTGTCAGCGCGGACATCTGCCTTTAAATCCGGAAACTCTGACGATCACAAACAAGCCAGTTACGATCTCAGGAAATAAATCAAAGCTGCCAAACGACAATATAAAAACAAAGTTGAAGAACAATTCAAAACCAACAACGCAAGAAGCATGTGGCAGGGTATCAATAACATCACAGATTTCAGAGGGAATAAACCAGCTACTGTGAACATTGCCGCCTCTGTACCGGACGAACTTAATCACTTTTATGCTCGTTCCGAGGCTCACAACACCGCCCACACAGAGCGCGCTCCCGCAGCTGTAGCAGAAGAGGCGAGCGCACTTTCCTTTTCTGTCGCAGATGTAACCCGATCCTTCCGACGGGTGAACATCCTCAAGGCTGTGGGTCCCGATGGCATCCCAGGCCGTGTGCTCCGAGCATGCGCATTCCAACTAGCCGGGGTTTTCACAGACATTTTTAACCTTTCCCTCTCTCTGTCTGTGGTTCCCTCATGCTTCAAAAAATCCACCATTGTGCCCATACCAAAGAAAAATAAAATCACATGCTTGAATGACTGGAGGCCCATTGCTCTGACACCCATCTTCAGCAAGAGCTTTGAGAAACACATCAGAGACTACATCTGCTCTGTGCTGCCTGACTCACTGGATCCCCTACAATTTGCATATCGCAGAAACCGTTTCACAGAGTTTGTGGACTACAGCTCAGCATTTAATACCATAGTGCCTGCCACACTGGTTGAGAAGCTCCAGACTCTGGGACTAAACGGATCTCTGTGCAGCTGGATCCTGGACTTCCTGACGGGCAGATGTCAGGTGGTCAGAATGGGCAACAACACTTCATCCCTGCTGACCCTCAACACTGGTGCTCCTCAGGGCTGCGTCCTCAGCCCACTCCTCTACTCCCTGTACACACATGACTGTACAGCAACACACAGCTCCAACGTCATCGTCAAATTTGCTGACGACACAACGGTGATAGGCCTGATCACTGACAACGATGAGACGGCCTACAGAGAAATGGTGTCAAGAGAACCACCTCTCACTCAACATCGATAAGACCAAGGAGCTGGTGGTAGATTTCAGGAGACAGAGCAGAGAACACACACCCATCACCATCGACATGACACCTGTGGAGCGAGTAAACAGTTTCAAATTCCTCGGTGTTCACATCACTGAGGATCTCACATGGTCCGCTCACACAGATGCAGTGCTGAAGAAGACACACCAACGCCTCTTCTTCCTGAGACGGCTGAGGAAGTTTGGAATGAGCCCCAGCATCCTCAGATCATTCTACACCTGCACTGTGGAGAGCATCCTGACAGGCTGCATCACCGCCTGGTTTGGAAACAGCACTGCTGGCAACCGCAAAGCTCTGCAAAGGGTCATGTGAACTGCCCGTCACATTGTTGGAGGTGAACTTCCCTCCCTCCAGGACATCTACACCAGGCGGTGTATAAAGAAAGCCCGGAGGATCATCAGTGACTCCAGCCACCCGTCCTACAGACTGCTCTCTCTGCTGCCCTCAGGAAGACGTCTCCGCAGCATCCGATCCCACACTAGCCGACTGAGGGATAGCTTTTTTCCTCAGGCTATCAGGCTAATGAACAGTCAGAACGAATACATCCTACAGCATAATCCCACCTTACGGTATGCCACGCACTGCACTTTAATTCCAATACAGTTCAAACTGGACTACCAGTACACACTGAACAAATACAACAATCTTTTTGCCAGCACTGGATACCATCCAATGCACATCCATGACATTTGCACATCCGGTTTATATATAATCTGCTGCATCTTCGCATATTACTGTGTGTATATAACGTAGAATGTGTACTACATACTGTGTATAATGTGTATCGGTAACTGTATGTCTGTCTAATAGTACACTGTGTGTACTGAGTATATGTATGTGTATATTACACATTATCATCTGTATAAGTCTGTAAGTATGTATGGTAATGTCTATATGTAAATTGTTTCTGCACTGTCTGGAGCACGCTCTCAAGAATTTCACTCACGAAGGCACATGTGCTGTGGTGATGTGGCAATAAAAGTGATTTGATTTGATTTGATTTGATTAATGATGATACATACCAATAGAAAATGAAGCATCATTAATAATTTCTGATAATTTTGCACAATGCAAAGCATTAAAAAATACATTTAAATATTAAAATATTTCAGTGTCTTAATTATATGATTTTATTGTAGTTACATTAAATGATTGATGTTGTGCTGCTTGTCACATGAGCAGGCTCACTATTGGCTGATTCAGAGGTCGAGGGCGGCCATTTTGTGTTGACATCATTATAGTCCTTAGTTCACAACACTCAAGTGTCACCTCAGTCAACACTTAAGAATCAGTCTTAGACTTTACTGAAAGTTGCATTTAGCTTCTAAATAAAAGTCTCCTTCTCTTAGAAAAGTCCCTCTTTTTACTAATAATTTTTTGACAAATTTTAAGTCAAAGCTTAAGACTAATCTTAAGAGCATTTCAGAGAAGTTTTATACATATGGCCCAGATGTCTGTAAGTAAAAACTTGAATATTCTGGAGAACTGATTTATAGAAACTGAAGACGTTATTCTTATTTGTAAGGCTGTAAGAACCTCACACACTTAATACTAGAGAGAAGATAAAACAAAACAAAAAAGCCTCTTTCTCACCTATATATTTGTCCCCCCCCCCCACTTCCTTCCTTTCACTTAACTCAGAATGGTCAATAGCAAAATAGATTGTTCCACATATTCATTATATTCACAGTCATATATCATTTGAAATATCTCAATCTTACAATAAGTAGACTAAAAGGTAATAAATACTCTAAGGCCCAGTTTCATAGACAGGGCTTAGCCTAAACCAGGATTAGGCCATAGTCCAATTAGGACATTTAAGTAATTTTTATAAACATGCCTTTGAAAAAAAGCATTACTGGTATGCATCCTAAGACAAAACAAAGGCACTGACATGTTTTAAGATCAGTTAGTGCAAGTTCCTTTCAGTTGAAACAGCTCAGATTTACATTTTAGTCTAGGACTAGGCTTAAGCCTTGTCTGTGAAACCGGGGGTAAGAGTTTAGAGATATTTTGATTATTGTAGAGGGAAACGTGTTTGTGTAACTGAATCAAAGTTTTTTCACAATCATTTGTTTACCTTCTGTGAATCTGTGCTCTTTATTTCAGGACAATGGTGATGAAGCAGCACTCCTTATTCAGGCTGAGAATCCACAGAAGGTTGTTACTGATGGGACACACCTTGATCATACTGGCACCACAGAGAAGGATCTTGCTGGAATGAAACCAACTGATAATACTCACAACACACAGGAGGATCCTGTTGCAGTGGAATTCAATGATAAAAATGACACCACACAGAAGAATCCTGTTGTAGTGGGATCCAAGGATAAAAATGACACCACACAGAAGGATCTTGTTGTAGTGAAATCCAAGGATAAAAATGACACCACACAGAAGGATCTTGTTGTAGTGAAATCCAAGGATAAAAATGACACCACACAGAAGAATCCTGTTGTAGTGGAATCCAATGATAAAAATGACACCACACAGAAGAATCCTGTTGTAGTGGGATCCAAGGATAAAAATGACACCACACAGAAGGATCCTGTTGTAGTGAAATCCAAGGATAAAAATGACACCACACAGAAGAATCCTGTTGTAGTGGAATCCAATGATAAAAATGACACCACACAGAAGAATCCTGTTGTAGTGGGATCCAAGGATAAAAATGACACCACACAGAAGGATCCTGTTGTAGTGGAATCCAATGATAAAAATGACACCACACAGAAGAATCCTGTTGTAGTGAAATCCAAGGATAAAAATGACACCACACAGAAGGATCTTGTTGTAGTGAAATTCAAGGATAAAAATGACACCACACAGAAGAATCTTGTTGTAGTGAAATCCAAGGATAAAAATGACACCACACAGAAGAATCCTGTTGTAGTGGAATCCAATGATAAAAATGACACCACACAGAAGAATCCTGTTGTAGTGAAATCCAAGGATAAAAATGACACCACACAGAAGGATCTTGTTGTAGTGAAATTCAAGGATAAAAATGACACCACACAGAAGGATCTTGTTGTAGTGAAATCCAAGGATAAAAATGACACCACACAGAAGAATCCTGTTGTAGTGGAATCCAAGGATAAAAATAACACCACACAGAAGGATCTTGTTGTAGTGAAATCCAAGGATAAAAATGACACCACACAGAAGAATCCTGTTGTAGTGGGATCCAAGGATAAAAATGACACCACACAGAAGGATCCTGTTGTAGTGGGATCCAAGGATAAAAATGACACCACACAGAAGGATCCTGTTGTAGTGAAATCCAAGGATAAAAATGACACCACACAGAAGGATCTTGTTGTAGTGAAATCCAAGGATAAAAATGACACCACACAGAAGAATCCTGTTGTAGTGGAATCCAAGGATAAAAATAACACCACACAGAAGAATCCTGTTGTAGTGGGATCCAATGATAAAAATGACACCACACAGAAGTATCCTGTTGCAGTGGAATCCACTGATAAAAATGACACCACACAGAAGGATCCTGTTGTAGTGGAATCCAAGGATAAAAATAACACCACACAGAAGAATCCTGCTGTAGTGGAATCCAATGATAAATGATAAACATGACACCACACAGGAGGATTTTGTTGTAGTGGAATCAGGCTAAGACCCTGTGGAACGGTTCTGCTAAAGGGGCACATGTTAATCAGGCTGAGACCAAAAGGATAAAATAAAACATATTTTTTTACATTTTGAATCTTTAAGGTGTTCAGTTTGAGCAGATGATTTTAGCATCACTGTCATTGTAAGAGCGCATTTCCTTAGTACATTCAACATCTGGGCCATATACGCCATCTCAACCATATTCTCAAAACTGTCCTTTTCTATGTCTTCAAAATCAGTATTGTGATTGCTGTCATCTTATTCACCACATCCACCATCAAATCACAGTGACATTTATAGTTGATTGCAAACAATAAATGCTCTGTAGTAACGCCATTTAAGCTATTTCAGGTTTTGCTGATGGTATTCTCTTGCTGTATACCTGTGGTAATTATGAGCAAATCATCATATCATCATTGTGTATCAAATATTGAAGAATAAAGGTGAATTACACTCTTTGAGTCATCACATATTTAATTACTGTTGCAGAGAAAAGATATGCTTAAACTATTGCACTTTCCTTTACTCTTTTGTCTTTTTTAAACAAAAAGTTAATTAGAAAACACATTCTTTTACAGTTTTTCTTTCTTGTTATATTGTTTACAATGAATAGATTGAGGAGTACTAAGAAGGTTGATGTGTAATTTTAGAAATTGAATGAGTGGGAGGGTAGTGAATGATGTCCCGGGTTGCTAAAGACCTGAGGTATGCGCTTAAGGGTCAATCACTAGCATTTAAACTGTAAGACCCCATAACACACTAATCTCTTTTCACAAGATTCTTGCCAATGTCATAATGCAAGATGCAAGCACTCTTCACAAACCATATGCACAAATGAGAATTTGAAGAGGATGCTGATGTGAATGATTCTGGATACAAATAAAATAACTGATAAAAAAGAGAAGATATTAAATATGGCTATCACTGTTTTTTGTAGTAAATAACTTAGGCTGCTGTTGTTATGTATTACTAAAAAAAGTTGTATATGTAATTAGGAAGCAAAGCACTTACACTTGTTTTGTTGTTAGTTACTAGTAGTTACTAGAGTGCTAATACTGCGTTACTCATGTGTTCTTGTGTAGTTATTCATTAATGAAGGAACAGTATTCTAAAGTGTTACCCATGAGGCAAGTGAAGATTCCCACCTCTAGTTTTTACCCCTTATTTAACCAGCAAGCCTCACTTGTTTTGTCAACTTTAAACTAGTGTTTTCAAAATTCTGACACCTATGCTTAGGCTTTTGGCCCACATGTATGTGCACAACCATGGCAAGGATGATCACAGAAACAAGCGAAGATGACACACAAGCATATTCAAACAAAAGCCTACACAGATACATTTTGTGAAATGAAGAAAAATCAACGTTACTCACCTATCAAGAATAACACAACCTCGGCGTCCAATTCCAGGGCTGTGTTCAGCTCTGACTAGTGTTGGGTTCGAGTCCACCTTTGTCGAGTCCGAGTCGAGACCAAGTCCGTAACCTATTGAGTCCGAGTCCGAGTTCGAGTCCAAAAGGTGCCGAGTTGGACTCAAGTCCAAGTCCTTAATGTTCGAGTCCGAGTCGAGTCCGGTCGAGTTCATGGTAAATTATTGTGTTTGTGGAGGTTGCACAAACAGATGTACAGGACATCGAGTCCACAGGTTTCCTAACAAGAAATAGGACGGTATCTTCCGGGCCTCTGTGCGTTTGTGCAGCTGAAGAGACTGGACTTCACTAATGCATCTGCTTCAAACACCGCGGTGGTGTGTAACTTAATGATCACTTTACACCAGAGGATTATCATCCAGGCGATATGAGTTTCACATGAGATGCTGAAGCAAGAATTTAGTGAGACTCGGTGTGGTTCCTTCGGTGCACACAGCACCTTCATCGGGTCCCGGTCAGCCTGTCTTCGGCTTAATGTGTTTTTAAATGGGTCGTAGTATACTTTTGGTAGTATATATTTACAGTTATTCATTTAGCTGACGCTTTTATCCAAAGCGACTTACAATTGCTATATATGACAGAGGTCGCACGCCTCTGGAGCAACTAGGGGTTAAGTGTCTTGCTCAGGGACACATTGGTGTCTCACAGTGGATTCGAACCCGGGTCTCTCACACCAAAGGCATGTGTCTTATCCATATGTTATATATATATATAACAGTTGAAATGTTGTGTTTTGAGTTGGGTATTAACAGTGCTATGAAATATTTATGATTTAGTGCTGTATAAATAAAACTGAATTGAATTAACCATAAATGCAGATTTGCTTGATTGTGATTTATTTTTTTATTGATTGTCAACAAAATGGGGCCATTCAAAACCTTTATAAAGTCCTCCTTCCTCTGTAAACTATCTTCTAATGACTGACACAACACATGCAGGTAAGAGCTGCTCAGAACACCACAGGCCCAGCGGGCAACTCGTCTGTATGCTGTCAATATTGATTGTGTTATACCAATGGCATCAAAAAGTGTTACTTATAGGTAGTCATGGCCTAAATAGAGTTAACTTGTATAATAATAACTTCATATAGGCTATCTGTAGCACATATGGGTTCAGACAGCAAGCCTCAAAGCCTGGGTGTAGAGTCAGACACTGCACATCAAGTGTGGGGGTCACATTCTCCACTAAGACCCAGTATGTAACGTATCTAACTCCCGGCAGCACTGACTTTCCTCAGCTGTGAACATGGCCACACATTTCCCACACAAGCACCTATGAATCAAAAATGTGTTTATCTCTCTTTCCTGCGGTGATAAGAAACCACTATCACGTAATGTTAGTGTCGGATATTAACGAGTGTGACACGCCCCTGATCAACGCTTATTAGTTTCTATTACTGGTAGTATCAATACTTGCCTGATTACATTAGCTAACGTGTGTATATCTGTAAGCTAACACTGATCTCTCACCAAACACCTGCCCTGTTCTCCTCATATCAACTCAATTTGTCTCCTCTGACCGTTGTTCTGTCTAATCCTGGCCTGTCCTGTTCTCTTGGCTGCATAGCAGGCGCATAATTTTATCTGTGGTCCGTCATACGAGTGTAAATACACATTTAACCTTTCCTCAGCGTCCGAACTGTCATTGCGATCCATCGTTTTCCTATGGTTTAAATGGACCGCTCTCCCTTTTGATGCGTCAATTCCGGTTTTGGCGCGTTTCAAATGCGGACATAAAATTCTCTCACAAAAACGACTCCAGAAGCCTTAATAGCATACTTTAAAGTATATTTTAAAGAAAATCTAGTTCCTACAGTATTTTTCTATACATCGACTCACTGGAGTCTCTAACCTGCAATATGCCCTTTAATGATTCATTCAAATGTATGATTCATTCAAGAACGAAGCAAGTGCCTGACTTTACGAATGGATCATTGACCCGATTCCTTCAAAAACACTGAATCATTCAATAACGAAATGTTATGTTGCTCAGATCAGATGCACAACTGTTCTGGTCTTTCTGGCACTCTTGAATTAATGAATAAAAACAGCAAAATGAGTCATCAATATTTTGTGTCTAAAATGTAAGTCCCTTTAACTACTCGTTTATTTAACTCTTAATTGTATAAAATCAGAATAATTTATGTTTTGCAAAATTTGCAGTTCGCCGAGTGCTTCTTTTTACTGGATGCCTTGCAAATAAATTCCTTGTGATTTTCATAAGAAAAAAAAATTATTGCTGACTTCGATGACATGGTCTGCTGCTGTGTGCAGATGTGAGGCGCCAAATTCGGGGATTTACATTTTGCGCCTATGTCTAATGTTACTGCTGCCTGCTGGTGTGGTGCCGAGAAGGCAAGTAACATTGTCTATTTATTTTTTTTCATGTTACACATAATGCGGACTCGACTGTACTCGGCAAAATTCCCGAGTCCAAAATGTCAGAGTCCGTGACAAGTCCGAGTACAAATTCATCCGAGTACGTGACAAGTCCGAGTTCATTCATAATTGCACTCGAGTCCGGACTCGAGTCCGAGTCCGAATCCGAGTACCCCAACTCTAGCTCTGACAAAACGTTGCAAAATGTTTTTTAAACGGAAACGGTGGTGCGTTGAACACCCTGTTCTCTTTCATAGGTTCACTCAACGCTGCGTAGCTTACGCAATGGGAACACCCCTAGGTGTGACGATTGTCTGAAGCCCTTATAGAATCACGCCAATTCATTGGCTGATGGCGCGAGATGCCGCCCCTACGTTATACGTGATTGACATAGACCCGCGATCGCGCCATCTTACTCCTCAGATTTTCCTCTCTTCAGAAGCGTTCGCTTCTCGTGGTTTTTCTGGCCCATTTTCGAAGACGTTAGTCTGGGATTCTTTCCACTTCAGCGACCGCATCTGTGGAATTGTATTCTCCTAGTGGTGTGTGGAATGGATTTTAGTCGGTGCCAACCGCCGTGCTCTCTCCTCATCGCGAGTGATGACCAGCACGGTAAGTGCGTCAGATGTGTGGGCCTGGCCCACGCGCGAGACGCTATTTTTGGCATTTCCAATTGCAAGTACTGCGAGAATTTTACTTTAAAAACCTTGCGCGCTAGACTCGCGGTTTTTGACCGAGAATCTGCCGTTCTCCCTCGCCGCGCTGCTCCGGAGGCCTCCTCCCTCCGTGAAGCCGGGGCTTGGGGTTCGGATGCGGAGCTCGAGGCTATGGAGAGTGAGCAGTTTTCACTTTCTCTCCCTCCATCGCCTGGGTGTTACCGCGCGATTTCTCCGGTCCAGTTTTCTCGCGGCTGTCTTGCACCCAGCCCGGAGGCACGGGAAGCCGTTTCCTTCGGGTTGGAGGATATTTTGTATACTGCGGCCTCCGACTCTGAGGACTTCGGAGCCGCGCCATTCGACGTTCTCCCGCCTAGCGGCCAGGAGGCGCGGCCTTCTCCGGCCTATTCTGAACTCGTGGACGTTTTGGCGCGCGCCACTGAGAAGTTGAGCTTAGATTGGCCGGACGAGCCTCGCGAGTCCCAGTCATCTAAGCTCGACGAGCGTTTCCTCAGTGGCTCTGGTTCGCGCCCGGCGAGGAGGAAGTTGCCTTTCTTCCCTGACCTGCATCACGAGATTTCCAGGTCTTGGAAGCAGCCTTTCTCTTCCCGCCTCACTAATGCGGCGGCCGCTGACTTCACCAACCTCGTTGGTTCTGTGGAGCAGGGGTACGCCGCAGTCCCGGCGATCGAGGACACGCTCGCTGCACACCTCTCGCCGACTTCCGCCCCCTCGTGGAAGTCTCGCCCTCTCCTTCCGTCCAAGCCGTGTAGAACCACCTCTGCTTTGGTCGGTAAGTCCTACATGGCGGCGGGACAGGCAGGCGCGGCTCTCCACACTATGGCCATCCTTCAGGCCTACCAAGCTGAGGTACTGAAGGAGATGGATGAGGGGGATGGTGTGACCCCCGAGGCTGTTAAGGAGCTTCGCAGGGCTACCGACTTGGCCCTCCGTGCTACTAAGCATACAGCGCGGGCGGTTGGACGCAGTATGGCAGGTTTGGTGGCAACTGAACGCCACCTGTGGCTGAATCTGACGGAGATCAGGGAAAAGGAGAAGGCTTTCCTCCTTGACGCCCCGATCTCTAGCTCTGGCTTATTCGGTGATGCGGTTAACACTGTAGTCGATAAGTTCAGGGCTGCTAAAACGCAGTCAGCTGCGTTTAAGCAGTTCATGCCACGTCGTGCGCGCGAACCGGCCTCTGCCTCTGCCTCTGCCTCATCTTCTAGGGAGCGCCCGGCCCCCAGAAGGGAGCCAGTCGGTAGAGTGAGCGATCGCGATCCGGTGCATCCCCCACTATTCACGGTCTGGGGAGCCCGTGGTCGTTCCGCTACTCGCCAGCGCCCCCGCAAGCGGATAGACTTGAAACGCCCGAACAAGCCCCCCGCGGCGGCTTCTTCGGGTCGCTCCTGATATGAGTATCAGGAAGAGGAGAGCTTCCCCCGCCTCGTTGGATCGCGACGGACCGTTAAAACGTTTCTGTCCGTCTCTGAGTTGCTCTCCTCCGCCAACTGTGCCATCCTCGCCGGTAGTGACGTCTCGAGGAGCGCAGGTCACTTCCCCTCTTCGGCGACCATTGAAGGTAAGAGACACTTCAGGTTTTCTCCCCTCAGAGTTGCTGCAGGCTGCAGACATTGTACACGCGGTAAGGGACGCCCAGCGCTTTCCCCCCGCGCCAGTATCTCCTGCCCTTGCCTTTATGGCCTCATTAGGTCATGCCTCTGTGCACGAGGACGCTGTGAGCTCTCCTCTGCTTCAGCTAGGTACTTGCCCCTCCCTTCAGGGGGACATTCAAAGCAGGGACCCCGTGTTGGTATCCCCCTTGATATGTTCCACTCCGCTACCTCTGTCGGCCTTCCTCCACGCCTGGAGGGACCTGCCGGGAGTGTCGCCCTGGATTCTTCGTACAATCCAGTTTGGTTACACACTCCAATTTGCACGCAACCCCCCCCGTTTCAACGGGGTTCTTCTTACTGCTGTGAACAGTGCCAACGAGGCTTCTGTCCTACAGCAGGAAGTCTCCTCGCTTCTGCTCAAAGGGGCAATAGAGGAGGTCCCCTCTTCGGACCTAAAGCACGGCTTCTTCAGCCGTTACTTTCTAGTCCCGAAGAAGGATGGGGGTTTGCGTCCTATACTAGATCTGCGCAGGCTGAATTACTCTCTCTACAGAGGGAAATTCAGGATGCTGACGCTCAAGAGCATTCTTTCCCAAGTCCGAGAGGGGGACTGGTTCGTCACTGTCGACTTGAAGGATGCCTACTTTCACATCCAGGTGGTTCAGAGACACAGGAAGTTCCTCAGGTTCGCCTTCGGGGGAAAGGCTTACCAATACAGGGTTCTTCCCTTTGGGCTAGCTCTGGCCCCAAGGACGTTCACCAAGTGTATGGATGCGGCTCTAGCCCCGCTGAGGCTCCAGGGCATCCGCATCCTCAACTACCTGGACGACTGGCTCGTTCTAGCCAGTTCCAGGGAGCAGGTGATTCGTCACAGGGTTTCTCTCCTTTTCCACCTTCGTGCGCTTGGCCTCCGGCTGAATGGCCAGAAGAGCGTGCTCACTCCAGCTCAACAGACCACATTTTTGGGGGTCTGTCTGGACTCAACCTCGATGCAGGCCCGTCTGGCCCCTGCTCGGGTGGAAAGCATCCAGTCGTGCTCGGCCCGCTTCAGGCTAGGCCGTCGCGTATCAGTGGGCTTGTGTCGCAGGCTCCTGGGCCTTATGGCAGCGGCTTCTCCCCTTGGGGCTGCTCCATATGAAACCAACGTTTCGGCGCAGCAGAGGTGGACCTCTTTGCGTCTCAGGAGTCGACTAAATGTCCCCTTTGGTTCTCCCTCTCTCATCCTGCCTCTCTGGGGATAGATGCGCTAGCGCACCCATGGCCAGACATGAGTCTGTATGCTTTCCCTCCGATCAAGCTCATCCCAGCAGTTTTGTGCAGGGTGAGGACATACGGAGTCCGTCTTCTCCTAGTAGCCCCGTTCTGGCCTTCCCAGACGTGGTTCTCGGAGTTGGTCTCCCTTCTGGAGGGCGAGCCGTGGGAAATTCCAGTCAGGAAAGACCTGTTGTGTCAGCTTCAGGGCAGAATTTGGCACCCACATCCGGAGATCTGGAAGTTGTGGGTATGGCCGATCATAGGTCGCCCTTAGCTTT
Organism: Barbus barbus; assembly: GCF_936440315.1. Lineage (NCBI taxonomy): Eukaryota > Metazoa > Chordata > Actinopteri > Cypriniformes > Cyprinidae > Barbus > Barbus barbus. The sequence continues at coordinate 6,748,700 of NC_136737.1, read as the reverse complement.
TGGTCTCTCAGATGGAGTCCGTGAGACCATTAATAGTGCCAGGGCCCTTTCCACTAGGAAGCTCTACTCCTCCAAATGGAGGGTTTTTGAATCCTGGTGCTTGGCTCATGTTGTAGACCCAGTTAACTGCCCGGTTGGTTCAGTGCTGGAGTTCCTACAGGATAAGTTTTCGGCTGGAGGGGCCGCTACCACCTTGAGGGTCTACGTTGCGGCTATTGCTGCTCGAAGGGACTCAGACGATGTCCCGCTGGGTAGACATCGTCTAGTATCTTCCTTTATGCGTGGGGTTAAGCGCTTGAGGCCGCTTCGTCCTCCTAGTTTCCCTTCTTGGGACCTTTCTGTTGTCCTGAAGGGGTTGATAGAGTCTCCTTTTGAACCTCTAGAGTCAGCTCCCGTGAGGATTCTGACATTAAAGGTTACTCTTTTGTTGGCGTTGGCCTCGTTTAAGCGTGTGGGAGATCTGCAGGCTCTGTCGGTCAGTGAGTCCTGCACTGAGTTTGCTCCTGGTCTAGTCAAGGCATTTCTGAGACCTAGGCCTGGTTATGTCCCCAAAGTTCTCTCTACGTCTTTTCGTTCACAGGTGGTAATGCTGCAGGCTTTCTCTCCCTCCTCCTCGAGTGAGGGCGATGATAGGCTTCATCTGCTCTGCCCTGTTAGAGCCCTGAAGGTGTATGTGGACCGTTCCAGCCAGTGGCGTAAGTCCCTACAACTGTTGGTGTGTTTTGGTGCAGGCCGCAAAGGGCTAGCCGCATCTAAACACACAATATCCCACTGGGTTAGGGATGCTATTTCGTTGGCCTATGAGGTGCGCAGTCTGCCTTCACCTCTGGACATCAGAGCTCATTCCACCAGAGGGGTGGCCTCCTCCCAAGCTTTGTTTAGAGGGGTTCCCCTGGAGGACATTTGTATGGCGGCAGGTTGGTCCTCTCCGCATACTTTTGTGAGGTTCTATAACCTTGATGCAAATACAGCTCCTGGTTCCCAGGTTCTCTCTGTTTGAACCAGCTAGGTTTGTAGTGCTCTGGTCTGTAATGGGCCAGGTCTGGCAGCGCGTTAGCTTGGCGTGTGTGGTATTTCGTTCCCATTGCGTAAGCTACGCAGCGTTGAGTGAACCTATGAAAGAGAACGTCTCGGGTTACTTGCGTAACCCATGTTCTCTGAGTAGGGAACGAGACGCTGCATCCGCTGCCAAGCTCCTCTTGCTGTCGACCTGCTTCTTCGACAGGAAAATCTGAGGAGTAAGATGGCGCGATCGCGGGTCTATGTCAATCACGTATGACGTAGGGGCGGCATCTCGCGCCATCAGCCAATGAATTGGCGTGATTCTATAAGGGCTTCAGACAATCGTCACACCTAGGGGTGTTCCCATTGCGTAAGCTACGCAGCGTCTCGTTCCCTACTCAGAGAACATGGGTTACGCAAGTAACCCGAGACGTTCTGATGCCGCAAGAGTTGCAACTATGGCAGCTGAGAGGGCCATTCTTTGTGTTCTGTTTGAAGAATTTTCAGAGCCTGATGAGATCGGTATAAATGCCCTTGCTGTCCAGAATAAAAGAGAACATCCAAATTCTTACTTTTTACTACCTTGTATTTAAAGAGTGTGGTTCCAAAACACGATAAATGCCATTAAAAAAAAAAGAAAAAAAAAAAGGTTCCCGCCAAAATCAGTGTTGTATCTGGTTAGTATTGAAAAGTACATTTTTGATTTTACACAAAATGCGATATCCACTGTGTTATTCAGTCATGTTTTCTCCCTGTTTTTCCAAACCGCAACAAACGCCAGTCTCCCTTCTCGGCAGAACGCAATACATCCGCTCAACCAATCACAACGCACCATTCCAAAGTACCAGTAATGGTGGGCCTTTGAATACACCCAATATTGTAGTTTTCATCATCTACTTTGTACTTTGTGATCAAAAAAATAAAAATTAGGGCTGCACGATAAATCGCATGTGATTGTCATGCATATCTCATCAGTAAAGCCGGTTCTGTGATTAGTAGTAAATCTCCATCGCGTGCTTTCAGATGGAGCTGCATTTAAAACGCAGATCCATAGATCACTGACAAGTTATGCAATAAGCGTTCATAATCGCAGATGAATCGCATTCCATTATAAACGCGATATTGTGTATTGTCACTCAATTCCCACTAAAAGAACCACTGAAATTCAAGACCCAGGCTCTAGAAAACAGTATTTGTGAGTCACCACAACAACACGTGTGTAATACTTAACAACTACACAGTTTTATTGCACCATTCCTTTCAGAATATGAAAGTGCAATTTGGACTAAGTAAATGAAAATACAATTATAGTTCCATAACAGTAAATAAACAAAATAAAACTTGGGCCCATAAAAGAAAACCAGAGGAATAAGGAAAAATAGTATTTTCGTAAATATCTACCAGGGTAATAAATATGATCAAAAGTTCTTATCTGATCCTGGTGTAGGGTCACTCTAGGAAAAGTTCTGTAGAGACGGAAGTTCCTAGAAATCGCTGAGAGATGGCACGTGGAAAACTGCACCGCTCATGATATTTCTTCTCCGGAGTTTATAAACTGATTATTCACTGGCTCACCATCTTTGATCCAACAACCTCATGGCGTCAAAGACAGCAGGGAAATGGGAGGGAAAAAAAAAACATACAGTTTGTAATCAGTTTCAAACACTGAACTCTTACAACATCTTAAGACCTCTTTCCACAGATTTGCATCTATTAAAGTGATTTTCACTATGTTGTACCATGAATAATGTTCATAGTAAATGAATTTAGTCCCCTTATTAATGTTTGAATTCATCCAGATAATTAATGTCTATAACCAAAATAATAGAATGCCAAAATATTTATTCATTCAAGAAATATAGCGGTCTTCAAAAGCAGGGGAAATAGCAAACTACAACATTCAGAGGAGTTCTACTCAAACCCCTTTAAATTTGTAGGCGAACAAAACCAAACAAAACTCTCTCTCCCGGTGTTCTGTCGATTTGTGCTAACAGGAACTGAATTAAACTCGCTTTTGAAATCTCTAAACTGTATAAAGAATTTTTTAAATATTAAGATTCCTGAAATATTTACAGAAAATTCATGCATTTAGATGCTTTCTTTGTGTATGATTGTTTGATTATCGATTGTTTATGTAATCTTATTTGCAATCCATGTTAAGTTTATTATTATTATTATTAGATTTTGTTGGCCTTTGTCTCATTGTATTGCCAGTTTTTGTTTGTTTGTTTGTTTTATTTGTACTTTATTATTTGTAACCATTTTAAATTTATTATAAGATGCATGCATGTGTGTATGCATTTGTGTTTGTTAATTATGTTTCATTTATCTTGGTCATTATTTTATGTAATTGTGTGTAATCTTTTGGCAATATTCTTTTTGTATTGATTGTTGGAACAATATTAATAATGATAATAATAATATTAATAAAGCAATAAAGTAAATGTTTGTACAGTTTGTACAGATTCCTGGCCTTTCTTCAGTAATTTCACTTGTCTAAGAAAATGAATCAATATCAAATTATCATCATTTTAACCTCTTAAGACCCTGCGGCCTCATATGAGCACATTATATTTTAGTGAATTTATCTGATACATGCCACAGTTTTAAGTCTGGATGCCTTGTACAGAGCACATTCTGGGCTTTTCAGAGATACTAAATGATTAGATGTTTCACCGTGACCACTTCCTCTCCGTGGTCTTCAAAAAAGTCTGAAATTAATTTAATGACACTCTTATGGAAATCTGCATAAAAAATGCATTGCTGATGGTATGGCAGGACAGGTAAGAAAAGGTGCACAAGCAACAGGGATTAATGCAAGCTTGAGAAACTGTCAAGAAAAGCCGATTCAAACACTTGGGAGAGCTTCGCAAGAAGTGGACTGAAGCTGGAGTCACTGCATCAAGAGTCACCATGCTGAGACATCTTGAGGAAAAGGGCTACCAAGCCACTTCTGTAACAGAAACAACATCAGAAACATCTTACCTGGACTAAGGAGAAAAATAACTGGACTGTTGCTCAGTGATCCAAAGCCCTCTTTTCAGATAAAAGTAAATTTTGCATTTCATGTTGAAATCATGGTCCCAGAGTCTGGAGGAAGACTGGAGAGGCACAGACTCCAAGCTGCTTGAAGTCCAGTGTGAAGTTTCCGAAGTCAGTGATGATTTGGGGTGCCGTGATGTCTGCTGGTGTTGGTCCATTGTGTTTTATCAAGTCCAAAGTCAATGCAGCCATCTACCATTTTGGAGCACTTTATGCTTCCATCTGCTGACAAGCTTTATGGAGATGCTTATTTCCTTTTCCAGCAGGACTTTAGCACATGCCCACAGTGCCAAAACCACTTCCAAGTGGCTTGATGACCATGATATTACTGTGCTTGATTTGCCAGCCAACATGCCTGACCTGAATCCCAAATGGAATCTATGGGACAGTTTCAAATGAAAGATGAGAAACAGTCGATCCAACAATCCAGACGAGCTGAAGGCTCAATAGTGCCTCAGCAGTGCCACAGGCTGATCTCTTCCATGCCACACCTCACTGATGCTGGAGTTTGTGCTAAAGGAACCCTGACCCAGTATTGAGTGCATAAAAAGAACTTGTACTTTTCTGTTTTGCAAATCCATTTTTTGGTTGATCTTAGGAAATATTCTAATATTTTGAGATACTGGATTTTTGACTTTCACTAGCTGTATAAGCTCGAATTATCAAAATGAAAAAACACAAAAAATGAAATGTTTTACTTTACATGTAATGAATCCAGAATATATCAAAGTTCCACTTTTTGAAATGAGTTACAAAAAAATTTACTTTTTCACGATTTTCAAATTTTTTGAGATGCACCTGTATATACAGTATATAATATAATATTTTATATTTTATGTAAGCAATAAATTACTGTTATTTAACAGCACAATTATTTACAGTGATAAGCATTACTTAAGTAAAATTTACAAACAAAGAGTCAATCAAATTTACTGGGAATTCCCAAGTAAACGACTTAAAATTAGTGAAGTGAAGTGACATTCAGCCAAGTTTGGTGACCCATACTCGGAATTCGTGCTCTGCATTTAACCCATCCAACGTGCACACACACACAGCAGTGAACACACACACACACCGTGAACACACACCCGGAGCAGTGGGCAGCGATTTTATGCTGCAGCGCCCGGGGAGCAGTTGGGGGTTCGGTGCCTTGCTCAAGGGCACCTCAGTCGTGGTATTGAGGGTGGAGAGAGCGCTGGACATTCACTCCCCCCACCTACAATTCCTGCCAGCCGGAGACTTGAATCCGCAACCTTCGGATTACAAGTCCGACTTTCTAACCATTAGGCCACGACTTCCCCGTTATATTCCCCGTTATATTATATTTAAAGCTGCTAATAATTATGTTTAGGCTTTTACTTGTATTTTTTTTTTTTGGTGAATTAACTAGCCTTTTCTGAGTGAAAATTGTTTCCAAGCTTTTTTCAAGTAAATCCTACTCCATTTTTTTTTTTACAGTGTACGAGAGGCGGTGCTATATTGTGAATTATGAAGTCACTGCTGAAGGGCTTTGTTAGGCATGACGCGAAGTGGACCACACAATAAAAATATCAAAACCAATTTATGTTTTAATATGTTACTTTATTAATGCAAGTTTGTTAAATGCTATGTTGTCCTTCTGCTAAAAAAAAAAGGTTCCTGACAGCAACAGTAAATGGCAAGAGAATGTTCCAATGCCCCATCCTCATCTTCTGCAGCTCAATTAAAAACAGGAACTCTCATCCGCTGTGTCATTTATTTTTTTTAACCATATATGATATTTTCTCACACACATTCATCTGCTCATCTCTCAGCATGAGAAAAGGTCTGTTTTCCACTTACAGGGCAAACCAATGACATACACAATCTTACCTGAAACAGAAAACTAATAAATACAGTAATATTCCCTCTTCACTTCGGAAACTGTGGGCTTCCACACACACACACACACACACACACACACACACATCAGCATATCTCCACATAAGAGTTATTTGACAGGGGAAGGGTGTGGTCTCAAAATTAAAGGTGAATGATGCAACAACACCAGCAGGGTCAGTAGTACTTTATTAAATAAATAAAAAACAGTTAATTTTGCAGAAATACATTGAACAGTTTGACACGATTTTACTGATTGTTTACGTTGCTAAGGGTGGTTGCTAAGAGTGTTACTTGTGCAGTGATACACAGAACCATTGGATGAAGCTGTCATAGCAGTGTTTTATCGTGAATAAAACACTGCTGCTGACCAATCAGAATCGAGGACTGGAAGTATTACATTGAGTCGTGCATTCATTTGAACTGTGAGCTTTTATGCAGGTGGCTTTGATGCATTGCAGGAGATGCAGCCACTACTCAAATATCAAAATGCTTTCATGAGGCACAATTAATTTAAACACATTCAGTTATGTCTTAAAATTGATTTTATAATCCAGCTGGTTTAAGCTGGTCCTATGCTGGTCCTGAGCAGGAGGGATCAGTTTAGGACCAGCACATGACCAGCGTAAACCAGCTCAAACCAGCATCCATGCTTCAAAATCTACCTAACCAGTTCATGCTGTTTGTTTTTTCATTAATGCTGTCACATATACAAATCCGAGTCAAAATTAAATGAATTGCTAACTATTTTATTCTTGAAATGGAAAAATGCAAAGCATGTATAAATTCTAGAAATCGTTAAAAAATGTTTAACACGTTTTATGTATTAGGTCTTTTATGTCATTTTGCTTGCTAGGCTGTTTCCTTGATCCTAATTATATGTCATGCAATCTGGAAAAACCCATCACATAGTAAAATTTGACAAATTTCAGATCTTGATCAGAGGCGTTTCGTCTGAGGAGACAAGGGAGGCAGTGCCTCCTCAAAATATTGAATGAGAAAAAAAAAAAAAAAAAAAGGTAGTTGAAGAATAAAATCGCCAACTTTACAAAATATATCATAAAAAGTGTATACACTCATTCACTCGTTTTTCCAAAGAAACATTGTCCAACAGTGACACCAGCAAGCAAAGTTTCAGCGGGAGTTTGCGTCTCCCTAGCCCCCCCTGAGCCCATTGAGTTGTAACAGACCCTCTAAGCATACGGGTTTAGTGGGGGGTTATTGAGAAGGAATGGCGAAAAGTCACATGTTATGACTAGTTATGTTCGGCTGATTTGTTCATGCAATAAATCCTGCCTGTCTGAATCAACAATATAATGGTGTTAATAGGAAGACTTATTTAAAAAGTAAGTAAACAACTCACACACTTAATCACTTTGTTACGTCAAAATAAGACTAATGCATCAAACCCAATCATCCAGCAGTAGACACATTCTCATGCACAAGTTGTTTGTCCACTCATATACATAAAAGAGACAAGGGTATATTTTTTAAGGGATCCTTTCAAAGTTAGTCCTTAAGTGTCACACATGGTGATTCTCACCAATCCCTAAACTCGTCCCAACACTCAAGAGTCTGAGGTTGGTGCTGGAGATTAATAGTAAAAGCAGTCACACAGATCTAATAGAAAAACACTGAAGACTGAAGATCATGTTCTCGTGGCAACAGGTGCATACTCCACATGATCTTCCGCTTGCTAAAAAAATAAAAATAAAAAACATTACACAAGAGATGATAATACTTCAAACAAAGATAAGTGTGACATTTTGGACAGACAGATGGTTGTGACATAGCATGTAACTTTCTTGCTTCACTGATTCACATGAATACTATACATTGGATTGAATGCCGGATTGTACACTAAAGTTCTGGTCTGATGTGTGATTTTGCTTTTGGATGGTTTAACAGTGAGTTTCTGCTAAAGTTAGCAAATAAAAGGTTCAGAACATAAATGTAATTATATATGTTTTTTTCAGCCAAGGGAAAGACGTTTGGTGTGCAATGCACAATTATTACTACAGTGAGAAATAACTGTGCTCAATTCCAATAATAAATTATGCTCACACTAATATGTGATACTATAGTAGGCAGCTGACACACAAACCTGGACTTGTTTCTGTTGTATAAGACTGAATTCATTTTATGGAAATAATTTATTTTGTTAATATTTTCGTCTGTTTATATATATAGAGAGAGAGAGAGAGAGAATTTCTTAGTTGACAGAGAAAAGACAGAGTAACATGAATTAGGAATAATTTGTTTTACCGATTTCTGTGTGTTTCTTTGGTGGAACCTCACATCAGAGTAAGTGATCCCTTCTGTATGAGTCTGAACTGTTTTGGCCACAACAATAATAAATGCATTAAAACAACAAAACAATCTTAACTAGATCTTTTTCTTTGCAACATGTTAAAGTGAAAGCATCAATGCATGCAAATGAATATTAAAGCTAAATTATTTTTGGCAGCATTAACAAGTTTATTTTTAAACTAAAAAGCTACATGTCATTTAGGTAACTCTTGCCTTCTTGATCAGATTTTCTGTGTTTCCTGCAGATGCAGAAGATCCCGACTGCAGCTACAATCAACAGAGATCCACCAGGAGCAGAAACCAGCACTACCAGAAAGACTGCTTGTGAAGTAATGTGTCCATCCAATGCTTTAATCATAGAGAAGTGAATGTGTCAGTCTGATCTACAATAAAATATCAGGTGAGTTAATAAACATGCTGCTGTACCTGCACATGTGTGACAGAGTTGAGTGATTTTCAGATGTTGAGTCTGGTTTCTGATGGGATTGTTGAGCACACAGCTGTAGGTGTTTTTATCCTGATATTCCACCTCCAGAGGTAGAGAGAGACTGATGCTGAGATCAGACACACTGATGCTGGACAATAAACTGTTTCCTTTGTACCAGGAGAGAGTCACATGACTCACATTCACCACTGAACACAACAATGAACAATATGATGATGATGATGATGATGATGATGATGATGATGAACAGTCTCTGGTAATGTTAGGAACAGGAAGACAAGCTGCAAAATATGAGAGAATAAATATGAAATATGGATAAATCTACACAATAATTTTAGTTTTAGTTCAGTGTGTTAAGTGAGTGTTGATATGATCTGTAACATGTCACCAAATTATCTCTACTCACCATAAACAGAAACACTGAATGTTTTTGATGACAGTTTCGCTCCCCTTATCTGTTGTTCATAGAGTCCAGCATGTTCAGTTGTGATGTTTATGATGGTCAGAGATCTAGTCTGATGATCCAGCTTCAGTCTGTCTCTAAATCTCCCATCAGTACCATTAAATGTTGAAAAGTTTTGTTCCGCAGTGATTTTAATAATGAGAGACTTCTCAGCTCCAAATTTCCATGTTAAGTCGTCATCTTCATGTAATTCAGTAACATTAGATTTTAAAGTGACAGAATCTCCCTCCATCACTGACACTGACTGTATTTCATTTGTTTCTGCACCAAACACACCTGATGAACATGAAGAGGTTTTATCACAGATTAAGGCTCCTGTTGGTTTACAAATCCTAGTGATCAAACACCATCGCACACCTGCAAGTAATAGTCGTGACGTATTGTCAAGTATGGTGACCCATACTCGAAATTGGTGCTCTGCGTTTAACCCATCCAAGTGCACACACACAGCAGTGAGTAGTGAACAAATGCGCGCACACACACACACACACACACACACACACACACACACACACACACACACACACACACACACACACAGCAGTGGGCAGCCATGCTGCGGCGCCCGGGGAGCAGTTGGGGGTTCGGTTCCTTGCTCAAGGGCACCTCAGTCGTGGAATTGAGGGTGGAGAGAGCGCTGGACATTCACTCCCCCCACCTACAATTCCTGCCGGCCGGGGACTCGAACTCGCAACCTTTCGATTACGAGTCCGACTCTCTAACCATTAGGCCACGACTTCCCCTAATAGGTGCGTAGGACAAAGGACCAACCAGGTGGATCGCCTCAACAGACAAGCAATTCCCGCACACTATCGTAACTTGCAAAAAAGTAATATTTATTAATTAACACAACGTTTCGGTCACACGACCTTCATCAGGAGTATACAAATGTTCAAATTCATCTCTTTGAAAAATGTCAAATCCAAATTCAAATCCTGAAATCAGCTATTTAGCATTTAGACTAATGACTTTCCATGACTTTTGTAGATATTTATGATGACTGCAGTATATACCAGATATTTCAAAGCAACTCAGTAGATGGTTTTGGCTTTCTGAGTAGCCATGCAGAGCACAAACAGAGACATCTACATTCACTGTGGAGATTTCCATTCTTTTTTTTTTCTTTTTTTTTAGCATTTTATTTTTGTGAACATTTCAGCCCTGGAAACTTCAGTGTTAAATTCAGAAAAAAAGTCCTGAATTCAATGTAAGTAGATCTCATAATAATGATTTATTTGGTACAAATGGTAGCAGATGTTAGTTAGAATAGTTTAATTCTTAACAATAGCAGGAGCTCAGACAAATAAAACCATTAAAAAAATGTATAACTTACCAATCAGGCTCCACCAGCACAAACAGAACAAAACAAACATGTGAAACATTTTCTTCAGTTGTTCATTGTCTGATATAAGAAGACTATCTGCTAAAAACACTCAAGCTGATGTGAATCCTCCCCTGACAGATTTTGACCCTCCTAGATTACACACTGTATTTGCATATGATATAATGTTTTATTGCATCCAGCCCTTGAATTGTAACTGTTTTAATGGGTGAAAGCTAAAACTGTCTGCTATCTAACACTATCGGTTTTACTGAGGTTCAGCTTCTTAGTCAAACTGAAAGCTGCTGTTGTCTGTTCTTCAGAAATGTGGTTTGATCTGTTGGGTGGACAAACATCTTGTAGGTGAGAGTGGACAATCAGAACGTGTTTTTAGCTTAAGGGCGTCTTGTTGTCCTGCTGCATTGAAAAGCTTTTTTAAACTGAACTGTTGAAATGTGAAAAAAAAAATGTGATGAGGAACTGTGTCTGACGCAGACACAGGGGGTAGGGTAGTAAACCTTTAAAATAGATCTTGTGTGAGTGAGTCCACTAAATACATGAACCAAAGACCCTGAGGTCTTTCCCATAATACTGGGAGAGTCAAATTGGAAATCAAAATAAACAAGCTGTACACTAAGCAATACATTAAGATTCTTAAGATTCCATACAAACGTGACTGTCACCTGCATTTTTCAGAAGTTAATTCAGTTGTACAGTGCAGTTGTCATTCCCGTACAGAATCTGCCATGACTGAAGACAGTTTGAAGGCTTCTTTGAGACCAGCTACCAGCAGCTATTGCCCAAAATATGCAAAACTGTTACACTCAATTAGGTTCTCTATACTATTATAAGAAACATAGTTGTTCAAAGTTACGGGAAGTACTTCATCTCCAGGTGAGACAATGCATCATCATTTGATTATTCAAAGACATTTGTAGATGATTTAATGCAAATTTCAAAATGTCTGATGCACAAAATGACCGATGTACAAAAATGTACCTAAAGAGAACAATCTTATGATTTGTTAGCCAAGCTGTTCAAAAGTTACAAGCAAAAATGTATATTTATATATTTTCTGACCACTAGGTGGCACTCTGCTGAAACTGCTCATATATCCTCAGGCCATGATTGGTATAACACAGACCAAATTTGGTCTGAATATGCTAAAGCATTGCTGAAATATAGCCTTGTGTCTATTTTGGTGCAGTTTTCGTTAAATTTGTTTATGCGCTTTACAAGAACGGTTAGGTCCGTTAAAATTCTTTAATTGCTTAAAAAATCCCAGAGACTTGCATTAAAGGAGTGACCTGAGCTCTCCTTCAATCCACTCTGTAGGATTTTATTTTTTTCACCTGTTTATCATCCAGCAAGTCACTAGTAACTAGAAGATCACAGAGAGTTAAATGGGTAGTTCACCCAAAAATGAAAATAAGTGTATGACGTTCTTCTTTCAGAAGAATACAATTGGAGTTGTATTAAAAAATGTTGAGAGTGGTGTTCCAGCGGATGACATAGGACATGCCGAGCGTAAGCTCCGGTGAGAATATGCTAGTCTCGTGAGAACCAAGTTTTGTTTACAGCAATGGAAAACCAGTCTCCTCTCAGCTTATATCAAAATCCTCCGACATTTTACTTTACGAATCCTCATTTTGTACTTCTAATTCATGACCGGTGTTTTGTTTTGCTCTTTCTATTTCTATTCTATTTCATCACTTCTCACTGAAGCTTACGCTACACCTACATCCTACGTTATCCACTTGAACGCCAATCTCTCATATACGTGCATAACACAGTCAGCGGAAAGAGATTGTGGTTTATTAAGTTCTAAATATGGATATTACTCATACACAAACATATTGATTTCAGAATGCTTTTATTAACCCTCCGGAGCTGTGTGGAGCTCCTTTTATGATGGATGGACACCATTTTTTGGCTTCAAAGTCTCAACACCCATTCACTGCCATTATAAAGCTTGGAAAAGCCAGGACAAGACTCAGATTGTATTCGTCTGAAAGAAGAAAGTATTTTAGTTAGTAACTTCAAAACTGATGAAAACTTAATTATTAACCACTACATAATTGCATGATACCATAAATCTTAAAACAATGAATCAAACACTGAATTTATTCTTAAAATAATTCTCAGGCACTCTCGGACAAAGAAAAAGGATCTTTATAAAAAAGAGGATGTGATTCAGACAAGAATAGCTCTTCTACCAGCGCCACTAATGATGGAAATAAGTACTGAAACTTGCACTGTGTTTCAAGGTATGAGTGTATAAGGGCATGAAATGTATATAGAGAGAAGCATATTATAAATCTTAATAGTAATCCAATAGACTTAAACTCTAAGTTCATCACAAGAGTATCCTATTGAAATTGATCACATTAAAACATACTTTAAAAGATTAGTTTGATCATCTTCTCATGCTAACAGGCACATGCTCTACTACTTGATCCTCCTCTTCAACTTTCTGTAAAAAAAGTATAACAAGATATAATAAAAAAAATAAAGAAAGAACAATACATATAACAATATAACAATACAAAAGATGAATAGGAAAATGTAAAATGCCTACATAACAGAAATATGCCCAAATAAGATATCAATATTAGCCTAAAGTGAAGAATATTCTAAATTAATAGTACTTTGATTTTTTTTTAATTGTCATTTCTTTTAAACAGTTAATATTTAGTCAGTTATATTTTATACATTTTTCCCTGCTGTCTGCCAAACCTTTAGAACATTTTATTCAGATATTCTAATATTCTAAGATTCTAGTGTTTTGTTTTTTCAGTAGCTTTACAAATGCATTTCAGTCCAAAATATAAAATAACTTAATCTGACTCATTTTATTTACCTATTGACTCTTGAAGCCACAAAAAAAAAAAAAAAAAAAAACATTAATAATAAAGAAATGACTTACTCAGAGGTCTTGTACATTTAACAGTAAAATGGCTTATTTTGGAACTACATTGAAGAAGGAAAATATCTGGTAGTGTTTTATATTATATGCGATAGATCATTATACAGACAATAATACAATTGCACACTGCTTAAGTGATACAGAGACACATAACATAGTTTGAAATAATCTTACCAATGTATTTCTTTTGTAGAACGTCGGCTCATGTAGCATAACGACATAAGTGATCTCGTCTTCACAAATCTGAACTGTTTTAACAACAATAATTTACAATGTGTTATTTACAGTGTGTTATTTTAGGGCTTTCAAAGTTAAATCACTATTGCACACAATTTATTAGATATATTTAATGCTGCAATTTTTAAAAAGTGCATTAACGTGTGTATGACATTACTTTTCAGCCACTGCTAGCAGAGTAAAATAGTAAAAACAGAATCAGGTTTTGCACGTGACATGAATAAAGACAGCTACTCAGGGCAGATCATTGCAAAATCCACTAACCACACACATTATTTAGTAACTAAATGGTGTTATATTCATTAATTATAGTAAATTACAATATGAGCTATGAGTTGATTAAAATCAAAAGGTAACACTTGCCTTCTTCACCAGTTTTTCTACATTTCCAGCAGATGCAGAAGATCCCAAATCCAGCAACAATCAACAGAGATTCAGCAGCAGCAAAAGAGATCAACACAATCAGAGAATCTGAGTCTGGAGAATGTGAAGGAGAGGAAAAGAGAGATATTCATGTAAATTATTGAGTCTGAGCTACAACAATACACAGACATCAGCTCAATGAATAAATGAGCAATCTCACACTCGTAGCAGTGTGATATTACTGTATATCAGCACGGCTGTGATTTGGCCGTAGTAATCAAAGCATGCTGATATATAGCCATATCGCACTGCTATGAGTGTGACATTGCCTTTATACCACAGTTCGCTGTCACAAGTGTGTAAATAAAATAGAGACAACAACGGAGCGTCTTTAAAAACCCAATCTCATATTTACAATAAAACACTAGTTTGAATGCCTGCTGAGGAAAGCAATATCTTTGCCGTACTATCCTTTCATCTGTTAAGGGTGATTTCCAAAGACAGTGGTGGATGCTCAGTGCATTTGTTGGCTGCGTCTTACAAGGTGTTGTTTAAAGTAAAAAAAAATGTTTACAATTGTTTACAACCTTGTTTCAATATAAAAGTCATTACTGCTGACTCACTCATAAAAACTCTTGCCACCATCTAATGGCGGAATAATTTCACTAAAATCACCATCACGAACACACACCGTTTCTCAATACTAAATACTATTATTAAATGACACTATTATTTATATTAAATAATATTTATTGAATAATAAAATATAATAAGCAACAACAGCCATCATAAAAGTTGCTAGGCAATTCAGTCAAAAGTAAAACATCAGCACTCTGATATACAGCATTAAAGTTGTATAACATATCATGGTATGAGTATGGTAACTATTTGCTCTGGAACAAATAATAGATTAATGAGACCGTCCGTTAGATTTACCCCCCAAAAATTATATATCATGTTTAAATACTATAGAGACATCAGAGCCATCGTCAAATTCCAGAAGATCTAAGTGAGCTAAGGATGGTCTCGGCGTGTTCATGACAATATGATGAAGATGATGATGATGATGAACAATCTCTGGTAATGTTAGGAACAGGCAGATGAGCTGCAAAGCATGAGACAATAAACTAAAATATGGATAAATTTACACAGTCATTTAATTTTCAGTTCAGTGTGTTGATTGAGTGTTTATACGATGTCACCTCAAACTATAAAATCAAGAATATGTAACAGGCAGAACAAATCATCTCTGCTCACCATAGACCAGAGGTGGAAAGTCCAGGGGTCAGAAAGTAAAAGTCCTGCCATATGTTTAATTCCAGCCATGAAATCATCCAGCTGATTTCACTAATTAGTTATACCTCCTGGTTGAAAAACTGCGCTAATTAGCAAATCCAAGTGATTGGAACTAAATACTGAGGACGACTTTTAGGGGCTATTTACACCTTTTCACTTCATGCATTTTTTTTCTGGTCAGATACCTATCCGATCGTGAAAGACCAGGTGTAAATGCCCTCTGAAACGCATTAGAGACAGATATAAATCTGAACACTCAAACCACTTCAGGAGGTGGTCTGGGCCACATTCCAGACGAAACTGGACAAGTGTAAATGCATCTGGTTGCTGAAACCACATATGATAATTTTACTCCTCCCAAAATATAAAAAATAAACGTGTGAGAGCGTTTTATAGACTATATGGCATGTTATAGTCAGATGTGACAGCGCTAATGCAACAAGCATCACCACGGATGAGTAGCTGAGTATCTCCTCAGAAAGCCATCACGCAAACTGCCGCAAATGAAACTGAAAGTAAGTCGCAGAGGCGCAACACATAATCATCTTCATTAAAAGTAGCGAGACTAACCTATCTTTCCAGTGCTGGTGCCGCACTCTCTCCTGTTGCAGTCTCTGATATTAAAATTAGCTGATAATGGATAAAATGCAGCGCATATCTATTGCTTTCATTGATTTGAACTCAGTTAAATTTGCATATAGCGCGGGAATTGAAAAAGACACAAATTGCAAAGACACATTGATGTGACCGAGTGTAAATGGAAACGTTTTAATAAATCAGACAGATATCCGATCAGAGAACACGCATGAAGTGACCAGGTGTAAACAGGCCCTTACTTTCGGAACCTGGACTCTCCACCTCTGCCATAGACCGAAATACTGGATATTTTTGATGACCACATAGGTCCATCTATCTCTAGTTTATAGAGCATGTTGAGTTGTGATGGTCAGAGATCCAGTCTGATGATCCAGCTTCAGTCTGTCTCTGAATCTCTCATCAGGAGCATCATCATATGTGAAAAATATTTGTTTATCTCTACTGATTTCAGCTATGAGAAAACTGCCAGCTCCAAATTTCCATAGTATGTCATTGTTTTATGTATTTCAGTAACATCGGTGTTTAGAGTGACAGAATCTCCATCCATCACTGACACTGACTCACCAAACACACCTGATGAACAAACACATATTACACAGATTAAGGTAATTATAAAGGTAGGCATGATACTGTCTGATACTGTGTAAGTACTGTACTCTTGCAGATAAAGAAAAATATGCCTTTATAAACTGCTACCACTAAAGACAGACTATCAGTATGAAGGAGACAGATAAAACACTGCAGCAGCACTTTCAGATCGCCTGAAAATATATTTATAGTGTCAAATAATGGAGTAAAATGGCAGCATAATTTATGAAAAAGGATCCCCGTGTTGAGAGAAATTGGGAGTAAGTGCAGCGGTAGAGGCACTTCCTTCAGCCTGAAGTTTATTCATGTCACTTTTGGTGTGAAAGGCCCTTTACAGTTGCCCAAAATAGCATTTGTTTTTTTTCTTTTTTTTTCTTTTGAAAAGCAAATAAGCAAGCCCTGCCCAGGTGATAAAAAGTAACACAAAAGTAACACAATGCATCACTTTCCATACACAGTAACTAACACAATTAGTTACTTTTTATGGAGTAACACACTATTAAAATGGATTACTTTTAAAAGTAACTTTCCCCAACACTGTGAGAACGTCTCGGTTACGTACGTAACCCTCGTTCCCTGATGGAGGGAACGGAGACGTTATGTCGTGACGACATTAGGGGATTTACTTGGAAGCCCCGACTGCCTCTGATAAGAGAAAACGCCAATGAAATTTGGCTAGTGGATTTTGCATACCTGAGCCACTCCCCGTGCATACGGGTATAAAAGGGCGACAGGTGCATCCACTCATCAGGTTTTCCACTGAGGAGCCGAGAACGTGTCCCTGGCAACCAGCGATGGTTCGAGATTGTGGCATGGGGACATAACGTCTCCGTTCCCTCCATCAGGGAACGAGGGTTACGTACGTAACCGAGACGTTCCCTATCTGTCGGTCACTACGAGTTATGTCGTGACGACATTAGGGGTCTATGGAAAGCGCCACAACCTGAACCCCGTCACGAACTTGTGGCATGCAGATGTTGACAAGCTAGCGCGTGACAGACAAATGCAATGCGAAGGTCGCAACCTTCCCGTCGCCCCAGCGCAAATTCGCTAACCTTGGTGCCCGCAGGGACCACTGAGTACATTGCTGCTGGAGATAGCCAAGCCGCTGTTCCTTTCCCCAGAAATCGGAAGGGATTTCGACCTTCTATGAAAGATTGCTTCAAGTCTTTCCTGTTTGTTGTTACAGCCCGGCAGTAACGACGGGGAAGCGAGCCTTCCGGAGAAGGGCGCTACGGAGGCCACACCCTGCCCGAAGGGAGGTAACGTGTGGAGACACTGGTATGGACTGGCCCAAGCCTGGGGCAGTGCTACATACGCCTGGGCCCTGGGGCAGATCCTACCTAGGAGAAGGGAGGAAGGCTGCCAGCAGGGCCTGACAGAGCTCTGTCAAAGGGAAGACACGGGTTTACCATGAGGGAAACCGTACCGTGGATGAATACACGTGTGGGATCGCCCGAAGGGAATCAGGCCGCACGGGCACCTAGCCGAGTACAGGGGCTGACCGGAGACCCGGGCAAGCTAACACCGGTACTGGGCCTGGCGTCAGACTGCTCCGCCCAGCCTGACTGCCGGGGGTGCTGGAGGAACTCCGCCAGGGTTCGCCGTTCGGGGAACTAACTGGAGGAGAGAATAGGCGCTCGTATCCCCGGGTAAGGGGGAATGGCGCAGCAAGCGTGACACCGGCCAACTCTTCCCGCCACTTACCTGTTACCCAACACACGGGAAGAGACTGGCTCAACGCGGAGACTGTAAAATCTCGCGAAGGTGTTCGGTGTCGCCCAGCCCGCAGCTCTACAGATGTCTGCCAAAGAGGCGCCGTGCGCCAGCGCATAGGAGGAGGCAACACTCCGTGTGGAGTGAGCCCTCACCCCGAGGGGGCACGGCTCGCCTTGGGATTGGTACGTCAAGGCGATGGCATCCACTATCCAGTGGGCCAACCTCTGCTTGGAGACAGCCTTCCCTTTCTGCTGACCTCCGTGGCAGACAAAGAGCTGCTCAGAGCTTCTGAAGCTCCGGGTGCGGTCCACGTATATGCGCAGCGCTCTTACGGGACACAGCAACGCCAAGGCTGGGTCTGCCTCCTCCGAGGGCAGTGCTTGCAGGTTCACCACCTGATCGCGGAAGGGCGTGGTGGGAACCTTAGGCACGTATCCAGGCTGGGGTCTCAGGACAACGTGAGAGTAGGCCGGCCCAAACACAAGGCACTCTTCGCTTACCGAAAATGCTTGGAGGTCCCCGACCCTCTTGATGGAAGTGAGCGCGGTCAGGAGCGCTGTCTTGGCCGACAGGAATTTCAGCTCGACTGAGTCCAGCGGCTCAAAGGGACCCCTCTGAAGTCCAGCCAGGACAATAGAGAGATCCCAGGAGGGCATCAGGGGTGGCCTAGGAGGATTTAACCTTCTGGCACCCCTCAGGAACCTCACGATGAGATCGTGCTTCCCCAGGGACCGGCCGTCCACTGCATCGTGATGGGCCGCAATAGCAGCCACGTACACTTTCAAGGTGGAGGGCGACAGCCTGCGCTCCAACCTCTCTTGCAGGAAAGAAAGCACCACTCCAATCGTGCATCTTCGGGGGTCCTCCCGACGAGAAGAACACCAGTCCGCGAACAGACTCCACTTCAGTGCATAGGCTTGCCTAGTTGAAGGGGCCCTAGCCTGAGTGATGGTGTCCACCACAGCCTGTGGCAGGCCACTCAAGTCTGCCGCGTCCCATCCAGGAGCCACACATGGAGGTTCCACAGATCTGGACGCGGGTGCCATATGGTGCCGAGCCCCTGAGAAAGAAGGTCCTTCCTCAGAGGGATGCGCCAGGGAGGGGCTGTCGCGAGGAGGGTGAGTTCCGGAAACCAGGTCCGGATGGGCCAATACGGCGCAACCAACAAGACCTGCTCCTCGTCCTCCCTGACCTTGCACAGCGTCTGTGCGATCAGGCTCACTGGGGGAAACGCATACTTGCGCAGAGCCCGAGGCCAGCTGTGTGCCAGTGCGTCCGTGCCGAGGGGGGCCTCGGTCAGGGAGAAATACAGCTGGCAGTGGGAGGACTCGCGGGAAGCAAACAGGTCTACCTGAGCTTCCCCGAATCGACTCCAAATCAGCCGGATCATCTCGGGATGGAGTCGCCATTCTCCGGGGAACGTGAGCTGTCGTGAGAGCGCGTCGGCTGCACGATTGAGCTCCCCTGGAATGTGGACGGCGCGCAGCGATTTGAGCTGTGACTGACTCCAGAGGAGGAGATGGCGGGCGAGCTGTGACATGCGGCGTGATCGTAGACCCCCCTGCCGGTTGATGTACGAAACAGCCGCAGTGTTGTCCGTGCGGACCAACACGTGCTGGCCTAGAAGCAGTGGCCGGAACTGCTTTAAGGCCAGATGCACTGCCAACAGCTCTAGGCAGTTGATGTGCCAAAGCAGTCGAGGCCCCGTCCAGAGCCCCGAGGCTGCCTGCCCGTTGCATGTAGCGCCCCAGCCCATGCTGGAGGCATCTGTTGTGACAACAACATGCCGGGACACTTGTCCTAAGGGCACCCCGGCCCGTAGGAAAGCAAGGTCTGACCAGGGGCTGAAAGAGCGGCGACACGACTGTGTGATGGTCACACGACGTGTCCCGCGGCGCCATGCCCATCTCGGGACCCGTGAGTGTAACCAGTGCTGAAGTGGTCTCATATGAAGCAACCCGAGCGGCGTGACTGCGGCTACGGATGCCATATGCCCCAGGAGCTGCTGAAACTGTTTCAGCGGAACCACTGTCCTGCCTCTGAAGGAACTCAGGCAGTTCAGCACTGATTGGGCACGCTCGTCCGTGAGACGTGCCGTCATACTCACGGAGTCTAACTCCACACCGAGAAAAGAGATTCTCTGCACAGGGGAGAGCTTGCTCTTTTCCCAGTTGACCCGAAGCCCCAACTGGCTGAGGTGCCGGAGCACCAGGTCCCTGTGACCACACAACTGTTCTCGCGACCGGGCCAGAATGAGCCAATCGTCGAGATAGTTGAGGATCCTGACGCCCACTTCCCGTAACGGGGCAAGGGCGCCCTCCGCCACCTTCGTGAAGGCACGGGGAGACAGGGAGAGCCCGAAGGGGAGGACCCTGTACTGCCATGCCCGCCCCTCGAACGCAAACCGTAGGAACGGCCTGTGTCGAGGGAGAATCGAGACATGAAAGTAAGCGTCCTTCAGGTCGATCGCTGCAAACCAATCCGCGGACTGCACGCATTTGACGATGCGCTTCTGTGTCAACATCTTGAACGGGAGCTTGTGTAGGGCCCGATTCAAGACTCGCAGGTCTAGGATTGGCCGGAGGCCACCGCCTTTCTTGGGCACGATGAAGTAGGGGCTGTAAAACCCCTGCCTCATCTCGGCTGGAGGGACCGGCTCGATTGCACCCTTTGCCAGAAGGACAGCAATCTCCTCACGCAGGACAGGTGCATCTCGGACTGCCACCGAAGTCTCGAGGATGCCGCTGAACCTGGGAGGCCGCCTGGCGAACTGAATCGCATAGCCGAGTCGAACTGTGCGAATGAGCCAGCGAGACGGGCTGGGTAGCGCAAGCCACGCCCCCAGATACCGTGCAAGTGGCACCAAAGGCACAATCGACGTGCCCGCAGTGGTGCAGCGAGGGGGAGTAAGGTTGGATGGAACAGAAGGCGGTGCGTTCTGACTCATCCCCACAAAACTCCCTGAGTCCCCGGGGGGACTGGCTAGAGGTGCGCGGGGAGGCATCGCGTCCCCAGACCGCACTCTCTTGGCCACTGGCAATATGGGTCTCGGGTGAGAGTGAGGAGGCAGTGCGTCGCACACTGTCAGCCCGCAGACCTGGGAACCCGGAGGAAAGGGAAATTGCTCTTTCTTTGACAATGTGGGTACCACTGGCCCTTGAGCCAGTGGCGGAACAGAAAGAAAAGAAAACACAGGATTCTCCACCCGGCCCTCCTCCGGGGGAAGGAGCGACGCTAGCCTCGTCGTCTCCTGGGAAAGAGCAAATTCCTCCATCTCCGGGTTGTGCGCGTCAGGGCCGCTTTGTCGTCTTCCTGGAGGACTTGGCGGCCGGCTGAGGCGCAGGGGGCGCCGCACTCCTGCGAGAGGCTCGACGCACCGGCCTAGGTGACGACTCAGCACGGGGCGGAGCAGCTCTGGAGGACGCAGGAGGGCGCCCACGGCGACCAGCAGACTGGGGCCTGGCCCTTGGGCCAGCGGTGGCAGCTGGAGCATCCCGCCGTTTAGGGAGGATGTGCTGAATTGCCTCCGTCTGCTTCTGTACTGCCGAGAATTGCTGGGCAAAACCCTCGACAGTGTCGCCAAATAGCCCCGTCTGGGAGATGGAGGCGTCGAGAAAGCGTACTTTGTCGACGTCCTTCATCTCGGCCAGATTGAGCCAGAGATGGCGCTCCTGGACCACTAACGTGGACATCGCCTTCCCGAGGGACCGCGCCGTGACTTTCGTCGCCCGGAGAGCGAAGTCAGTCGCCGTGCGCAGCTCCTGCATCAACCCCGGGCCGGGACTACCCTCGTGCATTTGTTTTAGTGCCTTGGCCTGGTGAACTTGCAGGATGGCCATGGCATGCAGGGCAGAGGCGGCCTGGCCCGCAGCGCTGTAGGCCTTGGCGGCGAGTGCGGCCGTCAGCTTACAGGCTTTGGACGGGAGACGCGGACGATTCCTCCAGGTGGCGGCGTTTTGCGGGCACAGGTGCACCGCAACCGCTCTCTCCACCTGGGGAATATCCACGTACCCCCTGGCCGCCCCGCCATCGAGGGTAGTGAGGATGGAGGAGGGAGACGGGCGGCTTCTGGCCGTGAAAGGGGCCGTCCACGACTTCGTCAGCTCCTCATGCACCTCCGGGAAGAAAGGCACCGGGGCAAAGTGCGGCCGCTGGTCGCGTTTTGCGCCGATGAACCAATCATCCAGCCGCGAGGGCTCGGGACTGGGCGGTCTGTTGACCTCCAGCCCGATACTCACGGCTGCCCGGGCAAGCATGGCCGTCAGCTCTGGGTCCGGATCGGCAGTGGCGACAACACCCGAGGGGGGCAGCCCCGCCGATCGTTCATCCTCAGAGGACGAAAGCCCATCCCCCGATGCCGCGATCGACATCTGATCCTCGGGCGGCGCACCGAATGAAATGCTGGCGGCCCCGTGAGGCGAACCAGCGAAATCACTCGGGAACCGGACGGAACAAGCGCTGCGGGAGGAGTAAGAGGTCCGCGGGGACGTGCCCGGCGGAGAAGCTCTTACCGTCACCCTCAGATCTCCCAGAGCGCCAGCCGGCGGTCCTCTGCTCGAGCCAGAGAGACCGGGACGGGTGGCGGCAGAGGGTGCCAATCCTTTCAGAAAGGAAAGGCGAGATCGCAGCGTTGCCATGTTCATACGCCCACAACAGGCGCATGACTCATCCACAAACGCATCTTCAGCGTGCTGGATGCCCAGACACTGAAGACAACGCTCGTGACCGTCATCCGAGGACAGGAAGCGACCGCAACCAAGAGAACACGGACGGAACGGCATCTTTAAAAAGACGCGAACCGCCCAGTGTTTTAGAAATTTGCTCTTTCAGGTGAAGTGCCCAGGGGAATCGCTGCTGCAGGGACACCGCTGTCTGCACCGTGACGCCACCCAGGAACAAACTCTTTTTCTTTGAGGCAGAAGGCTTTGTGGAGATCGCAAGACTTCTCATCCACTCGGCTCCGAAGCAAAAATCTGATGAGTGGATGCACCTGTCGCCCTTTTATACCCGTATGCACGGGGAGTGGCTCAGGTATGCAAAATCCACTAGCCAAATTTCATTGGCGTTTTCTCTTATCAGAGGCAGTCGGGGCTTCCAAGTAAATCCCCTAATGTCGTCACGACATAACTCGTAGTGACCGACAGATAGGGAACACATTGGACCCTGCAGCTAACAATCTGGAGGGCCTCCTTCACAGTTGTTTAATGCCACAGTGTCTTCTACCACAAGAATTATTATTATTATTAATAATAATTTCACAAATGTCAACTTTAAAGAGCACAGATTCGAAGGTGCGGTAATAAACTGGATATTCGTAGTAAACATTTCAGGCTATTTAGTGCAATAAAACATAAACAACTCAGAAGATCCGAAATCCAGCAACAATCAACAGAGATTCGGCAGCAGCAATCAACACTATCAGAGAATCTGAGACTGGAGGATGTGAAGAAGAGTAAAAGAGAGACATTAATGTACGTTATTGACATTAATGTAAGTCTGATCAATAACAATAGACAAGAGATCAGATCAACAAATAAAGATTAATATCACTACTTCCATACCTGTACATGGCTGACAAAGTTGAGTGATGTCCAGATGTTGAGTCTGGTTGCTGATGGGATTGTTGAGCACACAGCTGTAGGTGTTTTTATCCTGATATTCCACCTCCAGAGGTAGAGAGAGACTGATGCTGAGATCAGACACACTGATGCTGGACAATAAACTGTTTCCTTTGTACCAGGAGAGAGTCACATCACTCACATTCACCACTGAACACAGCAATGAACAATTCTGCTGTGATGATGATGATGATGATGATGATGAACAGTCTCTGGTAATGTTAGGAACAGGAAGACAAGCTGCAAAATATGAGAGAATAAATATGAAATATGAATAAATCTACACAATAATTTTAGTTTAGTTCAGTGTGTCAAGTGAGTGTTGATATGATCTGTAACCTGTCACCAAATGATCTCTACTCACCATAAACAGAAACACTGAATGTTTTTGATGACAGTTTCGCTCCCCTTATCTGTTGTTCATAGAGTCCAGCATGTTCAGTTGTGATGTTTGTGATGGTCAGAGATCCAGTCTGATGATCCAGCTTCAGTCTGTCTCTAAATCTCCCATCAGTACCATTAAATGTTGAAAAGTTTTGTTCCGCAGTGATTTTAATAATGAGAGACTTGTCAGCTCCAAATTTCCATGTTAAGTCGTCATCTTCATGTAATTCAGTAACATTAGATTTTAAAGTGACAGAATCTCCCTCCATCACTGACACTGACTGTATTTCATTTGTTTCTGCACCAAACACACCTGATGAACATGAAGAGGTTTTATCACAGATTAAGGCTCCTGTTGGTTTACAAATCCTGAAATCAGCTATTTAGCATTTAGACTAATGACTTTCCATGACTTTTGTAGATATTTATGATGACTGCAGAAGTATATGCCAGATATTTCAAAGCAACTCAGTAGATGATTTTGGCTTTCTGAGTAGCCATGGAGAGCACAAACAGAGACATCTACATTCGCTGTGGAGATTTCCATTCTTTTTTTTTTTTCTTTTTTTTTAGCATTTTATTTTTGTGATCATTCCAGCCCTGGAAACTTTAGTGTTAAATTCAGAAAAAAAGTCCTGAATTCAATGTAAGTAGATGTCATAATAATGATTTATTTGGTACAAATGGTAGCAGATGTTAGTTAGAATAGTTTAATTCTTAACGATAGCAGGAGCTCAGAAAAATAAAACCATTAAAAAATGTATAACTTACCAATCAGGCTCCACCAGCACAAACAGAAGAAAACAAACATGTGAAACATTTTCTTCAGTTGTTCATTGTCTGATCTAAGAAGACTATCTGCTAAAAACACTCAAGCTGACGTGAATCCTCCCCTGACAGATTTTGACCCTCCTAGATTACACACTGTATTTGCATATGATATAATGTTTTATTGCATCCAGCCCTTGAATTGTAACTGTTTTAATGGGTGAAAGCTAAAACTGTCTGTTATCTAACACTATCGGTTTTACTGAGGTTCAGCTTCTTAGTCAACCTGAAAGCTGCTGTTGTCTGTTCTTCAGAAATGTGGTTTGATCTGTTGGTTGGACAAACTTCTTGTAGTTGAGAGTGGACATTCAGAACGTGTTTTTAGCTTAAGGGCGTCTTGTTGTCCTGCTGCATTGAAAAGCTTTTTTAAACTGAACTGTTGAAATGTGAAAAAAAAAAATGTGGTGAGGAACTGTGTCTGACGCAGACACAGGGGGTAGGGTATTAAACCTTTAAAATAGATCTTGTGTGAGTGAGTCCACTAAATACATGAACCAAAGAACATGAGATCTTTCCCATAATACTGGGAGAGTCAAATTGGAAATCAAAATAAAAAAGCTGTACACTAAGCAATACATTAAGATTCTTAAGTTTCCATACAAACGTGACTGTCACCTGCATTTTTCAGAAGTTAATTCAGTTGTACAGTGCAGTTGTCATTCCCGTACAGAATCTGCCATGACTGAAGACAGTTTGAAGGCTTCTTTGAGACCAGCTACCAGCAGCTATTGCCCAAAATATGCAAAACTGTTACACTCAATTAGGTTCTCTACACTATTATAAGAAACATAGTTGTTCAAAGTTACGGGAAGTACTTCATCTCCAGGTGAGACACTGCATCATCATTTGATTACTCAAAGACATTTGTAGATGATTTTATGCAAATTTCAAAATGTCTGATGCACAACATGACCGATGTACAAAAATGTACCTAAAGAGAACAATCTTATGATTTTTTTAGCCAAGATGTTCAAGAGTTACAAGCAAAAATGTATATTTGTATATTTTCTGACCACTAGGTGGCACTCTGCTGAAACTGCTCATATATCCTCAGGCCATGATTGGTATAACACAGACCAAATTTGGTCTGAATATGCTAAAGCATTGCAGAAATATAGCCTTGTGTCTATTTTGGTGCAGTTTTCGTTAAATTTGTTTATGCGCTTTACAAGAACGGTTAGGTCCGTTAAAATTCTTTAATTGCTTAAAAAATCCCAGAGACTTGAATTAAAGGAGTGACCTGAGCTCTCCTTCAATCCACTCTGTAGGATTTTATTTTATTTTTTTCACCTGTTTATCATCCAGCAAGTCACTAGTAACTAGAAGATCACAGAGAGTTAAATGGGTAGTTCACCCAAAAATGAAAATAAGTGTATGACGTTCTTCTTTCAGAAGAATACAATTGGAGTTGTATTAAAAAATGTTGAGAGTGGTGTTCCAGCGGATGACATAGGACATGCGGAGCGTAAGCTCCGGTGAGAATATGCTAGTCTCGTGAGAACCACGTTTTGTTTACAGCAATGGAAAACCAGTCTCCTCTCAGCTTATATCAAAATCCTTAGACATTTTACTTTACGAATCCTCATTTTGTACTTCTAATTCATGACCGGTGTCTGTTTTGCTCTTTCTATTTCTATTCTATTTCATCACTTCTCATTGAAGCTTACGCTACACCTACATCCTACGTTATCCACTTGAATGCCAATCTCTCATATACGTGCATAACACAGTCAGTGGAAAGAGATTGTGGCTTATTAATTTCTAAATATGGATATTACTCTTACACAAACATATTGATTTCCTTTTATGATGGATGGACACCATTTTTTGGCTTCAAAAAGAAAGAAGAAAGTATTTTAGTTAGTAACCTCAAAACTGATGAAAACTTAATTATTAACCACTGCATAATTGCATGATGCCATAAATCTTAAAACAATGAATCAAACACTGAATTTATTCTTAAAATAATTTTCAGGCACTGTCGGACAAAGAAAAAGGATCTTTATAAAAAAGAGGATGTGATTCAGACAAGAATAGCTCCTCTACCAGCGCCACTAATGATGGAAATAAGTACTGAAACTTGCACTGTGTATCAAGGTATGAGTGTATAAGGGCATGAAATGTATATAGAGAGAAGCATATTATAAATCTTAATAGTAATCCAATAGACTTAAACTCTAAGTTCATCACAAGAGTATCCTATTGAAATTGATCACATTAAAACATAATTTAAAAAGATTAGTTTGATCATCTTCTCATGCTAACAGGCACATGCTCTACTACTTGATCCTCCTCTTCAACTTTCTGTAAAAACGTATAACATAAGATATAATAATAAAATTAAATAAAGAACAACTACATCAATGGTTTCGGGAGAAAACATAATTATTGAAATGTAACAATACAAAAGATGAATAGGAAAATTTAAAATGCCTACATAACAGAAATATGCCCAAATAAGATATCAATATTAGCCTAAAGTGAAGAACATCCTAATTAATAGTACTTAGATTTTTTTTTAATTGTCATTTCTTTTAAACAGTTAATATTTAGTTAGTTATTTATTATACATTTTTCCCTGCTGTCTGACAAACCTTTAGAACATTTTATTCAGTTATTCTAATATTCTAAGATTCTAGTGTTTTATTTTTTCAGTAGCTTTACAAATGCAGTCCAAAATTTAAAAGTAACTTAATCTGACTCATTTTATTTACATATTGACTCTTGAAGCCACAGAAAAAAAAACATTAATAATAAAGAAATGACTTACTCAGAGGTCTTGTACATTTAACAGTAAAATGGCTTCTTTTGGAACTACATTGAAGAAAGAAAATATCTGGTAGTGTTTTATATTATATGCGATAGATCGTTATACAGACAAAAACACAATTGCACACTGATCGATATCTGACTCACTGCTTAAGTGATACAGAGACACATAACATAGTTTGAAATAATCTTACCAATGTATTTCTTTTGTAGAACGTCGGCTCATGTAGCATAACGACATAAGTGATCTCGTCTTCACAAATCTGAACTGTTTTAACAACAATAATTTACAATGTGTTATTTACAGTCTGTTATTTTAGGGCTTTCAAAGTTAAATCACTATTGCACACAATTTATTAGATATATTTAATGCTGCAATTTTTAAAAAGTGCATTAACGTGTGTATGACATTACTTTTCAGCCACTACTAGCAGAGTAAAATAGTAAAAACAGAATCAGGTTTTGCACGTGACATGAATAAAGACAGCTACTCAGGGCAGATCATTGCAAAATCCACTAACCACATTATTTAGGAACTAAATGGTGTTACATTCATTAATTATAGTAAATTACAATATGAGCTATGAGTTGATTAAAATCAAAAGGTAACGCTTGCCTTCTTCACCAGTTTTTCTACATTTCCAGCAGATGCAGAAGATCCCAAATCCAGCAGCAATCAACAGAGATTCAGCAGCAGCAAAAGAGATCAACACAATCAGAGAATCTGAGTCTGGAGAATGTGAAGGAGAGGAAAAGAGAGATATTCATGTAAATTATTGAGTCTGAGCTACAACAATACACAGAAATCATCTCAATGAATAAATGAGCAATCTCACACTCGTAGCAGTGTGATATGGCTGTATATCAGCACGGCTGTGATTTGGCCGTAGTAATCACAGCATGCTGATATATAGCCATACTGCACTGCTACGAGTGTGACATTGCCTTTATACCACAGTTCGCTGTCACAAGTGTGTAAATAAAATAGAGACAACAACGGAGCGTCTTTAAAAACCCAATCTCATATTTACAATAAAACACTAGTTTGAATGCCTGCTGAGGAAAGCAATATCTTTGCCGTACTATCCTTTCATCTGTTAAGGGTGATTTCCAAAGACAGTGGTGGATGCTCAGTGCATTTGTTGGCTGCGTCTTACAAGGTGTTGTTTAAAGTAAAAAAAAAAAAGTTTACAATTGTTTACAACCTTGTTTCAATCTCTTTCAATATAAAAGTCATTACTGCTGACTCACTCATAAAAACTCTTGCCACCATCTAATGGTGGAATAATTTCACTAAAATCACCATCACGAGCACACACCGTTTCTCAATACTAAATACTATTATTAAATAACACTATTATTTATATTAAATAATATTTATTGAATAATAAAATATAATAAGCAACAACAGCATCATAAAAGTTGCTAGGCAATTCAGTCAAAAGTACAAAGTCAGCGCTCTGATATACAGCATTAAAGTTGTATAACATATCATGTTATGAGTATGGTAACTATTTGCTCTGGAACAAATAATAGATTAATGAGACCGCCCGTTAGATTTACCCCCCAAAAATTATATATCATGTTTATATACTATAGAGACATCAGAGCCATCGTCAAATTCCAGAAGATCTAAGTGAGCTAAGGATGCTCTCGGCGTGTTCATGAGCGCTGAACGGCTGCTGATGCCCTGGAGCTCACATATCCAAAACACTGAATCAAATTTTTAAATAGAAATCAAGTGGAGCTATATAAATGTAGAAACAGCTGGAGTTATGTTATCATTAGAATATTGCACCACTGGAAAAGGCTTGCAGCCAATCAGATTCAAGGACCAGAAAGAATATTACTACTGTCATACCTGAACATGTGTGACAGAGTTGGCTGATGTCCAGATGTTGAGTCTGGTTGCTGATGGGATTGTTGAGCACACAGCTGTAGGTGTTTTTATCCTGATATTCCACCTCCAGAGGTAGAGAGAGACTGATGCTGAGATCAGACACACTGATGCTGGACAATAAACTGTTTCCTTTGTACCAGGAGAGAGTCACATGACTCACATTCACCGCTGAACACACCAGTGAACAATATGATGAAGATGATGATGATGATGAACAATCTCTGGTAATGTTAGGAACAGGCAGATGAGCTGCAAAGCATGAGACAATAAACTAAAATATGGATAAATTTACACAGTCATTTAATTTTCAGTTCAGTGTGTTGATTGAGTGTTTATACGATGTCACCTCAAACTATAAAATCAAGAATATGTAACAGGCAGAACAAATCATCTCTGCTCACCATAGACCAGAGGTGGAAAGTCCAGGGGTCAGAAAGTAAAAGCCCTGCCATATGTTTAATTCCAGCCATGAACTCAGCCAGCTGATTTCACTAATTAGTTATACTTCCTGGTTGAAAAAAATCATCTTCATTAAAAGTAGCCAGACTAACCTATCTTTCCAGTGCTGGTGCCGCACTCTCTCCTGTTGCAGTCTCTGATATTAAAATTAGCTGATAATGGATAAAATGCCACGCATATCTATTGCTTTCATTGATTTGAACTCAGTTAAATTTGCATATAGCGCGGGAATTGAAAAATGGATTTATATCCGTTTTGCGAAGACACATTGATGTGGCCAAGTGTAAATGGAAACGTTTTAATAAATCAGACAGATATCCGATCAGAGAACACGCATGAAGTGACCAGATGTAAACAGGCCCTTACTTTCTGAACCTGGACTCTCCACCTCTGCCATAGACCGAAACACTGGATGTTTTTGATGACCACATAGGTCCATCTATCCCTAGTTTATAGAGCATGTTGAGTTGTGATGGTCAGAGATCCAGTCTGATGATCCAGCCTCAGTCTATCTCTGAATCTCTCATCAGGAACATCATCATATGTGAAAAATATATGTTTCTCTCTACTGATTTCAGCTATGAGAAAACTGCCAGCTCCAAATTTCCATAGTATGTCATTGTTTTAGGTATTTCAGTAACATCGGTGTTTAGAGTGACAGAATCTCCATCCATCACTGACACTGACTCACCAAACACACCTGATGAACAAACACATTTTACACAGATTAAGGTAATTATAAAGGTAGGCCTGATACTGTATAAGTACTGTAGCTCTTGCAGAAAAATATGCCTTTATAAACTGCTACCACTAAAGACAGACTATTAGTATGAAGGATACAGATAAAACATTGCAGCAGCACTTTCAGATCGCCTGAAAATATATTTATAGTGTCAAATAATGGAGTAAAATGGCAGCATAATTTATGAAAAAGGATCCCCGTGTTGAGAGAAATTGGGAGTAAGTGCAGAGGAAGAGGCACTTCCTTCAGCCTGAAGTTTATTCATGTCACTTTTGGTGTGAAAGGGCCTTTACAGTTGCCCAAAATAGCATTTGTTTTTTTTTGTTTTTTCTTTTGAAAAGCAAATAAGCAAGCCCTGCCCAGGTGATAAAAAGTAACACAAAAGTAACACAATGCATTACTTTCCATACAAAGTAACTAACACAATTAGTTACTTTTTATGGAGTAACACACTATTAAAATGGATTACTTTTAAAAGTAACTTTCCCCAACACTGTGAGAACACATTGGACCCTGCAGCTAACAATCTGGAGGGCCTCCTTCACAGTTGTTTAATGCCACAGTGTCTCTACCACAAGAATTATTATTATTATTAATAATAATTTCACAAATGTCAACTTTAAAGAGCACAGATTCGAAAGTGTGGTAATAAACTGGATATTCGTAGTAAACATTTAAGGTTATTTAGCGCATTAAAACATAAACAACTCAGAAGATCCGAAATCCAGCAACAATCAACAGAGATTCGGCAGCAGCAATCAACACTATCAGAGAATCTGAGACTGGAGGATGTGAAGAAGAGTAAAAGAGAGACATTAATGTAAGTTATTGACATTAATGTAAGTCTGATCTATAACAATAGACAGAGATCAGATCAACAAATAAACATCAATATCACTACTTCCATACCTGAACATGGTTGACAGAGTTCACTGTTGTTGAGGTGTCTGGTCTGGTTGCTGATGGGATTGTTGAGCACACAGCTGTAGGTGTTTTTATCCTGATATTCCACCTCCAGAGGTAGAGAGAGACTGATGCTGAGATCAGACACACTGATGCTGGACAATAAACTGTTTCCTTTGTACCAGGAGAGAGTCACGTCACTCACATTCACCACTGAACACAACAATGAACAATATGATGATGATGATGGCGAAGAACAGTCTCTGGTAATGTTAGGAACAGGCAGATGAACTGTAAAACATGAGACAATGAACTGAAATGTGGATAAATCTAAACAATTTTATTTTCAGTTCAATGTGTTAAGTGAGTATTTATATGATATCACTTCAAACTATAAAACAGGAATATGTAAAAGACATGGCAAAATGATCTCTACTCACCATAAACAGAAACATTGAATGTTTTTGATGTCAGTTTTGCTCCACTTATCTGTAGTTTATAAAGTCCAGTATGTTGAGTTGTGATGTCAATGATGGTCAGAGATCCAGTCTGATGATCCAGCTTCAGTCTGTCTCTGAATCTCCCATCAGGAACATCATCATATGTGGAGAAGATTTCTTTCTCTCTACTGATTTCAGCTATGACAGAACTGCCAGCTCCAAATTTCCACACTATCTCATCGTCTTCATGTATTTCAGTAACATCAGTGTGTAGAGTAACAGAATCTCCCTCCATCACTGACACGGACTCACCAAACACACCTGAAGAACAAACAGATTTTACACAGACTAAGGTAAATACAATGACGCAGTTAGTTACTTTTTTATGGAGTAATGCAATATTGAAATGGATTACTTTATAGGTATCTTTCCCTGCAGCTATAATAACACCCCATGTAGATTTAAGGTAGATTTAAAGGGGGTCTAATGCTATTTCATGCATGTTAGTTGGATTCTCATGCTAAACATGGCCTAAGTTTAAAAATACGATATGAATGTAGAACATTATTTCTGTGTCGTTTCAGAGAGTTTTTTTCAAGCTTGGCTCTTCGTGACATAATGAAGGGTGGAACTCCTTATATGGGCATTTCTCCCGGAAGAACGTGCCCGTGCACAAATAAACCAGAGCGAGAGCGAGAGCAAGAGCACGCCCATCAACGCGCTTCATTTGGCAACACTGAATGGGACTCGTTCAGGAAGAATGTCTCCAAAGAAGTGTGTTTTTGGTTGTAAGGGAAAGATAATCTTGTTCAGCTTCTCAAAGAACCCAGTCACTCTTTAGCTCCGCCCACGGCGCACCTCCAGGAGTTCGGCTGTTTTCAGAGAGAATCGGAAAGCTGTATCTTTCTTTTATAAATATGATAAAATTAAAGACTCTTTGGATCTATGAATGATGCTGTACTACTCTATAGGCACTCAAGATCAACATGAGATTGGGTGAAACTGTATGTGTTATGTCCCCTTTAAGCTTAATTCTTATGGTGCAACACATCCTAAATCTTTCATTTGCTTTAAAGTTATCTGTTGTAGAGGAAAAACAATGTGCAACATTTACTAAACAAATGCAGGATAATTATTACAGACTGAACTTTAAAAAACATTGAAAAACATTTAAAATAGTGTATTAAAAGTATTTTTAGTACCTAAAGTATACCACCTCGGTGACAGTTTTTGTACCTTTTTTGTTGGTGTATCAGCTACTTTATTACTCTGAAATGGGACAAATTACACCATATCATTTAAAAAAAATAATCATAATAATTGTATAACTTACCAATCAGATTCCACCAGAACAAACAGAACAAAACAGACACGTGAGACATTTTCTTCAATAGCTTTCCAGAATATCTAACAACGCTATGTGCTGAAAACACCACAGAACTGTCAATGTGAATCCTCCCACTCAGAGCAGAGGAGGAGCTCCCCCTGCTGCCCTCACTAACAACTCTTCCAGTAGCAAACCAGGAGGTCTCTCATCATAGCTACTGACCAGACTAAACCCTGCTTAGCTTCAGTGGGTGTGCAGGTGAAAGCTTCAGGTTGACACTTCTGACTTGTTCAGCAGGTCTCCTTAAGCATCCCATATAAGTATGTTCCACAACTTTAAATATGTTTATGGTTAGTACAGTTTATGTAGAACAAACCATTTGTTCGATGTGTGTTGCTGTGTTATGAACTCACAGTCTGACTTCCACTCTAGATAAAACTGCTTTAAAGTGAAATGGAGGACTGAATCAATCCAGCAAATAAAAAAAAAAAACAGTCAGAGAAGAGTTATTGATCAGAGGTCAAATTGGATTCTTTCCCAAAAGCAACTACAGTTGCCATTTCTGGCATTACCAATAGAGTTCAACGGAACTTACATCCATACTTTGGCTAATGACGCTTTTGGGAAACACACCCCAGATTGACAGCTGCCAAAACATACCACTATACATTGAAAATAGCCATGGTATAAAATATAAACACCAAGTTATACTATATTTAAGAGACATAGCAACCACAATCAATCAATCAATACACAGTAAACTACAACATTCAGGAGTCTTCTCCCAAGCGTTCAATTTATGCACTAATCAAACAAACAGCATTTTCACAGCACTTAACAACCCGCATTAATGCAGGTTGCTGCCCACTGCTCCGGGTGTGTGTTCACGGTGTGTGTGTGTTCACTGCTGTGTGTGTGCACGTTGGATGGGTTAAATGCAGAGCACGAATTCCGAGTATGGGTCACCATACTTGGCTGAATGTCACTTCACTCCTTTGTGTCCTCTCACATTATATCTGCCCTCTAGCGGTACCAATAGCAATAACATCACAATACCATCTTTAGCAAACGTGCTGAAAATGAAGCTTCTATTTATTTCGTCCTTTGTTCAAAGACTATAGCCTCTCTCTTTCTCCTGGTGTTCTGATGATTGTTCCGTTGCCGTCAAGCAAAACTCTGGGTTAGAGTGAGGCACTGAATAGGGGGTGATTCGTAAATGTTAAAATACAAACTGTTTCAACAGTACAGTAAACCTATTCTGTGTAAAGTTGTATATAATTGTACAACTTATTTCCCCCGCCAAATTGTTTTGTGTTAATCAACATTGCCACAAATGATAATTGAGTTTAACTTCTAAATATGTGAAGGACGAGACAAATATTCTCTGTACTCACAGAAACACTAAATATTTTTGATGTCAGTTTTGCTCCATTTATCTCTAGTTCATAATGTCCAGCATGTTCAGATGTGATGTTCTTGAGGGTCAGAGATCCAGTTTGATTGTCCAGCTTCAGTCTGTCTCTGAATCTCCCATAAGGACCATCAAATGTGGAGAAGATTCGTTTCTCAATGCTGATTTTAGCTATGAGAGACTTTTCAGCACCAAATTTCCACAGTATGTCATCGTCTTCATGTATTGTAGTTGCACCAGTCTGAAAAGTGACAGAATCCCCCTCCATCACTGACACTGACTGTATTTTATTTGTTTCAGCGCCAAACACACCTGAAGAACATACAAAAACAGATTCAGACTTCTGTTAGCTGAAATCAGCAGTAGTTTGAAATTACACATTTGTTTTTTCACTAAAGAAGTTGTTTAATTTTGTTGTTGTTCAATTGCTGCAGTTATTTTAATTTCTATATATATAATTGAGATAGCTATTTGCATTTTTTTTTTTTTTTTTGCCCAGTAACAATCCTTGAAATTATTATTATTATTTTTTTTAATCTCCCGACATTTGAAAATCCCCTCACTTTCTGAGGCTCCTGAGTTTATTCACCATATACATTTACCTTTACTCTCATGACTTTTACCATTTCTGTGATGTTTTCAGACCAGTAAATCACATTCCATAGTAGATCTTTAAATATTATCTCAGTTTGATGTGATCTCTCTGACAGCACATGAAAATGAACAGTAGTTTGTTACACAGATCTAAATTATCAAGCGATAAAAATCCTAATAAAACTTACCAGTGAGACTCCACCAGTACAAATAGAACAAAATAAACACGTGAAACATTTCTTCAGTTGTTCAGTGAAAAGTCTGAACTAAAAAGACTATTTGCTGATTACAGTCAGACTGGTGTGAATCCTCCCACGGCAGAGTTTGACCCTCCTATCTAATGATCTGAATGCATGTTATTTAGTTTAAAAATTAAAAAATGTTCTGGCTCTTATTAAGACTTTAACCATTTTAATAGTGGATTTTTGTTTTCCTTTTCATATCCTTTAACATTAATAATATAGTTGTTGATGTTATGTAATGTTAATTAAATACGTAAATGTAGAAGAACATTGTGTGAATCTTTTATAATTAAACCATAGAAATTAGCTTTTTTTGGATGATAATTTAATTGAATTATCTATATATCAATGAGTGCATATATGAAAAAAATAAATAACCATGTAAAAAAACAGTTAAAACCATCTGCAATCTGTCATTGCCAGTCTTACTGAGGTGTGACACAAGCAGCTCATCTTCTGAGTCAAACTGAAACCTGCTGTGGTTCGTTTTCTTCAGAAAAGTAGGTTTGTTCTGCAGGGTGGGCAAACATTTTGTATGTGGCCATTTGTTTGATGTGTGTTTAGTTTGCAGGTGAAGGGCTTCTTCCTGTCCTGCTGTTATGAACCTCACAGTCTGACACAGTCTCTACATAAAACTGATTTACATAAAAATGAAGTACTGAATCAGTTCATCAGAATTAAAAACACTCAAAGATGAGTCATTGGTAAGAGAACTGGAACTGGATCCTTATCCATAATGCATCACTGATAAACTACACAGACTGACAGCTAAACACATTAAAATAACACTGAAAAAAAAAAAAATTGTTTGTTTTTCTTTGCTTTGTTAAAATGAGCATCAAATAAAAACTTTAATCTTTTACATTAATTTTATTTGCTTTGCTTGGTACTGCATTATAGGCTAATAAATGTTGAAATGAGTTATTTGAAATTAGTTATTTCATGTGCTTCTCAGTAAAGGTAAATACTGTTTAGTGTTTATTGTCATGTTATGTTGGTGATTTAAAAGTGTTTCTGATATGTTTTTGTGCTTGGGTTTAGTCTGTGTACAACTACATTGACTTAAGTGTATACCAGACACTGTTATTTATTCATATTTTTTTAAGAAGAATATTTCCATAATGTCAATGAAGAAGGTTGCTAATTGCATCTTATACTAGAGGCTGTACTCGATGTTTGTCTTCCTCTCTTCTTAAGCTCTGTCTCTCTGAACAACCGGGATAATGCGGTTTTGGCCAAAATCAAACTACACACTTAATGTTAGCCATTATGTAAATTTAACACAGTATTACTGACTAACTAATAACAAACAAAGTTATGCAGTGGTCTCTTACTTTTGTTTGTGTCTGTGAAAGCTGCTGAAAAAAACAATAGAGCCACCACAGAAAAGTCTCTGGTTTCCACTACAAATACCATTACAAACATTACAAACCATCAACGTTTAAAAATGGTTTCCTGTAGTGTGTTTTGGGACATATTCCATTAGTATTTATTGGTTTTAACAAGCCACCAAGAGAAGGTGATCAGTTACCAGTAGAGACGAACAGGGTCCATTACAGTTTCCACTTAAACCAATACAAGTCCCATTATAACAAGTAAAACCATTACAGGTTTTGTGATGGTGTCTATTTTGTTGTTGTTGTTTTCAGCAGGTCACGCATTTAAATTTATCCAGATAATTATGTCCATAACCAAAATAAGGAAATGCCAAATCATACTGTTAGGAGTTTGTGTGTTATTCTGCCCTCTGGTGTTCCTTCTGGGCATTTGCTTGCTTTTCAGATGGGTGTTCCTCCAGATAATTCACCGGACGCGGCGATTGGTTCGTCTCCACAACCAACCAGAATAAAAGGATCACCCCAGACACCTTCCAGAAGCCCTTTTTGTGTCACCGCATGCTTGCGTCGCTGCCTTTTAATTCGCTCTTCGTCGGATTGAGTATCTTGCCAGAGAGAAAGAGTTCGTCTAATGCTATGTCTTGCTATTTATATGAATTTGTATTGTTTAAATTACCTTATGTAAATATTGGGTGATTTGTACTGGCAAGGTATTAAGGGCTGTAGGAGGTTTGACGCCATTTCTTTTGATGTACATATTTTGCACTCTGTTTTTTTTTTTATTTAGGGAGTTAGGGATGGATTGTGTATTTCATTTTCTTTTCTTTTGGTTTAGGAATTTAGTTTATCTAACACGAAGGGGATTTTGTTTATTATTTTGGCCTTGTCATCCTCTGAAGTTGGAATGTATTTCCTTTTGCCCGCAAATAAAGGTAAATGCGTTTTCCTAATCTCTCTGGTAGTGAGACTCATTTCACTCTTTTTTTTTTTTTTTTTAGTTACGACACAGACCCCTAGACGGTCGTAACAATACTGTACATATATTAATTTAAGAAATATAGAACTCCAACATTCAGAACAAAAATTTAAGACAAACACTGCGATTTGTGAATAAACCTTTATATACATAGACCATCAAACAGCATTACGCATCACTTTTCAAAAAGAAGCGGATTTTTTTATTCATGTGTTTGTGATGCAGATCAAAGACCGTGACGAAACGTCTCTACGTCGTCGCGCTGATCCTCCCAATTTTAGCTTTTACGTCATCACGCTGCAGTGCACTTTTTACTTTCACTTCGGTCATCGTATTTAATAAAGAGAAACAACAGACATTGCACTTTAAACCTGGTGAAAATGAAGCTTCTCTATATTTCGCTCTTATTGTTCTGTTGTTTACTCGACCATGGTAAGACATTTAGGCTTTATATCTCACTTTCGGTGTTTTGGCGATTTGCAATTTGCGGTTAAAAGGTCATGTTTTCAGTAAAAACAAACAAAACAGTACCAAACATGCTTAGCTGGTCACAATAGAAGCTGTTAGATATGCAGAAATCTGAAATGTGGTAAAGATATGCAGTATCGTTTTGACGGAAATGACTCGACAGAATGTGTTACATTCACGTGATATGATATGATGTGATTAACTATTCCATACTCTAATCATTGACCATGACTTTACTACAATAAAAAACAACAACAACATGGTTACTATAGTTAAACCATTGTAACCACAAATTAACCATGGTTTCTGCGTATAAATAGCACACCAAATAGAAACAGAAAATCGTGCCATTGAAACACACTTTCGTGAGATCTTCTCGAACAAATAAGCAAAAACACACAATATGCTGTCTCGACGAGTATCCAAGTCGGTTACATCTTAAATAAACAAACAGTTAAGAAAATTTTGGATGTGTGTCAGATCCATGTATTTCTTATGTAGGCTAATAATGTTAATCCAACATCAAAAGAAAAACATGAGAACTCGCTGCTCTTAACTAAGTAACTTCTGTAACGTTAATAGTGTCAACTTATTTCATACAATAATACAGTTTTCATAAGAACAATGACTGCCTATTTGGGTGTTTTGTATCGTTGTATCTAATGGTCTCTCGAACCGCCCCTGATTATAGGTAATATTCATTATGAAGTTGAATATGAATACACATAAGCGCATACGTTTACATACCCAGTTTGACAGAATGAGTAGGATTATATTGTGACGGATTTTGAGATCCATTTTTTCCACACTTATGGTACTTGAGGGACTCAAACTATTACAAAGAGTGAATACATGCACTATGCTCTAGACGGAAACACAAAATAAATAAAAGTTATCCTGATCATTAAATTCAAGGGCTCTTAATGCATTATTTCATGAGCATCAGTAAATGTTTTCCCCTTTTTTAATAGTTGTGTATGAGTTCTTTACTCGTCCTCAGTGTCAAAAGATGGCTCTCATCCGGTTCATTTGTGTAAATTTAGTTGTTTTGTATTGTGGACAATATGTAAACATATGTTGCATGAAATAGCTTATTCAGGACACTACTAGGCTAAATAAAAAATAACATGCAGGTTTTGGAATCCCTCTTACATTGTTAAAATTAACATTGTGAATATTTTGCAACAGTTATGTAAACTGAGCAGAACTGTGTGATTCAGGATGTGGTTTGTACGGTGCTCATCAAGCCACATCTGTGAGGCTCATGTATGTTTGTCTGATGAGTGAATGTGTAAATCAACAATGTTCCTCTGCTGTTTGTTTGCATGTGTTACTTTATAAATCCAGCCAGATCTCTCAACCGTCATGATATATAAAACATTTTCCACTGCACTTTCCTGTGGTGTAATTTTATTCGACTTTAATTTATTTGAATTTTAATCTTTTTAATTAACTGTTAATTTCTTCTTCAGGTGTGTTTGGTGAGTCAGTGTCAGGAACGGAGGGAGATTCAGTCACTCTACACACTGGTGTCGAAGCAAACCAACAAGAAAATATTAGATGGTATTTTAAAGATGGTCGTATAGCTCAAATCAGGGGAGACCTTGGTTTAATCTGTACAGATGTTCAGTGTAAAGATGGTGATGAGAGATTCAGAGACAGACTGAAACTGGATCATCAGACTGGATCTCTGACCATCACAAACACCAGGACCACAGACTCTGGAGTTTATAAATTAAAGATAATCAATAGCAGCAGTGACAGTGAAACGATCTTCAATGTTACCATCTATGGTGAGTCATTATGTTTTAAAGCAAGTATTATACTTTGAAATCACATCATTAAAGTGTTTATATCTACAAATATCATGGCAGCAGTAGCTGTAGAGAAGCTACTGTATCATTGCATCTCCTTGAACCAACCACTGAACAAATCTGGCAATGCATATATGTTACTAAGCAATCATCTGAGTCAAGTGCACACAATTGATCATTATTCAAGTAAAATACAAATGTTTTATTTGCGCTCAAAATGTTATTTCTGCTATACAGAACACAATTTGGACACCCAAGCACTCTTTGCTGTCATTATAACATAATGTATCTTGTCATGGGAGAATGCAGCAGATCCATTATATTTCTATTCATATATCTTAAATCTGCAGTGTTGGAGAAAGTTACTTTTAAAAGTAATGCATTACAATATTGCATTACACCCTCAAAAAGAATAGGACAGTTATTTCCCAAGGCTGGCATATTTTTTCAGTTGTTCTCAATGGGAGCACCGCATTTTTTTAAAACACCAGGAGCACGCTGAGCGTTTGTGTGTTTTTTCCTCAGCACCGAGAGTTGAAGAATGTTCAACTTTGGATAAAATGCAGCACTCATCGCTGTCACTTTTTGGTCAACTTACCAATCACAGTGGAGGAGGGGCGGGACTAATATCGAGAAACCGTCACATCCTGCTTGTACTACGACTAAACAGCAATAGAGAAGTTAATATATAATATAATATTATATTATGATTATTATATAGGAATTCGGCCATGTACATAGGCTAGCATCATGTAAAAAAAAAAAGTAGTATACTTTGAGCTTTAGTTCAGTAACCATAATGTTTACACCGCCATTTTACTCCCAATTATTCTCAGCATGGTGACAGTATAGGTTTCAGACAATGAATGAGAAAACATCATCAGAGAAGAGATGTCGCTGTGAGAGGAAGGGGAAGTTATTTTGATAAAAGATTATAAGGCACATGAGATAATCTTAATGGATAAAATCCGTTATGAATTTGAGTGTAAAAATGCTTAGTTGTGTAAATGCACAGATTGGGGGGAGGAGAGTAAAATTGGAAACAGGATTTGGTTTATATGATGTTCCGTAAGTTGCATGAGATCATTCATGACACTCATGTAGGTTTGTCTGATGAGTGAATGTGTAAATCAGTGATGTTCTTCTGTTGTTTGTTTGCATGTGTTATATTATGAATCCAGACAGATTTCTCTACCTACAAACTTTTTGGCTCATATTATCTGTTCATTTCTTCTTCAGGTTTTTTTGCTGCTGGTGAAGATGGAGTGTTAGTGTTTGTGATGGAGGGAGATTCAGTCAGTTTTCAAACTAGTGTTAAAGCAAACCAACAAGAAAAGATTAGATGGTATTTTAATGACAATCGCATAGCTGAAATCACTGGAGATCAGAGTAAGATCTGTACAGATGTTCAGTGTAAAGATGGTGATGAGAGATTCAGAGACAGACTGAAACTGGATCATCAGACTGGATCTCTGACCATCACAAACATCACAATCACAGACGTTGGACTTTATCAACTCAAGATCACTAGCAGAAACAACGCTGAGAGTGACAAGACCATCATTTTTGCCATCCGTGGTGAGTCATTATGTTTAAAAGCAAGTACATTTCTCTTGTATGTTTAAATCCCATCATTAATGTTTAGTGATATTTTTGCAGTGACTTTCAGAGGTTTTTTTCTCTCTCTCTTTTCCTGTATATTAATTCACATACAACATATAGATAATTTATTCAAAAACATTTACTGTTAAAGTGGAATTTGTAGATTTTCCACTGGTTAGTTGTTAGTTTTATCAGTTTTATTTTTTTTTAAGATGTCATTGTCTTTTTACCATCTCTGATCGCCTTCTGTTATCATGTGTTTAAATCCACCTGTACTAGTTCACCAGGAATCCAAACTGCAGAGGATTTCATATAAAAAAAAAATGTTTGATAAAGTTGTGGATAAATGTTGCTTTTCAGACTGAAAGTCAAGAGAGCATGTTTTATTGTTTTCATATGCACAGTTATCGTGCTGTGTGTTTTTCCCCTTATATATCCTTCAGCAGCTGTTGGTTTGTGTTTCAGGTGTTTCTGCTGCTGAACGAAATGAAACAAAGTCTGCGAAGGAGGGAGAAACTGTCACTTTACATCCTGGCAAAATAAAAAAAACAAATGATGTGAAGACGTGGCATTTTAATGACATTGTCATCGCTGAAATCACTGGAGATCAGAGTAATATCTGCACAGATGATCAGTGTGATGAGAGATTCAGAAACAGACTGAAGCTGGATCATCAGACTGGATCTCTGACCATCACAGACACCACAATCGGAGACTCTGGAGATTATAAACTACTGATCAGCAGCAGCAGATTTAGCATCAGTAGAAGATTCATTGTTTCTATCACTAGTGAGTATAATTTAGTCATTCAGAGCAATTTTA
Organism: Barbus barbus; assembly: GCF_936440315.1. Taxonomy (NCBI): domain Eukaryota; kingdom Metazoa; phylum Chordata; class Actinopteri; order Cypriniformes; family Cyprinidae; genus Barbus; species Barbus barbus. The sequence continues at coordinate 6,705,898 of NC_136737.1, read as the reverse complement.
CAAAACCGCTTGAAATTCTTAAATCTTCTCAGTATACGATTCCGTTGCTGATCATCTGTTACCTTTACATGCACATCAAAGTGGCGGGTAGTTGTCAGAATGAGTTTTATGTCACACTATGAATTTTATCATTTTTAAGTCTATTGTTAAAAATAAAAGAATGCACAATGTTGGTCAGTTTTCATGTGAGAGTCACTGTTTTAGTTGCTGTCATCTATCAATATTATACAACATTTTATACAAAGTTGTAAATGTCAGTCAAGTTTTGGTAAAGCTGATTATTAGTCAATCTCTATAATGACTGTCTGTCTTCAGCTGTTCCAGCTCCAGGTCGGTCTTCAGCTGCTGTAGGTGGAATAGGTGCTGCTATTGTTGTTGTTGTTGTTCTGCTGGTGGCTGCAGTTGTTTTTGTGATTTACCGTTGGCACAGATCAAGACAACATGGCAAGTATTACAGCTGATCTTACAAAATGAAAATATGTATTGTGCACACAGAATCTTTTTAAAATGTTAAGGTGTTTTTATCCTAATTGACAAAATTAAGTTTTCTTTTTTTATTATTATTATTATTATTAATTATTATTTTTCAAACAGGAACCGGGGCGGTGCCCAGTCGTGAACTAGTTGCCCTTAATCATAATGGCAATACACAAAATGATGTTGCTACTCAACTATGACGACTTCCACCTCTGAGAATCCCAGACAGTTGAAAAGAGTCCATTACATGCATTCAGAACCTAAGTTCAGTGCATGTACCGTTCCCAGTTGCTGTGTTCAGACATGGAAAAAGCCACTGCAATAATGCCACCTGAGATACTGCAAGTAGAAATGCTGTTTTTTTCCTTGATGTCATTTCGAAGAAGAAAGTTGTCAGTCGACCAGAGACAAAAACATACAGATGTTTGTAGGACATTTGTAAACATGCATATGTTTGAAACCGAGAAGATAGTCAAGCCTCAAACATTTACATGTTAACTTTTTTCCTATTGATTAGATTATTTCAGATCTACACCACCCCTTTTAGTCTGATCGAAATTTCATTCACATTGATTAAGGTGTTTACAGGAAGGTTTGTCAATCCAACTGAGCCATTAATCAGATTACCAACAGAATATTTGTTTGCATGTAGATGTGATCTTGACATATCAGATGTTTTGTTTACATTCATTTATTACTGGCTGTGAACATAAGTATCTTTTCAAGATGGGCATTTGTTTTGCCAAATAGTCTTTTTTTTTTGCCAATTTTGCCATTTTAAGGCAATGACTGACCTGAATCTGTACTACCGATACTGTAGAAAGACTGATAATATTTAATCTTCACAATTTTAGCACTGGCATATTGACAACACTATCACAGCCAACAGGGAACGTTCTCAAAACTTTAGCTAGAGAGGAACATTGATGTTGAAACACAATTATGTTGTGTTTTCGATGCTGGTGTTTTACACCTAATTTAACCAGCAAGCCTCTTTTGTTCTGCTAGCATTGTCAACTCTAAACTTACATTTTTAATAGGAATCTTTGAGAAATGGAATCTTTCACAATCCACGCTGATGTTTGATTGTTTGGTTAACAAACCTTAGAAAGGTGGTTTAAATCCAGCAAAGGATTATCCTTGTAATATCATCATGTCCTTGATCAAACTATGAATCTATGAATCAAGAACTGCACTGAAAGACACTGTGGAGAGAAGCAGCTAAATGTGGCTAAATGTGTGTTTATGTAATGTGTTTTTATATTATGATTGTTACTGGCTGCTGCTGCACAAGCTGTTTACTGGTGTTAATCATCTGAATCACGTTTTAGCCACATTTCACAAACATGTTTGTGTTATTTAATATGAATTTAAGATCTTTGTTACTTCCACTGAAAGTCTTAATTGTTAGAATGTGCTGAAGTTACTTTATTTGTACTTTGTTTTAACAAAAGTGTTAAGTGTCACATTCTGCCATTTGAGATGCTGATTAGGTTTAGTGCTGCCAAGTCCATGCATTTCACATGAGGAGGAATGTGGAGACCTGGGGGACATTTAAGGTGAATGTTCACTTATTCACATTATCTGTTTTCTTCCATTTTCTTGGTTTTTAAAGCACATTGAGCGGTGCTGTATTATACGGTCATTTGACCTGATTTAATGTTTGTTTTCCTGATGTCTTTGTATTGCAGAATGTCATCACTGTGTGATGGATCTCCTGCACTTGAACAAGAATAGTATGTGTGACTCCAGTTTAAATCTGTTTGTCTGAACAAAGGAAAATGCATCTAATTGTGCTTTACTCTCTCTTTGTTCCTCAGGATTATCAGAGCTGTTTCCCGAGTCATCCATGTAAAGAGCTCCTTAACTGCCGATCACTGAAGTGTGAGGTTCTTACAAGAGCAATAGGATTTAAAACTGCCATCATGGTGCCATGTTTTTGTAAAGGGAATTTTTATAAGAAACCTTTCTGTATCATAGCTGAAGTACTGTAATAGGCCAAACTCCTCAAAAGCCTGTAATACAAGCTCTGTAAGAGACGATCATTGTGTGTGTTTTGAGAAGAATATCTTGAAATTTTAGTGTTTTTTTGTCTTACTATACAGAAATATTTTGCCTCTGTAAAGGCTATTTTCTGACAATGGAGAAAACTTGAAAGATCTGTGTGTTCATGTCATAAATGGCATTAAAACACTGGAATCAACAGCTGGAATCGGTGGATTTGTTGTGATTTTAGAGTTTGTAAACAGAAATAACTGAGCCAAGCTAAAACTCAATAGCTTTGAAATTTCTTAAACACACTCATAAACAGAAAACAGCAACACACTTCCATGCAGAACCTGCTCAACTCAACAGCTCAAACAGCATTTTGTATTCAGAGGTTTCTCAAACAACCACCAGATGGCGCCATTTATCAGTTAAATCAATACCATAAAAGTTGTGACCACAGCATGGTGTAAGCATCAGTCAAAAATATCTGTAAAAGCAGGTCTGTTGGCAGCTCCTATAGCAGGAATATGTGAACTTTGTTCTGTTGATGGCTGTATCTGGTATGCCTGTCATGCCTGCCAAAATGCCTGTCATAAAAAGTCATAAACATAAACAGTTGGGAGAAATACTGATCAATATATTGGATCTGTGTATCCATCTTAAAGTGATAGCAGCCTAACATACCAAACATAGGCTGTTCTACTGTGAGATGTATTTATTGTTTCATGAAATACCAAAGGGTCAAGGTTCATGGACTTGTGGGGCAGTTGTGGCCTAATGGATAGAAAGTCGGACTTGAAATCCAAAGGTTGCAGGTTCGAGTCTCAGGTCCGGATTGCAGGTGGGGGGAGTGAATGACCAGCGCTCTCTCTCCACCCTCAATACCACGACTGAGGTGAGACCCTTGAGCAAGGCACCAAACCCCCAACTGCTTTTCGGGTGCCACTGCTCCGTGTGTGTGTGTGTGTTCGCTTGGTTGGGTTAAATGCAGAGCACAAATTCTGAGTATGGGTCACCATCACTTCACTTTCACTTCATCAAGGTTGATGTGACTGTTAGATGTTTTAACTAAACTGTTATTTGCAGTGAAATACTCTTTCTTCATCTTCAACAGTCATTCGTGTGTTGTATTATATTAGATGTTCCACCAGTAGAACATTTTTGAAGGCTTAAAACAATGCACAATAGACGTGTGTTTGTCTAATGAAAGCGTTTTAATATATAGTGATTATTCACATGGCATTATGGAACACTGGAAATCAGAAAAATGCAAATACTATTGATTTTGAATTTTGTATGGATTGAATTTTCACACTCTAAGCTGACAATTTATGCTTTAATATTCGACAGCAGCACCATTGTCACTGGAAAACAAAGTTTGTAAGCAGCATTGCTACCTTTAGTTTATTCCTCCTTAAAACTGAAGAAAACTAAAATCACACATGAATCATAAATTGTAAATCATATTGCATTTATTCTTAAAATGACCAAAACATTGACAGAAAAAGAAAACAAAAGACAAAACTTAAAGTATGACCTTTATAATAAGAAAAGAAGGTATCAGTAATAGTTGTTCTTTTTTCTGTTGAGAAGTCAAATGGTTTTATGCAAGCAGGAATGGAAAAAGCCCTTCAACCACATGCTATTCACAGACACACTACTTACGCCTCAGACACACTCACAAACTGACTTCAAACATAAACGTCTAGCAGTAGATACATTCTCATGAACACACTTTTAGTCCAACAGATCAAAATACATTTCTACACAGTTGTGAATCAATGAATAAAGCAGGGTCTCCACTTGTGAGTATTTTGCATCTCCTGCTGCATATCTTCATGATCCCACATGTGGTCATTCACACTAATCCCAAAACTTAACCATAGACCCCACCTTGTTAGAAAAAGATTGAAGTTATATCATATTCTCTTGCTGATAGTTGAATATACTACATGTACTTCCTCTTCATTCTCTTTCTGTAAAAAATACAAAACACAAACAAAAATATTAGTCTACTATTGCAAAAATAAGCTGAACGTCAACTACAGTTAAGGTCCGATTGTTACGATTGTTAATACATAGTTATAGACCTAGTCATGGCCATAACCAGGGTTTGAAAATGAGTGGGGTTAAGAATTGTGCAATAATACATCTCAGTACATACACTAAACACTTTAAAAGAGACAGACGTGTAGAAATTTGTGAAATATGTTTTCTCTGTTTTGGAGGGATGAGCATTGTTTAAATTATATCATATCGCATCCAAATTTGTTAATACTTTACTATAGGTTAGGGGTGAATAATTGTATTATTCATGTAATAATACTGTACACATTATTGTTACAGTTTTCATTAATAACCATTGCTATATAGATAATAACTTTGTCTCTAATGCTCTTATTAATGTTTTGCCTTGACTTTGTGAAAATTTAACCACAATATACTGAATTAAATAGCATTCTTCATTTGCATATTACATTTTATTCTGTAACCTATTTGCTCTACAGATTTGTGTAGGTCTACTAATTTTTTATAGCGTTGATTACATTTCTGACAGATAATATTATGACATTTTTAGCATTTGCCTCATATGGTATCCTGTCAGCAATAACCTCTCCGTTGGCTTTTTTGATTACTTTAAGTGTTTAAGTTTAAGTGGGATCGCAGTGTTGCCAGATTTTGCTATGAAAACAAATTAAAAAACAAAACATTTATATAAAAATTAATATTTTTGGGGTTTTTTTTTGTAAATAAAATAAGATAATGTTAACCCTAAACAGCAACTTCCCACTTTATTAACTTTCTAAAGCAGCGGTTTTCAATTCCAGTTCTCGCGCCTCCCCGCTCTGCACATGTTGTGTGTATCTCTTATCACTTCAGACGTTTGTTCTATTCGACCATAAGTGCCCTGTGAAGTGGACAGAGGTATATTAGGCTATGTTACACTTCACACTTCTCTAGTAAGTTTCGCCTGTGTGTGAAGATGCTGCAGGCGTATATAGTAGAGTATATAGGGAGCAATGAACACTGTGTAGGGAGCATGTCAATCGGAACACAGTTCATGCATGGAGCTCTCTTCTAATGAGCTAATGATCTGAATCAGGTGTGTTAACTAAAAGAGACATGCAAAATATGCAGAGTGAGGAGGCGTGAGGACTGGAATTGAAAACCGCTGTTCTAAAGTGCCGAATTAAATGGAAAACACAACTCCAAATATGCTTATAATAACTTGATCTGGCAACACAGCAGAGAGTTCGCTCACGCTCTCACTTGCTCCCTCACTCACAACTGCTAACTAGTTAAGTTTAACATACAATATTTGTTCAAACTGACCAAACAACAGCTCCAGTGGCGTACGTGATAAAGCACGTAAATCGTTCGTCTCCCTTTTCACATCTTATATCACATCGGAAGGGCATTTATTTTCAATAAAAATGAAGGAAATAATCAAAAAGTTGAAAATAAAAGTATTGGGTAGGGTTAGGAAGGGCTTCATTGTCTATTTTTACAAAGGCCTAATGTAAATAGAATCCATTGCCATCTGCACTTTTTCACTATTTGCATTTATTGCTAAGAAAATATGCTATCTTCACTTTAGTGTTCATAGTATCTCTCCATGTACACATAGTGCAAATATCCACTGTCTAATCTTATTTCTTTCATCTGATATTGTTGTTTGTAATGTATGTGATTGATTATCATACAGACAAAAACACAAGTGCACACACATCCATCTGCAGACATTTAACATAATAATTATATAATAATTACTTATTAATAACAATAATTCATAATTCATTCTCTTACCGATTTTTGTGAATTTCTTTTGTGAAACACTGGTTCAGCATAAGTGACTGTTTCAAAAATAATAGATGTATTAAAACAACAACAAAAAAATCAGTCTCACTAGCAAGCTCAATGAAATTCATCATGATGTTTAATTAACAAAGTTAAGAGGAGCACGGTCAGATAATAAACTCAGTTAGCACAATAGTAGATATCTATATAGCCAACTTACATCTGTCCCACAACAGTTCTCCGGCTTATACGATGGAGGCTTGTTTTTATTTTTTGCATTAATTAATGCAACTGCAATGCAGTTTTTTTTTTTTATTATTATAATTTTTTTGTTTTGTTTTGGCACCATTAAATAAATGCAGATACTGTTTATATTGTGCAAGCGGGATGTGTTAATATTGCATCATTATACGCAACATACACATTTTTGAATAGTAAGATTTATAATGTTTTTTTAAAGAAGTATTCTGCTCACCAAGCCTGCAGTTATTTGAAATATGAATATTAGAATGATTTCTGAAGGATCATGTGATTGGAGTAATGATGCTAAAGTTCAGCTTTGAAATCATAGGAATAAAATACATTTTAAAATACATTCAAATAGAAAATAGTTATTTAATAGTTATTTTAAACAATACAAATATTTCAAAGTTGTTACTGTTTTTGCTGTACTTTGGATCAAATAAATCCAGGCTTGGTGATCAGAAAATACTTAAAAAAAACAAAAAATTACTGTTCAAAACATTTTGATGGGTAGTGCATACAATAATTGTAAACTACAAAAATTGTCAAACACAATAACTACACAATGTTTGGTTTATTTTCATATAAATTATCTATAGGATGTTAGCAACAAAATAATGACAATAAATATTGATTATTAGTATTATTAATATTGGACTGCATTTAGAGTATATTTTCAAATTGATATTAATAATAATACTTGCCTTCTCTGTCCATTTTTCTACATTTCGTGCAGATGCAGAAGATCCCGACTACAGCTACAATTAACAGCAATCCAGCAGCAGAGAGCAGCACTATGTAAAACAAGCTCTGATCTGTAATGAACAAAATGAACCTTTAGTGTGAGTGAATCTGATCTACAAAAAATATCAGTGCTATATAAGTTAATCAATGTTACTCTCAACACCAACATACCTGCACATGGCTGACAGAGTTGACTGATGTCCAGATGTTGAGTCTGGTTGCTGATGGGATTGTTGAGCACACAGCTGTAGGTGTTTTTATCCTGATATTCCACCTCCAGAGGTAGAGAGAGACTGATGCTGAGATCAGACACACTGATGCTGGACAATAAACTGTTTCCTTTGTACCAGGAGAGAGTCACATGACCCACATTCAACACTGAACACAGCAATGAACAATATGATGATGAAGATGATGAACAGTCTCTTCTTATGACAGGTACAGGCATATGAGCTGGAAACCATGAGAGAATAAACAGAAATATAATAATGAACATTACATAATGAAACAATTCAATTCAAATAGCTACTAAAACAAGAAGGACAAATTAAGTTTTTACTCACCATAGACAGAAACACTGAATGTTTTTGATGCTTTTTTCGCTCCAGCTATCTCTAGTTGATAATCTCCAGCATGTTGTGTTGTGATGTTTGTGATGGTCAGAGATCCAGTTTGTTTGTCCAGTTTCAGTCTGTCTCTGAATCTCCCATCAGCACCGTCATATGTGGCAGAGATTTGCTTCTCAATGCTGATTTTAGCTATGGCAGACATTTCAGCTCCAAACTTCCACAGTATAAGATCGACTTCATGTGTTTTAGTAACAGAAGTGTGTAAAGTCACAGATTCTCCCTCCATCACTGACACTGACTCAGCAAACACACCTGATGAACATGAACAGGTTTTCATATTAAGGCTCTTGTTGGTGTAGAAAGCCTAAAATCAGCTTGTAACCTTTGATGACATGTAACAAAACGTAAAGTCACATATATGAACAGACAGATGCATGTGGCTCAATTTGATATTTAATGTGCTTTAAAATGATCTGCTGTATAAAGCAATAACAAATTATATGATAAATTAATTGCAGCTTGAAAGTACAAGTTTAAAAATGCTGAATATATTCAACACATTGTTTATTATTTCATTTATGTTATGTTTATAGATGTTTATGATCACTGCAGAAATAATTAAAACTATTGAAATTATATTTTAGAAATGTTTTCAGAGGATTTACATTTGTAATGACTTAAATTAAGATTTCTTAAACAACAAGAAAGATTTAATCGCAGGGTAAACTAATTTAATTTGAACCGCAACAGGATCTTTTTTTACTTTGAAATGTAAATAAATGAAACGAATAAATGAAAATAATAACTCACCGATCAGATGCCAGCAGGACAAACAGAACAAAACAAGCACGTGAAACATCATCGTTCAGTGTGAAGTCTGCACTAATTTCAATATCAATGAAAATACAACTAATCTAAAGAAACGCAACCAAAATTATGTGAATCCTCCCCCGACAGAGCTTGACACTCCTAATGCAGATGAGCACACTCTGTTATATGGTTACACATAGCCTATAATATATAAACTACATTTCATGGTAAAATAAACAGGAAACTGTACTCAGTGCTCAATTATAGCATGGAAAATGTAGAGTTTAAATGCGTACTGTAAGATCTCACGGTACCAGTTTACTGACGTTCATCATCTGAGTCAAACTGAAACCTGCTGCTGTTTGATTTCTTGAGAAATGTGGTTTGATCTCTTGGGTGGACAGAAATATTGTAGGTAAGAGTGGCTATTCAGGGCCTGTCTCTGTGTGTGTGTGTGTGTGTGTGTGTGTGTGTGTGTGTGTGTGTGTGTGTGTGTGTGTGTGTGTGTGTGTGTTGTCTTCCTCTTCTGTGACTGTGAACAGCTTTGAACTTTAATCTACAAAAACATGATGAGAAACTGCAATTGACTCAGAAACACTATGATCATATTTAACATTACTATTCACAAGTTTATTAAGAAAAAGTGTTTTTTTTTGTTTGTTTGTTTTAGAAATGGATACTACTAATTTGGAAATATCAAGTTAGTAAAAAAATAAATAAAATCACATTCCACGGGTGAAATTTTGTTGACAGCTCCCCTTATATGAATATACAATATTCAGTTATTTTAAACTTATTTTCAGATTTAATTATGAATCTGTATAATGTAGTACATAAGGGACTATTTACACCCTCTGAGCAAAAAAAACAAAACAAAAAAAACACCTTGCAAATTACTAGTAAATTTCACAAATCATTACAAATAATTGGGAACACACTGAATTAAACATGAACTTTTGAAGTAGACAGCGTAAAATTTTATTTTCTTGTAAAACATACTCAAAATCATACTTCAAATATATTTTTTTTAAGTGTAGGGACCAAGCCCTAACTCTACCCTTAAAATCATGAAAATATAGTATTGGTAGCACATCCTGTAGCATACAGTATATTGTCAGAACAATAGTTGAGCTCATGGTGCTGTAATGCTGTTTTAGCTGTTGTTCCGGAAAGACCCACCAGATTGCGCCATTTATTAATTAAATCAATATCATACAACTGATGACCAAAATAGACAGTTGTAAATATCAAAGGATTCAATATCTGTTTGTTAAGTGTGACATCACGCGTCACCGCTTCTGGGTCCAAACTCTGCCAGATGCCCCAAGAAAAAAACAAACTGTGCTAATAGAAACTCACTGTAAAAAATATATTTAGCAGTTTAGTTGTTTCAATTATCTTTTTTATGTTGACACAACTTTCAGTTACTGAATTTGCTCATTCAACTTAACATTTTAAGTGTTCACTACTTCAACTAGTTGTAAGTTGACTGAACTAGAGTATTTGTCTTCTCAACTTCTCAATCTCAAAAATGTGTTGAAGCAATTCAATAACAACAACATCACGTTCCCCAGATAGCAATATAGTTTTGGTCCAGATCTGGCCCATGTGAAATCCGGATCTGGGCTGACACTGCTTGCCGTCTGGGTCACAACATCACTTATCGTGAGATCTCGTGAAGGCCGTTGCAGTCAGAAGAGAAGACTGTCATCAGCCATGTTGGTAAGCTTCTCCACAAAGTTTGGAAAATACAATTTTGGTAAGTAAATATTTGTATTTATTGACTTAAGATGTGTAAGAAATACGTATGTTGTCTAAGAAGAGTACAAGTATGGTTTAAAGAGTCGTATTTTCTAGTTGTATGTCAGTATTAGATTCGCTTCACTCTGAAGCCTCAAAATACACACACTTCCACAGTATTTTCCAAATAAATATTACAATAAATATTATCCCATGCTGTACTGAGCTGAATTTATCTATGGAGAACGATAAAAATACAGTTTGGTATGTGTTATTTGAGCCCAGTGCTGCATCAGAGACTGTTCAAACAGAGCGCCAGAACGGAGCTCAACGGACAACTAAGTGGATTTAGAATGGCGGTAATTTTAGAAAATGAACTTCTTTAAACCTTGACAGCATTTTATTAATCCGTAAAGACATCCGTCAGAATATACATAGATAAAAATAGGGGAAAAAAACAAGATTACTTCTCGAACGGTCTCTTTTCTGCACGTTATAAGGGAAACGAATGAGCAGCTCCCTCAGAGTCCTTTTGGAGCGCTCATTTGATATTTCTGACATAAGCTTGGTTCAGATGAATAATTAAAGGTAATTAAAACATAAACTTGTCATGACATTTGACTTTCTCTGTAAAGATGTATTTATATATTTGAGAACGCTTATTAGGGTCAACTAAACGCTGGATTTGCAAAAGTATGTGAAATATTTAAAGTTTGTGGCATAGAATCTTTAAAATACGTCAGAGAGTTTCACACACTCTTTATTTGTTTTGTTATTGTGGCGACATTTCCACGCCCTGAAACGTGACGCTAAACGAAACAAACTATGATTGGTTGTTTGATATGGTGGGTTTGCGCTGTAATGGCGGCTGGCCGGATGGCTGTTTCGTCTGAACTAGGATTACTATGCAAGTTATGTTCCTGTGTTGACTGTGCTTTATGCTGAGGTTTTTTGTCTGTTCTCGCGCTGCGTTCTCTTCCAAGAACGCAGTGCGAGGACACTTTTTTTTCTCCTCTCTTTCCTCATGTTATGCTGTATTTCTTCTTCTCTATTGCATTTCGTTGCCTTGTACCTACATGTGCAATGACAATAAATTGAATCCAATCCAATCCAATATGTCGGTCAAACGGCCTCATGGGCGGGCCTTGGCCAATGAAAGCGGACATCTATTCCAGACCTTCAGCCATCATTCTGAAGGTGCATCATTCATTGGTGCTGGTCAGAGGTTTGCATCTTGCTGTGTAGCATCTGTAATTCTGTGTCAAAGTCTCCTGAGGACAGTAGATTGTCAGAGCATCACCCCAGCTTTCTGGAAGTTGTTGGTGATTTTACAAACACGTCTTTTAGGGTTCATTTTCACAGCTTTTATGATTTGTCTGTCATCAACTACTGTTGTTTTCTCAGCTGATCAGGTCGTTGTTGGTTGCTGGTGTCACTGGTGGTTTCCAAACTCTTGATTTCTCCATTCCCTTTGTTTTTGCTAGAGCTCTAATTGACTTCCTCTTTTCTTTTAGCATCCAAATTGCTTGCTTTTCTCTCAAAGTCAGCTTCCTCATCTTCATCCTGGTTTGTGTAAAGTCAAGTCAAGTCACCTTTATTTATATAGCGCTTTTAAAAATACAGATTGTGTCAAAGCACTTAACAGTATCAAATTGGAGGATAGAGTGTCTGTAATGTATAATGATTAAACTAAAGGTTAAACATTCAATTTTCAGTTAAAGGCATTTCATTATTGAATTGAGAGATGTCATTGTCTAGCTCAGTTTAGTTTAAATAGTATCTGTGAAATCAAATTGACGATAATCGCTAGAAATTAAGTGTCCCCAACTGAGCAAGCCAGAGGCGACAGCAGCAAGGAACCAAAACTCCCTCTGTGACAGAATGGAGAAGAAAAACCTTGGGAGAAACCAGACGCAGTTGGGGGCCAGTTCTCCTCTGGCCAGACAAAACCTGCAGTTCAATTCCGACCCCAGCCATGTCATACTGTGCAAGCAGCTTATCTGATTCCGGTGGTCTTGTCCTGATGGGGCATTTTAATTTATAATTTAATTTATTTGTTATATTTGTACTTTATTATTTGAAGTTCTTCATTTATATTATTTATTCATTTTCTATAATTGTAATGTATAGTTTAATGCATTTATTGTTTCTCTGCCTTTTTATAATATATATATATATATATATATATATATATATTTGTTTATTATAATTTATAGTTTAATTAATTTAATATATTTCTGTATACACACACACACACACATATACATACATACAGTGCCCTCCATAAGTATTGGAACAGTAAGGACAAAATTGCTCTGTTGGCTGTGGAGTCAAGACATTTACAAATATGATTAAATTATGAATATGAGACAAAACTACAGAATGTTTCATTTTATTATTAGCCGTTTCAACACATATATGTTTTACCAGCTAAGAAGTTCGGCACTTTTAGAGTTTCATTCCTCTATCTGATGTGAGCATAAGTATTGGGACAGTTGCCTCACAGGTCTTTCTAAGTGATCAGCTGTGTCCTGTTGTGCTGATGTGACTTCACATGAGCAGACTCACTACTGGTTGATTCAGATGTCTAGGTAAGGCATTTTGTGTTGACATCATTGTAGTCCTTAGTTCACAACACTTAAAGTCGTGGGAAGTCGTGGCCTAATGGTTAGAGAGTTGGACTTGTAATCCAAAGGTTGTGGGTTCGATTCTCCGGCCAGCATGAATTGTAGGTGGGGCGAGTGAATGTCCAGTGCTCTCTCCACCCTCAATACCACGACTGAGGTGCCCTTGAGCAAGGCACCGAACCCCCAACTGCTCCCCGGGCGCTGCAGCATAAAATGTTCACTGCTGTGTGTGTGCACGTTGGATGGGTTAAATGCAGAGCACGAATTCCGAGTATGGGTCCCCATACTTGGCAGTATGTCACTTCACTTCACTTCACTTAAGTGTCACCTCAGTCAACACTTAAGAAGCAGTCTTAGTCTTTACTTTACTGAAAGTTGCTTTTAGCTTTTTGATTTAAGTCTCCTAGTCTTAGAAAATATTTTTTTTAAACTTAAGTCAAAGCTTAAGACTATTCTTAAGAGCATTTTTGAGAAGTTTTATACATACAGGCCCTGAAATATTTTAATAGCTGAAACAGTAATTAAAGCTGTTTTGGGAGAAGGGGAAAGAAGATGGGCTCAGGTTGGACTCGGGCCGAGAATTCTGATAAGCTGTCAGACACGAGCTGGGATAGGGCCTAGATTTTAAGCCCGTGCAGGGCTCTATACAGAATATGACCACCATCATAGTGCGCACACATTGCATGTATTAATGCAGGGGCAGTTTCTCCATTAGGGTGATCGGGTGACCCAAGCTCTTCTATACTGTTTGTTCTGCCTCTGGAAATATAGTCCAATCAGGGTCGAGTCACGTTCTGTGTAGTACCGCCCCTTTTTGGGTGATTTCTGTCAGACTGAGAATCCTCCCGAGTACTCTCATACCACACAAAGATTTTTTTTTTCAAACTGCAGGCACTGCAATGCAATCTATATGGGTTCCGGGAGGGCTAGAACTAGCGTGCTTTCGTCATCATGCGTAAAACTATTTTCTATATTTAACATAGTTTTAAATATATTCTTGTCTAATCAGCTGTATGCAATACTTGCCATTTTCTCTTTCTTGTTTAGATCTCCTGCACCAACAGCAAACCAGCAGCTGCAACCAGTAAAGCAGCACCAACAACCACACGAGCACTTATTACTGCTGTAGACTGACCTGATTCTGGAACAGCTAAAGACAGACAGTAATTATTACTAGAGATGGACATTTACTAGAAAGTTGATTGACATTTATTTATTTGATAAAGGTGCTGTCTGGTGGGTTTGTAAGGAGCAGCAGGAACAACAAGAAACAGCAGTGTTCTCAGGAAAACTGACTAATATCATGTTTGTGTGTTTTTTTTCTAACAACAATAGACTTCAAAAGTTTAAAATTCCTACACTGTAAAAAATTTACATTTACAAAAATTGGGGAAACTGACAAATAAACATTGGCTCAACAAATTGCTTCCCAAAAATTACCCCAAAACAAAAAAATACATTGTGTTAATTTTAGCTAAAGGTCTGAAGTTAAAGTTAAAAATATATATTTACCGAACATATTAAATTGTTTTCAGCCAATTTATCAAGCATAAGTGAAAAATCTGTTTTGGCCCAACAAGCCTTGCAGCAAAAACGAGTGTGCGCATGCGCATGAGAGAATCGTACTGGATTAAAATTCCTGTGTGCGGGAGAGCGAGAGATGCTTAGGAGCGACAAACGAAACATCATTTCCAGACGGATTTTCATCTATAAAGTTACGGTGAGTACTGAACTGTATTTATTAAGTCCTCTTTAGGTTAAATAGAGTGCAACTGTCAGTAATTTCGACAAAAAAAACGTAAACCATGGGCATTACATTACCGCCTCAGACAAGTACGTTAACGTTAAGTTATTCGCTAAATGAATTGCCAGGTTTTCCGAATTATCCAGGTTTATACTTGAGGACACGGTACATTTTACGTGTATTACATTGTATTTTTTGCAGATTAAGTGTGAATTCACGCCTTTAATGGTGTTTATTTCGCAGAATAATGTAACAGTGAATTCACATCTTTAAGTTAACTTACTGGTGTCGTGTTGGCGTTTATAACTCAATTTAGCCCATGCTGATCCCTCGGTTACTAGTTACTATTTACTATTTATTTAACTAAATTATTTTATGTCACTGTATAATAACGATATTAAATGTATGAGACACAATGAATACGTTTCTGCTATAAATATAAATGTTTTTCCCCTCAGTGAACCCACCATTGCTAGGCCTGCATGAACACGCGAGGCACCATTTAGTGAAGAACACTAACGTACGACTTGAACAGTGAGTATTAACGAATTCTTATTGAATATATGTTTATTCTACATTAGTGTCAAATACTATTAGCTTGTAAATGTGATTAGCCTAGACGCATTGCTGGTCTGCTGAGCCTTTGAAATTGGCGCTTAAATTTATAAATGTACATGCCCCTTGCAGAATATGCAAAATGGTAATAACTTTATCAAAATAAGAGGGATGAAGAAAATTTGCATGTTATTGTTTAATTAATACTGTCACGAATAAGCTATTTCACATAACAGATGTTTATATATTTTCCAAAAGACAAAATAATAACTGAATTTATGAAAAAAGTCCCAGTTCAAAAGTTTACATACCCTTGAATCTTAATAATCTGTTGTTTCCTGGATTATTTGCGACTGTTTTATATTTTGTGATAGTTGTTCATTAGTCCCTCATTGATCCCAAGCAGTTCAACTGCCTGCTGTTCTTCAGAAAAATCCTCCAGCTCCTTTTTTATATTTGAACCCTTTTCAACAGTGACTGTATGATTTTGAGATCCGTCTTTTTACACTGATGACAACTGTGGGACTCATACATAACTATTATATATAAGGTGAAAACATTCACTGCTCAAGAAGGCAACACAATGCATTAAGAGCTGGGGGGTGTAAATTTTTTGAATTGGATGAATTGTACTTATTTCATTTTCTGAGTAACGTTTAATTATTTATGTAACTTCTTCAGTGCAGTACCAAATGAAAAAAATATGATCTTTAGACAAAATAAGAAAAATTAACACATCATCCTGTTCAAAATTTTACACTACCCAGCTCTTAATGCATTGTGTTGCCTTCTGGAGCATCAGTAAATGTTTACACCTTTTGTAATTGCTGTCTATGAGTCCCTCAATTATCTTCAATGTGAAAAGATGGATCTCAAAATTGTACAATCCCTGTTGGAAAGGGTTCAAATATGCAGAAGACACCGGAAAAACCAAATAATGAGCAGGAGCTGGAGGATTTTTCTGAAGAACAGCAGGCAGTTGAACTGCTCAGGACCAATGAGGAACTCGTGAACAACCATCACAAAACAGAACAACAGTCGTGGATCATACAGCAAACAACACAGATTATTAAGATTCAAGGGTATGTAAACTTTTTAATAGGGTAATTTTTATGAATTCATTTATTATTTTGTATTGTGGAGTATATAGAAACATCTGTCATGTGAAATAGCTTATTCGGGACAACATTAAATAAACAATAACATACAATTTCTATGATCCCTTTTATTTTGTCAAAATTATTAACATTTAGCATATTCTGCAAGGGGTGTGTAAATTTGAGCACAACTGTATATAGGATAACAACGCAATTTGGTTTCGGTTTCGGTTTCATTGCTTTCTGAATATGACCGTTACATCGTAGCACATACACAGATTATATATTTATATATATGGCATCCATCTACGTGCTTAGGGCGGTCCAATGGGGCGTCTATATATATATGTATGGTTTTAACAGTTTCAAAATACTGTTTAGACCTGAAAATCTATGTGGCTTAATTTTGAAGTACCCACATTCCCACATAGATTGAAGAAATGCTATTTTAAAAGGTCTTTTTGAAATGAAGAGTTCATTTGCAAATCCGATAACTTGAATACAGGTAATTTACAAAATTGAAGTTAATTGAAAGTGTATATATATACACACACACACAGTAAGTGTTTAATAGCAAATGCAGATAACTCCCAAGTCTTTTTTTGACAAAACGTGTTTAGGGTTCAGATCACACTCTGTGGAGACTACAGAGCGCAATCAGCTAATTTTTTTTTTTTTTTAAATATATATTCTTTACTCTACTTTGGAAATGCATGGAATCATGTTGTTTTTTTCACTCTGTGTTGTTGGCTGTGCACTGCAAAAAATACTTTTCTTGCTTTTCTTCAGTCTCTGTAACAGGATATGAAACAAACTAAACAACCAAAGTAGCCAACAAAGTAAAATGATCCTAAAGTAACTTATTCATATTTTATCAAACATTGAGAATATGGGTTGTAATGATGTTGTATATTGTTCTGGATTTATTTGTTATATGTAGACTTAATATTGACATTGCTATGTTGTTGTTGTTTTTATACAGAGTACAGAGCCATTGGAGAACCACACAACTGAAATGAAGATGGAAGAGCCCACCTCAAGAGCCCAGTCAAGTACTCAGGATGTCTCCGTTGTGCTGGAAGAGGAGGTGGTATTTGACAACTTGGGAGACTTTGTAAATTCATTCATTGTACTCTTTGGATTGGTGTATGCATTCAATATGGAGTACAACAAGGACTTAAAATACAATTTTGAGTTGATTCAGAAGGTGTTTTTAAACCTTGGCACTGAGTGCAGCAAAAAAGTTCAAGCTCTTAGGTCCAAATTATTGGGAATCTAGGTGATGAAACCCTTAGGGGAGAAGTAAGCTCAAAGTACCTCTTACAAGATTTTTTTTTGGTAGTGTAAGATGCAGTTTACAAGCTAAAAGTACTGCTTCTGAGAATGGTTCAATTCAAGTGAAACTACACTGAAGAATAGATGACGTTATCTCCCCAGTTAACTTAAATTTATGCTGTTTTGACACTTGCCGTTTCATGAGCTCAAATATGAGCCCCGTGTGTTTTTGTACCTTACATTTATAAATGTTTACATGTTTAATATTTTAATTAGTTAAAACTTTGTGAGTTAAGATTACCTTTTTTCACTTTTGTAAAGTGTTGGATGCAGTTTCAAGAGCTCATTTTTCTTTATTTTTGTTTTTTGCATCTCTGTAAACATTTGTAAAAACATGTTTAATATGTGAAGTAAGATGTGGTTTCATGAGCTTAAAGTGAGAATGTTAGTAAATATGTGTAAATTGTGAGAGTGGTAGAATTTGTAAAATTACTCTAAACTGGGTAAAATAACCACGCCATTATGTAAATTTGGTGTGTGTGTGTTTTTTTTATGTGAATGTACATGTGTTTAAACAGTTAAGATGCGGTTTCATGAGCTCAGGTGACGTTGCACTAACTGCTGGTTGAAGTAACCCCAGACAAATGACCTTTTATGGTGTTTTTGCACATGTTTGTAAGCGTTTTAATTTATAAGATGCAATTCTTAATCTTTGTTTATCTTGTAAGAATTAATGTATGATTTTATGTATGGCTATATTGTGTTAAATGTTAATATGTTTGTCATTTTAAGGTATTTTGCCCAATATTGTGTTGTAGATTTAATTAAAAGTATTAAAATGTGGCAGTGTTTAGTATCATTTAATGCATTTTTTTTTTTCATTTGGGACAATGGGGAATAAGCAATTCAGTAAAGTTGCTTTAGCTATATAAATTGGCCAATGGACATTTTTAAATTAGGCAAAACCAAAAAAGTATACTGGTACTATTTAAAATATTCAATTGGGCCAATAACATGCTTTGGTAGATTTAATGTTTTTCCATTTGGCTCAACACATTATTTCTCATTGAGCCAATGTCAACTGACTGTTGACATAAGTGAAAAAAATCAATTTGCCGAATTTCAATGTTTAAAAATTGGGCCAATGGAAAATTTTAAATGTTACCAGTCACTAGAAAATTTTGAGTTGGGCAAATTTTTAATTTTTTACAGTGTAAGATGACAAAAACCCAATGTGACAACTCTGTCATTGTGATGTGGATGTGAAGATGATAGATTTGATCTCAGTCAGGCTATATTGTAATATTGAGTCGAATATTCTTCAAACAGGCCACAATGAAAACATTTACTGGGTTGATTTGAATATATCAGTTTTCTGTTCAAATCTGCAACTGAAAAAGCACAGAATGAAAATAAAACTCACCAGTGACTGTAACGCTGAATTTCTTGATGCCTTTGCCCATCTGTACTCTATAAACTCCACAGTCAGTGACTGTGATGTTCATGATGGTCAGAGATCCAGTCTGATGATCCAGCTTCAGTCTTCCTCTGAATCTCTCAGTACCTTCATTACACTGAACATCTGTACAGATCTTGCTGATATCTTTAGTGAGTAGGGCGATGCGAGTGTCATTGAAATACCACCTGATTCGGTCTTCTTGGTTTGTTTCAACACCAGTCTGTAGAGTGACTGAATCGCCCTCCTTCACAGACACTTCATCTGTATCATCATCAGATGCACCTAAAGAAGAAATGAATCACAGTTTTTAAATCAATTGCCCATTTCTTGTAAGTGAATGCAGATTTTACTCTGCTCTGTTCCTCTGCATTAATGGTGGCACAATTTGAGATGTCAAACATTTTGCCTTGATGAGAGTACTACAATAATACACAAATGAACCAGTTCAAAAGTTTACATACCCTTGATTCTTAATTCTATGTCATTACCTAAATGGTCAAAATCTGTTATGTTTGTGATAATTCGTCCCCTTGCAATTATAAGGTTCTGTCTGCATTCCGAGTAGTTTTGAGATTTTGAGCTTCAAAGTTTTTTTTTGCATTCCATTCGACTATGTAGATAATAAAAAAAAAAAAAAAAAAAGATATATATATATATATATATATATATATATATATATTATTTTTTAAATCCCAAAATGTACACAATATAATTTGTTTTATTTATTTATTATATATATATATATATATATATATATATATATGGCCTCGTAATCCAAAGGTTGCGGGTTCGAGTCTCGGGCCGGCAGGGATTGTAGGTGGGGGGAGTGAATGTCCAGCTCTCTGTCCACCCTCCACTACACTAAAGTTAGTTTGACTTATCCTTTTCGAATATATTCGATATAATATTGTAAGTTAAACAACACAACAGCATTATAATACACAAAACTAACAAGGCACTTTTAAGTTAATAATAAAAAAAACACTTACCAAAATGTGTTTTAATCCATTAGTCTCGCTGTAGTCAGTTATTTTTGTTCGATTTTCTTTTTTCAGTAAGCTTCTGGGATGCTGTAGATAGTTCCATAGATATCATATAATAAAGGATTATATATGGATATGGATATCTATGGATATGTCTACAAGACGGGCTTTGGTTCTACTAGCGATTTGATTGGAGACCAACAGCCAATCACAATTGACCTTTAATTTTCCGATTGGTTGATTTTGTGGCACACTTGTAACGCTGTTGCAAGTTGAGCAAGCTTGTGTGTCAAGAGTTTAGCGCGCACAGAATTAAGAGGTTGAGAGAGAGAGAGGGGCTTGACAGGAGCGCAGAGAATAAGTTTGTGAGAGAGCACCTGAGTAAACTGCGTGAGGGGGATATTATTGCACGTTAATATGGATAATAGCAAATACATTTGAGCACGGAATCGTTTTTTCTTTGCTCAAACGAATTTTTTTTTTGCAAATTTTTTTATTTCTGTTCAAAATATAATGTAATGTGTTTGCAAAATATAGTTCTCTGTCCTCAAAACTTACAATTACTCGCTCAGGATTGAGGCACACATATAACGCCATATGAATGTGCTCTGTACAGGACACCCAGACTTAAAACTGTGGCATGTATAGACCCAGAGAAATTCACTAAAATATAATGTCCTCATATGAGGCCGCAGGGTCTTAAGAGGTTAAAATGATGATAATTTAATCTTGATTCATTTTCTTAGACAAGTCAAATTACTGAAGAAAGGCCAGGAATCTGTACAAACTGTACAAACATTTACTCTATTGTTTTATTAATATTGTTCCAACAATCAATACAAAAATAAAATTGCCAAAGGATTACACACAGTTACATAAAATAGTGACCAAGATAAATGAAACATAATTAACAAACACAAACACATACACACATACATGCATCTTATAATAAATGTAAAATGGTTACAAATAATAAAGTGCAAATAAAACAAACAAAAACTGGCAATACAATGAGACAACACAATCTAATAATAATAAACTTAACAGATTGCAAATAAGATTACATAAACAATCGATAATCAAACAATCATACACAAAGAAAGCATCTAAATGCATGAATTTTCTGTAAATATTTCAGGAATCTTAATATTTAAAAAATTCTTTATACAGTTTAGAGATTTCAAAAGTGAGTTTAATTCAGTTATGCATGTCTGGTACTGTATTTACTGATAACAGGACCATAACCTCAAATTCCTGTTAGCACAAATCGACAGAACACCGGGAGAGAGAGAGATAAACCTAAATATCTTACCATAGTTGAGTAAACACCAGAGCAATACGGGGGAAATGAATAGAAGTTTCATTTTAATCAGATTCTCTATTTTAATAATTATGATGTTTCCCTTCAGTAAACCCGATGCCGTTGTGTGTCATGAATAGAAAGTGAAAATGTAACTGGTTGGGAGACTCCCTTCTCACTGCAGCACGATGATGTAAGACACCAATACATATTATGTTAGTAATGAATGCATATACACTTGTGAATAACTTGCACATACATATAAACTTGACGCATGCATACACCTATAGATGCTCACTATACATATAAACACGATCCATGCATATAAACCCTCAACAACACTCGCACATACATATAAACTTGCTGCATGCAGACACACCTATACATACTCGCATATACATATAAACTTGATCCATGCATATACACCTATAAACACTCGCATATACATATAAACTCGCTGCATACAGACATACCAATAAACACTCGCATATACATATAAACTCGCTGCATACAGACATACCTATAAACACTCGCACATATAAACTTGATCCATGCATATACACCTATAAACACTCGCACATACATATAAACTCGCTGCACGCATACACACCTATACATACTCGCACATACATATAAACTTGATCCATGCATATACACCTATAAACACTCGCACATAAATATAAACTTGATGCGCGCAGACACCCATTCAAACACTCGCGCAAATATACAAAATAAAATTCACAAATGTATTCAATTCTGATAAGAAAGATGCATGCTTTAGTTGTGTATATGTATATGCAAGTGATTTCATATGTGGATGTGCGTGAACTTTTCAGTGTAAAAGGAAGGCATTTCAGTGTAAAAGGAAGCAGCGGTACTTCCGGCGGGACATTTGAAAATGCTTAACGTGGCTTAATGCATTAAAGCAGTGTTTTTAAAAGACCAAACTCAATAAACACATTATTAATAAAGCATACGATGTGTAGACAAGAAGATGAGACCAGAATAAGAACGTAACACGTTTAATTACACGTAAAGCGTTTTCCTCACATAAGGAATACGCTTAACCTGGCTTAATGCGATAAAACTGTGTTTTTAAAATGCCAAACGCTCTCGGTTACTCACGTAACCTCGGTTCCCCGAAATGAGGGAACGAGACATTGCTTTGGGAAATACATTTTCCTCGAATATTACTGAAGCCTTATTGAATCACGCCAGTTAAACTGGCCAATGGCGTTCAAGCGCGCAAAATATGAGGGGGCTCGTCACTATATAAAGCAGCGCTTGTACGTCATCCATTCAGAATCTTTGACTGAAGCAACTAGGCATTGTAAGATCCTGAGCTCGGTGACACGGCAATAAGAGCAATGTCTCGTTCCCTCATTTCGGGGAACCGAGGTTACGTGAGTAACCGAGAGCGTTCCCCTTCAATTCGGTCACTCTACATTGCTTTGGGAACGTATAAAATCCCGCTGTGTCACAGCGATGGAGCCAAGCTCGACTAAGTATGTCAAGTTTCACATTCAGAGCCGTAATGAGAACGGCAATGATATTGGCGCTCTTTAGTAAACACAGCTCAGGTCTACAGGACCTAGTCGAAACCATGTAAAGTCAGGGGCGCGGCAGCTAGACGATGCCGCGTCACATCAGGTGCGGAGTTACCTCCGGTGAAACAAAGAATGTGAAATTGTTTAATTTCAATGAAATCATGTCATAATGCACAGCCGTACCGGTATGATGGTGACCAAGTCCTAAAAGACGTGGTGAACTATATCATAATACTGTGATAAACTGATAGGGACAGCATTGAATTGGTGGTGCATCTATACAGGGTGTATACGACCTAGTCGAAACCATTGATACACATCTCAGATCATGGCTGAGTAAGCGCGTGCGCTGCAAGTGAAAGTGCTGGGTGACGACCAGCCTGCCGCCGTACAAATGTCCTGAATAGATATGCCATTTGCCCAGGCCCAGGATGATGCGAGGCCGCGGGTTGAGTGGGCACGAACTCCTATCGGACATTCCACACCTTTAGAGCTGTAAGCCAAAGCAATTGCGTCGACGATCCAATGCGACATCCTTTGCTTGGACACAGGCAGTCCTTTTGTACGTCCACCGAAACATACGAATAGCTGCTCCGAGAGTCTGAACTGTCTAGAGCGCTCAATATAAGTACGCACCGCTCGTACAGGGCACAGCAGTGTATCAAGCGGCTCTGTCCCGGTTGGTGTTTCGGGGCGGAAAGCAGATAGTGATATGACCTGCGCTTTAAATGGAGTCGAAAGCACTTTAGGCACATAACCTTTTCTAGGCTTCAAGGTGAGTCTGCAATCACCTGGCCCGAACTCAATACACGAGTCGTCAATTGAAAGCGCTTGTAGGTCTCCAACTCGCTTAACAGAGGCCAGCGCGAGCAGGAGCGCTGTCTTGAGAGAGAGCGCTCGCAAGCTTTCTGATTGTATGGGCTCGAACGGGGGTCCGGTGAGAGCGTCAAGCACTAGCGCCAAGTCCCAAGTGGGTAGAGTAGAAGGGCGAGGAGGGTTCAGCCTTCTTGCTCCTTTTAAAAACCGTATGATCAGGTCATTTCTGCCGATCGGGCGATTTTCGACGTGCGCGTGAAAGGCCGTTATAGCGGCCACATACACTTTCAATGTGGATGGCATACGACCGCTATCAAATCGCTCTTGAAGGAAGACAAGGATTATTGATATTGGGCAGCTGATTGGGTCTTCGCCCCGCGATACGCACCAACTTGAAAAAACTCTCCATTTATGTGCGTAGAGACGCCTTGTGGAGGGAGCCCTAGCCTCAGATATAGTTTTCAGCACGCGCTGAGGCAGCCCATCTGTTACTGGCAAGCTCCGTCGAGCGGTCAGACATGAAGGCTCCATGACTCCGGATTTGGGTGCCAAACCGTCCCTTGTGCTTGAGAGAGAAGGTCCCTCATCAGTGGGATAGTCCACGGGGGGGCTACCAGCATCTCCACCAGTTCTGGGAACCACGGCTGATTGGGCCATTTCGGTGCCACTAACAGAACAGATTCCTTCTCCTCTCTGATTTTGCAAAGCACGCGAGGCAGAAGTTTCACTGGAGGAAAAGCATACTTGCGTAGTTTCGGCCAGCTGTGAGCTAGTGCATCCACTCCCAGGGGAGAGTGTGTCAGTGAATAAAACAGCGGGCAGTGAGTGTTCTCCGCTGATGCGAAGAGATCCACCTCCGCCCTGCCGAATACACTCCAAATAATTTTGACTGTCAAAGGGTGTAATCTCCACTCCCCGTGGATTATCCCGCCCCTCGACAGTAAATCCGCGCCATAGTTCAGGCGTCTGGGGACATGTACTGCCCGGATGGAGAGGAGGTGTCGATCTGCCCACAGAAGGAGGTCCCTCGCCAGTTGCAGCAGTGGTCGTGAGTTCACACCGCCTTGGTGATTTATAAACGCTACCACTATCAATTCTGTCCGTCCTGATGAGAATGTGACGGTGAAGAATGTCTGGGAGAAAGCACTGGAGCGCTAGGTGCACAGCACGGAGCTCCAGACAGTTTATGTGCCATGACTTCTCCGTTTCTGACCACGTCCCGAAGGCTCCCCAACCCGTACTCGATGCATCTGTCGTAACATTCTTTCTCCTGATCACTTGGCCAATACGAACACCCCAGCGATATAGAGTCATATCGCGCCACGGGTTCAGTGTATGTAAACAGTCGGAGAAGTCATGGCACATAAACTTTGATGCGCAAGGTGCCCGTGCGCCATGCCTTCTGTGGCACCCGGCTCTTTAGCCAGAGCTGAAGCGGACGCATATGTAGGAGCCCTAGATAGCCTCTGAAAGCATTTCAGCGGGGGAGAACGTCCTAGTTTGAAGACTATATATCAGGAATATCAGGAACGCGGCTTTAATTCCGTAGCCGGTGGCCTGCTGTCTTCGCACCGAACCGCAGTAGGAGGGGCGAACCGTCTTCCCGCGCGCTGCACTGAGGATGAGCGGGAATGCGCAGGAGGGATCGCACCAGTGCGCTTTGGTAAGAAGTGGCTAATGGCCTTCGATTGCTTCTGCCTTCGTCGCTCTGAGGGCCAGATCTGTGGCGCGTCGGAGCTCTTTGAAGACTTCAGGGTCCGGGCCACCTTCATCCAGGGACTGAAGAAGCTTGGCCTGATACACCTGAAGTATTGCCATCACATGCAGTGTTGAAGCTGCCTGGCCCGCCGCCGAGAAAGCCTTGCCAGCGAAGTTTGCGGTGGCGCGGCAAGGTTTAGAGGGGAGAGACGCGTTGTTTCTCACCCTCCAGTTCGCCGTGGCTGCAGGACAGAGGTGCGCAGCGACGGCTTCCTCCACGGGGGGAAGTTTAACATACCCCGCTCGGTCAGCGCCGTCCACTGACGACAGAAGGGAGGATCCCGGATTGTGCACCCGACGTGGTGGTTCCATGACTTTGCTATCTCGTCGTGCACCTCCGGGAAAAATGGGCCGGGTCTCCGCGGGGTGTCCTTTCGGCCGCGGTCCGACTGGAGGAACCACTCGTCCAGACGGCTTCTGGCCGGCTCGGTAGGAGGCACCCACTCCAGACCGAGCTCATCAACCGCCTTGGTCAGGACGCGTAGGAGCTCAACATCACTGTGATGGAGGTCCCCAGCATCACTGCTGGGCGCAGTGTAATCCAGTGGGCTGTTCGACCACTCCTCTCTCGCAGATGCTGCCACCGAAATGGCATCATCCTCATCCTCCTCCATGGCTCCGAAAGACACCACATCTTGCGCGCTGGGGGAGGGGCGGAGATCAGCGGCCATGAAGCGCACTGGAAGGAGACCTGCAGCAGGGGGGTGAGAAGCGCGTGGGCACTGAGCCGGCGCGGTCTCGTCACCCGACCCGGACAGATCCGCATCAGAAACACGTGGCACTTTACTCTTTGGCCCAGAGGAAGAGCGCAGCAGAGCTAGTTGGGCGAGTTCATCGCCTTGGACGATGGCCCCACGGAGCCTGAGAGTCCGGAGACTCATATCTCCGCAGTGGGGGCTGTCCGACCCCCGAAGCGCCACCTCTGTGTGGGCGCTACCCAGGCAGAAGACGTATAATTCGTGGCCATCAGAGGGTTCGATTGGCTCTACACAGGAGAAGCAATCGCGAGAGGTCATCTTGTTCGTCTGAAGCTCACCGGAACACAGCAGGGGAAGAAGGCGTGTCCGCTGCGGCGTGTAGATCACGGTGAGTAGCAGATTCTTTGATAAGCTTCTTGCTGAAGGAAAAAATTCTCAATGGATGACGTACAAGCGCTGCTTTATATAGTGACAAGCCCCCTCATATTTCGCGCGCTTGAACGCCATTGGCCAGTTTCACTGGCGTGATTCAATAAGGCTTCAGTAATATTCGAGGAAAATGTATTTCCCAAAGCAATATAGAGTGACCGAATTGAAGGGGAACTCAGTAAACACATTATTAATAAAATCAAACTATGTACAGTATAGTATGATTTATTAATAATGTGTTTGAGTTTGGCGGTTTTGGGAAAAAAATATAATATCGATATAAAGTGGTTGCATATTGACATGAAAAAAATATTTAAAAACGTGTATTAGCAGTAAATTTAAACTGGAGAAAGTTTTGAAGCGCTATATGTGCTTGATGGTTAAGGGACCGTCTGACAATTCCACCGACTGGGTTAAAACATCCAATGTATTTTTAATTAAAATAACTTTTAAAATAACACATTGTCAAACTGTAAAGCTTGTATTACATATATAGTGATTTACAGTGAGTTTTTTTTTCTTTCTTTTTTGCCAATACATCCCTTATACACAATTATTTAAATAATAAATGTAGCCTAATGTACAATTATTGTGTACTATACGTACAGTAAGGGAAATATTAGAAGTATTGTCTAAGGCGAGATATTGGCAAAATATATGCCAATATATTCAGTCAGTTTGTCTAGGCAAATCTCCAGAGGTTAGGACATTTTAAAATGCAGTGTTTTTTTTTTAAAAATTAAATAAAAAACGCAATAAACACGTTATTAATAAACCATGCTCTGCTGTACATAGTTTGATTTGATTAATAATGTGTATATGGGGCGTCGGAACCATTGTATGTGGGTGGGACAGGACCCACCCACTTTTGAAGACCAATGATATTAGACCCACCCACTTTTACCGTCTCTAATTCCGCGAATATGTCTGTGCACATTTCAGAGCGCCGTCAGTCAAATCCATTCCACATGACATGAAGAATTCCCTCATAAATTAAACTTAATTTAGCTACAGCCTTGAATTCCACACTGCTGCTTCCTCAACTCTATTGCACTTGGCTCATTCAGAGTCCATATAAATGAAACTACATTCTGTGAAAAGGGGGAAGAAAGATTTCAGCCAAAGGCGGACGGGAGGAAAACGCTTTACGTGTAATTAAACGCGTCACGTTCTTATTCTGGACTCATCTGCTTGTCTAGACATCCTATGCTTTATTAATAATGTGTTTATTGAGTTTGGTCTTTTAAAAACACTGTTTTACTGCATTAAACCACGTTAAGCATTTTCATCAGCGTGTTTTATTTTTGTATATTGTTAAGCGAAGTTTGATTTGAATCCTATGTTGCACCTCATGCATTTGCCAACAAACAACAAACCTTACTATTCAGTGCACTCGATATTCCATTATATTTTGTAAAAAGAATAAAACAAGAACAGTAAATGACAGTCAAAAGAACACAGAAGAGTGTGATTAATATTTAATAATGACTGTTAGGTACATTTACATAATTATAAGATACAAAATTTGAGTTTCTGGATGATATGCTATTGGTAAATCTCTAATTTATTTTAGACACAATAACACCCAAAATATATGATACAAACAGTGATAATGAAACAATGACATTCAGAAAGATAATTAATGTGAATAAAAATGTTTGAAGTATTGACCTGTCTGAGATCTAACAAAAGTTCCAGTAGATACAGTATGTGATCATCGCTTTTTGGGGACATTTTCATACACAGCCTCAGTCTTTGATTTCTGCAAGGAAACACAAAATCAATCAATCAGCAGCCTTGATGTTGTAACAGAGCTACTTCTATAAAATAACTGTCTTCAGTAGTACTAACTTTAAAATCCGCAGTAGACATAATTTTGCGTCAATTTTACACCAAAGGTTAATCTTGTACATTAGGGGGATTTTTCATGTGCTACTGCTAGCAGCAAGAGGATATGGCATCAAACATCTTCATCACAAATGCTGAAGGTTTCTTACAACAGCAAAATGGCTTTGAGTGACTGTCTTTCACAGAAGAGCAACACCAAAGATACTTGTTGCAGCACATCTACAAATCAACCAATAGCTGCATTTCACCAGATGATCATGAACCGCAGAGCAGCTGCAGCTCGTGGTCAAAGCACAGATTAACAGCTTTGTGTTCTACTTTCCTTCCAATGAAAATCTAATGGTAGAAAACTGACTTTGTAAGGAATATTTCAGAATAAAAAACGATTTATTTATAGGTAGAACTGTTTAGATATGCTTTTAAACAAACTGTTGTGTATCTAAGTGGAAGAATACACTGGAGACAGAGTGTCTGTATTGAGCAAGAGCTTTACTTTTTTCTATTTCCACAAAACACGCGCCAGAACAATCCCAGTATTCCTCATTACTCTGAACTACAGAGTCCCCATTGTTTCAAATACAACAATTGCAAACATAAATGTATCACACAAACCATGATTTAAATTAGCAGGCCGCAACACTGATGAGCTGGCTTTGTAGCGGCTTTACATGTAGGATGCATAACACCTAATCACTTCCGTCAGACAGCAGCACGTCAAAAAATATAAACGGGCTGTCCATAAACTAAAGAGTTTTATCATTGAAAAACTTACACTGAGGAACAAAGAACATAGGCTTCGGGTAAACAGCACAAAGAGAAAAAAAAAACTTTCTTAAACTATCCTTTTGATGTGTTCTCTACTGCAGGTAACGGTTGGGCCAATAGTCCACCCACGTCTGTTCACTGACCATCTGATGCTGCAAACTTCAATCAGACTTACTGCAACACAGTTATGAATGATCTTACCGTTTTTGGTTGTGTTGGTTTACACAATGCCAAATCAGTTCTGTCTTCCTCTTGGGTCTGGGCTGCATTAACAATAATACACACGTTAAAATGACAGTTGTATCAAAATTTGTATCGTAAACATAAATATGAATGCAGCTTGTTCTCCTGACCTGTTTTTCTACATTTCCTGCAGATGCAGCAGATCACGGCTGAAACTACAATTAACAGAGATCCAGCAACAGAAGGAATCAGCACTATGTAAAATAAAGGTAGGCCCTGATCTGTAATCGACAAAGTGAAACATTAGTGTCAGTAAACCCGTTTGTCTGAACGGCAAGAAACACTGAAATATCAGCACTGTATAACTGAGAGATAATAAGCACAATAATACCAAGACCGACATACATGGACATGTGTAACAGAGATGAGTAATGTTGAGATGTCTGGTCTGGTTGCTGATGGGATTGTTGAGCACACAGCTGTAGGTGTTTTTATCCTGATATTCCACCTCCAGAGGTAGAGAGAGACTGATGCTGAGATCAGACACACTGATGCTGGACAATAAACTGTTTCCTTTGTACCAGGAGAGAGTCACATCTATCACATACGCCACTGAACACGTCAACGAACAATATGATGATGATGAAGATGATGATGAGCAATCTCTGGTAATGTTAGGAGTGGGCAGACAAGCTGAAAAACATGAGTGATATTTTTTTTTCTAAACCTAAAAATCTGTTTTATTTTCGGTGTAGTGTGTTGATGGTCAGTGAGTGTTATATTTTAGGCATAATGTTGATTACCACAAAATTGATTTCCATTTGACGCGCAGAAAAGCAAAACTCTGGGTTAGAGTGAGGCACTGAATAGGGGGTGATTCGTAAATGTTAAAATGCAAACTGTTATATAATTGTACAACTTCTTTCCCCCAACAAATTATTTTGTGTTAATCAACATTGCCACAAACGATAATTGAGTTTAACTTCTAAATATGTGAAGGACGAGACAAATGATCTCTACTCACCATAGACAGAAACACTAAATATTTTTGATGTCAGTTTTGCTCCATTTATCTCTAGTTCATAACGTCCATCATGTTCAGATGTGATGTTCTTGAGGGTCAGAGATCCAGTCTTATCATCCAGCTTCAGTCTGTCTCTGAATCTACCATAAGGACCATCAAATGTGGAGAAGATTCGTTTCTCAATGCTGATTTTAGCTATGAGAGACTTTTCAGCACCAAATTTCCACAGTATGTCATCGTCTTCATGTATTGTAGTTGCACCAGTCTGAAAAGTGACAGAATCCCCCTCCATCACTGACACTGACTGTATTTTATTTGTTTCTGCGCCAAACATACCTGAAGAACATACAAAAACAGATTAAGACTTCTGTTAGCTGAAATCAACAGTAGTTTGACACATTATTTGCTTATTGACTAAAGAAGTTGTTTAATTTTATTGTTGTTCAATTGCTGCAGTTACTTTAAATATATATATTTTTTAAATAATTGAGATAGCTATTTGCATTTCTATGCCCAGTAACAATCCTTGAAATTAATATAAAAAAATAAATAAATAATCTCCCGACATTTGAAAATCACCTCACTTTCGGAGGCTCCTGAGTTTATTCACCATATAAATTTTCCTTTACTCTCATGACTTTTATCATTTCTTTGATGTTTTCAGACCAGTAAATCACATTCCATAGTAGATATTTAAATATTATCTCAGTTTGATGTGATCTCTCTGACAGCACATGAAAATGAACAGTAGTTTGTTACACAGATCTAAATTATCAAGCGATAAAAATGCTAATAAAACTTACCAGTGAGACTCCACCAGTACAAATAGAACAAAATAAACACGTGAAACATTTTCTTCAGTTGTTCAGTGAAAAGTCTGAACTAAAAGACTATTTGCTGATTACAGTCAGACTGGTGTGAATCCTCCCACGGCAGAGTTTGACCCTCCTATCTAATGATCTGAATGCATGTTATTTAGTTTAAAAATTAAAAAATGTTCTGGCTCTTATTAAGACTTTAACCATTTTAATAGTGGATTTTTTTTCTTATTTTCATATCCTTTAACATTAATAATCTAGTTGTCTGATGTTGTGTAATATAATGTTAATTAAATATGTAAATGTAGATGAACATTGTGA
Organism: Barbus barbus; assembly: GCF_936440315.1. Lineage (NCBI taxonomy): Eukaryota > Metazoa > Chordata > Actinopteri > Cypriniformes > Cyprinidae > Barbus > Barbus barbus. Next base: position 6,674,281 of record NC_136737.1, on the reverse strand, counting down.
ATCTTTTCTAATTAAATCATAGGAATTAGCTTTTTTGTATAATAATTTAACTGAATTATCAATGAGTGTATTTATGGAAAAAAAGAAGAAAAGAAATACGTAAAAAAGTATTACTGAGGTTATGACACAAGCAGCTCATCTTCTGAGTCAAACTGAAACCTGCTGTGGTTCGTTTTCTTCAGAAAAGTAGGTTTGTTCTGCAGGGTGGGCAAACATTTTGTATGTGGCCATTTGTTTGATGTGTGTTTAGTTTGTAGGTGAATGGCTTCTTCCTGTCCTGCTGTTATGAACGTCCTCTCTACATAAAACTGCTTCTCAGTGAAATGAAGTACTGCATCAGCCCATCAAAACTAAAAACAGTCAAAGATGAGTCATTGGTAAGAGGTCAATCTGGATTCTTACCCATCATTCATCACTAAAAAGCTACACAGATTGACAGCTAAACACATTAAAATAACACTGAAAATAAGATTTTTCGTTGCTTTGTTAAAATGAGCATCACATTAAATAAAAACTTTAATCTTTTACATTAATTTAATTTGCTTTTCTCGATACTGCATTATAGGCTAATAAATGTTGAAATTAGTTATTTGAAATTAGTTATTTCATGTGCTTCTCAGTAAAGGTAAATACTTATTAGTGTTTATTGTCATGTTATGCTGGTGATTTAAAAGTGTTTCTGATATGTTTCTAATAAATGATATTCGCGTCAATTCTGATTGTGGCAAAATATCTGTGCTGGTACTACTAGATCTTAGTGCTGCGTTTGACACTGTCGATCATAACGTACTTCTAGAGAGACTGGAAAACTGGGTCGGGCTTTCTGGGATGGCACTCAAATGGTTCAGGTCATACTTAGAAGGGAGAGGTTATTATGTGAGTATAGGAAAGTCGTGACGTATTGTCAAGTATGGTGACCCATACTCGAAATTGGTGCTCTGCCTTTAACCCATCCAAGTGCACACACACAGCAGTGAGTAGTGAACAAATCCACACACACACACACACACACACCGTGAACACACACCCGGAGCAGTGGGCAGCCATGCTGCGGCGCCCGGGGAGCAGTTGGGGGTTCGGTGCCTTGCTCAAGGGCACCTCAGTCGTGGTATTGAGGGTGGAGAGAGCGCTGGAGGAGAGCATAAGTCTGTGGATGGCCATGACATGCGGAGTCCCACAAGGCTCAATTCTTGCACCGCTCTTGTTTAGCCTGTATATGCTCCCACTAAGTCAGATAATGTGGAAGAACCAAATTGCAGCTGATCATACCCAGATTTACCTAGCCTTATCTCCAAATGACTACAGCCCCATTGACTCCCTCTGCCAATGCATTGATGAAATTAACAGTTGGATGTGCCAAAACTTTATTCAGTTAACAAGGAGAAAACTGAAGTCATTGCATTTTGAAACAAAGATGAAGTTCTCAAGGTGAATGCATACCTGGACTCTAGGGGTCAAACAACTAAAAATCCAGTCAAAGATTTTGGGGTGATTCTGGAGACAGACCTTAGTTTTAGTAGTCATGTCAAAGCAGTAACTAAATCAGCATATCATCTCAAAAACATTGCAAGAATTAGATGTTTTGTTTCCAGTCATCACCAGCAGGGTGGATTATTGTAATGGTCTCCTCACCGGCCTTCCAAAGAAGACCATTAGACAGCTGCAGCTCATCCAGAATGCTGCTGCCAGGATTCTGACTAGAACCAGAAAATCTGAGCATATCACACCAGTCCTCAGGTCCTTACAGAATCAGAATCAGAATCAGAATGAGCTTTATTGGCCAAGTATGTTTACACATACAAGGAATTTGTTGTAGTGACAGAAGCTCCACAGTGCAACAGAAGGACAGTAACAGGACAGGACACAGGTAATGAAACAAAATAACAGGAAATAGCCAATGACCAATGTACAAGCAGCAAAAAAAAAAAAAGAAATACACAATATATAATATATAATATAGGCGACTATGTATGTACAGGTCAAGTATGTGCAAATTAGAAATGAGAAAATAAAATAAGTGAGTGTGGTGAATGGATAATGTATTAGTTGTGTGTTTTACGTTTATTTATTGAGTGTTCATGAGATGTATTGACTGAGGGAAGAAACTGTTCCTGTGTCTGGTCGTTCTGGTGCTCAGAGCTCTGTAGCGTCGACCAAATGGTAAAAGTTCAAAGAGGTTGTGTGCTGGATGTGAGGGGTCCAGAGTGATTTTACCAGCCTTTTTGCTCACTCTGGATAAGTACAGTTCTTGGAGAGTGGGGAGGGTTGTACCAATGATTCGCTCAGCAGTCCGGACTACCCTCCGTAGTCTTCTGAGGTCAGATTTGGTAGCTGAGCTGAACCAGACAGTTATTGAGGTGCAGAGGACGGATTCAATGATGGCAGAGTAGAACTGTTTCAGTAAGTCCTGTGGCAGGTTGAACTTCCTCAGCTGGCGAAGAAAGTACAACCTCTGCTGGGCCTTCCTGACAATGGAGTCAATGTGAATATCCCACTTCAGGTCCTGAGAGATGGTGGTGCCCAGGAATCTGAATGACTCCACTGCAGTCACGGTGCTGTTCATGATGGTGAGTGGGGGGAGAGCAGGGGGGTTTCTCCTGAAGTCCACGATCATCTCCACCGTTTTGAGTGTGTTAAGCTCCAGGTTGTTGAGACTGCACCAGACAGCCAGCTCCTTAACCTCCTGTCTGTAAGCAGACTCGTCACCGTCCTGGATGAGGCCGATCAGTGTGGTGTCGTCTGCGAACTTCAGGAGCTTGACAGAGGGGTCTTTAGATGTGCAGTCGTTGGTGTAGAGGGAGAAGAGCAGTGGGGAGAGTACGCAGCCCTGAGGAGCTCCAGTGCTGATGGTTCGAGTGCTGGATGTGAATTTGCCAAGCTTTACTAACTGCTGTCTGTCTGTCAGGAAGCTGTTGATCCACTGGCAGACGGAGGTGGGGACGGAGAGCTGAGTTAGTTTATTTTGAAGGGTTTCCGGGATAATGGTGTTAAAAGCAGAGCTGAAGTCCACAAACAGGATCCTCACATAAGTCCCTGGTCTGTCCAGATGCTGCAGGGTGAAGTGTAGTCCCATGTTGACTGCATCATCCACAGACCTGTTTGCTCTGTAGGCAAACTGCAGGGGGTCCAGTAAGGGTCCAGTGATGTCCTTCAGATGAGCCAAAACCAGTCTTTCAAATGATTTCATGGCTACAGACGTTAGTGCCACAGGTCTGTAGTCATTAAGTCCAGTAATTTTGTGTTTCTTTGGGACGGGGATGATGGTGGAGCGTTTGAAGCATGAGGGGACTTCACACAGCTCCAGTGATCTGTTGAAGATCTGTGTGAAGATGGGGGCCAGCTGCTCAGCACAGATTTTTAGGCAGGCTGGTGACACACCATCTGGACCAGGTGCTTTCCTTCTTTTGTTTTTCCTGAAGACCTGGCACACATCGTCTTCGCTGATTTGAATTGTAGGTGTGGGGGAGAGAGGGGTTGCTGGAGGTGTGAATGGTTGTGTGGAGGGGTGTTCTGGGCGGGTGTGGGGTGATCGTTCAAAACGACAAAAGAACTCGTTTAAGTCGTCTGCCAGGTGTTGATTCTCCAGAGTGCTGGGGGGTGGTGTTTTGTAGCTGGTGATGTCCTTTAATCCTAGCCACACTGAAGCCGGATCGCTGGAAGAGAATTTGTTCCTGAGCTTGTCAGAATAATTCCTCTTTGCCACTCTGATCTCCTTTTCCAGTGTGTATTTGGCCTGTTTGTACAAGACTTTATCCCCCTTTCTGTGAGCATCTTCTTTGGCCTGACGGAGCTGTCTGAGTTTGGCAGTGAACCATGGTTTGTCATTGTTGTAGAATAGATGAGTCCTGGTAGGAATGCACATGTCCTCACAGAAACTGATATAAGATGTTACAGTCTCTGTGAGCTCGTCCAGGTCATTTGCCGCAGCTTCAAAAACAGTCCAATCAGTCAGGTCGAAACAGGCTTGTAAATCCCGCTCTGTTTCGTTAGTCCATCTTTTAACAGATCTTAATACAGGCTTCGCAGACTTAAGTTTCTGCCTGTAGGATGGAATAAGATGAACCAAACAGTGATCAGAGAGTCCTAAAGCTGCTCGTGGAACCGAGTGATATGCGTCCTTTATTGTTGTGTAACAGTGATCCAATTTATTACTGTCTCTGGTGGGACATGTAACATGCTGTCTGTATTTTGGCAGTTCACGGGAGAGATTTGCTTTATTAAAGTCCCCGAGAATGATTAAAACAGAGTCCGGGTGTTGTTGTTCACTCTCTGTGATCAGATCAGCGAGTTTCTGTAGAGCTGTGCTCACGTGCGCTTGCGGTGGAATGTAAACACTCACGAGAATGAACGAACAGAACTCCCGCGGCGAATAGAACGGCTTGCAGTTAATGAAGAGCGTTTCTAGATCTGAACAGCACATCTTCTTTAACAAAGTTACATCTGTACACCACCTCTCATTGATGTAAAAGCATGTCCCGCCGCCGCGCGATTTCCCCGTTGATTCTGTGTCCCGATCTGCTCTTATCAGCTGGTAATTAGGCAGATGGATCGCGCTGTCCGGTATGTCGCCATTCAACCAGGTTTCCGTGAAACACAGAGCAGCAGAGTTAGAAAAGTCCTTGTTTGTCCGGGAGAGCAGAAGGAGTTCGTCCGTTTTGTTGGGTAGAGAGCGGAGATTCGCCAGATGGATGCTAGGTAACGCCGTTCTAAATCCGCGCTGACGAAGTTTCACGAGCGCGCCGGCTCGCTTTCCCCGTCTGCGCCTCCTGTAGCGTTTGACCAGAGCTATGGCTCCGCCAACTACAATGTCCAGCAAAACGTCCGAAAAATCAAAAACCGGTAGAAGATTTTGTGGAGTGTTCTGCCGAATGTTCAGCAGATCATCCCTGGTAAAGCTGATCTTATTTGAAAAACAAAAAACAGGAAAAACAAACAAAAACAATACAAACACGGAGGAGCAACGCACAATAGCTGCCATCAGCGGCGCCATTTTGTGTTTAATCTGGCTTCCAGTTACATTTACACTGGCTTCCAGTTACATTTAGGATTGATTTTAAAGTACTTTTACTTGTTTATAAGTCACTCAATGGCCTAGGACCTAAATACATTGCAGATATGCCCACTGAATATAAACCTAACAGACCACTCAGATCATTAGGATCGAGTCAGTTAGAAATACCAAGGGTTCACACAAAACAAGGGGAGTCCGTTTTTAGCTATTATGCGGCCCGCAGTTGGAACCAGCTTCCAGAAGAGATCAGATGTGCTAAAACATTAGCCACATTTAAATCCAGACTCAAAACTCATCTGTTTAACTGTGCATTTGTGAATGAGCACTGTGCTACGTCCAAACTGACTGCACTGTATTTTATGTAATCATTTTCTATTCTTAACTATTTTAATTCCATTTTAAATCAATTTCCAGGTTTTAAAATTCCTTGTTTTTATTATTATTATTTTTTAATTCCCTGTTTTTATTTCTGTGATTTATTATTTTGAATGACTATTTCACTTTCTTTTATGTAAAGCACTTTGAATTACCCCTGGCATGAATTTTCACTTTACAAATTCTTATGAAAGATTATTTGTTTTTGTACTTGCTTGTACAAACCCTCTGTATAATTTTTGCATAATAATAATAAAAATACTGCTCACAAATCTGTTTTAGAACAGTGAAAGCTTTTTACTGTATAGTCACAATGTTATATTGAGTCACATTTAATAAAAAAAACACTGATGAAAGCAAATATACCCTACTTTATTGGTATTTAAATAGTATATGTTTATGTTGAACTTCTTGAACAGATGGCCCTATTAAGCAGTATATAAAAGTGTTTCTGTTGCTCATGAAAACATTTTTGAAACGTCCGTGCATTTGACAAATATTGCATGTTATTCACTTCATCTGTGATACGAGTATCCGCGAGAGCATCACTACCGGGAGCAGAAAGAGTCCAGAGGTGTGTTCGACTTGAAGCAGCGCTGCGCAGAATGATCAGTGTACGACATCAAAGTACCGCGAGAGCAATAAGCTTTCGAATTTCTCTCGCGGTACTTTGATGTCACACACTTTTCATTCTGCGCAGCGCCGCCGCTTCAAGTCGAACACTGTTGTTACTTTCTGTTTACTCTTCCTTGAATTTATTTATTTTTTATTTGTTTGCTATATTTAATAATCCGTCGTGTGCTTCTGAATATGAGGCTTTTGGGAAACGCAGCCCTATTTGAAGGAGTGAAGCGTTAGCAGCGAACGCTATATGTTATTAATGGTTCTGTCTTTCAGCATGTTCAGATTAGTAGATGGCGTTCTGAACCAATGAAGCATTCAACCAAATTGTATCGGTTCATTGCCATCTTGTGGTCATAAACATGAATAACACCTTCCAAAGTGCTGTGATTCGTTACAGCTTCTGGTTTCACATCTGGTTCTACTACTGATTCCTTTGAATTTATTGCATAAACATAATGGCCATTGTCAAAGTCATTCATTTGTGTCGGTGTACTACCACTAAAATAATTGAAATAAATCAAACATAAACTCATGAATTAAATCTGCGATCTGATGTTAACTCTACCTCAGTCCTTAGACTGTTATTTCATGGGCAAAGTTCATTTGACCTTAATATATAAATTAGGATAAAAATAAAACAATGCTAACCCCTTACAATGTAATATAATGTAAAGGAAAAGGCGACTGACGTCATAGATCACGTGCTTCTGGCAAAGAGTGGTGGAACTATGATGTCACTTTGTAGGCGAAAACCCGGAAGCGAGTTAGCATTTTAGCACTTCCGGTTCCAAAATCCCAGAGTCAATGGGTTTTTTGAATGGGATTTTGGTTAAATCTCTTAAATAAGGTCCGTGGTTCACACAGGCTCAAGATAATTTCACGTTTTATTCTACGACATAAAACACACCAGTTACACCCCACTCGTGATTTTTTTAAAGCTGTTACGTTTCTTTAAAAAGACGGTTGCTAACAAGTTGCTAAATGGGGAGCAGCAGGGTTTCAGAAACTGGGGCACTGTTGGTGTCTTCGATGGAGGGAAGTGATGTTAGTACCGGAAGTGATTTAGAAATGGAGGGAGAAAGTAGTGACGGGAACACTGGAAAGAATGATTGGAGCAAAATTGTAAATCGCAAGAGAAAGAAAACGTGTATAAATGAATCAGGAACTGACAGTGGAAAGGAAAGAATGATGGCAAAAACAGGCAAGGAGGATTATAAGGTACTCATGAAATTTGCGAATAGCAATGGGATCAATCCAGTAAAACTTACCAGGGCACTAAAAAAAGCTGTAGGTGATATAGAAAGTGCCAAAACTTTAAGGAATGGAAATATTCTAATCTTCTGTAAAAATGAAAAACAACAGAAATCACTTCAAAGTGTTAAATCAATGATTGGACAGACAGTAAGTTGCACAATATACAAGAGAGCTTGGTTGAAGGGGGTAATTTCAGGAATTCCAATTGAGGTATCTACTGATACGCTAAAGAGTAATATATCGGGGGCTAAGGTGACTGAAGCAAAAAGATTGAAATGTGTACGAAATAAAGAGAAAGTAGATAGCCTCTCTGTAGTGCTTCAGTTTGATGAGGAAAAAATGCCAGAGAGAGTATATATTGGATATGTCAGCTATTTGGTAAGAGCATATGTGCCACCCCCAGTCAGATGCTTTAAGTGTCAAAAATATGGTCATGTTGCTGTTGTTTGTAAGGGAAATCAGAGATGTGCTAGGTGTAGTGGAAATCATGAATATGGGAAATGTGGACAAGGGACAAAACAAAAATGTTGTAATTGTGGAGGTGAACATAGCGCTGGCTTTGGGGGATGCGTGGTGCATAAAAACGCTGTGAAAATTCAGAATGTTAGAATACATGAGGGGATTTCGTATGCTGAGGCAATTAAAAAGGTGAAACAGACAGAAGAGGGTCAAGGAAATGGATTAACTGTACAAATGAATCAACACAACAGATCGTCTCAATCGCAACGTAAAATAAATGAAGATCTCTTCAAAGTGGGAAAAGTTGAATTTATGACGTTTCTAGCTGAGGTAATCAACTGTACTGCACAAACTGTAAGCAGAACAGAGAGGATTAAAATCATAATTAAAGCAGCAGAGAAACATCTACAGTTTGAGGGAATTACTCTGGAACAAGTAAATGAAAAACTTAAAGGTCAAGTAGTAGATTCACAGACAACATGTGGAGGCTCTTAATGGTATTATTAATATTACAGTGGAATGCAAGGAGTTTGATCGCGAATGGGCAAGAGTTTAAGAAAGTAATAGAAGATAAGGAATATAAACCTCATATTATATGCATACAAGAGACCTGGTTGAAACCTCACTTAGATTTTGTGATACAAGGATATACAAGTAAGGGATAGACAGACAGGTAATGGGGGAGGAGTGGCTATATTCATTAAAAATGAAGTTACATATAGGGTTATAGAGCTGGGTGAAGAGCATGAATCAATTACAGTAGAGGTATTTTTAAAAGAACAGAGTATTAAGGTAATTAATTATTACAATCCTTGTAACAGATTAAGTATGGAAGTATTAGAAAAGGTAATGGGAATGGGTAATCAGAAGGTGATATGGTGTGGAGATTTTAATGCGTATAATACTTTATGGGGAAGCAATAATACTGATCATAATGGTAAGATAATAGAAGAAATGATTGATTTGAAGAGTATGATATGTATGAATGATGGTAGAGCCACTAGAATTGATGTAGCCAGGGGTAGATGCTCTTCTATAGATTTAACACTGGTGTCAGAAGGTCTAGCAGGGATATGTATGTGGGATACTTGGGAAGATTCTACAATAGGGAGCGATCATTATGTCATTAGTTGTAAAATAGGTATGGATGTTAATGAAATTACAGAGGATAGAATTGGTAGGTGGAAATTTAAAATGGCTAATTGGGAGGCATTTAAATATATAAGCGAGGTAAAACTGCAAGAGTTTATTCTCAATTATGAAACAGAGGATGTAGAAATGTACAATGAAAAATTATGTGAAGTATTGTATAATACAGCTGAAGAAATTCTTGGCAAAAATAAAGAAACAAAAAGGAAGAAAACAGTTCCATGGTGGACTGAATTGTGTAGTAAAGCAATTCAAGATCGAAATAAGGCTTTTAAAAAGGTTAGGAGGATGTATATATTTGATCATTTCATTTCATATAAAAAAGAACAAGCCAAGGTGAGAAGGATAATACGAGCTGCAAAAAAGAGCTACTGGAGAAAGTAGTGTGATTCTATGGGAGAAGGTAGATGTTAGTGAAGTATGGGGTATGATCAGAAAGATGGGTGGATTTAAAAGAAATCCCGGTATACCCACTCTGAGTAGTGGGGAAGGAATAGCTGTGACTAATGTAGAGAAGGCAGAAATGTTGGCAGGGGTGTTTGTTAAGGTACATAGTAATGATAATATAACAGAATAAATGAAAATAAATAGAGAAGAAAGTAAAAAAGAACATCCAAATATTATGATGGAGAAAAGACCTTCCAATGATCATATAGATATGGATTTTACCTTGCAAGAACTAAAGAGAGCTGTTGGAGAAGCTAAGCAAACATCTCCAGGAAAGGATGAGATTTGCTATACAATGATTAAGAATTTATCTGATTTCTCTCTGAATTGTGTATTACGACTTATTAATAAAGTATGGAGCATAGGAAGACTTCCTTCTGTGTGGAAACATGGGATTATTATCCCTGTCTTAAAGCCTGCAAAGAATAAGCATGATGCTACAAGTTATAGACCCATCGCGCTAACGTCAAATTTATGTAAGATAATGGAACGTATGATTGTATGCAGAATGAATTATATATTGGAAAGGAAAGGGATTATTTCAAGACATCAGAGTGGATTTCGCAAAGGACGCAGTACAATAGATGCTGCATTAAGTTTAGAGACCGATATAAGAAAGGCTCAAGTCAATAAAGAAGTGGTAGTAGGTATATTTTTCGATATTGAAAAAGCGTATGATATGATTTGGAAGGAGGGATTGTTAATAAAGCTGGAACAAATAGGGATTGTAGGTAGAATGTTCAACCGGATAAAAGATTTTTTGCTTAATAGAACAGTTCAGGTAAGGGTTGGAACATCATATTCTAGAGTATATAAAATAGATAATGGTACTCCGCAAGGAAGCGTATGCAGTCCTATATTGTTTAATATAATGATAAATTATATTTTTCAAAATGTCAAAATAGATATTGGAAGATCTCTTTATGCTGATGATGGGGCGATATGGAAAAGAGGACGTAATGTTTCACATGTAACCAAAATTATACAAACAGTGGTTAATGAAGTGGAAAAGTGGGCCAATAAGTGGAGTTTCCGATTGTCAGTTGCTAAAACTCAACTAGTCTGTTTTACAAAGAGAAATAGTATCCCTGAAATTAAAGTGAAACTTTATGGACAAGTACTGGAACAAGTTAAAGTTATAAAATATTTAGGAATATGGATGGATAGTAGGCTGACTTTTAAGACACATATAGAGAAAGTATTAGAAAAATGTAAAAGAAGTAATAATATATTAAGATGTTTATCAGGGATGGAATGGGGAGCTTGTCGAAAATCTTTACAAAGAATATACTGTGCTCTGATCAGATCAGTAATTGATTACGGGTATATTATTTATGGATCTGCATCAGAATCCTGGATGAAGAAAGTTGAAACAGCCCAGGCACAATCAATAAGAATTTGTTGTGGGGCTTTTAGATCCTCTCCTTTGTCGGCATTACAGGTGGAGGTAGGAGAATTGCCAATAAGATTGCTTAAATTGAAATTAGCAATGAATTATTGGGTTAATATAAAAGGACATACAGAGACACATCCAGTTAAGGAAATACTAAAAGAATGTTGGGAATATGGAAATTATGGCATCAGAAGTTTTGGTTGGACAGCAAATAAGGATGCTAATCTGGGTATTACTGATATTCCAGTTAGTCCCTCTGTAGTAATACCTAATATTCCTCCTTGGTTGCTTCCTATGCCTCAAGTTGATTTTCATCTTCAATATAAGTTTAAGAACGAAAAAACTATACATAAGGAGGTCGTAGTACAACAGTATTTGGACCAAGCATACTCCTCAATGCTTCATATATTCACTGATGGGTCTAAGGATCCAGCTTCTGGGCATACGGCTGCAGCTGTAGACATTCAGAGATATCAAGTCAAAATTCAGAAAAGGATAACCAATTATGCATCTGTTTTTACAACTGAGCTGATAGCAATTTTGTTGGCTATTCAGTGGGTAGAGGAAGTTAAGCCAACAAGGGCAGTTATTTGTTCAGACTCTATTTCATCTCTAAATAGTTTGTCAGGTGGGACATCAACAGTAAGGCAAGAATTGATTTATGAAATACTTATAAATCTGCTTAGAATACAAAATATGGGTATAATCCTGAGGTTCATATGGGTACCTGCTCACGTAGGAGTACAGGGGAATGAAACAGTTGATAAATTGGCTAAACAGGCGATGAAACATAGGACTATTGAAGTACAAATTCCACTAAGTAAAGCAGAAATAAAAGGAATAATCAAAAATCAAATCAATAAAAAGTGGCAAGAAATGTGGGACAGGGGAATAAAGGGTAGGCACCTATATAGCATTCAAAAACAAGTTGGTAAAGGGAGAGTATGCCACAACAACAGAAGAGAAGATATCATTATTACACGACTGCGGATAGGACATTCTGGTTTAAATCATTCATTATACATAATAGGGAAACATCAAAATGGATTGTGTATATTCTGTAGTGTAGCAGAGACAATTGAACATGTACTTCTACACTGTACAGCATATAATAGAGAAAGAGACGAGTTGACTGAGAAATTGGAGGATCTAAGTATAACTAATTTCAGTTTAACAAATCTATTAAGTTGTGCTTAAGAACAGTCAAGAGTGCAAAAAGAAATATTATATTATCTCAAAGTTACAGGATTGGAAGGAAGAATTTAGTGTGTTTTTTTTTCTTTTCTTTTTTTTTAAACCCTGTCGAAGCTTCACACTCCAGTTGGTGGCGGTAATACACCATAAGTTGGCTTGTCAACCGCCAATAAACGACACAAGAAGAAGAAGAAGTTGCTAAATGGGACTACAGGCGCTGTCGGAGACATTGAACGTCATCACGCCGAACAGGAACTCATTCTAACCCACTTTTACAGTCTCACGCTCTTTTGGATTAAAATTCATCCAGAGTAAATAATTATCATGGAAAATGTTTCTAAAAATAAGTTTAAAAGTGGTCGGAAACATGGTGGTGGTGACGTTGAAGGAGAGCGACCGTGGTCCTGTAGTTCGTTTATAGCCTAATGTTAGCTTTTTAGTTCTGGCGCTTGTATTTAGGCTTCAAAATTCATAAAATTTGTATTACTTTGTAAAGATTATCTCGATGGTCAAAACGTGTAAGTTTCATGAACTATGATTGAACACAGAGCTTATTTTTTGCGATTATCCAAAAGCCTATGGGAAAATCCTATTGGGTTTTTGTACTGCGGTCAGGCCAGCCGCCAAGTGGAAAAGCTCGGTCAATCTTGCCGCCACGTTATTTCTGCGGTCGCGCATAAACTGCTTATTACGGTAAAACCGTCAGAGAACTGATGTGAATGCAAGCGCTCTCCTGGCGAACGCGATGGCTGTGTCCAAATTCAGGGTCTGCATCCTCCTTAGGATCCTTCCTACCCGGTTGAAGGAGGAGGGATCCTCCGAAGTCCGCAAAACCCGGAAGTCGGTGTTTGCGAATTTGGACAGCCTACCCTTCTTTCAGTTCCCTCCCTTACCCGTTGCTCGTATCCTGTCGCCTAGCAACCGTGACAGCGCCAAGCAAGAAGCGGGAAAATGGACAAACAAAGAGTTATTCTCCTCATTTTAATTCTTTTGGAAGAAATAAAGCAATTAAATAAATTAAATACTTTCTTTGCTCGTTGTCGGAGAGTTTTTTATATCAGACTACAAGACAGTCACATCCAGGTAAGCCATTATAGCCTATTTTTATTTGTTTTTAAGTATTCTACTAATTTCTCCTACAAATCCATTGAGCCGAAGCATAAACTTTAGCTTGTTTTGTCAGAGAAACTCCTCTCCCACTCCGCTACCGCTCGCTTCGTCAGCCATTACGCTCTGCCGAAAAGAATTATGGGATAGGTAGGACGGGAAAGGATCCACCACACCCGTCCTCCTTTTCCGGGGAAAAGGAGGACGTATTTGTGGGCCGCATTTGAAGGATCCTACGAATTTGGACAGCCTTCGTCGCGGCGCTGTGACGTAACATCCTTCAAATGAGTACTCCGAAGGATGCAGACCCTGAATTTGGACACAGCCGATTTTTTCCCAACACACAGTCCGTAACTGTCTGATGATGTGGAATACCAAAATAAAAGCCCTCCAATACTCATATTACAAAATAAGAGCAAGAATATACGGTTTCTGCGTCTCTACATTCAAAAAGCTATAAAAAGAAAAGTTCTAGATTGCACAGACCAGTTCCACCTCAGACTGAGAGGACACCTTCCCACAGTGTCAGATGCATCGTCTCAATACTGGCTGATGTGGAATTACAAAATAAGAGCCCCCACAACTTTCAAATACGTGTTGTTTTGTGTCTACTTTCAAAAATCTATAAAAAAAAAGTTCTAGATTGCACAGACCAGTTCCACCTCAGACTGAGAGTACACCTTCCCACAGTGTCAGATGCATCGTCTCAATACTGGCTGATGTGGAATTACAAAATAAGAGCCCCCACAACTTTCAAATACGTGTTGTTTTGTGTCTACTTTCAAAAAGCTATAAAAAGAAAAGTTCTAGATTGCACAGACCAGTTCCACATCAGACTGAGAGGACACCTTCCCACAGTGTCAGATACATCGTTTCATGACGGTCTAATGTGTAATTACAAAATAAGAGCCCCCAGAACTTTCAAATACGTGTTGTTTTGTGTCTACTTTCAAAAAGAAATAAAAAGAAAAGTTCTAGATTGCACAGACCAGTTCCACCTCAGACTGAGAGTACACCTTCCCACAGTGTCAGATGCATCGTTTCAAGACTATTTGATGTGTAATTACAAAATAAGAGCCCCCACAACTTTAAAATACGTGTTGTTTTGTGTCTACTTTCAAAAAGCTATAAAAAGAAAAGTTCTAGATTGCACAGACCAATTCCACCTCAGACTGAGAGTACACCTTCCCACAGTGTCAGATGCATCGTTTCAGGACTGTTTGATGTGTAATTACAAAATAAGAGCCCCACAACTTTCATATACATGTTGTTTTGTGTCTAGTTTCAAAAAGCTATAAAAAGAAAAGTTCTAGATTGCACAGACCAGTTCCACCCCAGATTGAGAGGACACTTTCCCGCAGTGTCAGATGCATCGTTTCAAGACTGTCTGATGTGTAATTACAAAATAAGAGCCTCCCAAATCTCAAACATACACTGCTGCATCTCTACTTTCAAAAAGCTATAAAAAGAAAAGTTCTAGATTGCACAGACCAGTTCCACCTCAGACTGAGAGTATACCTTCCCACAGTGTCAGATGCATCGTTTCAAGACTGTCTGATGTGTAATTACAAAATAAGAGCCCCACAACTTTCATGTACATGTTGTTTTGTGTCTACTTTCAAAAGGCTATAAAAAGAAAAGTTCTAGATTGCACAGACCAGTTCCACCCCAGATTGAGAGGACACCTTCCCGCAGTGTCAGATGCATCGTTTCAAGACTGTCTGATGTGTAATTACAAAATAAGAGCCTCCCAAATCTCAAACATACACTGCTGCATCTCTACTTTCAAAAAGCTATAAAAAGAAAAATTCTAGATTGCACAGACCAGTTCCACCCCAGATTGAGAGGACACCTTCCCTCAGTGTCAGATGCATCGTTTCAGGACTGTCTGATGTGTAATTACAAAATAAGAGCCTCACAACTTTCAAATACATGTTGTTTTGTGTCTACTTTCAAAAAGAAATAAAAACAAAACTCTTACATTGCACAGACCACTTTCACCACAGATTGAGAGGACACCTTGACACAATGACAAGATGTTCCGATGTTGAATTTCACATATATAAATGTTTAATATTATCATAATTTAGACTTTTCTTTCACATTTTTCACAAAACAGTGTTTATACTCAGTTTAATCAAATGATTTACAATTTACAACTATCAACAATAATTTAAAAGAACAACTGCACACTTCAACCAAAAAAAAAAGAAAAAAAGATAAAATTCTATAAGAATTAATGTGTTTTGCAGTGCAGTTTCCTTGAGTTAATAGTTTTGCAGTTTACTTCAGTTAAGAGTTAGAAAGAGTTAGTTCTAGATAAGAATGTTTTCTCCTGTGTGTTGTCTGCCTTTTTCAGGGTTGTCTGTCGGCAGGGAACCAGTTGGATGCGGCTGCACTCTCTTCTTTTTGTTTATTCTCTCATCCAGCTGCTCTGGACTATCTGTATTCTTCCATACCGTGTATAGAAGTGCTTCTTAATTTTGTATGAACACGCCTACATGAAGGCTTATGTGAGTGTGATGTATAAAAGATGGGATTGCCCCTTCTTTAGTAGTAGAGAACAATAAACCACTTGTGCTTACATCTGGAGTGTTGTTGTCTATTCCAAGCGCTTGTTGCTAATCCACTCGACAGACGAAGAAAGCTGCAGTGACCCAGAGTAGAGTTCTTACAAATTCTTTTTCATGAAAGGATTTAAGAGCACAATATGCAGTTCTAGTTGTTAGCTCTGGCCTGTTCCAGGTCTTCTTCGGCCATACCCAGGCACTCTTCATGGTACCACCTGTCACATGTGTCACATTGGATCTAGGCATTTGATCAATCTTAGGAGTGGCCTAGTAAAACGTATTTAATGAATAATAAAGTATTATATTACATAACTCAGACCTCACAGGAAAACGGTATATATAAATGGTTGAATAGTGCTACTTAATTGGTTGTTCATGCATTTTGCTAATGGTCTGTAGCAAAGACTTGTCACTGTCGACATAAGTAATGTTGCTTAAATGCCCAAACAAAATATAGCTATTTAAAGCAGAGGGGCTGTAATATGTAATAACAGTTGCGGTCACCCTTGCTCTTTCTTCGACATCCTTCCAGTCCTCGTGTAAACCTACGATTTTTAGGTGTTTACCCTGATGCAGCAATATTGTCGTGAAATTTTAATCGTACTGTAGTGGGCGTTGCCCTCTTGATGGATGGCTGTTTAGCTCTCACAAGTGCCTGACAGGAACTTATTAACGTTACAATTTTGCGCTTTTGGAAATTTGCCATTATGTTTTACAGTATAATCAGTATAAATATTTCATAATATTGTTAATTTCCAAACACTTCGTAATGTAGACTTAATAACCATTCATTTGAAATAGGGGAGACTGAGGAGTGTTGTAACACGGGGTTAGTCGAAACATTGTCAGTTTAACAAGTCAGAAAGGAGCTGTTGTGATGTCATCAATATCATACAGTCCAATCACATTTTTTATGTTACAGAAGAAGTGGCATGTGAATGTGAGCAACATTGTAGATTTTATGACAAAAAAAAAATGATTTTCAGGAAATAAAGCAATTTGTTTTCATTAAGATTATTTTTTACCTAGCAATCATTGTGTTGTAGATACAATTATTTGACTTACAAAACCTAAAGTAGCTGTTTAGTTTAATTTGATACTTTGCATTCATGCTAACTTAAAACCCACATGATAAAACAGTTAGCTATGTTATGGCTGCTTGGGGTGGGGGTAGTTGTAACAGTTCTTTAAAAATGTTACAACCGACCCCTTATGATGATTCCAATGAGTCCTCTATTGAGGCAATGTGAGGTTTTTGTTGCACATCAAGGCATTTATGTAAAATGTGTTTCCATCATAGTTTATGCGCATATCTTCTTACTGGATAAAAATACTATCAGCCTCAAATGAGCACATTCGTTTTTTTTTTTGGGGGGGGGGGGGGGTGCACATTTACAATTTATGCACATCTTGACATTTCCACCCAGCATTTCACACAAACACACCCAGTTTGTTTTTGTGCTAAATTTAAATTCCTAAAAGGAATACAGTATAATGTTTTTGTCACTTTAAATGATTCATTTTATTCAAAACTGATTATTCTTTGTTCCTCAATCAAGTTTTTACATAAATTGGAAGTGTAAATCTTATTTCAGCAAATAACTTCACACTGTTAAATCTACCCCAGCCTCTGTTATAACTCACCCCAGTAGTGGGGAAGGTTCTAACAACGGAACTCTTTCTATTTGACATTAAATCACACAATCTGTGATTATGCAGTACACGTCCAAATGAGTTTTACTTGTAGTAGACAAACGTGGCTACCATATATCAAAGTTTGAGAGATCTAGCACAAACAACCACTGAGTTACTGATGCTCAAACAAAAAGTGTTACTTTCATCCCCGGTCTCCCAGCTGTATAACGATGATGGCCACAAGACCCGGTTCCACTGCCACCCTACGGTGCAAGAAAATAATGCACCATGGGCACATGTATTTAACTCTCCACCAGTAGTTTTTGGTTGTAAGCAACC
This sequence comes from Barbus barbus, assembly GCF_936440315.1. Lineage (NCBI taxonomy): Eukaryota > Metazoa > Chordata > Actinopteri > Cypriniformes > Cyprinidae > Barbus > Barbus barbus. Next base: position 6,656,724 of record NC_136737.1, on the reverse strand, counting down.
AAATATTTATGTTTATAAATAAATATGTATTTATTTATGAATATACATACAGTGGGTACGGAAAGTATTCAGACCCCCTTCAATTTTTCACTCTGTTATATTGCAGCCATTTGCTAAAATCATTTAAGTTCATTTTTTTTCCTCATTAATGTACACACAGCACCCCATATTGACAGAAAAACACAGAATTGTTGACATGTTTGCAGATTTATTAAAAAAGAAAAACTGAAATATCACATGGTCCTAAGTATTCAGACCCTTTGCTCAGTATTTAGTAGAAGCACCCTTTTGATCTAATACAGCCATGAGTCTTTTTGGGAAAGATGCAACACGTTTTTCACACCTGGATTTGGGGATCCTCTGCCATTCCTCCTTGCAGATCCTCTCCAGTTCTGTCAGGTTGGATGGTAAACGTTGGTGGACAGCCATTTTTAGGTCTCTCCAGAGATGCTCAATTGGGTTTAAGTCAGGGCTCTGGCTAGCCCATTCAAGAACAGTCACGGAGTTGTTGTGAAGCCACTCCTTCGTTATTTTAGCTGTGTGCTTAGGGTCATTGTCTTGTTGGAAGGTAAACCTTCGGCCCAGTCTGAGGTCCTGAGCACTCTGGAGAAGGTTTTCGTCCAGGATATCCCTGTACTTGGCCGCATTCATCTTTCCTTCGATTGCAACCAGTCGTCCTGTCCCTGCAGCTGAAAAACACCCCCACAGCATGATGCTGCCACCACCATGCTTCACTGTTGGGATTGTATTGGACAGGTGATGAGCAGTGCCTGGTTTTCTCCACACATACCGCTTAGAATTAAGGCCAAAAAGTTCTATCTTTGTCTCATCAGACCAGAGAATGTGATTTCTCACCATCTTGGAGTCCTTCAGGTGTTTTTTTGTGTCTTGCACTGAGGAGAGGCTTCCGTCGGGCCACTCTGCCATAAAGCCCCGACTGGTGGAGGGCTGCAGTGATGGTTGACTTTCTACAACTTTCTCCCATCTCCCGACTGCATCTCTGGAGCTCAGCCACAGTGATCTTTGGGTTCTTCTTTACCTCTCTCACCAAGGCTCTTCTCCCCCGACAGCTCAGTTTGGCCGGGTGGCCAGCTCTAAGAAGGGTTCTGGTCGTCCCAAACGTCTTCCATTTAAGGATTATGGAGGCCACTGTGCTCTTGGGAACCTTAAGTGCAGCAGAAATTATTTTTGTAACCTTGGCCAGATCTGTGCCTTGCCACAATTCTGTCTCTGAGCTCTTCAGGCAGTTCCTTTGACCTCATGATTCTCATTTGCTCTGACATGCACTATGAGCTGTAAGGTCTTACAGTTGTGGTCAGAATTATTGGAACCCTTGGTAAATATGATCAAAGAAGACTGTGAAAATTAACCTGCTTTGTTAATCCTTTTGGTCTTTTATTTAAAAAAAATCACAAAAAGCTAACCTTTCATTGGATAATAGGAATTTAAAATGGGGGGAAATATCATTATGAAATAAATGTTTTTCTCAAACACACGTTGGACACAATTATTGGCACCTTTTTATTCAATACTTTTTGAAACCTCCATTTGTCAGTTTAACAGCTCTAAATTTTCTCCTATAATGCCTGATGAGGTTAGAGAACACCTGACAAGAGATCAGAGACCATTCCTTCATCCAGAATCACTCCAGATCCTTTAGATTCACAGCTCCATGACGGCGCTTCTTCTCTTCAGTTCACCTCACTCATCTTCTACAGGGTTCAGGTCAGAGGACTGGAATGGCCAGCAGAAGCTTGGTTTTGTGCTCAGTGACCCATTTTTGTGTTGTTTTTGAGGTTTGTGTTTGGATTATTGTACGGTTGGAAGATCCAAACATGGCCCATTATAAGATTTCTAATAGAATCAGTCACTTATTGATTTTTTATCTGTTGGTATTTGATAGAATCCATGATGCCATGTGTCTGAACAAGATGTCCAGGACCTCCAGCAGAAATATAGGCCCACAACATCACAAATACAGCAGTATATTTCATTGTACACATGGGGTACTTTTTATCCCTGTGTTCACCAAACCCATCTTGAGTGTTTGCTGCTAAAAAGCTCATTTTTTAGTTTCATCTGACCATAGAAGCCAGTCCCATTTGAAGTGCCAGTCCTGTCTGATAACTGAATATGCTGGAGTTTGTTTTTGGATGAGCTAGGAGAATTTTTCTTGAAATCCTCCCAAACAACATGTGGTGATGTAGGGGCTGTTTGACAATTTTTTTTTTAAGGTTTTCTGACCCCGAGACTCATCTATTTTCTGCAATTCTCCAGCTGTGATCCTTGAAGAGTCTTTAGCCACTCAAACTCTCCTCCTCACCGTGCATTAGGACGATATAGACACACGTCCTCTTCCAGGCAGTTTCATTACATTTTCTGTTGATTGGAAATTCTTAATTATTGCCCTGATGGTGGAAATGGGTATTTTCACTGCTCTAGCTCTTTTCTTAAAGCCACTTCACTAATTTGTGAAGCTCAATTATCTTTTGCTGCACATCAGAAATATATTCTTTGTTTTTTCTCATTGTGATGGATGATTAAGGGAATTTGGGCTTTGTTTTCCCTCCTATTTATATTTCTGTGAAACAGGAAGCCACGGCTGGATAATTTAATGTTCATAATCACCCTAGAGTGCTCAAAATTGTGAATATGAATGGGAATATACTTCAGAGATATTTTACTCTTAAGAATTTCTAGGGGTGCCAATAATTGTGTCCAACGTGTGTTTGAGAAAAACATTTATTTCATAATGATATTTCCCCCCATTTTAAATTCTTATTATCCAATGAAAGGTTAGCTTTTTGTGAATTTTATAAATAAAAGATCAAAAGGATTAACAAAGCAGGTTAATTTTCACTGTCTTCTTTGATCATATTTACCAAGGGTTCCAATAATTCTGACCACAACTGTATATAGACAGGTGTGTGGCTTTCCTAATCAAGTCCAGTCAGTATAATCAAACACAGCTGGACTCAAATGAAGGTGTAGAACCATCTCAAGGATGATCCGAAGAAATGGACAGCACCTGAGTTAAATATATGAGTGTCACAGCAAAGGGTCTGAATACTTAGGACCATGTGATATTTCCGTTTTTCTTTTTTAATAAATTTGCAAAAATGTCAACAATTCTGTGTTTTTCTGTCAGTATGGGGTGCTGTGTGTACATTAATGAGGAAAAAAATGAACTTAAATGATTTTAGCAAATGGCTGCAATATAACAAAGAGTGAAAAATTTAAGGGGGTCTGAATACTTTCCGTACCCACTGTATATACGTATATTATATACATATAATTATAAACATATAATATTTTATGTATGTATGTATATATTGGAATTACAAGGTAGGAGGTCATATATGAAACCGATGTTAATACCAAAAAATGGTTCATAAACTGGTTCAGAAAACCAAAAATGTTATGTTTTTATTTATTATTGTTATTATTATTTAATTTTAAATCATCAGAATGTTACAGTATTTGTTGACTTTTGCTGGGTAATGGTATAAAAAAAATGTATTCTGTATTCTCAATACGCTTAGGCTCTACATTATGTAATTTACAGGCCTACTTTATTACCCTACACAAAAACGACAGCCACAAACACAGAAAATAGAATCACAAAGGTGAGCTCACAAAACCCCTGGTTACTTAAGCACTATGGACAGCACCAGAGATTTGTACACCGCACATATTTGTGGCTTCACAGTTATGAGGCATGGTCAAGGTTGCAAATATATGTTTAACATATTTGATGTTTTGTGAGTACAAGTCAGACAGAAGAGAGAAGAAAGCTTCCAATAGGCACATGAACTGAACGTGAAGAAACATTGATAAGCATTGACAGACACACACTTGACCATCAGCAATAACAGCAGTATTACATTATGTGATGCAGAAGATATAACTGTATTTACATCTAGAAGTTACATATCTCAATGACATTTGTATTGCACAAATTAATGTCCACCAAAAATATTTCTGTGTCCAAAAAATGCTCGATGGATAGTCATACGCACAAAGGGAATAGAAATGGAAGTCTCTTCTGGCCATTGTTCACATCTGAGTGCAACTAACTGTACAACTTCAGATCAAGAAAGATGTTTGCATTATTGTGCAAATTCTGTCATCTCTTCTGCCTTAGGCATTATTGTGTCTGAAACAGAAAAATGGGTAAGTACTTTTATTAAAAGAAAACAAGGACTGAGGTCTTCAAAGAATATTTGTTTTGTAATGAAACATGAGATTTTTGTGACATGGAATGTGTGACATTTTGACAAAATGTACTCTCAATCTGAGGTGGAACTGGTCTGTGCAATCTAGAACTTTTCTTTTTATAGCTTTTTGAAAGTAGAGATGCAGCAGCGTATGTTTGAGATTTGGGAGGCTCTTATTTTGTACTTCCACATCAGAGAGTCCTGAAACTATGCATCTGACACCGTGGGAAGGTGTACTCTCAGTCTGAGGTGGAACTGGTCTGTGCAATCTAGAACTTTTCTTTTTATAGCTTTTTGAAAGTAGACACAAAACAACACGTATTTGAAAGTTGTGGGGGCTCTTATTTTGTAATTACACATCAGACAGTCCTGAAACGATGCATCTGACACTGTGGGAAGGTGTCCTCTCAGTCTGAGGTGGAACTGGTCTGTGCAATCTAGAACTTTTCTTTTTATAGCTTTTTGAAAGTAGAGATGCAGCAGCGTATGTTTGAGATTTGGGAGGCTCTTATTTTGTAATTACACATCAGACAGTCCTGAAACGATGCATCTGACACTGTGGGAAGGTGTACTCTCAGTCTGAGGTGGAACTGGTCTGTGCAATCTAGAACTTTTCTTTTTATAGCTTTTTGAAAGTAGAGATGCAGCAGCGTATGTTTGAGATTTGGGAGGCTCTTATTTTGTAATTACACATCAGACAGTCCTGAAACGATGCATCTGACACTGTGGGAAGGTGTACTCTCGGTCTGAGGTGAAACTGGTCTGTGCAATCTAGAACTTTTCTTTTTATAGCTTTTTGAAAGTAGAGATGCAGCAGTGTATGTTTGAGATTTGGGAGGCCCTTATTTTTTAATTACACATCAGACAGTCTTGAAACGATGCATCTGACACTGCGGGAAGGTGTCCTCTCAATCTGGGGTGTAACTGGTCTGTGCAATCTAGAACTTTTCTTTTTATAGCCTTTTGAATGTAGACACAAAACAACATGTATATGAAAGTTGTGGGGGCTCTTATTTTGTAATTACACATCAAACAGTCTTGAAACGATGCATCTGACACTGTGGGAAGGTGTACTCTCAGTCTGAGGTGGAACTGGTCTGTGCAATCTAGAACTTTTCTTTTTATAGCTTTTTGAAAGTAGAGATGCAGCAGTGTATGTTTGAGATTTGGGAGGCTCTTATTTTGTAATTACACGTCAGACAGTCTTGAAACGATGCATCTGACACTGTGGGAAGGTGTACTCTCAGTCTGAGGTGGAATTGGTCTGCAATCTAGAACCTTTCTTTTTATAGCTTTTTGAAAGTAGAGATGCAGCAGTGTATGTTTGAGATTTGGGAGGCTCTTATTTTGTAATTACACATCAGACAGTCTTGAAACGATGCATCTGACACTGCGGGAAGGTGTCCTCTCAATCTGGGGTGGAACTGGTCTGTGCAATCTAGAACTTTTCTTTTTATAGCCTTTTGAATGTAGACACAAAACAACATGTATATGAAAGTTGTGGGGCTCTTATTTTGTAATTACACATCAGACGGTCCTGAAACGATGCATCTGACACTGTGGGAAGGTGTACTCTCAGTCTGATGAGGAACTGGTCTGTGCAATCTAGAACTTTTTTTTTTTATAGCTTTTTGAAAGTAGACACAAAACAACACGTATTTGAAAGTTGTGGGGGCTCTTATTTTGTAATTCCACATCAGCCAGTATTGAAACGATGCATCTGACACTGCGGGAAGGTGTACTCTCAATCTGAGGTGGAACTGGTCTGTGCAATCTAGAACTTTTCTTTTTATAGCTTTTTGAATGTAGAGACGCAGAAACCGTATATTCTTGCTCTTATTTTGTAATATGAGTATTGGAGGGCTTTTATTTTGGTATTCCACATCATCAGACAGTTACGGACTGTGTGTTGGGAAAAAATCGCGTTCGCCAGGAGAGCGCTTGCATTCACATCAGTTCTCTGACGGGTTTACCGTAATAAGCAGTTTATGCGCGACCGCAGAAATAACGTGGCGGCAAGATTGACCGAGCTTTTCCACTTGGCGGCTGGCCTGACCGCAGTGTTTTTAGTCGAGGGAACCAGTTTCATGCTAACAGCCGATCCGCCTACAGAGTGACGTCGTAGTTGTTTCGTTTCGTTGATACAAGCTTCGAAGCCTCTGTGTCGAACGTCACACAGTATATTCTGACATAGTATATTTTAGAACTTAAACATTACGCATTAAATGTCGTGTTTTTTTTTTGAGAATCTATTCTTTCGATACAACGTATCAAAAGTATTCTTCATAAGTCCACCATATTTTCCCAGTTAGCCTACTTTCACATTTCCAGAAATAGGGCGTAGCCAATGAACAACATCAGTCTGAAAATGAAGCTTCTTTTTATTTTGGTCTTATTTCGGGGTTTACTCAGTCAAGGTAAGACTTTGTGTTTATCTCTGCTTCGCTGTTCTACGCAGAGTAGCATGCCACAAGCTGTCAGGTGTAGGCTAGCAGGACAGCGTGAAGTTTGTTAAAAAGTAGGTGACGGTCAGGGAAATAACTCGACAGAGCATTACGTTCATGTGTTGAGGTTTAGTAAGCGCAACTCTAATCTTACCCTTAAAACCATGCAAAAATTGTGTTGGCAATTATAGTGGTAGCATCCTAAAATATCTAGGCTTCTGAGCTGGTGAATGTGAGGCAGTTTCTTAGTATCAGCTCTAATCCCTTTATATTCGACGCATTTATGTTCTTTTTGAGTGTTTTTCTTTTGGATTTTCCATGACAAGGCATTTATTTGTTTAAATCTCGCTGTTTGTCTAAGAAAAATAAATGTGAAGCAGTTGCATTCCAATCCAAGGCCTAACTTAGATCAGTGTCCTGAGAAGTGATTGAAGAAGAAAAAAAATGTTTAAAAATATTGAATACGGTTTCTGTAAACGCTCAATTTGGTACAAAAACTTAATCTAAAAGTAACATGGAATCAATAAAATGTAGTACTTTGAATGCAACGCCTTTGAATAAAAGCTTCGTTGATAGCACACATAACTTACATCAGAGTCTTTGATATGCGTGTTTACACCTGAAAGAAAATCTTTAACATTCATCTCTTTAACATTCATCTTGCAGATGTAATTGTGCTATCAGAGTTCTTCCAAATGAATACAAATGTAAATGAAAACATGTTATTTTCACCATTAAAACAACAGAAATGCAAGGAATTTTTTTGTAGAAAAACACTTCGTTGTATCTTAAAGTGGTGGAAACAGCCCTGTTTTAATAAAGTTCAATATATAGATTTATGGGAAAATGCTCAACTAGTTAGACTTCATTAGAGATAATATTCATTATGAAGTTTACACACCCTTTTGCAGATGTTAATAATTGTAACAAAATAAGAGGGATCATAATGTGACTGACTTTGAAGTCAATTCTTTATTTCTACACTGAAAGGACTCAAAAGGTGAAAACATTCATTGATGCTCAAAAATGAAACACAATGCATACATTACATAGAATATACATAATATATTTACATGTAAAAACCGAAAATAAGTACTTTGCATTGATTTGCACAATTAGCATGAGGCTGCTACTAGCACACTTTACTGTTGGGATGCTACTGTGCAGGTGCAGTGTCTGGTTTTCTCCATACATGGGAAGTCGTGGCCTAATGGTTAGAGAATTGGGCTCGTAATCGAAAGGTTGCGGGTTCGAGTCTCGGGCCGGCAGGGTTTGTAGGTGGGGGGAGTGAATGTCCAGCGCTCTCTCCACCCTCAATACCACGACTGAGGTGCCCTTAAGCAAGGCACCGAACCTACAACTGCTCATAAATGGCTGTGTGTTCACGGTGTGTGTGTGTGTGTGTGTGTGCATTTGTTACACTACTCACTGCTCACTGCTACTCACTTGGATGGGTTAAACGCAGAGCACCAATTTCGAGTATGGGTCACCATACTTGACAATACGTCACGACTTTACTTTACATGATGTATGGCATTTCAGCTGTTAGAAATTTAGCTCAGGAGCATTCGTATCGCTTGTAGATGTTACTACACTTCAGGTCTAACAGCTGGGGTCTAACAGACCCAACTGGGGTCTAACAGCTGATGATTTCCAAATCATACCCATTCAATTGAATTTACCACACCAACATCCACTCGAAGTGTAGTAACATCTACAAGCGATACGAATGCTCCTGAGCTAAATTTCTAGTGTCACAGAAAAGGATATCAATCTTAAGCAATGTAATAAGTTCAGTTTTTTTTTTTTTTTTTTGCTTTGTCATTATGGAGTGTAGATTGATGTGGGGGAAAAAGTAATTTAAAACAGTTTAACATATGCCAACAACATAAAGCATAAAAAATAAGGGAAATTAATACTTTAGTAAGGAACTGTATTTCTGTACCCTCTTTATCATCTGTAGAAAAATAAAAAATACAAATATTACAGCACTTTCCTGTTGTATAATTTAGTTTGGCTTATGATTAACAGTCCATTTCTTCTTCAGGTGTGTCTGGTGTTGGTCCAGATGGAGTGGCAGTGAATGTGATGGAGGGAGATTCAGTCACTCTAAACACGAGCATTAAAACAAACCAACAAGAAAAGATTAGATGGTATTTTAATGGCATTCGCATTGCTGAAATCACTGGAGATCTCAGTAAGATCTGTACAGATGTTCAGTGTAATGAAGGCACTGAGAGATTCAGAGGAAGACTGAAGCTGGATCATCAGACTGGATCTCTGACCATCACAAACACCAGAACCACAGACTCTGGAGATTATATACTAAAGATCAGTGGTAGTAACAACAGTGACAGTGGCAAGACCTTCACTGTTGCCTTCCATGGTGAGTCATTAAGTTTAAAAGCAAGTATTGCACTTTTAAATCACAACAGTAATGTGTTTAGTGATATTTTCAGAATTGAAGGGGGATTACATCCACCTTGATAAAAATAAATAAAGAAGGAATCCCCTCTATAAAACCACCATATCATCCTTATCCATCCCCATTACACAACAGTGTTGTTGTGTATTAAAAATTACCATGTAAATCTAAATTCTGTATGATAATTAAGGAACTTTAAATAACAGCGATTGGCCAATCAGAACAAGCATGCACAGATTCAAGCAAACTTTCATTATTTTCTGTGCCGTTCAAAATGGCAAAGAGAATGAAGCATGTCTTTTGACATTTTTAAGAAGAGAATAGCAAAAAAGCAATAAGCCCAGTAAAGTTTTAAGCACTCCTAACAACATTAGTGCCCCTGTGTACACACAGTACCAGACGTGGGGGCTCGTGTTACATGATTTTACTCAAGTCAAAAATTGAAGGTCTGGCGACTTGCTTGACTAAATAAAGAAAATTGCTTGACTTGAAATTATAACAACTGTAATTAAATTACACAAACGCAAGCCATGGAACCAGCAGCACCAGTGATGAAAATCTGTGCAGTTCACAGAAATAATGTTCCAAACAGAGAGGAAGAGAATCTCTCAAATCATTTATTTTGGATATAAACACTTCCAAATAGACCATATTCATAAAATGAGATTTTCTGTATGCACAATTCAAATAGCTAGGATATGGCCACTTCAAAAGGCAAAGGTATGTAAGCTAACCTGTCTTTTAAAATATAGAGAGAAAATATTGTGAAAAACAGGAAGCGTCTTTATATTTGTTGTTTTCAAATTTAGCTTAAGGCTTGACTTCACTTGACTTTCTTGGTTTGTTGGCACTGCTTAAGCCTTGAGACTTGAACATGTGATGTGCCCGCCTCTGCAAACTCTGTAACGGCATTCCTAAATCATCATCAGTAATCATGAACGCCAGTATTTATTATGTCTGCACACATCTTTATGATCTGTAGAAAAACATTTTGGATCATAATTAACTGTTCATTTCTTTTGCAGATGTGTCTGGTGTTGGTCCAGATGGAGTGTCAGTGTTTGTGATGGAGGGAGATTCAGTCACTCTGAATACTAGTGTTAAAACAAACCATGAAGACAGAATTAGATGGTATTTTAAAGAAAGTCACATTGCACAAATTAATGGAAATCTCAGTAAGATATGTACAGATGTTCAGTGTAATAATGGCACTGAGAGATTCAGAGACAGACTGAAGCTGGATCACCAGACTGGATCTCTGACCATCATGAACATCACAAACACAGACTCTGGACTTTATATACTAAAGATCCGCAGTAGAAGCAACACCGAGAATATCAAGACCTTCATTTTTGCTGTTCATGGTGAGTTAGTATGTTTAATAGCCAGTCTTGTACATGCAAATCACATTATTAATGTGGTGTTAGGGATCATTAAATGATTCAAAATTTTGTGTTTTTCTTTTTACCAGTGTATTAATTGACATACAGTATAGGTAATGTATAGGTAATTTGGTCACACTTTAGAATAGGTAACACTTGTTAACTATTAACTACGACTTTTCCCTCATAAATTCTTAATTTGCTACTTAATAGTTAGTAAGGCAGTTGTTAAGTTTAGGTATTGGGTAAGATTAGAGATGTAGAATAATGTCATGTAGAATAAGGCAATAATATGTGCTTAATTACTACTAATAAATGGCTAATATTCTAGTTATATGCATGCTAATAACCAACTAATAGATGTAACCGGTAAATTCTTCAAAAAATTAATTTACTGTTGAAATGTAATTTGTAGATATAAATAGGAATTTAGTTCAGTAAGATTTTCTATTTCGTCAGTTTTGTTCTGTTCAGGATGTCAGTGACTTTAGCGGGATGTTAAATGTGTTTGATAGTACAATATTTGGATAAATATGTATTTTCAGACTGGAAGTCAAGAGCATGTTTTAACGCTTTCATATCCACAGTTCTCATGCTATCTTTACCCAGAAAAAAAAGATCCTTCAATCAGCTGCTGGTTTGTGTTTCAGGAGTTTTTGCTGCTGAACGAGATGAAATGAAGAGAAAGTCAGTTAAGGAGGGAGAATCTGTTACTTTAGATCCTTGTGAAGTAAAAAACCCAAATTATTTGATGACGTGGTATTTTAATGACATTCTTATGGCCAAAATCAATAGAGATCTCAGTACAGATGATCAATTTAGGGAGAGATTCAGAGATAGACTGAAGCTGGATCATCGGACTGGATCTCTGACCGTCACAAACATCACAACCACAGACTCTGGTCTTTATAAACTACAGATCAACAGCAGCAGATTCAGCATCATCAGGAGCTTCAGTGTTACCGTTACTGGTGAGTGTAATGGCTCCATCCTCACCAAATGGCTCCATTTATCAAATGTGAATCCATATCAAACAACTTTCTACTGAAAGTAGAAATGTTTAAACATTGGAGTTGATTATCAGTCAATCTCTTGTAATAATGACTGTCTTTATCTGTTTCAGATCCAAGGCCACCTTCAGCTGCTGCACCAGAAATAACAGCTGCTGTTATTGGGAGTATTATTGTAGGTGCTCTGCTGGTGGTTGGTGTGATTTACTACCTCTACAGAAGATCTACACAAGCAACACAAAATGGCAAGTATTACGCACAGCTAATTGTCCAAGTTGAAATTATGAGATTTACTGTACAAAAAGAATCTTTAAAAATATGTTAAAGTATGTGTTTCTATCTTAATTGATCAAAGTAAGAGTTTGTTGTTATTGATCAAACAGAAACCAGAGTGCCACACAACAATCATGAGGTAAGATACAGTGAGCACAGAATCTGTCTGTTTGCAAAAAATTGAGAATTTATAACATTAAGATCTGTACGTGTGTATCTGTTTTCTGTGTTTCATTCAGAAATAATTACATAGAAACACTAATAATAACTGACTCTTGTGCTGTTTTACTGCAGAATTAAGAACTAGATGTTTACAGTAAGCAAACATCATCTTTCTTTTTATTTGCTAATCAGAATGGGATTCCAATGGAAGATGCTGCTAATAGGACACCCCTGATCCAGCCGTCAAACCATTATTGCCCCGCTGATAGTGGGACGTCCCTTAATCAGGATGGTGCTCCATCAGTGGCTATTGGGACATCACAGTAACATTATTTAAATTATTTCCCTGAAAGGGAACATGAAGAAAAGGAAGATGAGAAATGAAAAAGGGGGACTGGATGAAGATTAGCTGAAATTCTCATCACTCACAGAGATATAGTGTCACGATACCAACACCAGCGATTTGAAGTTTCTTGTCCAAAGTATTACCAGCAGAAGTGACATGTCTGACATTTCTTTTTACACCACTCATTTCCATCTGATCAGAATTTCATTTGGATTGTTTGAGGTGTTTACATCCAATTGGGCCAACAATCCAGTTACTGACCGATCGTTTGGGTGGGTGTGACCTTGACATATCAGATGTTTTAATTGCAATATTTTATAACTGACTGTGAACATAAGTATATTTTAAAGATGGTCATTTTGGTAAAATATGTCACATTGAAAGATGCGAGTGCTCTTGACAGATTATGTGCAAATCAGCATTTTGAGTCAACTACGGCCCTTAATATGTACTATACTGTAGAAAGACTGAGAATGTTCCATCTTTACAAATTGAGCATTGGCATCTTGACAACACTACCCCGGCTAACAGGGAACATTCTCAGAAGTGTAGCTAATGTTCTAACATAAACTATTTTTCTTAGCAACATTAGCGAAACGTTCTTAGAACATGTTTGTTAGCTGGTCAGAGGAACATTGATGTTGAAAACACCAGTATGTTGAATTTTGGATGCTGGAGTTTTACACCTAATTTAACCAGCAAGCCTTAGTTTCAACCAGCTTTGTTAACTTTGTTATTAGGAATTCCTGAGAAATCAAACAATTCACAGTCGACGCTGATATTTGATTGTTTGGTTAACAAACCTTTGTGGCTCGGAAGGTGATTCAAATTCAGCAAAGGTTTATCCATGTAATATCACCATTGTGCCCTCGATCAAACTCTGAATCTCGGGAACTGAACTTGTAATAACTGCACTGAAAGACACTGTGGAGAGAAGCAGCTACAAAATGCCAAATACATGCTTACATAATGTATTGTTTTATATAATATTCTGTGACTGTTACTAGCTGCTCCTCAAGCTGTTTACTGGTGTTTAGCATCTGAATCATGTTTTAATCATATTGCATGTTTAGAGATAAAACAATGGCATTTGTTATTTATTATAGATTTAAGATGTTTGCTAATTCCACTGAATGTCTTATGTGTTAGGGGAAGTCGTGGCCTAATGGTTAGAGTCGGACTCGTAATCCAAAGGTTGCGGGTTCGAGTCTCGGGCCGGCAGGAATTGTAGGTGGGGGGAGGGAATGTCCAGCGCTCTCTCCACCCTCAATACCACGACTGAGGTGCCCTTGAGCAAGGCACCGAACCCCCAACTGCTCCCCGGGCGCCGCAGCATAAATGGCTGCCCACTGCTCCGGGTGTGTGTTCACGGTGTGTGTGTGTTCACTGCTGTGTGTGTACACTTTGGATGGGTTAAATGCAGAGCACGAATTCCGAGTATGGGTTGCCATACTTGGCAGTGTCACTTCACTTCACTTCACTTAAAATGTGCAAAAGTGAATGTTTTTCTTTGCACTTTGCACAATGTATTGTAAAGTGTAACATTCTGCCTTTTGAGATGCTGCTTAGATTTCTGACTGCCAAGGTAGTGCATTTCATGTGAAAAAGACGACCTGTGGGGTGTTTAAGGTGAATGATCACTACTTCACATTATCTGTCTGTTTTCTTCCATTTTCTTATTTTCTCAGTTTTTAAAGCATGTTGAGCTGTGTTGTATTATAGTGTCATTTTACCTTAATTAATCTTGTTTTCCTATTGTGTTTGTATTGTAGAACGTCATCACTGTGTGATGGAAATGATCACCTGCACTCGAACAAGAAATGTATGTTTGATTCCAGTTTATATCTTTATCTGAACATTGGAAAAGACTGTTAATTGTGCAAATCTAAATAGGATTTAAAACTGCCATCACGGTGCCTGTTTTTGTAATGGAATTTTTATAAAAAACATTTCTGTATCAGAAATGTTTTGTCTATACAAAGGCTGTTTTCTTACAATGGAGAAAACTTGAAAGATCTGTGTGTTCGTGTGATAAATGGCATTAAAACACTGGATTCAACAGCTGGAATTGGTGGATTTGTTGTGATTTTAGAGTTTGCAAACAGAAATAACTGATCTAAGCTAAAACTCAATAGCTTTGAAATTCCTTCAAATGTATGCTAGTCATACTAAAACCTTAAACAGACTCACAAACAGAAAACAGCAACACACTTCCAGTAAACCTGTTCAACCCAACAGCTCAAACAACCAACAGATGGCGCCATTTATCAGTTAAATCAATACCATAAAAGTGACCACAGCATGGTGTAAGCATCAGTCAAAAATATCTGTAAAACCAATTTTTAGTGATTTTTGTTACCACAGATTCAGGTCTGTCTGCAGCTCCTATAGCAGGAATATGTGAACTTTGTTATTTGCAGAGAAATACTGTTTCTACATCAACAGTCTTTCATTTGTTTTATTATATTAGGTGTTACACGAGTGGATCATTTTTGAAGGCTTGAAACAATGTAAAATAGACATAAGTGTTTGTCTAATGAAGGCGTTTTAATATATAGTGATTATTCACACGGCATTATGGAACACTGGAAATCAGAAAAATGCAAATACTATTGATTTTTATTTTTTTTATTTTAATGGATTGAACTGATTTTAATTTTTCACACTCTAAACTTACAGTTTATGTTTTACTATTCGACATCAGCACCATTATGTCACTGGAAAACAAATAGTTTTTTAGCAACATTGCTACCTTTAGTTTATTTCTCCTCAAAACTGGTGAAAATTAAAGAAATAACAGGATTCAAACATGAATCATAAATTGGAAATCATATTGCATTTATTCTTAAAATGACCCAGACATTGACATAAAAACAAAAGGAATATATACAGGTGCTGGTCATAAAATTAGAATATCATGAAAAAGTTGATTTATTTCAGTAATTAAATTCCTACTCAATGTGTCACGTAATGATATTATTAAAACAACTTATCCAACATGAATTACAATTAAGTAAACATACAATGTTCATTTAAACACTTTTTGGGAGATTTGTAACATTTAATGAATAAAAAATAAAGAAATAAAAATAAATATATATATATACGGCTTTTTGGGTATCCGTATGACATCATGTCCCTTCTAATCTCTCTCTCTTGGAGTCTGTTTGTTTAGGTCTTCCTTTGAGCACCTGCGTCTGATGGTATGAGTGCTGATGGTCTATATTAAGGACGCTGAGGTGGAGCATGGCGGGAAAAGGATAGGAGATCCACCAGCAAACAAGATTCATTATCTTTATTGTTTTTTCCCTTCTAATTTTGGTTGATTATTTTTTGTTGCCTTGATATTTCTGGAGTTGTTCCATGGCTTGGTTGTATTCATTATTTTTTTGTTAGACGCTTTAGGAACCTTTCCTTTTCTGTTTCTTTCTTGTTTGGATGCATGTTTCCTTTATGTCATGTTTTGTTTTGTTTAAAGAAATGTTTTTGTATGATATTTCAGTTTCACGTGTCCACCTTTATGTTGCGTTCCCAAATGCCTTGCCAAGATGCAAGCACTCTTCACAGAATATATGCATTAATATGCAAAAGAGCGTTTGAGGCAGCTGTCAATCAAATGACACACAGGTACTGAACTGAGAAATTTTACAGCACACAAATGTGTAATGACTTGAAACAATTTCACATTTAAAAAATATATATATATAATTTTTTTCTATAATTTTTCTATAATCTTTGTATATTTGTTCTGTACATTTTATTGTTAGGTATATTTGAATGCTGTATTTTTGGACATTTTATGTTTTGTCTTTAAAGTGCCTTAATCCACATAAAACACTAAAAAGAGGGGAACTTTCATCTGATCCAGTAAATGCTATTAAAACATATCAGATTCTCTCATAATGACTCAAATGTGAGTTTGTTTGCCACTTCATTATTTTTGAGTTTATGTAACTTAACTAATCCAACATTAGTCAAAAATCATGTAATAATGGCTGTCTGTCATTACAATTTCAGGTCTATCTCCAGATGCTGAAAGATGATTATTTGCTGGTGTTATTGTTTTGTATGTTGTTGGTGGGGTGTTTATACTGGTGATTGCAGGAGTAACTGCTTGTGTGATTTATTGCTGCCACAGAAGCGTTAAACGAGCAGAACAAAATGACAAGGTACATACAGCTGATTTAACAAACAATATGAGATTTATTGCACTAAAATATGTTAAATAAAAATGAAATGTATTTTTTATTGTATTTAACCAATGTTGTTGTTCAAACAGACATCAGGATATAGCGCAACGATCAGGTAAGATACGACATTAACCAACGTCTTAACAGAATTTTGGAAATTGAATTTAATTGGAATTTTGAGAAGGCTCAAAGCATCCTTAAAAGCATAGTTCACCCAAAAAATGAAAACTGTCATCAATTACTCACCCTCGTGTTGTTCCAAGCCTTTAAGACCTTTGTTCATCTTCAGAACACAAATTAAGATGTTTTTGATGAAATCCAAGAGCTGCTGCTGACGTAGAACACGCATGCGCTGCAGCTTGTTTACGAGCAGAAGAATGCACACGTATCCGTCATTGTACTCTTCATAATGGGGGAGGACGGTGACATGGAGGATAGGAAATGTTGAATAAAGTCTTTTTTTTTTTTTTCTTTGTGCACAAAAAGTATTATCATTGCTTCATAAAATTACGGTTGAACCGCTGGTTTTGTGTATTTTATTGTGAAGTCAAATATTTGAAATATTTGCCGTTTTGTAAATGCTATTAAACCAGATCAGATTCTTTCATAATGAGTGTAAAATGTGAGTTTATTCAGCAATAATTATGTTTAAGTTTAACTTAGCTAAGATTAAATCATGATGTGAGTGTTATTTGTGTGTCTAGAACTGAAATGTGATTTTAAAACTATAATGCACTAATCTTTCACTTTTATTTCTGGAATATTCTTGAGTATGACACTAGATGGCACAATAGATTACAGCATGCATGCTGCTTTATGTAGGCCCTATTAATGAAATACCAGAAAGCTTATAATAAGCACATGCTGTCTGATGCTCTTTACCAAAATATACACAGTTGGTAAACAACAACAGGTATGATAGACCCAGTGATTGATATTACATTAAAACTAGTATGTTATCAGATACCACTGTCACTAAAAAAAAAAAAAAAAAATGGAACAATTCTGAACTGTATTAGCCAACATATATGGATCTAAACAACTTGGAAGTTTTGCAGTTGTTAATTTTCAACACAAAATCCTCCTGAACAATTATATTAAGGTGCGTTCACGCCATTCCAACTTGTAAAAGTGTTTGAGAATGTGAATGTCATGTGTTGTCATTGTGAGGCCTGTTGCACGAAGCAGGTTTCAGTTTTAACCCAGATAAGTTTGTTTTTAGTTTAATCAAACTGAGTTTTCGGACTCAAAAAGGTGGTTTGTTTTTCAATGAGTTTTGTCGTCATGGTAATTTAAACTTCACCCTAATTGATAGTACTTGATAGGCAAGTGAGCATGGTGAAAGGGTGGGATCAATATTTAATAATGAACGTTAGATAAAGTCCCTTATGATGAGACCATGTAACATTTTAGTTGAGTTTCTGTATGATGTTTGTGCACTATTAAACTAATACAAAGAAAAACTAAATTTTAAACATTATTTGAACAATGTATGTTCATATGTTGGCAAAAAAAATAAATATAGACATTCAGTCAGATAATAATTGTTGAAAAACAAAAGGTGTAATGCAAGGACTCCAGTAGATACAGTAATTAATAATCATTTTGGGGGGATATTTTCATACACAGGCTCCTCCTTTGATTTCTGCAAGGAAACACAGATACGGTCAGAATTCTGCTTATGTGACAGGCAATTATTAGCAGACTAACTTGGGTTTCTCTGCCAAGTTTAATCTACAAACTGTTTTGTTTTGAAAAACTACTACTATAGAACATACACTAACAAGGAGCAGCAAGAGGAAATGATATCAGTCTGATTCATCACATGACTTTTTAAGCAGTTAGATCATCAAACTGATTACAGATTATTTCTGAAGGTTGGTCACAACAGCCGCTGCACTGAGAATGACTGTCTTTCCCAGAAAAGCAACACCAAAGATAGTTGTTTATTACCAATGGCTGCTAAAGCTGCATTTCACCTTAGATAATCAATCGAAACCAGACTTCAGCACAGGTAGCAAGGCTTAACAACTTTGTGTCCAACTTTCTTTTCAATGCAAACTAATGGTATAAAACTGACTTTGTATGGGTTATTTGAGAATAACAAGCCAGTTTGTTTCGGGACCAAGCACCAAAGGTGTGTAGGCACCTATTATATCCATTTCTTTTCTGCTTCCTCCTCCCCTCATGAAGTCTATGGCAGCCCATCGAAAATCTTGCAGGAAAGTTATGTGAAATTTGGCCCACAAATATAGGACAGTCTCAACATTAATCCAAGTAAATTTGGAGTCTTAAACTCAAAGCACTCTCTAGCACCACCAATAGGGAAAACTAGCATGCATGTTTCTGAGTGCTACTTAGAATTTTCCGAAATATTTAACTTTTTCTAACTGTAGACCGTTTTTTTTTTCTGATTTTCACCAAAATGTGTTCAGATCATCTTCATACTGATGAAAAAATGTGAGGCTATATCTTTGCAACACTTCAGCAAATTCAGACCAAAATGTGTGTGTGTTAGACCAAGCATGACCTGAGTGAACATCAGTGCCACCTACTGGTCAAGAGATACAAAAAATTTACTTTTTACAATCTTTTTTACAATTTTTCCTCTTGTTCGTTTAAACAACGCTCGTTCGGTTCCATCTTCCACTTGTGTCTGAACTGCATTAACAGTTTAAATATTAAATCAAAATTTATGTTTTAAAAAAGATAAATAATTGTACAGATTTATTGCTTGTTCTGCTGACCTGTTTTTTTCTATATTTCCTGCAGATACAGCACATCACGACTGTAGCTACAATTAACAGAGATCCAGCAGAAGAAATCAGTACAATGTAAAATAAAGGTAGGCCCTGATCTGTAATGGACAAAATTAAGCATTAATGTGAGTGAATGTGTTCGTCTAATCTATGAGAAACACTGAAACATCAACACTGTATAACTGAGAGATCAGCTTAAATCACAATAATATCAATACCAACATACCTGGGCATGGCTGACAGAGCTCAGTGATGCTGATGATGTTTTGAGTCTGGCGGCTGATGGGATTGTTGAGCACACAGCTGTAGGTGTTGTTATCCTGATATTCCACCTCCAGAGGTAGAGAGAGACTGATGCTGAGATCAGACACACTGATGCTGGACAATAAACTGTTTCCTTTGTACCAGGAGAGAGTCACATGACCCACATTCACCCCTGAACACAACAATGAACAATTTGATGATGATGATGATGAACAGTCTCTGGTAATGTTAGGAGTGGGCAGATGAGCTGGAAAACAAGAAAATGAACAGAAATATTGTTAACCTAAATAACATTGTTATTTTTGGTGAGGTGTGTTACCAGCATTTGCGGTGCATGATTAATGGAGGAAAAAAAAAATATATATATATATATTTTATTTGTATTTTTTAAAGATTACACCATTGTCACTCTCCTATTCACTTTCATTTACGTGCTTCACTGTAATGTCCATTAAAAAACTTGTTTGAGTGTATGTGTTAATCAACCTTACACCACAGATGCAGTCAAATAAGCTTAACTTGTACTGAACCCCAAATATTCCTTTAATAAAACAAGAATATGTGAATGTTTGGACACATGATCTCTACTCACCGTAAACTGACAAAGTAAATGTTTTTGTTGTCAGTTTTGCTCCACTTATCTTTGCTTCATAAGGTCCAGTATGTTGAGTTGTGGTGTTTGTGATGGTCAGAGATCCAGTTTGATGATCCAGCTTCAGTCTGTCTCTGAATCTCTCATCAGTACCATTATATGTGGAGAAGATTCCAGCATCTCTTCTGATTTCAGCTATCAGAGACTTATTGACTCCAAAATTCCACAGTATATCATCGTCTTCACGTATTTTAGTAACATCAGAGTTTAGAGTGACAGAATCTCCCTCCATCACTGACACTAAATCACCAAACACACCTGAAGAACATGCTTAGTCACATATTAAGGCTCCTGATGGTTTACAAAGCCTGAAATCAGATGTTTTCTGTAACCTTTAAACATGAACTGAAGAATACAATCAGAGACGCAAAAGAAAGGTGATATAACAGACAATTTGAACCAGTATTTTGATCTTTAATATGTTTTATCTGCTTGTAGAGTAATATAAATATGTGAAGTTACATGACAAGTTAATTACAGCAGAGTAACACTACAAGTTTAATTCCTTTTGACACTTTAAATAAATGAATTAATATTAAACAAATTGACACGTTTCATATTTTTTGTATTTGGCTCATTAAAACAGGTTCACTGAAAACAGTAGCAGAAGCGTTATTACTGTGAAATCAGGCCATAAAAATATATTCATAACTTACCAATCAGACACCAACTGCACAAACTGAACAAACCAAGTGTGTGAAACATTGTCTTCAATTGTTCAGTGAAAAGTCTGGTGTAATAACATGACTATCTGCTGATAAAAATCAATCTGATGTGAATCCTCCCACGACAGAGTTTGACCCTCCTAGTTCACACACACACACACACACACACACACACAGACTCTCTGATGTGTGTTTTGATTACCTATATGATCACAATTTTGTTTGGGGACCAACTTTCACCATTAACTAACTATTAACTATGACTTTTGCCTCAATAATAACTCCTCATGTGTTGCTAATTAATAGTTTGTAAGGTACCTCTTAAGTTTAGGTATGGTATAATATTAAGGGATCTAAAATATTGTCATATAAGGCATTAATATGTGCTTTATAAGTAATAATGAACACACATACTAATAAATTATGTGAATATTGGATTAGTCAACCTGCATTTCATGATCTTTGGCTATTTAAAATCTTATGTATATTAAAGTGGTTTGTTGTAAATGGCAAAAATAATCTCACATTGCCAATCTTACTGAGCTGTGACACAAGCAGCTGAGTTCCTGAGTCAAACTGAAACATGCTGTGGTCAGTTTTCTTCAGAAATGATTTGATTTGATCTGTTAGCTGGACAAGATCTTGTGCAACACAGTGGCTGTTTTGTTTCATCTGTGTTTAGTTTGTTGGTGAAGGGCTCTTTCTTTTGCTCCGGTTATGAGCCTTACAGTCACAGTCTGACTTATCTCCTACACTGAACAGATTTACAGTCTAATGAATGAAAACCAGTCAGAGGTTACCCATCATTAATTACTGAAGCCTTGTATAAAGGAAAAATCAGCATGACTTTGAAATGTCAGACAGAAAAAAAAGTCTATATAATATCTGATTGACAAAGACAAAAGCAATAGCTATATTTTATGTGATTTTTAATTGTGTGTATAATTTTCACTATTTTATGTTCAGTACTTTTACATTTGCACACTTTCTGGCTTTACCTCTGTAATGAATCTGGTCCATGACCTTCCGTCTGACTGCCACAAGAGATCACTCCTTCATCACATTGACTTTCACATCACACAGACTGTTACATACATGTTACATTTCCCAGCAGCCATTTCACTGATCACCCGCTCACACCTGAGAACTATCACACAATAATACACGCTTTATAAGCCTTTTAGACTTCCTCTTCCAGATGGCTGAGTATTGTCTAGCGTTTAGCACTCTCCTAGTGTTAGCTGTACAAAGCCATTCCGTTTGTGTTTTCTGTTTAGTCTCTAGTATTGTTCTGCGTTTATCACTCTCCAAGTGATAGCTGCTTTGCTGAGCCTAGTTTCTGGTTCTAGTTTAGTCTTGTCATTTTTATGTCGCCTTGTTTCCTGATTCCTGCTCTTGTCCCTTGGATTAACCCTTGTCTCGCCGCTCGGACTGTTTGTTCCTCGTCTGGATTACTGCTCACGTTATCAGACTACCCCTCTTGTCAAGCCCTCTGGATATCAAAGACCCACGCTTGCCCTATGATTACTCTTGTCTTGCCTGTGTTTGACCCTGCTTGTGTTTTGACTATGTTCACTAATAAAAGCTTGCACTTGAATCCACTCGCCTCATGTCCCGTTGGCTCCGTTACAACCTCATGGCTACTAGTGAAAGTTGTATTGTTTATTGTACACATACATGACTTGATTGCTAGTTGAAATCGTTGTTTTAAAACTCTTTACACTAAGGTAGGAATAGTAAACAAAATGCTAACAATGGCAAAAGAAAGCACAGAGCCTTTTTCGTAATCGGATTGCACAATAAAGCAATAAAACCTGAGATGCAGTGGTTTACTGTGATTTTAGAACAACTAAGGGGACTTTAGGGGGGAGATGTGAATGAATTACAGTCAAATTACTGTTAAAAAAATCAAAGATGACATGAGGCATGCTTTCATACGTAAGTAACACAGCGGGCCGCCTTCATTTGTAAGCTGATCTGCCGCGGAAGTTAGCATATTTGTGATAAGGAGGACGAAGATGAGGAAAAAGAGAGCAAAGTTTTTAAATATTTTCAGTACTCACTGAGCTAATACACAGAACCTCTGTAACTGTATGCCATGTTCACCAAAAAAGCAGTATGTAAAATCTCCTGTCAGCTTGGCATAATGATGAATGCCAGTCTAGAGTGACGTAAAAGTTGCATGAATGAGCAAATATCACAGGAGTAGAGGTGAGATATGGCTGTATATCATCAGCATGCTGAGATAACCTACGGCACTTGGTCTGTGGACTCGTGCCTATGGCCGAATCACAGCCGTGCCGATATACAACCATGTCTCACGTCTATATGTGATAATTGCATTTATACAACAGTTCAACAGCATGAGTGTGTACATAATAAAAACTATTAGTGTCTTTAAAAGCCCTCTTTTGAGCAAAACTACTTCCTTCCGTTACAGATTCAAATCTAAAGTTGTCAGTTTAACAGCTGACCCCAAGCCTCCGTTATTAATTCCAAAATGTCACTTTAGAACTAGTAACGAAGGAATGTTTAGTTGCTTCATTAAAAGCTTTTTGTATTACTTTAGTAAAAGTGGCGCATTATATATTAGAGTATTATGAGAGAGATTACCTGAATCTGATCCAGCATTCATTCTTCAGATCAATCTCGTATTCACAATTAGTTTGAATGTCCCATAGGCTCGTAGCCTACTATCCTTTCATCTGTTCAGGGTGATTTCTAATGATAGGGATGCTCCGTGCATTTGTTGGCTGTGTACAAGCTGGTTTTGAAAGAAAAACAAAAATACTTCCTTGTTCAAAAAATTGCTGCAATTTAATTTGCAGTTTTAATTTAAAACTGCAATTATTTTTCAATTTAAAAGACTTTACCTCTGACTCATAAAACAGTCTCTTGTCGCCATCTGTCCTGAATCGGATTTAGGACCACATATGAAAGTGGCCCAAATCAAAATCGAAAAGACCAGATTCTATGGGTCTCATTTATAAAACGTTGTGCAGAAACCATCCCAGATTTGATTTTACGATAATCTCTCAAATATGGGTACATGTGATTCATAGAATGAACCAACACGGTCTCACCTCTATTCGTCACATACTGCCGTTTGGTCATTTCCCCCTCACGTCCAAAGTCCGACGTTGAGGGTACACCCTATTCGTCGCTTGATAACGGAGAGGCTCGTCCGATAGATTTGAGTGCAAATCCATACACAGAACACGCACGTTCGCCTCTCTTACAGATGTGAAATCTATGAATCGCAAATAATCTTGAACTTGCGTGCAACTGAATGGTTGTAGCTTGTAGCCTTGTTAACAACTCCTAATTAATGGCACTAGCATATACAAGCTCAACAGTCATTGTCCAAATTCTTTAATTTAAACCAGCGAGCTGCAAGAAAAGCTTACATTTCCACAAACCTGCAGTACTCCAATAAAAAGTGTGTATGTCTGCTCAGACCCTACACACTTTTCCATGTCAAAGGCAGTTTTTACAGCGTTGGTGTGGATTTAAGCACACACAAATTCTAAAATCAAATCTGTGCTTACAAACACTTTATAAATGAGGCCCCATGTGTTTTGTGCGGTTCACACACTCAAGAAATAAAACAAGAGGATGAGCAAAACATACTGCACAGACACGTTCATCTGGTTTTTCTGATCAATGCATTCTGAGAAAAGGAATGTCCGAGAACTGCTGAGTAGGCTACTGCTCTCGTTCGTCTTCGTCTGTCAGTGTGGTGTAAATTGGTCTTATAGCGACAGAACACTTTTTATTTACACGTAATCTGCATTAATTCAAAATGAAGGTCTTTATGTTGTGCATCATATTGAGTGCATTCTTCGTGCCTGGTAAGATTTCTATTTGTAACATGACAGAAATGTATCATTTCTAACTGTTTTATTTAGCTGGGTTAGCTGGTTTATTTAGCTGGTTTAGATTTACATGTTGATAGGCCTGTGTGTTAATAAACGCTAGAGCGGTTGGTTTAATTTTAAGGAAACCGTTTAATATAGTCATAATTAATAACACTCCGATATATAGCATTCATGACTGAATGCACAAATACATAAAAAGTGATATATGAATCAAGACGTGGTTTGTATAATGTTCATACAGTCGTATGACTGTGAGATCATCTCATAGATCATCTGTGAGGCTCATGAATGTTTGTGTGATGAGTGAATGTTTTATTATGTTTAAACCAGCCATGCTCTTATTCTGTTTTGTTTTGCATGCAAGTATTGCATTTGAGACATATTTCTCTACTTATTTCTTCTTCAGTTGCGTCTGATGTTGGTGCAGATGTAGTGTCAGTGTCAGTGATGGAGGGAGATTCAGTCACTCTATACACTGGACTTAACAAATCCCAACAAGAGAGAATAAAATGGTATTTTAATAGCAGTCGCATCGCAGAAATCACTGGAGATCAGAGGAAGATCTGTACAGATGATGAGTGTAAAGAGAGATTCAGAACCAGACTGGAAGTGGATCATCAGACTGGATCTCTGACCATCACAGACATCAGAATTGCAGACTCTGGACTCTATCAACTAGAGATCATTAGTCACAACACTGAAATAATATTCAATGTTACTGTTAGAGGTGAGTTATTTAGTGAATGTTGTGTTCGAATCTCATCATTGGTAATTATTGCAGTGACATTCATGGCTACTTTTTCAGTACCTCTAAATGACTTCAGTTTCAGTCTCATTTTGGTTTGTATTACAGCCAGTTCTGCTGCTGAACTAGATACAATGAAGAAAATGGGAGAATCTGTCACTTTAGATCCTGGTGTGATGATAAACCTAGATAATGTGATGATGTGGTATTTTAACGATACTCACATCGCTGTAATCACTGGAGATCAGAGTGAGATCTGTACAGATGATCAGTGTAAAGAGAGATTCAGAGACAGACTGAAACTGGATCATCAGACTGGATCTCTGATCATCACAAACACCAGAACCACAGACTCTGGAGATTATTATTTACAGATCAACAGCAGCAGATTCAGCATCAGTAGGAGCTTCAGTGTTACCATCACTGGTGAGTGATATTTAGTCAATCAGTGTGTTTTCTATAGCAGTATTAGAAGACAGTTCAATATTTTGAAGTTGATTTGACTGAGTATTACAGTAGAATTGAGATAATAGTTATCACCTTCATGCAGTATACGTAAGTGAACAATGTGTTTTTGGTCACACTTTTAGCTCCAGGAATGTGCAGATCATTTTACTGCATGTTTTGTATGCCTCAAACAGGCTGATAAAGGCAAGCAGCTAATGTGTGTTTCAATTCCATACATTTTTTATGTTTATTTTTTTATTTTGCAAAAGGACTGCTACAGCCATATCCTCTGTATTGTCTATGTAGCAGCAATTTAAAAATTTCACTCTGGTTTGAAATGGCTTGAACCAACCACAAAAGGTTGCACAACAATCTTGAAAAATTTAAAATATTTTCTAAGAAGCATTTAATAGTATGTAGAGAAGTAGAGAAAAGTATGACTGGTATTTAAATGCAAACATGTAACACATGCTTTGATATCTTACATAATATACTACATTTTACCTTCACTGCCTGAAATAATTTTATGCTAAATAATTGACCACCTCAGAAACGGGCTGTACAGCTGACATGAGCAAGTCCATAAATGTATGAAAAACCAAAGGCAATGACTAAAAGACATTAATACCATAACTTATAATATGGTGAGAAATAACACTGATTTCCCATCCTTTATCAGTGTTCAGTAATAATATACTATAATTATTACTACATTTAAATCAAAGACATTCTTAGGTTGTTCGTTTGCATGTTACATATTTGCATTTACATACTAGTCATACTTTTCTCTACCTATCTGTATGATTGGGATGCATTAAATGCTTCTTCGAAAAAAAAATAATAAAATTTACCTATGTTACTTTTGTTGATGAAAATAAATTGACATCTGCACTCCTATTTCAGCAACTGCTACTGTCTCACATTTTCACAACACTTTACTGTTGTATATTATCCCAGAATCGGCTAACAGTTTGTTTCTTCTCCAGGTGATCAAACAGATGATGTGTCCGTGATGGAGGGAGATTCTGTCACTCTACACACTGGCTTTAAACACATCATACGAGAAGGCAGACATATTCGAATAAAATGGTATTTTAAGGATATTCACATAGCACAACGCAATGGATCTGTGAGTAAGATCTGTACTGATTTAGAGCAATTCAGAGACAGATTAAAGCTGAACAGTCACACAGGTGATCTCACCATCAGACATATCAGGACCTCAGATTCAGGACTTTATAAACTACAGATCAACATCAGACAACACTGCATTCTGAAGATGTTCAGTGTTGCTTTTGGTGAGTTTTTTTTTTTACTTTACAGTGACATTCTACAAGAAAAAAAAATGAAATGGGATGAAAAATTATGACAGTGCTTTTGCATTCCAACACGAAATAATGAACACAATACACTAACGCTTAATAAACACAAAAAAGATCCCCAGCAGCTGTTGGTTTGTGTTTCAGATGTTCCTGTTGCTCAACGAGTTGAAATAAAGAGAAATTCATTGGAGGGAGAATCTCTCACTTTATATCCTGGTGAAATAAAAAACCTGAATGATGCAATGACGTGGCATTTTAATGACAATGAAATCAATGAAGATCTTAGCTTTATCTGTACACATGAACCGTGTACATATGTTGATGGGAGATTCAGAAACACATTAAAGCTGGACAATCAAACTGGATCTCTGACCATCACAAACATCACAACTCAACATGCTGGACATTATCATCTAAAGATCAGCAGCAGCAGATTCAGCATCAAAAGGACCTTCAGTGTTACTGTCAATGGTGAGTATCATTTAATCATAAAACTGAATCAATGTTATTTACATGAAAAGTGTGCTGATGTTTCTAGTGTTGAGATGCTGTTTTAACTTCCAAACCCACCAGATGGCGCCATCTATCAGTTGAATCAATATCATAAGGTGCAAATATCAGTCAAAGCTATCAGTTGTTCTGCAGTAATAATACTGTCTGTGTTTATCATTACAGGTTCAGGTCAGCCTTCAGGTACAGCAGGAATACATTGCATGTTGCTTCTGTTCTGCTGCTCGTTGCTGCAGTTGTTGGTGTGATTTCGCTATTGGTGCACATATAGGCTACTCTTCACAAAACAGATCACAAAAGTAAACTGCTTAAGGTAAATGATCTAGGATGAACCATGATTTTTGTCAAAGACCTGAACTGAAACTTTTACTTTAACAGATGTGATAACAGAAAAGTGTGATATGGATAAAGCTGTGTTAACATACCTGAAGTGATCCAAGTTTTAATGTAAATTCTGTCTAGGCCGGAAAGAGCTTGAGACGCATGTAGACTGAAAACAGTATTATAACCTAGCACACTGCCATAAACACCACACAAATCCAGAAATGCACAGTAATCCAGAAATACATGCAACGGATGCACAAAATACATAAACGCAAATGGTGACACATTCTGGTTATACTGTAAATGCAATGAATAAACAGACCAAGCATGTAATGACACCTTCAAACAAATCACAAATGTTTATACAAAGTGTAATCTATTAAATGTAATATACAAATCATGCCATACTGTACCTGTTTAATATGTGTTTCTTTGTGAACTTGTATTGTGTTTTCATGGAGGGCTTAGCTATTCAGGCTAACTGGAAATAATTACTAATCATTCTCCTTCTTTATTAAAAACAAGGGGTCATTGATGATACTAACATTATCAAAATGAATATAAAGAATAATGCTGTTTAATGCATTTGACACTTTGTATTTTCCTCAGTGCATAACAGTGTTATATTCTCATTTGAAAATGTTAAAGTCATGCAAATATATAAATTTTGCTGTCAGGAGTCGGGGGGGGGGGGGGGGGGGGGCTTACGCGAGTGAACGAGCGCTGCTGTGGGCATGCACGCTAAACAGACGGAATAGAGTAGGAGTAATTCTGAGAAAAAATATACATTTTGGTAAAGGATTTGTTGTTGGACAATAAATGTGCCTCATGTAGAATTTTAAAACTACAGCTAAGTGTAATTTGGTGATAGCAGTAACTGTAAGGGACTATTTTTAATGGGTGATTGACACTCGATCTGATCAACCATAATGGCGAATCTGCTATTTTGTCCAACAATCCAGACAGGAGAGTAGATTACTGTCAGTGGACTTGAACTTGAAAAATTGTGTGTATTGATGGCTTGCCACGATTAAAACAACATGCCTTCTGATGTTCATTCACGTTTATTTCGTGCTATAACTAAAGAGGACTGCTGCTTGAACCGAGGTGCTACAGCGATTTGTCACGATAACTAAGGGCGTGGATCTTTGCGAAGGGTCAATTACTAAGCTCATATGAGTTTATTATTATTATTTTTGTTATTATTTATTTATTTATTTTTATTTGATTTATCATTTATGTCGCCTTTTCTGTATTCTTTTACTTTTGGTCGTGGTTAATAAATTTTACATTGATCGTGGGTAATAATTTATTGTGACGTTTAACAATTAACGTTTAATAATTGTATGTGAGAGAGTCGGTAATATCATTGCGTTTCTATTGGTCAGTGTTAGAGGAACTCAGGCTTAGCCTGACAGTTAGCCTGACCCGGACCAGGTTAGTTTCCCAGCATAAGTTGCCACAGTGACTGAGCTTGTATATGTATAGATGATATAATAAGACGTTAATGTGTCATTTTTATGTCATCTAAATGTCATGAGTCCAGGTCCTGCGCTTCTCCCTGTCGCCACAGGAGGTCGCCATCTCCCGTCCTCCATTTCTCATAACTCCACACACCTGTCACATTACACACACCTGTAACACATCAGACTCCCAGCTGTTCCCCATTGGCAAGGACTATTTATGCACCACACTCCCGCTACTCAGTCTGGTGAAATTAACTGTATTCGTAGTTGTGTTAATGGTATTTGCCGTTTTATGTATCCCGTTCCTGAGTCTGTTTTGTTTCGCCTTGTTGGCCTTTTTGTTGGTTTATTAAAGGATCTTACCTGCACTTGGACCCAGACTTTCTCTTTTCCACGGCGCCTGCAGCATTCCGTGACGCTAAATTTAACTGGAGTTTATTATTGTTCAAACAGGCTATGGGAGGCTATTCTGTTCTCTATGAGAACAGAAGCATGCATTTATAGCTACAATATCAGATAAAACTAGCCTTGTTTTTTTTTCATTGTTTTCTGCTTGAGACAACAGAGAATGATGATTTGCTTACATTTGTCAAAACATCCATCGTATTGTGTGTGTGTGTGTGTGTGTGAGAGAGAGAGAGAGAGAGAAAGAGCAAAAGAGAGAGAGAGAGAGATTGAAAACAAACGAAACAAAAAAAGAAGTGTGAGAGAGCAGTAATTGATAGACAATGAGCTTGGAGAAGGGTGGGATAATTTTTTAATAATGAAAGTTAGATACATTTCCAAATGATGAGATCACAGAACATTTAAATTACACTAATACAGAGCAACAGCGGTTTAAACAATTATATTAACAAAGTATGTGCATATAGGTGAGAAAAACAAATATAGACATCCTGTCAGAGAATATAGCTGCATCCCAAATGACACAGTATACACTATGCACTCAACCATGTAGTGTATGAATTATATAAGGTTATTTTGTCATTAATAATCGGAGTCTGATAGCCCCTCGCCCTTCACGACGTAATTAAAGCTGTGACAGTTGAGTGCATGAAGTGTTCAACATCCCACACTTCATTTTTTCGGTTATTTAAGTGCATCATCCGGGTATTTAAAGTGTACTTTTTCTTTTTGGAATTTTCAGCGTGAACACTCTACTCGCACTATTTATACTACAAAACGTCATAGAATAGTGCATAAGTACGTGATTTGGGACGCACATTATGTGAAGAAATCCAAAAGGTGTGATGCACAAACTTGCATGAACTCTAACAATTCCATCATCTTTTTTGGGGGAGATTTTCATACACAGGCCCCTCCTTTGATTTCTGCAAAGGAAACACAAAATCAATCAGGAATCTGCTGATGTGATGGGAAATTATTAGCACATTAACGTAGGTTTCTCTGTGCAAAGCTGAATCTATAAATACTGACAATTTTGTTTTGTTTTGAAAAACTACTACTACAGACCAGCAAAAGGAAATTATATCTGTCTCGTTCATCACATAACTTTTTAAGTAGTTAAATCTTCCAAAAGGTTACATTTTATTTCTGAAGGTGGTCACGGCAGCCACTGAACTGAGAATGGTTTTTACAAAAAAGCAACACCAAAGATACTGTTGCAGCACGTCTAATCAACCAATGGCCGCTAAAGCTGCATTTCCCCTCAGATAATCATGAACCGCAGAGCAGCTGCAGTTCAAGACCAGACTTTAGCACAGGTCACATGGTTAACCGCTTTGTGTCATACTTTGTATGGGTTATTTGAGAACAACAACCAGTTTTTGTTCAGTTTAATAAGTCTATGGCAGCCCATAGAACAGCTTGTGGGGAATGTTATGATATTTGGCACACAAATAGAGGGCAGTCTCAACATTAGAAAATATAAAATTTAGAGCCTTTAACTCAAACTCTGTAGTGCCACCAACAGGCCAAATTAGCACAAAATTAGCATTGTTTCTGCGCATAAAGATTTTTGGCAATTTTGAAATTTTCGAACTCTTCCAGATGGTCCAATTTTCACTGAAATAGGCACAGATCATCTTCAGACCATCCTGTCATTTTTTTTTTTTTTAAGACACGTAAACCACAGTTACAAATTTAATGGAAAAATGGAAGTGAGGCTATATCTCTGCAATATATTAGCGGATTCAGACCAAACCTGGGAACTCATTTATAAAATGCAGCACAGAAACCATCCTAAATTTGATTTTATGATCATCTCTCGAATATGCGTATGTGTGATTCATAGAATGAACGTACAAACAGAAAACACGTACGCGTCTCTTTCAGAAGTGAAATCTATAAATCGCACATTACAAAATTTTCATCATTTTATGATCTTACTGTTTTTCGTGTTGTTGGTTTAAACAATGCTGATTCAGTTCTGTCTTCCTCTTGTGTCTGGACTGCATTAACAATAATACAGATGTATTAAAACAACAGTTACAGCATTATATCAACATTTCAGTCTTAAAATAGATAACTATTTATACAAATTAATTGGGTGTTTTGCTGACCTTTTTTTCGACATTTCCAGTAGATGCAGCACATCACGACTGTAGCTAAAATCAACAGAGACCCAGCAGCAGCAGAAATCAGTACTATGTAAAATAAAGGTAGACCCTGATCTGTAATGAGCAAAATGAGCCATTAGAGTGATTGAATCTGTTGGTCTTACACTACGAAACAACAGCACTTTATAATTTAGATCAGCTTAATCACCATAAAATCAACATAAAATCAACACCAGCATACCTGAACATGGTTGACAGAGTTCACTGATGTTGAGATGTCTTGTCTGGTTTCTGATAGGATTGTTGAGCACACAGCTGTAGGTGTTGTTATCCTGATATTCCACCTCCAGAGGTAGAGAGAGACTGATGCTGAGATCAGACACACTGATGCTGGACAATAAACTGTTTCCTTTGTACCAGGAGAGAGTCACATGACCCACATTCACCACTGAACACACCAATGAACAATATGATGATGATGATGATGATGATGATGATGATGAACAGTCTCTGATAATGTCAGGAGTGGGCAGATGAGCTGTAAAATAAGATAATAAACAGAAATATGGATACGTGTAAACAACAGTGTTATTTTCAGTGTAGTGTGTTACGGTCAGTGAGAGCATGTCATCTAAAACTATAAAATGATTAAACATTTTCAATATGTAGTTAAAGGAATATTCATACTTCTGTAGACATTAAGCTCAATGTTTGTGTTTGAGTTAATCAACCTTAAATCACAAATGCAGTCGAATAAGCTAAACCCCACATATTCCTTTAAATAAAACAAGAATATGAACGCTTCAACAAATGATCTCACCATAGACAGAAACATTGAATGTTTTTGATGACAGTTTTGCTCCACTTATCTTCACTTCATAGAGTCCAGTATGTTCAATCGTGGTGTTTGTGATGGTCAGAGATCCAGTTTGATGATCCAGCTTCAGTCTGTCTCTGAATCTCTCATCAGTACCATTATATGTAAAGAAGATTCCAACATCTCTACTGATTTCAGCTAACAGAATCTTTTCAGCTACAAAATTCCACAGTATATCATCGTCTTCACGTATTTTAGTAACATCAGAGTTTAGAGTGACAGAATCTCCCTCCATCACTGACACTAAATCACCAAACACACCTGAAGAACATGTTTAGTCACATATTAAGGCTCTTGATGGTTTACAAAGCCTGAAATCAGATGTTGTCTGTAACCTTTAAACATGAACTGAAGAATACGATCAGAGACGCAAAAGAAAGGTGATATACATGAACAGACAATTTGAACCAGTAATTTGATCTTTAATATGTTTTATCTGCTTGTAGAGTAATATAAATATGTGAAGTTACATGACAAGTCATTTGACATTTTCAATAGTTTCATATTTTTGTATGTGGCTTATTAAAACAGGCTCAATCAAAACAGCAGCAGAAGTATTATTACGGTAAAACAGGAAGAAGTTAGGCCATGAAAATGTGTTCATAACTTACCAATCAGATGCCAACTACACAAACAGAACAAACAAAGTGTCTGAAACATTTTCTTCAATTGTTCAGTGAAAAGTCTGATGTAATAATAAGACCATCTGCTGATAAAAATCTGATGTGAATCCTCCCACAACAAGAGTTTGGCCCTCCTGGTTCACAGACATACACTCTGTGAATGTGTGTTTTGAATATATATATATATGTATGTATGTATACACTTTCTTCTGGCTCTAATTAAGACTTTAACTGTTTTTAATAGGGGAAAACTTTTTTTCAAAAATGGAAAAAAATTCTATATTTTAAACCTGATAGTTTCTGAAAAGTAGTTTTCTGACTGTGTTGGGTACATAAGTAGAAGAGTGTAAAATTGTGTGGATTTTGTATTAGACAACCTGAGTTTTTTATTATTATTAATAATAATTCAATGGTTTTATAATCATTCAGTTGTTGCAAATGACAAAGATCATCTGATAGTATTGCCAGTCTTACTGAAGTGTGGCACGAGCAGCTCAACATTTGAGTCAAACTGAAACATGCTGTGGTCTGTTTTCTTCAGAAATCTGATTAGATCTGTTAGGTGGACAAAGATCTTGTGCAACACAGTGGCTGCTTTGTTTCATCTGTGTTTATTTTGGAAGTGAAGGGCTTCTTCCTGTGCTGTGGTTATGAACCTCACAGTCTGATTTCCCTCCTACACAGAATAAATTTACAATCAAATTAAATGAATTGATGAAAACCTGTCAGAACTGGGTTCTTGTTTATTGTGTGTACATATTCTCTTAGGTATGTAAACATTGACTTAACTGTCAAAATTGTTGAAATCGTTGTTATAAAAGTAAATTAGTTGAAACAAAATGATAGTGATGACAAAATGTAGCACTGAGGCTTTTCTCTTAGATTGCATAATTGGGTGCCTGTGAGTTGTTCTAAATGCAGCGCTGTGCTTCTCGTCTGGTGTGCGACTACATTCCTCCCATGTATTTAATGTGCGTCCTTGAAAGCGCACAGTTTTCTAAAGTATTTACTTTAACTTAGGTAATATCAATGGTATGACATTTCAGGTGCGTCTACAAAAACATACATATATTTAATTGTTTGATCAAAATTATTGCTAGGGACAGTTTGGCAGTCGCTGGATATAGGGACACGCAGAGGTCATGCCCATTCAAAGTGAGGGGGCACGTGCCCCTTCCGAATTTTGAGCCAAGGGGATTTTGAATTCACATTAAAATATGTTATGGCATGACACCCATATCTGTTAATTAAGTAAACAGATGCATAGTTAATAGATTAGGCCTACATTATTAGGTTACTTTGACCATCGCCCACTAGATCAACTAACATAATCTATTAAGGTGAGAATCAAGATATTTCATAATCTAGTTAATGCATTTGGGAATCGAATAAAAAAGATAAAATAAATAAAACATAAGCGCTGTTGTGGCTGCTGTGTGTCACATGACGACCCCACCCCCCAAAAAATAATGAGTGCATGCCCCCCTTGGAACAAAAAAAAACAGGACTACGTTTTTATAAACTGACAAAAATGTAATCGGCGACAGGAAACATTAATCATTCATTATTTTTGACCATGTTAGATTATTATTTCACCACATATGTGAATCTGAGAGGATGAGATATATGGAGAAACCAAATTTTATTGGTCTGTGTCAGTGCCCCTTTCCCTTACCTTCCTTTTGTTTGAGAAATGATGCAACTGAATGGCCCAACGTGAAATATCCCAACATCTTCAAATATTTGTCCTTAAACGCTCGTTTTAGGTGGGGTCGACAGCTTATAAAAACATAGTTCTGGGTTTTTAGCTGTTTTTCTGTACACCTTGTTACATAGCAGCTTTTAGACATTGTTCTGTTTTTTTGTTATAAATCAGAAATGAGGCAGCTTCCCGCAATACAAAGTCAATGGAGAGGGTTAGATTGCCCCGCCCCCTCCCCGGTGTGGGCGCGGCCTAAACGCGCTCTGCCTCCTGTACAGTTTCGATTGCGCCATCATGTGGTGAATTTATTTTTTATTTACAACATTTTATTGTAATTGAAAGAAATAAATGCCATCAAAGTGATTAATACAGAAACGAAGTATCAATTGCAGAAAAGAAAACAAGAATAAAGTTTTTCTTGACTGATAAGCTTTTTTTTTTATCTTACCCTATGTTTTATTTTCTGTTCCCATGTCCTACATAAAAAGATTTTGACAAAATGTATTATACATTGAATGACTGCTTCGTTCGCGTTGTTTATTATTTTTTTTTATTTATTGGACAACTTGGTTAGCCTTACTTTCACTTTCCACGGGAGTCGGGACGTCACACCACACGCTGCACAGACAAGTTCATCGTGTTTTTCTGATCAGTGTGTTACCAGAACATCTGACAATTTATTTAGTTAGCCGACTGCACTCGGTGGAAAGCAGGTGCGGTGTTAATGGGCCTTTTAGTGACAACATTTTTTTTATTTCTACATTAACTGCATTAATTGAAAATGAAGGTCTTTATTTTGTGCATCATATTGTGTGCATTCTTCATGACTGGTAAGACATCTATTTGTCTAAAAATAAATAAATAAATAATAATAATAAGTTAAAAAAAAAAGCGATGTAATGCCGTTTAATTGTTGTATCGGATTTTACACACAAATGTTTGTTTTTTTCCTACTGTTTTAATTAGCTACGGGTATATTGTAATATTTTAGACAAAAACTAGTGGCGTTTTAAGATTAGTGTTTGAGGAAACCAATTAAAGGACTAATATTCATAATTAAAAATACTCAAACAAACGGAATTATGGTGTAATGTTCATAGAAATTAGATCATCCATGAGACTAACTGAGTGCATGTGTTAATCAGCAATGTTCTTCTGTTTTATTTTGCATGTATTACATTTGAGACATATTTCTCTGCTTACAATCTGTTATTTCTTCTTCAGTTGCGTCTGATGTTGGTGCAGAGGTAGTGCCATTGTCAGTGATGGAGGGAGATTCAGTCACTCTATACACTGGACTTATTAAATCCCAACAAGAGAGAATGAAATGGTATTTTCATGTCGATCGCATCGCAGAAATCACTGGAGATCAGAGTAATATCTGTACAGATGATGAGTGTAAAGAGAGATTCAGAGACAGACTGAAGCTGGATCATCAGACTGGATCTCTAACCATCACAGACACCACAATCGCAGACACTGGACTTTATAAACTACTAATCAATAGCCATAACAGTGAAATAATCTTTGGCATTTCTGTCAGTGGTAAGTGAATGTAAAAAAAAACAAAAAAAAAACAAATGATGTGTTTGAATAACATAATTGATATTTATTGGGGTGATATTCAGTACTGCTTTTTCCTTACCTTTAAATTAATTTGTAGATTTCAGTTTGTAGAGTTAAGATCTGAGTCATTAAACAGTTCAGTTTGATTTAAAAAATTAATTATTTCCTTTGGTAAGCTTTTGACAGATGTTGGTTTGTATTACAGCCATTTCTGCTGCTCAGCTAGACAAAATGAAGAAAAAGGAGGGAGAATCTGTCAGTTTAGATCCTGGTGTAATAAAACACCCAAATGATGTGATTACATGGTATTTTAATGGCACTCTCATCACTGAAATCACTGGAGATCAGAGTAAGATCTGTACAGATGATGAGTGTAAAGAGAGATTCAGAGACAGACTGAAGCTGGATCATCAGACTGGATCTCTGACCATCACAGACACCAGAAACACAGACACTGGAGTTTATAAACTACAGATCATCAGCAGCAGATTCAGCATCATTAGGAGCTTCAGTGTTACTGTCACTGGTGAGTATCATTTAGTCATTCAGTGCATTTTCTATTGCACATTTAGAATACAATTCAATATTTCGAAGTTGCTTTGACCTTTATTATTACCGTACATTATAATTGAGATCATTTCTATCAACTTTTTGCACATGAAAGTAAATTAACAATGTTTACTCTTTCTCCATGTTATATTCCTTCTCCTTCTGAGGTACCAATTTATTATTATTATTATTATTTATTCATTTATTTTTTTGTATGTCTCAAACTGTCTGATCAAGCCCAGCGACTAATGGGTGTGAAAATTCCACACAGTTTTAAAATTTTTGGCAAAAGGGCTGCTCCACCCTTTTCCTCTGTATTTTAGTCATGTACCACCGATTTTAAAAATGGCCCTGTGGCTTGATATGGCTTGAACCATCCACAAAAGTTTGGGCAGGGATCTTTATTTTATATCTTTGATAAGTGTGACCCTAGACCACAAAACCAGTCATAAGGGTCCATTTTTCGAAATTGAGATGTATAAATAATCTTAAAGCTGAATAAATAAGCTTTCCATTTATGTATGATTTGTTGGGATATAACAAAATTTTCCGAGATACAACTATTTGAAAATCTGGAATCTAATCAAGTTCTTAGCAATGCACATACTAATCAAAAATTACATTTTTATATATTTACGGTAGGAAATTTCTAATGATTTTTTGGCATAAAAGAAAAATGGATAATTTTGACCCTCGTTGGCTATTGCTATAAATATACCCATGCTAATTACAACTGATTTTGTGGTCCAGGGTCACATATTACATTTTAACAATTCTGTAATAAATTAATTTAAAATAATTGATCACCTCAGAAATGAGCTGTACCGCTGACATGAACAGGTCCATAAATACATGTAAAACTGAAGGCACTGACTAAATGGCATTAATATTGTTAAATAAGTGATATATTCTGAACAGAAACATAAAATAAGTTAAAGTTTTAATATGGTGAAAAATAACATTGATTTTCCATCCTTTATATCAGCAGTCAATAATAATGTGTTAATACATTTAATACACCAGTCACATATTTCTACTCACAATCTATATGATCTGTAGAAAAACATTTTTGTCACATGTGGCTTGTGTAAACACATATGAAGATGAAGATGAGAGATAACACGCAGTCTTTAATCAGTAAACATATCCACAATCATGGTAAAGTCAGACCCAACAATAATGAACAGAGACAATAAAACTTAAATACAAATGAGGTGATTAGTGACAAAACAGCTGAGCAAAATGGCAAATCAAACAAAACTGAGTGCAATTGTTATAATTTGTACAGCTCTACTCCAAAAATGGCTTGTAATGAGCTGTTCATTTCTTTTTCAGATGCATTTGGTGTTGATACAGACGGTGTGTCAGTGATGGAGGGAGATTCAGTCGCTCTACACACTGATGTTAAAATTAATCAACAAGACAGAATTAGATGGTATTTTAATAGCATTCGCATAGCAGAAATCATTTATAACCATAGTAAGATCTGTCTAGATAAACTGTGTAAAGAGAGATTCAGAGACAGACTGAAGCTGGACAGTCAGACAGGTGATCTCAGCATCATAAACATCAGAACTACAGACGCTGGAGTTTATAAACTACTGATGAACAGCCGTAACAGTGACAGGAATTTCAATCTTGCTGTCAGGGGTGGTGAGTCATATGTTTTATACTTAACTTATATATTGTGTTTATTATTGAAGTGACATTCAGACTGACAAATCCGTGACATTTTCCAAACACACTCAAAACGGTTGACCGATCACAACACACTGGTCTTGCCGGCCAATCAGAGCACATTACGCTTTTCAAAAGGCGGGGCTTCATAGAGACATAACAGAGGGTGCAACAATGCCAAATATGTGAGAAAAAATTAAGGTTTTGAACATTTGGGCATAAAAACAAAATCAAGACTTTGAAAAAGGGCATAATAGGTCCTTCATAAAATAACCTGTCAACAAGGTTTATTACACATGCAAAAAAAAGTTTCTGAATTAATTAATTGCTTATTTATGTATCAGTAAATCAAAACAGTGACGTTGCACTATGTCAGTCATTGCAATGGAATGATAATTTAGCATATACTTGCTGTACCTGCTGTCATTCTGGAATGCATCTGTACCAGCTGTCAAAGATGAGCCATATGAAAGCATCTCAAACAGCACAAGTATTTGATTACGCTGTGCCTTGTTGGTTTCTCATTTCAGTATCCTGCCAAAAGAGATAGTATTGTTTTCAGCTCTTAGATGCAGACTTTGTTTATAATGAGAGCATTTGTGAGTCAGTGAATGTACAATGAACAAAACTCTTATGTGTAGTTTAAAAGCTTCTGATTTGTTGTTTTGATCATGTGTTCAACAGACATGTCTGGTTTAAGTGCTCAGTACTGCAAAAACTGTTGACGAAATCCTTTAACACAGGGGTGTCAAACTCAGTTCCTGTTCCAACACACTATACCATGTAGTTTTCACATAAGCCTGAATCATTGGCTGGATCAGGTGTGTTTAATTAGGGTTGCATCTAAACTCTGCAGGGCTCCGGCCCTCCAGGAACTGAGTTTGACACCCCTGCTTTAACGCAGTGGAAGTGCATCTAAATAGCCGTAATCATGACTATAAATTCACACTTGTCTCTTTAAACATATGGAGTGTTTACATAATTAAACTGAATGACTGCAAAAATAAACAATTTCAATCACTGATTTGTTAGTTTTAACAGTTTTGGTTCAAAAAATGTACATCTGAATTTTTTAACAAAATCATAAATGAGCATTTTTTTCACCTCACACAAGAGGATTTGATGTAGAATGCAAAAACATGGATATATGTTGCTTTTCAGACTTAAAGTCAAGAAAAATTGTGTGTAATGATATTTTTGCCCACTATGTTTGTTTGTTTTTGTCCACAAAAAGATCTTCCTCCAGCTGTTGGTTTGTGTTTCAGGTGTTTCTGCTGCTGAACAAAATCAAATGAACAGAAAGTCAGTGGAGAAGGGAGAATCTGTCACTTTAGATCTTGGTGTAATAAACCCAAATGATGTGATTACATGGTATTTTAATGAGCTTCTCATCGCTGAAATCACTGGAGATCAGAGTAAGATCTGTGGAGATGATCAGTGTGATGAGAGATTCAGAGACAGACTGAAGCTGGATCATCAGACTGGATCTCTGACCATCACAGACACCAGAACCACAGACTCTGGTCTTTATAAACTACAGATCATCAGCAGCAGATTCAGCATCATTAGGAGCTTCAGTGTTACCATGATTGGTGAGTATCATTTACTTCAGTGCCTTTTTAGAAAACAGTTTGAAATACTTAAATCGTCCAGTTTTCATTGTGGATCATCTCTCATCTTCAAATGCACATCAAAGCAAGAGATAATCATCACATTGAGTTCTACATGTAAAAAAAAAAAAACATTTTGAAGCCTATTATTCATAAGAAAAAAATGCATTATATTACCCG
This sequence comes from Barbus barbus, assembly GCF_936440315.1. Taxonomy (NCBI): domain Eukaryota; kingdom Metazoa; phylum Chordata; class Actinopteri; order Cypriniformes; family Cyprinidae; genus Barbus; species Barbus barbus. The sequence continues at coordinate 6,615,940 of NC_136737.1, read as the reverse complement.
GTTTTGCTGTGAAAGTCACTGTTGCTAAAATAAAAAAAAAAACAAAAAAAACATGACACCATTTATCAATATCATTCAACTTTCTAATAAAATTATTGGTGAAATTATTAGCTGGTTATTAGTTGATCTCTAGTAATAATGGCTTTCTGTCTTTAGCTTCTCTAGGTTCAGGCCCACGTTTAGGTGCTTCATCATCAAGGGTTTCTGTTATTGGTATTATCCTTGTTCTGCTGGTCATGGCTGTAGCAGCTGGTTGTGTGTATTTTAATGGTAAACTGTCTGGCAAAAAAACAGTAGATGTGTAGCGCAAGTCACCATGGCGACAAAACCCGCTCAAAACCAACCCACATTCTTCAGTTTGCTCGAACTAAATGTGAACTTACCTGGGTAAAAACTGAAACCAGCTTCGTGCAAAGACCTCTGGAGTTTGCTCTCGTTTGGACTCTGTGGTGTTTGAGGTGCAGTTTGACTCGCTTTGCTTGGTGTGCTGCTCTCTGAGGGACTACTTTGGTTGTTGGATTTTTACTCTACTGTACCCTACTTGGACTTTTAGTCAGATAACTGTATTTCTTACTCCAGATTAGGCCAATGCATTTGATTTCGCTACCCTGATTGTCTGTATTGTTTCTTGTATTTTTCTGTTTTTGTTGTGTTCATGTTTGATTTCTAAAGTGCTAAAAATGTAAATTATTAAATTAAAAATGTCATTTATTTACAAAAATTAAAATATATTAAATTAAACGTATTTATTCCTTGATTAAATCGGACATATGTGAAAAGCTTTTTAGTAAATATTTAGTAAATGTTCAGTCTCCTCCACTGACCAGTTCATCAAATATACAATGTGTGATTGTATGACATAAAGTCACAAGACTTTAGATGTGTGCTTGGTATTTTTTCATCTGTAAAAAGAAAGACAGAAAATCGTGTGAGATAATAGATGTTTACCTTTTCATTGGATTTCTTTCATTCTGATTGATTGATGTGTTTACATGAAGGTTTTACAATCCAATCGAGCATCACTCCAATTACTTCTGGATTATTTAGGTGCATGATTTTGATGTATTCAAATTTAGTTTTGTAGGATATCAGAGACTGAATCAGACAAAGTGAAGCTGCGATCAGAACATTGAAACATGAGAAGCTGAGATTCCAGAAAGAGAGGCTCCAAGAAACAGGATATCATAAATCTGTCCGGATTCCTAGCTCCAACTAGCTGAAGCAATCCTAACTTAGCAAGCCTCTTTCACCAAACAGTTTACAACCTTGAGACAAACGAACACATTGATAATTCCAATTCAAGAAGGAGACTGTCAAATTTGTTGCAAGTAATCAAGACTGATGTTCACATGTAAACCTGTGATAGGAAATCACTAGCTACAGACTCTCTCTTGGGCCGGTCTCCACACATAGAAGACAGACCAAACCAACATGCCTTTGTCTAAAGAACATGCCGTCGTTCTCCATAGAACTGCATAAAAGACTTTAATTTTCAATGTTTAATGAGACTAATAATTTATATGCATAACTGCATAATGTGTATGTAACCATTTGAACATTTGAATATCCTTGTTTTAATCACTCAATATGTCTTGCTTTTAATAAGTATTGAATAGCTCAAGCCTTAAAGAGAAATATTGCATATTTATTATGTACGAGTTTGAAAATTCATGCTTTAAGTGTTTCTTCCAATCAATTCTTTGTCAAATGTATCATAGTCTTGTTATAAAAATCAATGTTGAAAGGGTATACTTTGCACGAGCCTGTAAAGTTTGGACCTCTGACTGAACGGATAACAAGTTGATTTATGATTTGGTGGAGGAACAGTGCAACACCCCAAGCAAGGACAGTATCTAATTGGTCAAGACGTCCAGAGGGGATGGTCTGGAATCTGAGTTTAAAACTCAGGACATCGTAAAATTCTCTCTCTTAGCTCTCTTGCCGCACTCTCTTAGTACTCTCGTCCCTCTCACTGCGTGCTGCTCTTTGAGCGTGAGTAGACCCAACTCCGCATCCTCAGCCAACGCCCAAGACCTCACTTCAAAGACTACTGAACTTCCAGCCAATCAGACACTTCAGGGAACCCCCTGTCTGCAATGACGACACAACCCCGTTACACAGGCAAAGCAAGCAATACACCTCCAGATTCTAACTGAATTAGGTGCAGTTAATATAAATTTTAGCCTCATTGAGAAACTCAAAACGAGGGTTAAATAAGTGATTGGTTGTTCAGGTCTATGCAATTGAACATATTGCTGTAAACTTGGGATTTCACATTTTCATTCTCTTAAACTCATCCTTTCCTCACTTTCTCTCTTTCTGCAACGTGTGAATGCGTGTGTTCATGTGTTAGATTAGTTTGTGTTAGGTTTATATAAATAAAATCTGATTTATATTGAAAAGAGAAGTATCTTGTGTTTTGTGCTCACAAGTTAATGTCTTAATCTGTCGATTTTGTTACTGTGCTGTTTAATAGTGTTTTCACTATATTTGTATTTTAATCTCCAGTGCAGAGTTTGTTACACGGCTCGTTCAGTGAATCGCCGTAACACTGATTCTGTTCAAATCCCTATAAAATCATAAATGATTCCCTTTGAGCTAAATTAAACTATTGCTTTAAATTACATATTAATATTATAAATGTATTACCCCTACAGTTTACATTCATTTATGTCAACTGTGACCATAAATGTTTTCAAGATGGACATTTTGACCAAGAAATATCATATTGCAAGACACAAGTGTTCTCTATATGTGACTATGTGTGCAAATTACCATTTGAAGGCAATTATATGAATCAGTTCTACTGAGACTGTAAAAAGATTGATAATGTTACATTTTTACCATTTAAAATTGGCGTCTTAACACTACCCCAGCTAACAGGGAACGTTCTCAGAACTTAACATTCTGAAAAGAATCTCTCAATGTTCTTCCAGTAATGTTACTTGAATGTTTGTTTAAAGTTGTCTGGTGATTAACTTACGTTTGTGGTTAAAGTAAGGCAGTTGAAATCCATGAAATATCACCATTGTGTCCTTGATGAACTCTCAGAAACTGAACTTGTAATAACTGCACTGAAAGATTTGGATATTAGTATCCAAATAAATAAATGAATAACCCAAATATGTGTTTATGTAATATATTGTTTTATTTTATATCCCACTGTTACTGCTGTGCAAGTATTAATTGATATGTTTTAATCAAATTTTACCAATATATATATATATATATATATATATATATATTGTGGTGAAACAGGGACATTTGTTATTTATTATTTATTTCAGATGTTTGCTAATTCCACTAAATTATAAGTGAATGTTTTTCCTTGTACTTTGTTGTAAGAATTGTTGTAAAGTGTAACATTCTGCCTTTTACTGTTAATATAAGTTATAATAATATATTAATAAAGACATATATAAATAGATAGAAGGTGACCCAGTCCGAATTCACTCAGTGCAAAATGCCGCACGTAAACACGATGAGCTTCACTAATTAGGAACTGTGAGATAGCGATAAACGGCATTAGTGATTACATGGAAGCGCTATTTGCTCGTTTTCTAGGCTATAATCAAATCAGAATTTAAGTAAAAGTTGATTTACGTGCTGCTAACAGGGCCTACGGCCAAAATTCGCTCCTGTTTATAACATAAGGATCACATAACATTGTGTTTTTCTGTTTATACCTTTCTATTGTTATAGCACCTAAACCAGTCAGTACAGAGTTCTACGGAGATCTCATCTCTTCTCTTTTTTCAGTCACTCCTGACACTTTGCTGCATACAGGGGTTGTGTACGTTGGTCCTAGCAGCACGTAAAGCAAAACGTATTCAAATTCTGAATTGTTTACAGCCTGTACAGCGAGTAAATAGTGCTTCTATACAGTGCTTGAAGTGGGCCGCAGTACCGGCACTTCTATAGTTTAGCCTTTAGAGTACCTGCACTTATTTGTGGGTACCGGCACTTCTGACTTGTAATTTGTATTGAAAACTTTTATTTAATTATTGATTGATTGATTGTGGCACAATATATACATTGTGAATTATGAAAAAGTACTTATTTATTTAAATAAATAAGGGGGGGTACCGGCACTTCTTTTTTTTCCACTTCAAGCACTGCTTCTATATAATCACTAAAAAGCTGTCACTCACTTCAATTTATTGCAATCTCACAATGTTCCGTTATAATCGATGAAGCTCTCTGAACTGCAAATAATATCTTATTTGTTTAGCATTGAGTGACTTCTGACTGTCTCACGCTGAATGCTTGTGGCAGCCTTGGATTATCTATTTATATCTGTATTAATATCTTAATATTATATCTCATATTAACAATTTGCACACACGAGCATTATCCGATCAGCTCCTCCCGACCGCAGATGCAGGTTTACAAGCCACATTTTCCTGCGTTTTTCGGGCAATTTTTTGTATTTTTGTACATGCTTTTTCTTCACAGAGTTTCTTTTTGTTATATAAAGATGTCTTATGTGGTTGTCATAACTTTGCTAAAGAAGACAAGGACAGATATGATCTGATAAACTTATTCATTTTTCTTGCAAAATTCTTTTTACACAAATGTAAGTTTCAAGGCGCTAAGCCCATCTTTCCTGTTTTCTGTAAGGACCTTAAATCTTATCTGGACACTCTTCTCACAGCCAACAATTCCAAAGCTCTTAAAACTGTCTCATTGTGTAATTTTCATAATATTTTCACGATTTTGTAACTAATAACTGTATTCCCAATTGCACTCACCCCTGGCATTGCTTATTTATTTGTATGTTCTTTATGGCATTTAATAAAAATCAATAAATAAATCAATAAAAATCAATGGAGAGCGTTAGGTTGCCCCTCTCCCTCCCCCTTGTGTGGGCGTGGTCTCGCTGCTCGTCACAGGTGTACTTTAAAACTGATTGCGCCATCATGTGGTGAATTTTTTTTTAGTTGAAAGAAATGAATGCCATCAAAGTGATTACTGCAGAAACGAAGCATCAGTTGCTGAAAAAAAAATAAGAATAAAGTTTTTCTTGACTAAGCTATTTTCTTGTTCTCTAACTAGAGAAAAAAAGTTAGTAGGCTACCCTATGTTTTATTTTCTGTTCCCATGTGCTGCATAAAAAGATTTTGACTAAACACATTATACATTGAAGGACTTTGTTCTTTAGCGTTATTTATTTTTAATTTTTTTATTGGATAACTTGGTTAGCCTTACTTTCACTTTCCACGGGAGTCGGGACGTCACACCACACGCTGCACAGACAAGTTCATCGTGTTTTTCTGATCAGTGTGTTACCAGAACATCTGACAATTTACTTAGTTAGCCGACTGCACTCGGTGGAAAGCAGGTGCGGTGTTAATGGGCCTTTTAGTGACAAAACATTTTTTATTTCTACATTAACTGCGTTAATTGAAAATGAAGGTCTTTATTTCGTGCATCATATCGTGTGCATTCTTCGTGACTGGTAAGACATCTATTTGTCTTATAGTAGCCTATATCCAAAAAAAAAGAAAGCGATGTAATGCAGTTTCATTTTTTAATCGGACTTTACATTCGACAGAAATGTATTTTTTCTTACTGTTTTAATTAGCTACGGGTATAGGATTAAATGTTGTTATATTTTAGACATGTCAATGTATTGTGCGGAGACAAAAACTAGTGGCGTTTTAAGATTAATGTTTGAGCAATCCAATTAAAGGCCTAATATCATAATTAATACTCAAACATATATGGTGTAATGTTCATAGAAAGTAGATCATCCATGAGACTCACGTATGTTTGTCTGAGTGCATGTGTTAATCAGCAATGTTCTTCTGTTTTATTTTGCATGTATTACATTTGAGACATATTTCTCTGCTTACAATCTGTTATTTCTTCTTCAGTTGCGTCTGATGTTGGTGCAGAAGTAGTGCCATTGTCAGTGATGGAGGGAGATTCAGTCACTCTATACACTGGACTTATTAAATCCCAACAAGAGAGAATGAAATGGTATTTTCATGTCGATCGCATCGCAGAAATCACTGGAGATCAGAGTAATATCTGTACAGATGATGAGTGTAAAGAGAGATTCAGAGACAGACTGAAGCTGGATCATCAGACTGGATCTCTGACCATCATGAACACCACAATCGCAGACACTGGACTTTATAAACTACTAATCAATAGCCATAACAGTGAAATAATCTTTGGCATTTCGGTCAGTGGTAAGTCAATAAGTGAATGTAAAATAAATAAATACTGGTTAAATGTGTTTGATTTAAATAATTGATATTTGTTGTGGTGATTTTCAGTACTGCTTTTTTCTTACCTTTAAATGAATTTGTTCAGTTTGTAGAGTTAAGATCTGAGTCATTAAACCGTTCAGTTTGATTGAAAAATAAATAATTTCCTTTGGTAAGCTATTAGTTTTGACAGATGTTGGTTTGTATTACAGCCATTTCTGCTGCTCAGCTAGACAAAATGAAGAAAAAGGAGGGAGAATCTGTCAGTTTAGATCCTGGTGTAATAAAACACCCAAATGATGTGATTACATGGTATTTTAATGACATTCTCATCGCTGAAATCACTGGAGATCAGAGTAAGATCTGTACAGATGATCAGTGTAAAGAGAGATTCAGAGACAGACTGAAGCTGGATCATCAGACTGGATCTCTGACCATCACGAACACCAGAAACACAGACTCTGGAGATTATGAACTACAGATCATCAGCAGGAGATTCAGCATCATTAGGAGCTTCACTGTTACTGTCACTGGTGAGTATCATTTAGTCATTCAGTGCATTTTCTATTGCAGATTTAGAATACAATTCAATATTTTGAAGTTGCTTTGACCTTTATTATTACCGTACATTATAATTGAGATACTTTCTATCAACTTTTTGCACATGAAAGTAAATTAACAATGTTTACTCTTTCTCCATGTTATATTCCTTCTCCTTCTGAGGTACCAATTTATTATTATTATTATTATTTATTAATTAATTTTTTTGTATGTCTCAAACTGTCTGATCAAGCCCAGCGACTAATGGGTGTGAAAATTCCACACAGTTTTACAATTTTTGGCAAAAGGGCTGCTCCACCCTTTTCCTCTGTATTTTAGTCATGTAGCACCGATTTAAAAAATGGCCCTGTGGCTTGATATGGCTTGAACCATCCACAAAAGTTTGGGCAGGGATCTTTATTTGATATATTTGATAAGTGTGACCCTGGACCACAAAACCAGTCATAAGGGTCCATTTTTCAAAATTGAGATTTATAAATAATCTTAAAGCTGAATAAATAAGCTTTCCATTTATGTATGATTTGTTGGGATATAACAAAATGTTCCGAGATACAACTATTTGAAAATCTGGAGTTCTTAGCAATGCACATACTAATCAAAAATTACATTTTTATATATTTACGGTAGGACATTTCTAATGATTTTTTGGCATAAAAGAAAAATGGATAATTTTGACCCTCGTTGGCTATTGCTATAAATATGCCTGTGCTAATTATGACTGATTTTGTGGTCCAGGGTCACATATTACATTTGAACAATTCTGTAATAAATTAATTTAAAATAATTGATCACCTCAGAAATGAGCTGTACCGCTGACATGAGCAGGTCCATAAATATATGTAAAACTGAAGGCACTGACTAAAAGGCATTGATATTGTTAAATAAGTGATATATTCTGAACAGAAACATCAAATAAGTTAAAGTTTTAATATGGTGAAAAATAACATTGATTTTCCATCCTTTATATCCGCGGTCAATAACAATGTGTTAATACATTTAATACACCAGTTCTACTCACAATCTATATGATCTGTAGAAAAACATTTTTGTCACATATGGCTTGTGTAAACACATATGAAGATGAAGATGAGAGATAACACGCAGTCTTTAATCAATAAACATATCCACAATCATGGTAAAGTCGACACCCAACAATAATGAACAGAGACAATAAAACTTAAATACAAATGAGGTGATTAGTGACAAAACAGCTGAGCAAAATGGCAAATCAAACAAAACTGAGTGCAACTATTATAATTTGTACAGCTCTACTCCAAAAATGTAATGAGCTGTTCATCTCTTTTTCAGATGCATTTGGTGTTGATACAGACGGTGTGTCAGTGATGGAGGGAGATTCAGTCGCTCTGCACACTGATGTTAAAATGAATCAACAAGACAGAATTAGATGGCATTTTAATAGCATTAGCATAGCAGAAATCATTTATAACCACAGTAAGATCTGTACAGATGAACTGTATAAAGAGAGATTCAGAGACAGACTGAAGCTGGACAGTCAGACAGGTGATCTCACCATCATAAACATCAGAACTACAGACGCTGGAGTTTATAAACTACTGATGAACAGCCGTAACAGTGACAGGAATTTCAATCTTGCTGTCAGGGGTGGTGAGTCATATGTTTTATACTTAACTTATATATTGTGTTTATTATTGAAGTGACATTCAGACTGACAAATCCGGGACATTTTCCAAACACACTCAAAACGGTTGACCGATCACAACACACTGGTCTTGCCGGCCAATCAGAGCACATTACGCTTTTCAAAAGGCGGGGCTTCATAGAGACATAACAGAGTGTGCAACAATGCCAAATATGTGAGAAAAAAAAAGGTTTTGAACATTTGGGCATTAAAACAAAATCAAGACTTTGAAAAAGGGCATAATAGGTCCTTCATAAAATAACCTTTGTCGACAAGGTTTATTACACATGCAAAAAAAGTTTAATTAATTGCTTATTTATGTATCAGTAAATCAAAACAGTGACGTTGCACTATGTCAGTCATTGCAATGGAATGATAATTTAGCATATACTTGCTGTACCTGCTGTCATTCTGGAATGCATCTGTGCCAGCTGTCAAAGATGAGCCATATGAAAGCATCTCAAACAGCACAAGTATTTGATTACGCTGTGCCTTGTTGGTTTCTCATTTCAGTATCCTGCCAAAACAGATAGTATTGTTTTTAGCTCTTAGATGCAGACTTTGTATCTTATAATGAGAGCATTTGTGAGTCAGTGAATGTACAATGAACAAAACTCTTATGCGTATTTTAAAAGCATCTGATTTGCTGTTTTGATCATGTGTTCAACAGACATGTCTGGTTTAAGTGCTCAGCACTGCAAAAACTGTTGACGAAATCCTTTAACACAGGGGTGTCAAACTCAGTTCCTGTTCCAACACACTATACCATGTAGTTTTCACATAAGCCTGAATGACTTAATTAGCTGGATCAGGTGTGTTTAATTAGGGGTGTGTTTAGTTTGGCTAAACTCTGCAGGGCTCCGGCCCTCCAGGAACTGAGTTTGACACCCCTGCTTTAACGCAATGGAAGTGTCCATTCATGACTATAAAACATGACTATAAATTCACACTTGTCTCTTTAGACATATGGAGTGTTTACATAATTAAACTGAATGACTGCAAAAATAAACAATTTCAATCACTGATTTGTTAGTTTTAACAGTTTTGGTTCAAAAAATGTACATCTGAATTTTTAAACAAAATCATAAATGAGCATTTTTTTCACCTCACACATGAGGATTTGATGTAGAATGCAAAAACATGGATATATGTTGCTTTTCAGACTTAAAGTCAAGAAAATTTGTGTGTAATGATATTCTTGCCCACTATGTTTGTTTGTTTTTGTCCACAAAAAGATCTTCCTCCAGCTGTTGGTTTGTGTTTCAGGTGTTTCTGCTGCTGAACAAAATCAAATGAACAGAAAGTCAGTGGAGAAGGGAGAATCTGTCACTTTAGATCTTGGTGTAATAAACCCAAATGATGTGATTACATGGTATTTTAATGAGCTTCTCATCGCTGAAATCACTGGAGATCAGAGTAAGATCTGTACAGATGATCAGTGTAAAGAGAGATTTGGAGACAGACTGAAGCTGGATCATCAGACTGGATCTCTGACCATCACAGACACCAGAACCACAGACTCTGGAGATTATAAACTACAGATCATCAGCAGCAGATTCAGCATCATTAGGAGCTTCAGTGTTGCCATGATTGGTGAGTATCATTTACTTCAGTGCCTTTTTAGAAAACAGTTTGAAATACTTAAATCGTCCAGTTTTCATTGTGGATCATCTCTCATCTTCAAATGCACATCAAAGCAAGAGATAATCATCACATTGAGTTCTACATTTAAAAATTTAACATTTTGAAGCCTATTGTTCATAAGAAAAAAATGCATTATATTACCCGGTTTTGCTGTGAAAGTCACTGTTGCTAAAATAAAAAAAAATAAAAAAAAACATGACACCATTTATCAATATCATTCAACTTTCTAATAAAATTATTGGTGAAATTATTAGCTGGTTATTAGTTGATCTCTAGTAATAATGGCTTTCTGTCTTTAGCTTCTCTAGGTTCAGGCCCACGTTTAGGTGCTTCATCAGCAAGGGTTTCTGTTATTGGTATTATCCTTGTTCTGCTGGTCATGGCTGTAGCAGCTGGTTTTGTGTATATAATGGCAAGTATTACATACAAATCATTGTACAAAATGTAAATATAATATTTATTATGCAAAAAGAAACTTACAAATTTTCAAGTTTGTATTTTTATTCAAATTGGCCAATTAAGAGTTTGTTATTATTGCTCAAACAGGAACAGCAGAGGATTGCAAAAACAGTAGATGTGTAGCACAAGTCACCATGGCGACAAAACCCGCTCAAAACCAACCCACATTCTTCAGTTTGCTCGAACTAAATGTGAACTTACCTGGGTAAAAACTGAAACCAGCTTCGTGCAAAGACCTCTGGAGTTTGCTCTCGTTTGGACTCTGTGGTGTTTGAGGAGCAGTTTGACTCGCTTTGCTTGGTGTGCTGCTCTCTGAGGGACTACTTTGGTTGTTGGATTTTTACTCTACTGTACCCTACTTGGACTTTTAGTCAGATAACTGTATTTCTTACTCTAGATTAGGCCAATGCATTTGATTTCGCTACCCTGATTGACTGTATGGTTTCTTGTATTTTTCTGTTTGTGTTGTGTTCATGTTTGATTTCTAAAGTGCTAAAAATGTAAATTATTAAATTAAAAATGTCATTTATTTACAAAAATTAAAATATATTAAATTAAACGTATTTATTCCTTGATTAAATTGGACATATGTGAAAAGCTTTTTAGTAAATATTTAGTAAATGTTCAGTCTCCTCCACTGACCAGTTCATCAAATATACAATGTGTGATTGTATGACATAAAGTCACAAGACTTTAGATGTGTGCTTGGTATTTTTTCATCTGAAAAAAGGAAGACAGAAAATCGTGTGAGATAACAGATGTTTACCTTTTCATTGGATTTCTTTCATTCTGATTGATTGATGTGTTTACATGAAGGTTTTACAATCCAATCGAGCATCACTCCAATTACTTCTGAATTATTTAGGTGCATGATTTTGATGTATTCAAATTTAGTTTACATTCATTTATGTAAACTGTGAACATAAATGTTTAAGATGGGCATTTTGACCAAGAAATATCATATTGCAAGTGTTCTCTATATGTAACTATATGTGCAAATTACCATTTGAAGGCAACTATATGAATCAGTTCTACTGAGACTGTAAAAAGATTGATAATGTTACATTTTTACCATTTAAAATTGGCGTCTTAACACTACCCCAGCTAACAGGGAACGTAGAACTTAACATTCTGAAAAGAATCTCTCAATGTTCTTCCAGTAATGTTACTTGAATGTTTGTTTAAAGTTGTCTGGTGATTAACTTACGTTTGTGGTTAAAGTAAGGCAGTTGAAATCCATGAAATATCACCATTGTGTCCTTGATGAACTCTCAGAAACTGAACTTGTAATAACTGCACTGAAAGATTTGGATATTAGTATCCAAATAAATAAATGAATAACCCAAATATGTGTTTATGTAATATATTGTTTTATTTTATATCCCACTGTTACTGCTGTGCAAGCTATCTGAGATGTTTTAATCAAATTTTACCCATATATATATATATATATATATATATAGTGCTGAAACAGGGACATTTGTTATTTATTATTTATTTCAGATGTTTGCTAATTCCACTAAATTACAAAAGTGAATGTTTTTCCTTGTACTTTGTTGTAAGAATTGTTGTAAAGTGTAACATTCTGCCTTTTTACTGCTAAATTTATGCATTTTCATGCAAGGAATATCAAGGGACGTTCAAGGTTCACTACTTAACATTATCTGTTTCCTTTCCTTCCATTTCTTGTCTTTCTAAGATTTTAAAGCATGTTGAGCTGTGCTGCATCATCTAATTATTGAACAGGAAAAGTATGTTTGATTCCATTTAAATCTGTTGATCTGAACAGTGGAAAGACTGTTAACTGTGCTAATCTTTCTTTCTCAGCTTTATCATAGCTGTTTCAAAGAGCCCCTCAACTGACTGAACACTGTGTGTGAGGTTCTTATAGAGCAAGAAATGTTTTAGAACATTAGAAATGGCATCATGTTTTTGTATTCCCATTTTTTAGTATCTTAAAACCTTTTTTAAAAAACTTTGCATTAGCCAATGAAATATTTTTGAATGCTATTTTCTTAGAGTGTAAAAAAACTTTAAAATCATATTCACTCATTTCATTTGTTTCCCTTGATTCATTTTATCATGTTTTTTGAGTTTGTGATCATAAATAACTGTGCTAAGCTAAAAAAAAGCTCTTCAACCGCATGCATACGGACTCACTACTGACCTCTTAAACACATTCACAAACTAAATGAAAATCCTGTCATCACAAGTTGTTTTAAACCTAAATGAGTTTCTCTCTTCTGTTGAACATAATTTATTTTGATGAATGTGGGTAACCAAACAGTTGCTGGTCCCTATTGACTTCAATAGTATTTTTTCCCTGCTGTCACTTTAAAACCTGAATGCATCTAATATACAGGCACACATCTGTTTTTCTCTCAACTGTTTACTTTCACTTAAAAGTACTCACATAACTAACTGTGGTTATATGTAAACACTATGTATTTTTGACAGTATTAGCGCAATCAGACGCGAAAGATAACTTTTTAGAGTGTGCACGCTTCAGCTGTATGCGCTCAGAAATGTTTAACCCGTCAAGAAAGCACATGCAAATAATTTAATTATTTTTTTTTGTACTATAGTACTTTTGTAATTTTGAATAAGTGAAGTGTCCCGTGATTGTAACTCTACCAGTGAGTTAACATTTACTGGCATTTTACATTTACTGCCAATTACTGGCATTTCAGTGACATTCTCATCACTTAACTCAGTGAAGAGCTTAGTTTTATCTGTACACATGAACCGTGTACATGTTGATGGGAGATTCAGAGACACATTGAAGCTGGATCTCTGACCATCACAGTCATATAAGTTCAGTATTACTATCAATGGTGAGTATCATTTAATCATTCAGATCACATCCCTTTGAGCAGTTTTTTTTTTTTATCAACTCAGTGTTTTAATTTTATTTTGTACACACTAGGGTATGTGAAGTTAATATTATCTTTATCGCCTTCACATGCGTGTCAATTTTACAACTTTAGCATTATGTGTCAGTCACAACAATCACAAGCTGTTTAAAAAAAACATGCTGTTTTAACTGTCAAACCCACCAGATGGCGCTATTTATCAGTTGAATCAATATCATAAGGTGCAAATATCAGTCACAGCTATCATTTGCTCTCCAGTAATAATACTGTCTGTGTTTATCATTACAGGTTCAGGTCAGTCTTCAGGTACAGCAGGAATACATTGCATGTTGCTTCTGTTCTGCTCTACTCCTCACAAAACAGATCACAAAAGTAGACCGCTTAATGATTTAGGATGAACTGATAACAGAACATTTTGATATGGAAAAAGCTGTTAGCATACCTGAAATTAAATGTAAATTCTGTCTACAAATAATGCTGTCTTGCCTGAAAAGAGATTGCACTTCTGTTAATGAAACACAAAGGCTGGAACAGTATTATAACCACACTGCCAGAAACAAAACACTGATCCAAAAATGCACTGTAATCCAGAAATACATGCAAGGTATGCACAAAACACATAAACACAAATGGTGACACATTCTGGTCATACTGTAACAGGCCAAGCATATAATGATACCTTGTACAAATGTTATTACAAAGTGTAATCTATTAAATATGATCTACAAATCATGCAGAACTTTACTCATTTAATATGTGTTTCTTTATTAACTATAGGGCTTGTTTTGGGTTTTCATTAATGGTTTAGCTAATCAGGCCATTTGGAGACAATAACAAATCATTCTCCCTTTTTAATTAAACTCAAGGGGTCATTGATTATGCTTATATTATCAAACTAACCAAAAACAGACTGTAGAACTCAGAAAACAATGTAGAAAAAAAATAAAAAATAAAAAATAACTAATAATAAACCTTTTGATCAAATGTTAAAATATCAGAAATTGAAATTGTTAAATATTTGTAAATAAATCTACTTTATTCTTCAAGTACAATGATGTAATAATAAATAACTTTGTTTGCCTAATTCTTGATGAGTTGATTGACAGCTGTGTTAGACAATTAGGTGTAATCCTGGCTGTCTCAGTGTTACGAACTGCTCCAGGACTTGACAGGTCGGAGGTCCAAATGTAGCTTTATTGGGACAAACCAGAGATCCATAATACAGGCAACAGGTCAAAAACACAGGCTGGTAAAACACAGGCATACAATGGACAAGGCAGGAAACTCAGACAAAGGGTAAATCCAAACAACAGGCAAGAGATAAAAAAAAAACCAAGATACAATAATCCAGGGAGAATGCTCAGAAATGCAGTGTAACAACTAACAAGACATCACAAAGTATGACAAACTAAACCAGGCTTATATAAGGTGAGCAGACAGTGTAAATGAGCCACAGGTGGAGACAATGAGTATTGATGAGTCCATGCAAAGGATTATGGGAAATGGAGTCCGGAGGTAAATGGTAAGAGTCTGGAATGGAGTGCCCTCTCCACTCAGGCATGGTACGCCTGTGAGTGTGTGTGTTCACCTATTGCGTTAGCCAGTTGTGTGTTAGAAAACATTAGAAAAACAGCAGCAATGCGTAATTCTGTAGTTTTACTATGCATGTTTTTCACTGTAGTCTACAGTTTATTTCTCAACAGGATCAAAGAAAATAAGATTGAAATGACTTGAATATTGAGTCCGACTCCGTCCATTAGCTACTAGTGCCTGCTCACTTTTGCCCAGTCCCACCTAAAATAAAATTCTGCCTATGCCACTGGTCTAAATATGGTTGTCAGAGTGCATAGAAAATATACAGTAAGCATATCTTTGTATTTTTATATTTATGTATTATTTATATAATAATATTCAATTTATTAAAATATTGAGTTACATAACTTTTTTCTAGTGCAACTTTTACTTTACTGAGGTGGTGATACTACACCTGGAAATACTTAAACAGCATTCTGTAACTTTTTTTTTTTTTTGGTTAAAAATTATCCAAAATTAATTCATGGGCAAGTACATAACCAGCCAGTGTTGAAAACGTGGGAAATACAAGCATGCCGCTGCCGTTCGCGTCATTACATTATGTCTGTAAGAAGTTGTCATACATACTCCTCAAAACATTAGATTCATCAACGCTTAAGCCATGCCAATGCACAACCCATGCAAAGAAGATAATTCTGCAAATAACTGCAATTGCAGGTTTCAATCAGAGAACAAAGAAACACAATGTATGGACTGCAGCTTTAATAATACAGAACTCAGTGTGAGTTAGAAGCAAACACACCTGTATGCTAATGAAAGTATCAATATCATCACCAATATACTGAAGTAATCTTTGAGGCAAAATGTTATTCTGTGTGTTCTTTTCAAATCACGTAACAAATGGGCTTGAATGTGACGTAAGAGGAAAACCATGGCAAAGTCTATCAAATGAATATAAGATGACTGCCACAACGATATATGAGCAGTTTCCCAGTTTTGACTCTGAAAAGTTCACTAAATACATGAAATACAGGAACCTCGGCTCAATTAAGTATATATTTATTACCAGAACTGTACATCTGGGTGTCGCCATGTTCACTTGACGTCAGCTTATTATAAGTAGCAACTTGCAGCAAGACATTGGATGTTTATAAAACCCCTTATTTTAATCTTTCACAAGTGTGACATTCACACACTACATGTGTTGGTCTCTTCAGGATGTGGGATCTAGGTGTGATAACAAGCTTCTTAGAAATTACCTTTGCTAAGTTCTTCTGAAATGCTGCACTGCTTATATGCAAGGTCAAAATCATGGACAACAAGTTCAATCTTAATTCATAACATATGGTATTTTAATATTTCACAAAGAAATATCCTTTTGAATGTCAAATATTAGCATTCATAGTTTATTATCAGTAAAACTGTTTTGTGAGCTTCATATCAGCAGGAAAGGAGAAAAAAGCCCAGACACACACCTACAGCCGTCCACAAACACATACATGCACAATCTGCTTGACCTACAGAATCACAATTACAACATCAAACCACATTGTTTTCCAGATCAGACGTCAATAGCAGGTTTCGTTTTGACTCCCAAACAGCAAATGTACATTTTGACTTCCCTCTTAAAGTTTCCCACTTGTTCGTCACAGCTTCATTATCACATTAAAATGAGTTAAACTGCTGATTTTACTGTAAAAATCTATTGTTTTTTTAAAATAAATAAACAGAATGAACGTGAATCAGTGTAAAAGAAATATCATAGTTATCATGGCAATCAGCCTCCTTCCTGTATTGTGTAGGCTCACAAACATCAATAATAAATGTTTGAGCACAAGGTGCATTGTTTAGCTGGATTGAGTTTGGTGTAAATGCACTTAAGCCACCTGTGAGCCACATTAAACAGTCTGACGAACCATAAATGTACCCATTTGTGGTGTTTGTGCTTTGACCAGTAAAAGCGGCTTCTTTAAATTCACCATCATTTGTAAATTAAATAATTTCAGCTTTTGTTGTTGCTGTTGTTTGTTTGTTTTCTGTCATGTCAGTCATTTTCATGCTTAGCTGTTGAATCTGTGGAGGGAGGAGAGAGAAGATGCAGTGGAAGAGCTCAGGTTTTTTTTCACTGACTGTAAACCACAGGCTTTCAGCTTGAGCACCTTGAAGGATATTATTTCATAGCACTGACAATGTTCGAAAGATTAGTTTTGTTCTCTTTGTGCTGTTGCCGTCTGGTTGGTAAGTTGCACGTTTTATGCTTTACGGTAGCCGATTAATTATGTAGTACAAATGAATAATGCTCAACAGATGTGCTCTGGCTTATGTTGTTAGATTGAGAAGTTACTATGAGATATAGGATTGGTACAATCTTTTATTTTTTTTATTTAATGCATCCTTGTGATAGATTCAGGTCTCCCGTCTAACAATGAGTGAAACATTAGGGGGTTTGCTTACTTTTTAAATATTATAAAATTCCATTTGTGTGGAGCTCTTTTATAGATGTTTTGTGGTGGATATTTAACCAAAACCTGTTCTCCAGGTGTGTTTGGTGATTCAGATGCGGTGAAGTCAGTGTCAGTGACGGAGGGAGATTCAGTTACTCTAAACCCTGATCTTACAGACAAACAATCTGACAATCTGATCATGTGGAACTTTAAAACTAACGGACCTCTTATTGCGAAACTCAATCAAGCGACCAACGATATCTCGATAATAGATGATGGTCCAGATAATAGATTCAGAGACAGACTGAAGCTGGATCATCAGACTGGATCTCTGACCATCATGAACATCACAACTCAACATGCTGGAGTTTATCAAGTAACCATCAGCAGCAAGACAAAAATTATACATAGATTTAATGTTGCTGTATATGGTGAGTAGAGTTTTACAGTTTGTTTTGTTTTTATAATACAATTTTTCACATATACCCTTACGAAAAAGAAGTTTATTCAAGTGTGCTATTAATATACTTCTAAACTAAACTAAAAATAGGAAAGCATACTTTTAGTCTACTTTTTATGTACTTCTCAGAAACATACTTAAGTAAAATAAAGTATACTTGACTTATACTTAGAAAAAGTCTATATATTTGAGCTATACTTGTGCTCCAAGAATCCGTGTCTTCATTGTTATATGGTAGGAGGCGCTAGTACACATCTAAAACATCAGGTGCTTCCACGTGTAATCTAACATGATCTTCAGACATAAAACAGCATCAAAACTGTGTAACATTATCGAATAAAATGTCGACCAATGAAGAGGTAATGATGACCGTCAAGCTTTGGGGTGTTGATCGACTCCATCTACATTTTGATTCTCATTCTGAATCCAATTCATAGTCTGTTTTCAGCTTTTTGTTCAAAATGTTGTTTATTTCTTTATTTATTATTTAGGAAACTTTACCCGCATTCGAGTGTTTAAAAAAGAATGCATGAAGCTAGAATAAAATGTTTTTGTTTACAAGCACATGCCCTGTTCTTTCTTTTGGTGTTTTGTATGTTCAGATATTCATATAACAAAATATTTAATATAAATACAAAATTAATAAATAGGTACATAGTAGTATACTTAAAGTATGATGTAAAGCTCACTTAAAGAAAACTTACGAGTATACTTGCAGTATAAAACTACTAAACTAGTAGTTTACTGAGACTATACTTCAAAGTGTACTAAAAATGCTACTAAAAGTATTTAATTAGTAAACAATCAGTATATCTATAAGTTCACTTTTAGTATAGTTGCAGTACAAGTTTACTCAAAGTTTACTACTGTTATACTTAAAGTATATTTTATATACTAGAAAGTGTCAATTTAGTCCCAAGGAGTATTGAAATAGTACACTTACAAGTACTAGTACACTGTATATTTGTATACTTGAACTTTACTTAAGTATACTCAATAAAATAAACTTGAAGTATACTACTTTTTGGTAATGGTATTATTGACACTTGCTGTTTTATTATCTCGTGTTTTCCAGCTCGTCTGCCCGTTCCTGTCATTATAAGTGACTCCTCACAAAATTCATCATCATATTGTTCATTGCTGTGTTCAGTGGTGAATGTGGGTCATGTGACTCTCTCCTGGTACAAAGGAAACAGTTTATTGTCCAGCATCAGTGTGTCTGATTTCAACAACAGTCTCTCTTTACGTGTGGAGTGTCTGGATGGTTCCTACAGCTGTGTGGTGAACAATCCCATCAGCAACCAGACTCAGTATATCAACAGCACTGGTCTCTGTCGGTCATGTTCAGGTATGTTTGCATCTTGTGTAAAATGCCAACAGTTTAGTACTTGATTTGCTTTTCATCTTTGGCGAATGTAAAATGTTGTTCTTTTGTTTTCTCAGAATGTGCCTTCTGTTGTCATGCTTCTGAAGCTGTTGCCCGATTGGCTGTCTCTGTTGTGGTGGGCGTGGCTACTGTTGCTATTGTAGTTTATGACATCACATCCAGGAAAGGTGTAAATGAGAGACGTCGTGACTTGCTAATGCAATATAAGATGTCTGTTCATGATAATTCAATGTAAATCCATATAATCAGATTTTTGTTCTTGTTTTTATATATTCCAATTGGTTAGGATGTATTTAAGGATTTTCGATCGCCCGCTGTCCCCCTGAAGCGAGGTGTTCCCCAGGGGTCCGTTCTTGGCCCATTATTATTCACAATTTACATAATACCACTTGGTCAGATTTTACAACGTCATGGTCTTAATTATCATTTTTACGCTGATGACATTCAACTTTACTCTATCTGTACACCTGCTCTACCTGCCCAAATTGATCAAATCTCTGCTTGTGTGAAAGACATAAAAGATTGGCTTAGTTTAAATTTTCTGCAACTTAACACAAACAAAACATTTTTAACAAAGATCATTTTTATTGGAAGTCCTACACTTACCAGCAGCGTTTCTACCAATTTCACCTGTGAGATTGCAGGCTCTCCCATCAAATCTTCCAGTATTGTTAAAAATGTAGGTGTAATCTTTGACTCCACACTCTCCTTTCAGTCTCATATTAACTTCATCACTAAATCTGCATTCTTTCATTTACGCCGCATTGCCCAACTCCGTCCTTTCCTCAGTACCATAGATGCTGAAACGATTATCCATGCATTTGTTTCATCACGCCTTGATTACTGTAATGCCCTCTTCATTGGTTTACCTGCCAGCTCCATCTCTAGATTACAATACATTCCAAACTCTGCTGCTAGAATACTCACTCATACCAAACGTTCTGCTCACATCACCCCAATTTTGTATGATCTCCACTGGCTCCCAGTTGCCTACCGTATTAAATTCAAAATTCTCCTGCTCGCTTTTAAATCCTTGCATGGCTTAGCTCCCCCTTATCTGTGTAATTTGCTTGTCCCCTACACCCCGACTCGTTCACTACGTTCCTCTGACTCTGGCCTTCTCGTTGTCCCTCGGCACCGCCTTTCTTCAATGGGGGGCAGATCATTCAGTATTATTGCACCCAAACTCTGGAATTCTCTCCCTCGCTCACTTTGCTGTATTAACAATATCTCAGAATTTAAATCGCTACTCAAAACTCACTTGTTTTCTGAATGCTATACCTTTGATTACTGATACCATACTTTGTCTAATGAACTTGTTCTTTTCATGCTTTGTCGCTTCAGTCTGCTCTGCTTTGTATTTGTATTTTTGTTATGCTTGACTCTTTATCGGTATGTTGCCCTGTCCATATAATGCTCCTTTACTGTATCTATACTTATTGTTATCCATCTATGCTTACTTGAATTGTCTCTTCTTTGTTAAATGTACATTGTGAAGTGTCCTTGAGCACTGGAAAGGTGCTATATAAATAAAACGTATTATTATTATTTTATATTCATTTTTGTTTACTGTGCTATAATTTTCAAAAATTGCCTAAAACTGCTTTTTATTTATTCATTGCAATTTGTGTTTATGTATAAATATAAATATAAATATGTGGCATTTAATAAAAACTCGGCTTTTTAAAACAACAGGAGAAATTCCTTAATATTCATATATTTTCATGCTTTTTTTAATTAAATGGCAAACTGTTTAAGACACAACGAGGCTATATGTGGCTTCAAATGTGCAATAACAATCTTCCACACCCACCACCACCACAAAACATCTATAAGAATAAGCAATTTTTGACATTTATCTGCCTCAAAATGTTGTTTTGAGTTGACAACGTCAAATTTATAATGTTCAAAAATTGCATAAAACTGTGTTTTTTATTTATTCATTGCAATTTGTGTTTATGTATGTGGCATTTAATAAAAACTTGGCATTTTAAAACAACAGGAGAAATTCTTTAATATTCATATATTTTCATACTTTTTTTATTTTTTTATTAAATGGCTAATTGTTTAAGACACAACGAGGCTATATATGGCTTAAAATGTGCAATAACAATCTTCCACACCCACCACCACCACAAAACATCTATAAGCATAAGCATTTGTGACATTTATTTGCCTTTTAAGGCAAATAAATGTGTTATGTGTTAAGTGTTAAGTGTCAAACTTAAAAGTGTTAAGTGTTAAGTGCATTAAGTGTTGTTTTGAGTTGACAACGTCAAATTTCTCGAGTCAACTTGTATTAACTCAATGTAGGCTGAATTAAGTGTATTTATCAACTAAATTGCTGAAACTGCATTTGAAATATAAATATTAGGATATTTTCCTTCATATAATCAGTGACTTCAGATCTGTTCAGCACTCAGTTGAACTGTAATGACAAATGAATATCGCTTTGAAAAGAACTATTTAGCGTTTTTGTTATAAATGTTTTTGTTTGTTTTTTTTATTTGAGAAAATGTTACATGACACCACATGAAGTATACTAAACATTATAAAAAAATAAAAATTAAAAAAGTTGTGGATGCGACAACAAGTTGTGGATGCGACAACAGCGCCTCCTGCAGGCTGTTAACATTTACAACAGCCGTAAACTGGACAATATGCATACAGTATCAAAAGAAAACATTTCTAAACGAAGGAAACTTTTTCACTTAGATGTCATCTACTGTATATTAACTTTTGCTGTATCCCCCCCTCAAGCGTATCCCCTCCCCTCACTAAACACCAAACCACAATCAATCAAATCAATATTGCTTCCATCTCTTGGTTTCTGTTACCTCAAGTCTCTACTCGACTGTTCATTGTTAAAGTAGCACTGCTCGATGCATGTTGGATCCTCGTGTCATCGCTAAACTCAGCATGAAGAACCTTGGTTTAATCTTTCTGTTCATATTATTGATAAACGGTAAGTTGTTGTATTTATTTAATTGTTCTTATTATTTGAAACGATTCAAAGCTTTCGGTTCGATTTACGTGTTTTTAGGAAGTTTGGTGGCTTCCGGGTATTAAGCCCCTAATTTTACCCTATTATTGTTATTTATATTGGCTATATATATTTTAATGTCTGTATATCTGATAAAATCTTAAATGTTCCAATACCTTTTGTTATGTTGAATAATATTACATTTCTTTCCCCCACATTCCATAAACCTAGCCTATGTGATAACTAATTTCTCAGAAAGAACATGAAATATCACAAGTATTCAGACCCTATGCTATGACACTTGCCAAAAATGTTTTTTTTTTTTTTTAATGATGAAAAAGTGGTTGTTTTATCAAAAGCAACTCTCGAGAATATCTCCTATCAAAACAAGGTTGTTTTTTAATGACACGTTTCATAAGATTTTAAAGTTGTTTCCCCACTTTTTGTCAACACCGTCAGATATTCAATAAAAAGTAATAAAATCAGGGAATATCAGGGGCAGCTGTCACTCCACATTCCTCTTCTGCAGAGTACATCAGTGTCAGTTTTATAGTTTTAGAATATTTTAAATCCTAATGTTAATATTTACTGTGTCACAACCATGATATGTCAACACCAATTTTTTTGAAATATTTAGATGATTTTATTCTCCTGAAGCAGGTTCCATTATAGCATCTAGAATCAACATAATCACTGTTTTTTAACACAGTAATTGATTGATCCAGTGTATCTGATAGTCAAAAAGACTACAAATGCAGGTCAGATGTGTCATCTCCGTCGGTTGAATATTTTGATAATATTTCATTATGATATTTTATATTTGTTGTGGAATTGTTGGTCACATGTGAAAGTGTCCATCTGTCTAACATGAGAATGTGTTTTGAAATGTTAAAAACATCTTGAATGCTGTTACAGATAAAATTGAAATTATATTACACACTCCAAGGTAAAAAAGCACATTTTGTTAAAAAAAGAGAAAAGTTGGGAGGTTGTATCAAAGCATAGCTCAGTGGCTTAGTACATGTAAGATACATGAATGTAGTTTCATTTGTCGTGAGCACAAGGTTTTATTTTTTCAATTTTGCACCCTGTTTTGTCCCACTTCTCAAGAATGACTGTGGAGTGAAAATGTAGTCTATATGGTTTAGGTCAGGGGTGTCAAACTCAGCCCTGCACAGTTTAGATTCAAAGATCCAGTTAATCAAGTCACTTAGGGTTATTTGAAATCTACATGGTATGTGTGTTGGAGCTAAACTTTCCAGGGCTGTGGCCCTCCAAGAACTGAGTTTGACACCTGTGGTTTAGGTTATGGGTAGGCTTCATTTCTGCTTTTATATTCCATGTGAGTTTTATTGTAAATGACTGCTTCTGTCTTTTGCAGCGGTGTCTGGCGTTGAGACAGATGTTGTGGAGTCAGTGTCTGTGATTGTGGGAGATTCTGTCACTCTACAGACGGAAGTTACTCAAATACAGAGTGGCGTGATTGAGTGGAGGTTTAGAGGACATCGCATTGCCATAGTCGACTGTGACTCCAATAAGAGAGTACAGGCTAATGTTACTGAGGAATTCAGAGACAAAGTGCAGCTGGACAATCAGACTGGAGATCTCAAGATCAGAAACATCAGAACTGCAGACTCTGGACTGTATAGACTTGACATCTACAGTGCCAGAGGGTCATCAAAAAAGACCTTCAATATCAGTGGTGAGTGTGTCAGATATTTAAGTGGCATTTCAGACTCAAGGTGAAAGTGTTTGCTGACTGTCAGATACATTTCTGTTCATTAGGTGTGGCGTCAGATGGAGTGAAGGTCATGTCGGTGATGGAGAGAGACTCTGTCGTTCTACCCTCAGGTCTATCTAAAATACAGAGCGAAGATCAGATAACCTGGAAGTTTAAAGACACACTCATAGCTAAGATACATAAAATAGCTGGAATCTTCTCTATATATGATGATGTTCTTGATGAGAGATTCAGATACAGACTGCATCTGAACAATCAGACTGGATCGCTCATCATTACTAACGTCAGACCCAACATCTCTGGACTTTATGAAATAAACATCAGCAAGAGCAGCAGCAGATACACAACGCACAAGACATTCAATGTGACATCTATCGGTGAGTCGCTTCAGTAGTGAAATGCATTAAGGATCTTTGTAGTTTTTATCACATTTTCTCAGAAATATTATATTTGTGGTGTTATTGGTTTTATTTTTGGTTCATGTTCAAGAAAGCTTCTTGGCTCAAAACATTTATATTTACATTTAGTCATTTAGCAGACACTTTTATCCAAAGCGACTTACAAATGAGGACAATGGAAGCAATCAAAATCAACAAAAAATCAATAATATGCAAGTGCTATAACAGTTAGCTTAACACATTACACGTAGCAGTTTTTATATATATATATATATATAATAAATAAAAAGAAAAACATAGGATAGAAAGAGAATAGAACAAGCTAGGGTTAGAGGCCTTTTTTTGCTTTTGATAATTGTATAATAAATAAAAAGAAAACAAATTGATAGAATTCAAATAGAATACATCAAAAGTGATTTCTGTGTGAAATGTTTGTATAGCCTACGATTGATGAAAGGCTAATGGACAGTGGACTTTTTTTGCATATGAAATTTCACGGAAATGTCGATAGCTCACCCAAAAATGAAAAATCTGTCATTAATTACTCACCCTCATATTGTTCCAAACGCGTAAGACTTCAACTTCGGAACACAAATTAGGATATTTTTGATGAAATCCAAGAGCTTTCTGACCCTGCATAGAACGCAATGCAACTGACACGTTGAAGACTCAGAAAGGTGGTAAAGATATTGTTAAAATAGACCATGTGACATCTATATGAAGCTACAAGAATACTTTTTTGTGTGCAAAGAAAACAAAAATAACGACTTTATTCAACAATTTCATCCTTTCTGTGTCAGTCTTCGCTGCACGTTCACGACAGTACCATGACGACTATTTTAGACATGGACTATTTTAACGATATCCTTACTACCTCTCGATTCGAGTCCTGAGGAATGTATTAATTGCTTAATTGCTGTCTGTGAAAGTTCTCCTGTGTTTTAATGTGGAGACAGATGGAGAGAACAGGCTGTCGGTGATGGAGGGAACTTCTGTCACGCTACAATCTGGTGTTTCTGAAATACACAGAGATGACGTGATCGAATGGAGGTCTGAGCATGGAGACTCTATCATTGCAAAAATAGATAGAGGGACAAAGGTCTTCAATTTATTGGATGAAGCTGATGGGAGATACAGTGGCACACTGGAGCTGGACAGTAAGACCGGATCTCTGACCATCAGGCACATCAGAACTAAACACACTGGACTTTATCACCTCGATATCACTGGCAACCGGCGCACCATATTCAAGAGAGTCTTTATTTCTGTCTGTCGTGAGTATTTGAAGTATTTTAATGTAGGCTAATAACCAGTGCTGTTAGAACAAGTTACATGTGAGAACAATTGAGCGAACGTTTAATACAAACAAAATATATCACTCAGAAATGCTGATAAAATTGATGATTGGTTCATCTTTTTCTCATTACAGCACAGAATTGGTCTCCATATGTTATGGTTGTAATTCTTGTTGCTGTTTTGCTGTTGGTCGTGATTGGAGCTGTTGTTGCGATTCGCTGTCGTCAACCAGAAAATGGCAAGTATTACAAATAGCTAATATAATAAGATTTGAGATGTAACAGAGACTTTGAAGATGTAAAAATGTGTTTTTGTCATCAAAACATTTTAAATGTGTTTAATTGGGCTCGCGCTGCCTTCGGGGGGAATCCAGTATCAGGTAAGATGCTGTTTGCACTATTATTATTTCCTCAAATGCAGGCGTTTTGGAGAAGTGATTCCAGTCTTGTCATCACCGTCTTATTTAATGTTGAGACTGAGAATTTCAACATCTCGAGAAGACCTTTTACTGAGTGTCGCTGATCGTGTGATGCATTTCTCGTTTCTCTTGTTTTTGTGTTTCAGTTAGCAGCTCTGTAATATGAGAGCGATGTTTTGTATTTTTCTGGGTGCCGTTATCAGATGTCCATCCATTCCACTGAAGGAGGAAATGAAATCCAGCATAACAAATGCGCCAAGCCTCAACTAGCTTTTCAAGAATGATTTTTTTTTGTACTAGGACCTTTTCAAAAGCAATAATTTCATTAATTAAATACTGTCCATACTGATCAATATTCAAGCACTAATGGTTTGTGGTTGTATTAGTTTGTCTGACAAGAGAATGTTACTGTACTGTACAATTTCCACTCATATTTATATGTATTTTTAAATAAAACATGGTGCTAGCAACATAAATGAAAACTGAATGTAATCTGAGTCGTTTTGTCTTATCTCTAAAATACTTTTAGCTTTCTTTCCCAGCCAAGTAAAAAAGTGCCTTAAAGTCAAGCAGGTTTTTAGGGAAATCTTTGTATGTTGTGAGTTGGAATCAGTGTTTTTACTCATAACCGCTGTAAACTGTACATTTGTGTGCTGTTAAATGTGAGTTTATTATCTGAAATATACGGTGCACTGAGCTTTTGCTGAATGATTTAAAAGCTTTAATATTTTAGGCTTCTTTGGACATGATCTGAAGATTCATAATAGAAGTGACTTCTGTTGATCTCTTTCATATTATATCACTTTTTGCTGAGTTCATTTTGTAGCTCATTTTATCGGTTATTGTCACATTTTATGTTATAGAGTCTTGTCTTTACAAGTAAGGCATGCATTTGCTTTCATACTTGTTGAATTTATGCTGGTCAGGGTCTGTAAATTTAAAACTTTTAAAAATTTAAAAATAGCCATCTTTGTCCTTCCTATTAGACCTATTGCGAGTGCTGCTTGGTCATAAATAGAAGAACGAGGCACTTTTCTCTATGAAACATAATAACACTCTGTTTACATGGACACCAATACTCCGATATTAACCTGATTCGCCTAAAACAATACTCTGATTAAGAAACTACCATGTAAACAGTGATTTCTAATTACCTTAATCTGGCTAAAGTCATAATGGAAGTAAACGCAAATTGAATTAAGACGTGGAGTATTCCTATTTTAGTCGCATTATCGGACTACATTACAGACATGTAAACACCTTAATCTAACTATTAACGTTGTTAATACGACGACGAAGTGACTCGTAGCTTTCGTATAATTTGAAAATGAAACAGCCAAAACTATTTATAGTAGCTACCATAACGAAGACAAACTGTATGTTGATAATTCTGGAAGCAACGTTGGACTGCATGGCATGGAGACGTAATGATGCGTGCCATTAATCGATCTGTAACACGTAAAACGGGAACATGAACGGAATAATCTGAACAAATTAAGATATTTTTGATGAAATTCGAGAGCTTTTTGACCCTGCATGGACAGCAATGCAACTTAAATTTTCCCAGACCCAGAAACGCAGTAAGGACATCGATTAAATAGTCCATGTGACATCGGTGATTCAACATTTCAGTTGCATTGCTGTCCATGCAGGGTCAGAAATCTCACGAATTTCATCAAAAATATCTTACTTTGTGTTCTGAACAAAGATGAATGGAGGTCTTCGGGGTTCGGAACGACATGAGGGTGAGCAGTAACAAAATTTTGGGGTGAACCGTTCCTTTAAGTAAAAGGTCAATAGTTTGTCAAGTCTTATTTTGAACACTAGATGGTGCTAGATGCAGCGTTATGCACACTTCCCTCTAAATCTGAAGTGTCAAACTCAGTTCCTGGAGGGAAGCTGTCCAGCAGAGTTTAGCTCCAACCCTAATTAAACACACTTCAACCAGCTAATCGAGGTCTTCAGCATTGCTAGAAACTTCCAGGCAGGTATTTTGGCGATGGTTGGAGGCACAATTTGCAGGACAGTGTTCCTTCAGGTGTGTTTGACACTTGCTGTAAATGAAATACCAAAGGCTCAAGGTTTGTCTGATTAACATGACCAGTTAGCCCCTGCTTAGATGCCGTAACTACCTCATTATGTGAAAGTGCCTTTATACTTTTACAGTAATTCATTCATTGTATTATTGTAGAGTTACAGGTTTAAAACATCCTAAAAGAGACTTGTGTCGGAGGAGTTGTAATATAAATAGGTCAGTCACGTGTCACGCTACACAAAGACAAAAGGCTGTATCAGCTGCATTTGAGACAAATGGAATTGAAGTTGCTGGAAGTTGCACTTTTTAATTGAATTTTGCTTCACATTTGAGCAAAACTCATCTGTCACAGAATAAAACCCTTGGAACCTTTCGATGTGCCTTTGGATGGCAGAACTTTATTATGAACTTATTTTACTTAAAAGTTTGCATTATAGTATAAATATATAATCTCAGCACTGCAACTTTTAATAATTAGTTACTGCCCAAAGTGAAAAAAAAAGAACTGAACAAGTGCATGATATTATAAACATTACAATAGAAAATCATTCATTGTATTTATGACAGTAAAATGGCTCGAAGATATTGACACACTAAAAACTTAATACTGTGAATGAATGTTTATGAAAAATAAAGGTGTGATGTCAAGAAAATATGTTCTTACAAATGACTTCTGCTTCTCTGGAAATAACTACTGACTAGCAGTTTTTGTATCTGCAGGGTCAGCTTCTCTCACTTCTCATCTTCTCAAGACACATGTCTATTTTCTCATGCAGTGAAAACACATTGCATTGCAAAGAGGACACTGGCAACGTGCCGTCAGACAAGACAGTAGTTTACTTTTCATATGAAACAGTCTCAGCTTTCAGAGTATATTATATTTTTATACTTTACAGTGATTTTACTATTTAATGTGATTTTGTTTTAAAAAACACCAGCACTGATGGGTATTTCATAGTAAAGCTTAAGGCAAACTGTGACTACCATATGTCTAAAATGTAAAAACACTCTTAAACCACATGCTATTGACACATCAAGACAAACACGCACTGACTTTTACCACAGATGTCCTGTAATAGACTCATGCTTGTGCAGACTCTGTTTGTGTGTCCAACAGATCAAACCACATCTCTGTACAAATGGAAATATATCAGACCACAGCAGGTCTTATTTTTCACTTACAAACTGAGCTGCTACAGCCTCACATTCCCAGGGGTCGTAGAACAAAAGGGCATATTTACAGAACAACAGTAAAATTGCAAAAGGCCTACTAATATTTATGGCCATCTTAATTTCTTTTCTTTCAAATGTTAAACCATCAAGATTTTCCTTTGGTTGAAAACCAAAGTGAGACCATAAAGTTTTGTTGACAACAGATTTATAACTGATGTTGTTGATGGCACCTATTGCATTTTCTAATGCATTTTATAAGTGACTCAAACCAAGTGCACTTGATGATATAGAGTTTGTGTGAAGCAGAATTTACTGGATCATGAACTGTTCGTGTGTTAATGAACTCATGTTTCACTCTAAACACGCAGAATGCCGGACTGTATATTTATATAATTCATTTGCAGCCTTTAAAATTTATGATCACAGCATGTTTTTACACACTCAGCAATGCTGATTTTTACTTGCATTTAGTGCTTGCATGGTTTAATATTAGGTTCACACAACCAGATTTTTTCTTCAGTCCTTTTATTGCAAAGCAGTTTTTTAGCAGAGCATTTTATTAATCTTTATCTGAATGACACACTTCAGTCCACTGGGATCATACAGGGAAGAAATAAAGCAACACTGAAATATATTTTGCTGAAAATAAAAACACACTTTTTAGTGGCAATGTTCTGTTGCTACATGCGGTCATTCTCACCAATCCCAAATATCAACCATAGACTCTTGGTGAAAGTGATCACAGCTGGATCTTGCACTGACTAAAGAAGTCTGATTATCTTCTAGTGGCCACACCTGCATACACCATTTCATCCTCTTTAACATTCTGTAAAAAAAGAAAAGAAAAAGATAATAATAATAAAACATTTGAAACCAGTGGCCTGTATCACGATGCCGGTTTCAGTTTTTACTCCGGTATGTCTGCATTTAGTTTCAGCAAACTGAGTTTTCGGACTCAAGAAGATGGGTTGGTTTTGAGTGGTTTCGTCACCATGGTAACTTATGCTACATGCCTACCCTGCTCCTGATGGGTCGCAAACCCAAACCTGACCAATCAGCTGTGAGCAAAGTGACATATATCTGATGCAATGAAGCCACTCCCCCGTATCTCTCGCTTCAAATTAAAGCAGTTTACAGTCAAAGAATTTTAGAGCCAAAATTGCCTGACTTTTGCCGCTACTATTCATATAATCATATGAAGTGGCCATTAATTTTAAGCTTTGTATTTAAATTGTATAGCTATAGATATAAATAAGCTATCTCTCTCTGTCTCTCTGTCTCTCTCTCTCTCTCTCTCTATATATATATATATAAAATTACTAAAATGTTTTCATTTTGAGCTCTGTGTCAAACTATATGTATAAATAATTAAATTCAGCTGGTGCTCTCCATGTTCCCTGTGATTGGTTGTTTGCTGCACGTTTCACTCTTTCAGGTGCAGACGCTACAAACTCTGGTTCAAACTCTGAAGTGACAGAGAACATTTATATCCAGCTTTGTGAGGCCGCTTATCCCGATCTAAACCGGGTTGGCTTTATAGGGTTTTATCAACTCAAAACTTACTCTGTAACTCTGAGTTTGTTCATCTCGCTTCGTGCTACAGGCCACAGAACATTTAATGAGATTGTGTTTTAGGTCAGATATGATACACATAACATCGATACACATAACTTAGAGATTGCCAGGAACCAAACACTTAATATAATGCAGAAAGTTCAAATAATAACAAATATGATCTTATTTGTGTGTTTGAGTAAATACAGCCTTGCTATAAAGCAGGGTGAACATTTGATTTTTGTTGATGAAGTTTAGAGATCCTGCATTTGTTTTTGGTTTTTGTAGTGTTTCTCAGTTGCTTAAAAATATTTTAAATAAACTATATGGACATAAATAAGGTTCTTAAGTTGTTTACTAAAAATGTAGAAGAATTAAAATCCCAAAGAATTAAAATCCCAAAACTCAATCTTATCTAGATCTTCTGTAGTTTCATTACATATGTTATTAGCGACCTGCATTTGTTTTGTTCCAGAAGCTGTTATACATCACAAAAGGAAAATAATAGAATATTGCAACGTATGTTTCACTCAAACTTTAAACAATTTTGATCATAATATTGACCATATTTTATATAAATAAATCATTTAGTAATCAGCCATAGTCAAAAAGGTAATTGTTCAATATTTTAGTTAATAAAAAGTTTTTTTGTGTTTTTGTTGCACGATTTAAACTGCAGTTCTACACACATTTCAAAGATGACATTCTTGTTCAAAGCTGTTGTTAATGCACATAAATATGTTTAATGATCACTTGTTTTTAGTGATATTAACAAATTCATGTATACAATTTTAGCTGTTTCACTTCTACAAATGTCCTGTGACTATCATCAAAAGAAAGAAAAAAAAAAAATTTTCAGATAATTTATAAATCAAACTCAGAGGAACTTAAGTTAAGAAAAGTTAAAACTTTAGTAGCTGTTTTTTTGTATGGTGAAATGTAATATTCATTGAAGCTCAAGTGAAACATCAACATAGAAATGTTCATTTGAACACCAGCAGAGAGCTGGATCTTATGCTCATAAAGTGTTGAGTAGGTTAACTTATTGAAATAATTTCGATTTGCATTTCTGTGTTTATATCCGGTGTGTTTTCATGCAGTTTTGATAAATATATAATTGTGTTTTGTGTGAGTGAGATGAGTAAAGATGAGTGCTGACTGTGCCATTACATCATTGCCAAACCCAGTAATTACACACACTGTGGCTGCTGCTTCTTCTTCTTCAAAAAGGGTTATTTGTAATAACACTTGTTTGTACCACTTGCCTTCTTGGTCAGTTTTTCTGTTTCCTGAAGAAGCAGAAGATCCCGAATGCAGCTACAACTGCAACTACAATCAGAGATCCAGCAGCAGAGATCGGCACTACCAGGGAGTCTGTTTGTGAAAGAGACTGTCCATCTGGTGCTGTAATGACAAATAAGTGAATGTATCAGTCTGATGTACAACAAAAGGTAGAGATTAGGTCACTAATATCAGTGCTGCTGTACCTGCACATGTGTGACAGAGTTGACTGATGTCCAGATGTTGAGTCTGGTTGCTGATAGGATTGTTGAGCACACAGCTGTAGGTGTTTTTATCCTGATATTCCACCTCCAGAGGTAGAGAGAGACTGATGCTGAGATCAGACACACTGATGCTGGACAATAAACTGTTTCCTTTGTACCAGGAGAGAGTCACATGACTCACATTCACCACTGAACACAACAATGAACAATATGATGATGATGATGAACATTGTGAAGAGTTACTGATGATGACAGGAACAGGCAGACGAGCTGGAAAAGAAGCATTAGATTTCACTTTAGATGGTTAAAAGATTGTTTGAGATTCTAACATGATTAATATGATGATTAATAAGAAGAAAAACATTTAATAGTTTGGAAAAGGAAAATCTGAATTAAATGTGTATCTCAGATATATTTAGAATGCATATACTTCAAAGCTGTAACAAATAAAAGAAACCAATATTTAGCTCACCATAGACAGTGAGACTGAAGCTCTTGCTCACACTGTTGGTCTGTAGTTTATAGAGTCCAGTGTGTTCAGTTCTGGTGTTTGTGATGATCAGAGATCCAGTTTGATGATCCAGCTTCAGTCTGTCTCTGAATCTCTCATCAAGAACACCATCATATATAATGATTTTGCTGACCATTACATTGATTTTAGCTATTAAAGTGTTTTCAGCTCCAAACCTCCACTGAATCAGATCATCATCCATCATTTCAGTAAAACCAGAGTTTAGAGAGACTGAATCTCCCTCCAGCACTGACACTGACTTCACTGCATCTTCACCAAACACACCTGAAGAACAGAGATTTGATGATTTACTTAAATATTCCACACAGAACAAAACTGCAGCCCGGTTCAATCTTTAACGCTCTTGATTTCTAAACATACACTCTGCTTACACGTGTAAAACAGTCACAGATATATAAGCAACAAATTACAGTAGCGTCTGTCATCAGTCCCTCTTCAGATCGATCAGTAATCATTTCAATGGCATTGTTTATAAGGTGGTAAAGTCATGAATTATTTGAAATAAACAGATTCACTGTTATTGCACCAGCCCTACAACTTATTTTGGAAATTATCTTGCTTATTAAAAAGTAATTTATGGGTCTGTTAAATCTCTGTAAATACAATCTATTAAACTAAAACTAAAGCAATAAGTGATGTCATGAAATGAATATGATTATAACTTACCAACCAGACGACACAAGCAGAACAAAACAAACATGTGAACCATTTTCAGATAAGAGCACTTAAAGTGTGTGAACACGTATGTGACAGATTGTGAACTCAGGACAGTGTTAAACTGCAATATAGCAAGTGTTGTGTGATTCATCCACCAATAATATTTGAGCACCACCCACTCACTACACACTGTAAATGCATTGCATGCATTGGTTATAAATATTCTGTTCTATATATTTAAATAAATTGCAAAAATGTTATTGCTAATTTAATATTTTGCTCTTGAAAGTATAAAAGGGTTTTATGAGGTTCACTAAGATGTGTTTTCTCATTATGCCAATGTAAAAGGTCTTGAACTTGTGATTTTATTGTAAATTCACTCAAAATCCTCGTGTTTTTCTGTTGAAAACTAATATATATGTGAAGAAAGGAAAGAAAGAAAAAAAATGGCAAGATTTTGCATAAATTCTTTATGAGTTCTCCGTGTGTGTCCCAGTTGTGACGTGACTGGCGTCATGTGTGCATGTTAAGCAGGAGCAGATTGTAATAACTGCATGTTTCCACACAAAATAAAAGAAAGAGCACTGAACCAGCAGGCTGACTCCAGTGTTTATTCACCACACATCACCATCAGCAGATCACACTCACACAAACCATGTTTGAATATAGAAATGCAAAGCTGTTTTTTGTTTTGTTTTTTTATCACCCAACAGATCAAACCATATCTCTGGTCAATGAAGTTTCACTTTGACTCACAGATCGAGAAGTAGCTAGAATTAGATGCATCTCTCATGGAGATTCTTGCTTTGTAGTCACTCTGTTTTGTGTAGTCTCAAGTTAGATCTGGCTAAGAATCATCAGGAGCTATTTTATGAAATAACAATTATCCACACAAGAACAGAAAACAAGGCAATGAGGTTGTATTTATTTGTATCCCAGCACATACAGGCATTATAGGAAATGAAAGCAGAGATACAATCAAGTTTTGGAAAAGAATAAAGAATTATGATGCTCAAATAACGACAACAATATTTGAAACAATAAACACTTAATCGGGAAACATACAAATGGATTGTGTGGACATTGGCCAAATACCATAGACCACAGAACAAGTGCTTGATATTTGCAGGAAATATGAAATGGAGAGGAAGGATATGATGTCTAATGAAGATTAGACTAACAGAACGTGCACTGTAAAAAATGAATCATGATGGGTCTTGTAATTTTCATTTAAAAAATTAAGGTGATACTTTAAAATAGTGTGTATATTTCATTAAAGAAATTGTGATTCAGTGTTGTGTAGAAAATATTGAGGACTTTTTACTAATAAAACCAAGAGATGTGTTTTCCTCATTTTTTTTTAAAGGAAACAAACAGTTTTGAGGCTTGAATTGAGGAACTGATTAAACTAAAAAAAAAAGGAAAGGCTATCTGTTTATTTTAAGAGAATTAGCTCAATTTTGCAGTTTTATTTTAGAGGTGATTGTTAGTTCCCAGCATGCTTTGCATATAGCTGGATGGAGAGTGAATTTTGAAATTAAATGCTATTTTATGTGTTTTTGAGTGAAGGGAAACATCTATTATTGTTTAATGTTCAGTTATGTTTGACATTTGAAAGAGTTTCTGTTACATTGAAGATTCCATTGTACAGTGCAATAGTTACCATTGTGCAGAAGAGTAGCGCATATGGTTCTGGATACTACTCCTCTAAAGCATTAGACCTTGTTCAATGACCAGTAGCTTTGCTAGTGCTAGTGCAGTACTTTCCAGTATTTCTCAAGTATTTTCCTACTTGAGCTGTTTGGCTGTATACAGTCTTTTAAATGTACAAAATAACTCAGTCAACAATAACTCAAATTTTGAGAATCAACTTAAAATAAATGAGCGCATTTCACTAATTATAATAAATTCATTGTCATAGATTAATTAATTTAGGAGATTTTACATGATTTTTTCAGGTAGATTCCATTAAAAAATCAAGTTGTAAAAACTACTCAAAAATTATTAAGTGTAATATTGTTACCATAATTTTTTAAAGTAAATAGCCCATTCCATTTTTTACAGTGTGGACAAGGAAGGAAATACATGATCTGCTTTCTAATAAATAGAAGACTAAAGACGAGAATATGACATGTAGGGCTACCATATTTAACCAAGCATTTTTATGGTTTATGGTCTTATATTAGTTGTGCTTGTAGAACAAGCTTGTAATGGAAGGTGAAGGTTGTAGAAAGTGCTTTGTATCTTATGTCTCTCATTCATTTTGTTAAAATGCATGAGTTATTTTTTTTCTGCTAAATTATGCTGTGCTGATGCTTTTAGTCAGTATTCATCATCAGTGAAAGCATGCATGTCATTGGCTCATAATGATCTTCTGTATTGTGTATATTTAGATCATCTGTGGTTTTGAAATAAAATTGCTCTAAATGTGTTTTTATTCAACTGTCAATTCAGGCTAATTCAGAATCCATAGATTATTCTTATGACACCTTTTCAAATATAGGCTAATTCATGAAGCTTTATCAGTTTGATAGATATATTCAGTTTCAGTTCAATTCTGCAGTGATTTATCAGTGTGACAAATATTTATATTTGTGTATTTGTGGGGTTGCTTCCTGCTTATAATTATAAAACAGAATGAAAACGGCAACATAAACTGAGACAAAAAAGATATGTAAAATAGATGCCATTAAAGAATACAATGAAATATTAACTTCTATTCAGTGTTTTTGGCCACCAGATGGCCTCAATACACCAGATTCTGGAAATGAACTTTTATGATCCAGTTTAGAGGACAGAGTGCTGCTAGAGATGCTTCTTTTTTTCTTTTTCTTTTTTAATGATTAAAATAAGATTTGTGGTGGTGGCTCAAGATATGTTTTTCTTTATTATGTCCTCTAGGCCAGAGGTCTTCAACCCTGCTCCTGGAGACCCACTCTCCTGGAAAGTTTATTTCCAACCGGCTTCAGCACACCTGCCTGCAGTTTTCAAGCAGTCTTGATGAGCTTGATTGGCTGCTTCAGGTGTGTTTGATTAGGGTTGTAGCTAAACTCTTCAGGATAGTGGGTCCCCAAGAACAGGGTTGAAGACCTCTGCTAGGCATAATATGCAATAAAAAAAAAAAAAAAAAAAAAAAAATATGCTTTAATTGGGAAAATAACACTCCGAGGCCTTCTGCAACTCTTGTGCATTTTGCTAATACTATGTGTTTGCTTAATAACTACAGCCAGAATAATTGTCAGTAAACTTCAAGTGTGTTAATGATTAGTTAACTTGAAGTGTGCCGTTTTAGATAAACAATTTTTTTGTACTTAGTGGATTTTAATTGTAATAAAATTATACTAAAGTATAACTTTAATGTATTTAGTGTACTTTTTGATGCTAAATTGGAACAACTTCAAGTATTCTTGGTACAATTTAAGTATATGCCTATTAACATGATTAGTGATATTAAAATGTACTTTTTGTATTGCGAGTACATTACAAATTAATTATGAGTGTCTTTGAAACACACAAGCAATATACTAGGTATTATTTTTGAATAAAAATGTTGATTTTCCCCCAATGCTGAATTCACTTTTTAAGGTCATTACAATAAATACATAACTTCAATGACAGACAGAGACAGGTTATTAATAATTCAAACAGTGTTTGTTTAAACCTCAAATGGTTTTTGCATTGCAAAACATAAAATGCACCAACCATGTTTTTAAATAAAAATAACACTGAAAGAAAGAAACAAACAAAAAACATTTTGTAACAGCAGCAACACAACAGTCTTTTTTTGCTGAATTTGATTTAGAATTTTTTTTAACTTTATTTCGAACATGTAAAATAAATACAATAAAACAAAAGAATTTTTATTTATACATGTCCAAAAAAATATTGCAATTCTATAAAAAAGTTGCTCTGCTACATTTGCGCCTGATGGCCGCTAGGTGTGCATCTGATCATGCACAAATGTACAAAGTTAAATAATACACTTCAAACAGAGCTTCAAATGCATAAATCAACCCAAACTTACTTTAGGGTCATGTACTGACACCTTGAACCACAAAACACCAACAAACATCCAAATTACAGGCAGGAAGAAACTTGTAGGTGTGCAGCTGATCATGCATCATATAATAACAGCAGGCAGCAAAAAGATAATGCATCAGGAACTGCACTCTTTAAACTATCAAAATAGAAGTGTTTCTTTCTCCAGGAGACTTTTATACAACTACTTGTTTGTAAATGCACAAATATATAAGACATATGCACTGAAATACATGTAATAGAGACACATGTTAGTAGTTGAGCTCACGGTGCTGATGCTGTTGTTTAAAAATCCTCCAGATGGCGGCATTAATCAGTTCAATCGATATCAAACTACTGATGATGATCAATCAGTAAACTCTATTGTCAGTTCATCTCTAGTATTAATTCCATTTGTAGTATTTTGTGTCTGTGGTTCATCAGTTCTGCTCATTTCTTTATCTTCTGTGAATGTTTGTTGTCTTCCAAGAGAATGATGTATTGGTCCTATAACTCGTCCCATAATCCAAATGACATTTATTTGATGGAGACTGGTGACTGCCATTATGACATCATTTAAGTGTTGGGTAAAAAGGTGCTTATTATTGTAAATGTTTTCATTATTAGAGCTACTGTCATATGCTCAACAATTGTCATAGATCTCACCATGGGTATTATTAGAGTGAAAATAATCAAACTAATGCTCTGGGATTATTTAGGATGATAGAAAACAAACTAAACTCTTGACAGATCATTCAATGCTATTCAATCCAGCTCACTGATTCAGATTATTGTTCCCCAGCAGACTATACTGTGATAACTGCTTGAAAAAGAGAAGGTCATTGTCCAGAATTTTGAAGATGCAACCTTAAGTGCTTTTCTAAAATAATAATATGTATATATATATATATTTCATTTTTTGATTCTGAACTGTTGCACTGAAACGTCTCGGGTTACGTATGTAACCCTGGTTCCCTGAAGGGAACGAGATGCTGCGTCGAACGCTACGGGGAACGCCCTCAGCGTGACCGCGCTCTGAACCAGAGTGTAAAATGTCCAATGAAAGGGCGAGACGTCATAGGCGGTGACGTCACTGACCGGAAAGCATATAAGCACGTGCGGTGGAGCCTGCGTTTGCTTCCAGGAATGAAGCAACCACTCGCAGGGATACAGGAAGTATGGCCTAGAGACGCAGCGTCTCGTTCCCTTCAGGGAACCAGGGTTACATACGTAACCCGAGACGTTCCCTTCCAGGAACTCGAGCTGCGTCGAACGCTACGGGGAACGAGATGCCAACGCCACCAGACTTCCAAATACCTGCCCTGTGTGTATCACTGGGAGCACAGCGAGGGCGAGAAAGAAGAGCCGGGAGTGGCCGTAAGATCAAGGTGATAGAACCGAACAAAGGTGAGGGGCGTGGACCAACCCGCAGCATTGCAGATATCCTGCATAGAAACCCCTGCCAGAAAGGCCTTGGAGGCCGCCATACTCCTAGTTGAATGGGCCTTAAGCCCCAGAGGCGAAGGGATGCCTGAAGATTCATAGTTGCCAAGGAAATAGTATCCACAATCCACCTGCTAAGGGTCTGCCTAGAAGCAGGCCGACCCCGCTTAGGAGGACCGAAGCAAACTAGCAATTGGTCCATCCTTCTCCACAGGGCAGCTCTGTGGACGTATGCGTCCAGTGCTCGCACTGGACACACACAGTTATGCTTTCGCTGGTCAGGCTCCCGAAAGGGAGGAGGACTGAGGGCCTGCAGCACGACAGGCCGTGGTATAGAAGAGGGGATCTAGGAAATAACCCGCTCGAGGGTGGAAAAACGCTTTGGCCAGACCAGGGGCAAAGACGAGATAAGAAAGGGCCATGAAGGGCCTAGAAATCCCCACTCTCTTAAGAGACCACAGCCAGGTCCCCGTAGGGACACGTCGTACAGGAGGCCTCAGCCTCAGCGCACCGTGGAGGAAACATGTAACCAGGGGGTGTCGACCCACTGTAAGGCCACCGAGAAGGGCATGGTAGGCCGATAAAGCCGCCACGTAACATTCAGGGTGGAGTGAGTTACCCCTGCGGAGAAACAGGCCTGCAGGACCTGCAGCACTGTACCAAACGGGCAGTTAACTGGGTCAAGGTGGCGGTCTCCGCACCAAGAAGTGAAACATTTTCACTTCAGGGCATACAGTTTCCTCGTAGAGGGAGCTCTGGATTGGAAGATGGTCTCAGCAACCTCGGTTGAGAGACCGGAAGCTGTGAGCTGCGCCCCCTCAGAGGCCAGAACTTCCACACGTAATGCGCGCGTCGCCTCGGCAACGTGCGCTGCAACAGCGAGCACTCACTCAGAGGGGGAAGAGCCGCACACGCGGGCTTCCACGAGCGAGAGCGCTAGATCTGGGGAATGCAGGAGGAGATAGGGCAAACCCGTCTCCAACCTGTTCACCAGATCCCTGTTGCCATCCAGAACTCCTGGGAGCAGAGCGATCGGGGAAAAACCGTACAGACGAAGCCTCGGCCAGGTCTGTACCAAGCGTCCAGTCCAAAGGAGCTGGAGGAACTAGAGGGGCATAGCGCTGACTCTCGAGTCGCACAGCCAAAAACCTCCATATCTGCTTCACCACCTCGGGGTGAAGCATCCATTCCCCGGGCCTCAGCCCCTGCCTCGACAGGATGTCTGCTCCCACATTGAGATACCCAGGGATATCGATGGCTCTGAGCGAGCGAAGTTTGCCCTGGGACCACACAAGGATCTGGTGCGCCAGCTTGTACAAGGGGCGCGAACGCAGACCTCCCTGGTGGTTGATGTAAGAGACCACCGCTGTGCTGTCGGTGCGCACCAACACATGGTGATCTCTTAGGTCCGGGAGAAAGTGCTTGAGTGCACGAAACACGGCCAACATTTCCAAACAATTGATATGCCACGTTAGATGGCGACTGCTCCACAGACCGCGGGCAGGGTGGCCACTCATGACCGCTCCCCAACCGGTGAGGGATGCGTCCGTCGCTAGCATTATGCGGCGACAAGAGGCTCCCAGCACCGGGCCCTGAGACAAGAACCAAGCTTGGCTCCACATGTCTAAGGCACGTAGGCATCGCCGCGTGACCTTGATCATGCGAAGCGGGTTTCCCCTCGGGGAGAACCCCTTGGTCTTGAGCCACCACTGTAGGGGTCTCATGTACAGGAGGCCAAAAGTAATCACGTTGGACGCAGCTGCCATGAGCCCCAGCAGTTTCTGAAACTGCCTGACAGTGAGTGAGTGACTGGCCCTCTTTCACTCTCTTGACTGAGGTGAGGATCGACTCGCTCCGAGCAGGAGACATACGTGCCTGCATCGTGGTCGAATCCCACACCACGCCTAGATAAGTGGTTCTCGTTACTGGAGAAAAATCACACTTTCTTGACGTTCAGTCTCAACCCCTTCATGTGCGCGAG
Source organism: Barbus barbus (assembly GCF_936440315.1). Classification (NCBI taxonomy): domain Eukaryota; kingdom Metazoa; phylum Chordata; class Actinopteri; order Cypriniformes; family Cyprinidae; genus Barbus; species Barbus barbus. The sequence goes on along the minus strand of NC_136737.1, from coordinate 6,574,971 downwards.
ATCGACATCTCGATGCCGAGTCGCCACCTGCTCTGATCGAGCTAAAATCAACCAATCGTTCATGTAAAATGCGGGGTACGAGTGCAGGGCCAACGAGAATAAGCCAATATCGGTAAGCTTTGCCCCTAAAAGCAAACCTAAGGGACTTCCCGTGAGAGGGAAGGATGGAGACGTGAAATATGCGTCCTTAGATCCATCGTGACAAACCAGTCCTCGGACTTGGTCTGAGACACGACTGATGAGTGTAAGCACCCTGAACTTCAGTAACATGACTGAGCGGTTCAACTGACGCAGATCTACCATCCTTCCTTGGAACAATGAAGTACCGGCTGTAGAACCCGGACTCTCTTCCGTGAGGAGGGACCACCTCGATGGTCTCCTTCCCCAAGAGAGTGTCTACTTCCTGTTCCATGATCAGAGCCTGCTGGGGGCCCACGCACGTGGGAATCACCCCATTGAAAGGCGGTGGCGGAGCGCCGAACTGAATACAAAAGGCCTTTCTCTACAGTACGCAGGACCCAATGAGATCCAATTGGCAGTAGTTTCCACGCTGCCTAAATGGTCTACTAAGGGAACCAGTCTCTCGAGACTGGCCTCTGATGTACCCAGAGCTGCTGGCACGGTGCCCTGAAGCGGAGGACCGGCAGGGGACGGCCGAACCAGGAGCTCTAGGGACCCCCGCAGGGGTGGCGAGCTTCTCGGCTCCGCTACACTTCGGGGCGGAAGAAACTGAGAACACCGCTCGCTGGAGCCAGCTGCGCCCTGGAACTCTGGCAGGGTTGGCAGACTGCTCTCCCGAGGGCACTGGGGGAGACGGACACCCGATCTGCCCCAGAGGGGTCTGCCCTCGTAAGTCCTAGGCACAGCACCCGGACTGCCTCAGCCTCAGCCTCCTAATGAATGACGGTCCTCAGACCCGCGTCATTCCTAGGAAGACCAAGCTGAAGAACCAGACCCTGCAAGGCAGGACCCAAAGAGACACATCAGCAGTAGTTCCCACGCTGCCCGATGGTCTCCTAAGGGAACCAGTCTCTCGAGACTGGCCTCTGGCGTGCCTAGAGCTGCTGGCTCGGTGCGAACCAGAAGCTCTAGAGACCCCCGCAGGGGTGGCGAGCTTCTCAGCTCCGCTACACTTCGGGGCGGAAGAACTGAGAACATTGCTCGCTGGAGCCAGCTGCGCCCTGGAACTCTGGCAGGGTTGGCAGACTGATCTCCCACGCCCGTAGGCTTCTTGGCCGAGAACCCCCTTAGACTTAAGAACGGTCCGCAGATCCGGCTTAGCCTTATAGGTCCCCGACCCAGAGCGTTAGCTGCCACGGCCCCACCTCGGTGGGGTGTGAGTAGCCACGCTCTGTTTTGCGCCTCTCTAAAGAGGGGCTGGCACGCGGCGAGGGCTACTCCCGCCTAGCAGCCCCCTGAGCTGGAGAAAGGCGAGGGAGAAACCGCTGAAACGCCGCCGCTTGTCTACGAGCCTCCTGGTACCTGTCGACGACCGCATTGACGGAGTCGCCGAACAGGCCAGAAGGCGCAAGCGGGGCGTCCATGAGGAAAACCCTATCTTCTCCTTCATGTCAGATAGGGTCGACCACAGACAGCGTTTCTAGGGAGCTCAGAGACCAACTTATAATTCAATCAAGTTGAGCCCAATCCCTCATCCAGCTCTCTAAGCAGGTACGTCAGCTTGGTGCGCCTGCAACACTCTCTCTTTTTATTTTTTTTTTATTTTTTTCGGTGTGCAGACACGCACCAGCCTGACCTGCAGCCGCGAGCCTTCAGAGACAACGCCACGCAAGGGGACAGATAGCTCGCGAGCGTCTGTTCCACCCGGGGCATCGCTCTGATATGAATGAGAATAAAGCACGCGTCGCCTCGGCAACGCGCGCTGCGATCCCCGCACTCACACCCAAGTAGGGCTCGCTGCATCCTGCGGTGGACATCCAACCCCGCCCACATCCAAGTGTGACGTCACAAGCCACGCCCATACCAATACAGTCACGCCCACGTCAAAACGTTACGTCAGAAACCACGCCCTATAATAAACGTCACCTCTTGTTATTTTCCCCGAAACCCGGAAGTAACGTTTTGTCCAAGCAATTTACAGCAGTTTCTGGGATCTAAATAAAATAATGTTGCCTTTCGTTTTACTAATACACGTTTTCATATTTATTTAAAGGATGTCTAGGCTAAAATGGCACAACTTAAATGTAATATATTTCATATGTCTAATGTACAGAGCTGATTTCTCATCACAAGAGCCTGTAAAACACTTAAATTTGATTAAATGATTAAGGTTGATTAAATTAGGCTAATTGTAATAAAAAACCTCTACACCTTACCTTATTCAACCTTATTGTAATGAGATAAATTCTCATGTATTACTATCGATTTTAAACTACCTAAGACACCTTTTAGATTTATAAAATTTAAAAGGGATAATTAGATTTTGTTATTGTAAAAGTCACAACACATTGTTATAATTTATAATTGTCATTTAATTTTCTAAAGATGTGTTGTTCCACTTCTCATCAAGTGTTAACATTTGAATGAAAGGATTGACAGTTCTCCATACAGTATGCAGTAGTCTGCACATACATATGCTAAATAGAGATTGCTTGCTTTGATAGATTATAACAAGTAACATGATATTGACATTCAGGCCTTGTTCATCAACAAAACTTCATATGAAGTGTGTCCAGGTCCTCCACATATTTAAAGATGAATAAACAGACATCCCTTGATTCATTAGGTATTTTTATATTTATTATTTTACAAAAATAACTAAATACATTTTTTTACAAAAAATATGTTCTATAAGAGATATGTTTAAACTATCATAAATGAGCAGCTGAATGATCAGATAAACAGTTCTTGAAATGCAGTACACATACACACATAAACTACACAGAGAGATTCCTTGCCTTGTTAGATTATTCACAGAAACATGGCATGGACTTTCAAGCCTTGTTCAGCAACACAATTTGATTTGAATGTGTCCAGCTCCTGCAGATACTCAAACAATCAGAATATTGTTTTGTACAGATGTGCTATATACAAATTATGCAAGGGAATGTGGATAGATGTATGATATATTAAATAAAAAACATATGTATAATAAATATACGTATGGATAATTTGGTATTGCACATGTTTTATTGCACAGTGGGGAGAACATTTAACTGTTTGTGAGGTAGATATGGCCTGAGGGAAGAAACTGTTCCTGTGTCTGGTCGTTCTGGTGCTCAGAGCTCTGTAGCGTCGACCAGACGGTAGCAGTTCAAAGAGGGAGTGTGCTGGATGTGAGGGGTCCAGAGTGATTTTACCAGCCCTTTTGCTCACTCTGGATAAGTACAGTTCTTGGAGAGTGTGAATGTGAATGTCCCACTGCAGGTCCTGAGAGATGAATAAAAAGACATCTCTTGCTTCATCCGATTCGACCCCAGGTAGTCTTTGATGGCATTTTGTTGATTTTTACCATCCATCTGGAGTAAAGCAGGCCCATTCACCTCCCCACAGAATAACTGACGGTGACTCTGTATCCAGCACAACACTGGGCCAATGTCTCTTAAAAACTCCCACTTTATGTCCTCTTGGCACTCCTGTTAAAAATACAGAATACATGTGTGTTGGTCCACTAAATATTTGTCATACTAAATAGTATTTACCTCATCATTTTGCATACAAGAATATTTATGATTTTAAACCACAAAAATCAATCACTACAGTATCTAGAGAAATGCTCCCACCGTTCCCCCAGACCTTTCTTTACTGGTGAAACTGCAGCAGGAACACCTCATCCCGGCAGAACTGCTCTGCATCAGGCTAGGAACAAAAATGTGTAGAATGCTGTAAAACATGACAAAGATTGACAATCATTATGTGATCTTTCCATTCATATAGAATGATACAAAGATAATTTGTCACAAACACAGAGTTATCCTTCAATTCATAGTGAAATGATGTGGTTGCTCAACCAAGTTACTGTGATCAGTGTATATCATTAAAAATATCATATGTGTTTGTGTGTGTGTGTGTGGGGTGGTAAGTACATATCTGTGAGTGGGTGAGATGAGTGTTATAAAAAAATTGCACATTAACTCAACATGCATTATATGTTGTAAGAATCAGTGCACTAATAAATATATAGTGCACTGTTTTTTTGTGACATAAAATGAACTAACTGAATGTGCAATTTTTTTAATAACCCTTTTTTTATAATAGCCAAATAACACTCTTACCTACTCATATACACACTCTATCCCTCTCACATATGTATTCATCTCTCCACACACACATGATATTTTAATGACACTGATCACAGTACCCTTCCACAGTATCTTGGTTGAGGAACCACATCATTTCACTTCTTGCTGGATAACACACACACACACACACGCACACAAACAAACAAACACACACACACACACAAACAAACAAACAAACACGCATACATATATATGTTAGTGATATCTAAGTAATAACGTGCCTGTGTACAGTTCAAAACGCATACACATGCTGAACTGTTGTTTACATATGCACACAAACATTCAAGTTGTCAACGTTGTCAACTGTTAACCTTCACTGCCATTTGTGGCCTCGCAGGTGAAAATAACCTACCTAAATTAAAATGGTAACAGTTTGTGACAAAGTGTGCTTACACAAACAAATTAGGTATCTTTGGAAAGAAGAGACTCTGGGCTTTACTATCTATCATCCAGAGTTGATAATGCTCAAAAAGATAAAAAGTTATAGGCACTGACGTGCCTTGAAAAATATTTTTCCACACTGAATGTTTTTTTTATTTCATATACAAATACATGAAATAAGTCCTGGAGCAATCCAGAAAAGTAATGGATCGAAAGCCACTGGTCTCATGAGTTCATATTTCAAATTTGAAGAAGATACCATGAAAAATGAGATTCCTGCAATATTTTCTGAAACTATTTATAGTCCCCCCCCTCCCCCCTGTTTGAGGAAAAATAACCACCAAATGGATTGCAGAATTATACAAGCTATTTTAGTCATTATACATGTTCCTGCATAGTTTTTCAATTATAAAATAATAGACAGATTTATTTGAGCACTAAAAAATACAAAAATAATTATTTGAGTAATAAAAAGGAAAAAAAATAGAAAGAAAATGCTTTGTATATAGTATACTGAAGTATTCTTCGTTATTCGTTATTACAATGATAAATATCACTGCCAGACGTGAAGTGATATTGCCAGACATGGTCATAGAGTCAGTAAACACACGCTGATGTGCTTCCATTCAGATTATAATCAAACAGATGGGCCATATAATCAATAATAGCTGATCAATGAATCACAATGATAGCCGTCATAGAGTCGCTAATAAACACGCTGATGTGCGTCCATACATATTATAATCATGCAGACACGGCCACATTCCCCACACAATACACACACACACACATATAAAAAATGTAGAAGAAAAAAAAAACAGTTTTTTATGGATAAAGCAGATCGCTAAGTTACGCCCCGCTCAGATGACAGAAGCGTCATAGCCCGCGTCAGAGCTTGCAGGAGGGAGCGCCAAATTCAAATAATCTATATTCCGCTTTTCTGAGACTTTTTTTTCCGTAGACGGTCTCATTATTTTTGTAAAACCGTATGCTGTAACATCGTTTTGTTTTTTTACCACCAAGACGCTGTTTTTGAGCGTAATTTATTCCATAACGGACGCGAACAATAACTCTCTGAAGAAATGAAACGTAAACAAAGGAATATTCATCCTTATTACAACGTTACTGTTTCGCTGGACTAAAAGTGCTCGCTGGTATGTTGTTCTGTGGACCCTTACCTCTCTAACTAAACTGGGATTTCAGCAGTGGACGCGTTTGTGGCTCGTTATTACAATGATAAAGGTACGTACTGCTTTTTTATTCTGCGTGTTTGGATGTGTACTGCTTACACAAATGTAGCAAATTTGTGCCACTCATTCCTTATAAGCTTTCCATCGAAAAACAGCGATCTGTCGTCGATGCTTGAGGCTTAGACCCTCAGAATGATATATAGTTTGACAAGATTAACTTTGTCCCGTTTCATTTATTCTATTAGAAAACAATGACACATGCAAACAAAGATCGTTCAGTGTGAGGTCGCTCTGGTGAACGTTAACAGGTTAAGTCTTCCTAAAGACAAAATATATATTTTTTTTACTTACCAACACAGCAAACTTCGTTTGCTTCGGTTTGCAAACAATTAGGCTTATCTTCTTGTCGATGCTTTTTCCTGGTGCAAAATAATAGGTATGTGACGTATTTGGACACAGGCGTGTCTTGTGACGTCACGCTTGGATGTGGGCGGGGTTGGATGTCCACCGCAGGCTGCAGCGAGACGCTCTTCCTCACACTCGCCGCCGTGCCTCAGCAGCGGCGGGAATGCGAGATGTACAGCGGAGAGAAACACAATCAGCCCCCTTTCTCCTTTTTTTAGAGCTGACTGCGCGCCGTTCTCATTCATAATATGCTTGTGCAAACACTGTTTCATTGACGCGTCCACCTCCTCGGAGGAAGACAGGTCTAGGAAGGGAAGACACGGGCTCGCCCGTCTTCATTCAAGGCTAGTGAAACTCACTCCTCTCTTTTTCTTTTTCAAAGAGAGCCTTCAGAGAGCAGGCGTAAGAAATGAAAAAGCTCACAAACGGGCAGTCAGCTCCCTCGAGAGCTGAATCTGCGCGCTCTGCTCTCAAGCAGACCACACACAGACTGCGTGTATCCCAAGCAGTGATATAATGTTGTGTAGGGAGGAACACACAGCCCAGAATGCGATCTGCTATCGCCCCAGTGCTTGCACATATTGCTGGAGCCTACTTAAGTGATTGTGCAGGACAAACAACACTAAATAAGACTCACAACATGCAAAGACAATAAACACAGACAGAGAAGCGGTTGCTGAATGACAAAAAGCAAACGCCGGCTCCACCGCACGTGCTTATATGCTTTCCGGTCAGTGACGTCACCGCCTATGACGTCTCGCCCTTTCATTGGACATTTTACACTCTGGTTCAGAGCGCGGTCACGCTGAGGGCGTTCCCCGTAGCGTTCGACGCAGCTCGAGTTCCTGGAAGGGAACTGTCCGTTGCATTATTTTGCCTCATAATGAACTTTTCACTGTTTGAGTTTTGAATAAACTAAATGTTTATATTGAACCACCATTCAAATGTATTCACACCCCTGCAGTTATATTATAGGACTATGTATGATTCATAGATGTATATAGTTCAGTCGGTAAATAGTTTTCAGTTCAATTCTGTGGAGATTTATTGGTGACACAAATATTAGATTTGTGTTTTTATGGTTGCTACGTACAATTATAAAACAAAACAAAAATAATCACATAGCCTAAATTAATAAAAAACTGAAAACAGTGTAATAAAATGTAAAATGTATTTTGAGATTTACTATGTAACAGACTTTGAAGATGTAAAAAGGTGTGTTTGTCATTAAAACATTTTAAATCTGTGTTCAATTGGGCTCCTTGTTTTTAAAACTGCCATCAGGAGGAATCCAGTATCAGGTAAGACACTGTTTGAACTATTATGTAATATTTTTTATTTATTTTGTTTTGCCTCTGTTTTTGAGTAATTTAGCTCATTTTATCAGTTACTGACACATTTTATGTTATTGTGTGGAGTCTTGTCTTTACAAGTAAGGCATGCCTTTGCTTTCTTGTTGAATTTATGCTGGTCAGGGTCTGCAAATTTAAAACTGGTTTTATATTGATATTTCAGTTTATTTAGAAAAACAATGAAATTAACATAAATTATCTTTAATAGCTTATGTTAATGTGATGGATGCCAGTAAAACTAGGTCTGATTTTCTCATAGTGACTGGAATTTGTGAGTTTGTCACGAAAGGACTGAGTTTATATTCAGACTCTTAACAGTGAAATATTTACACATTCAGACGTGATTTAAAAACTCAACTTCATAAAACGTTCAAAATATGACCATTCACTGAAAAAAAAAAATGATTAATTGAATTTACTAATTTTTTTTAAGGTAAGTGTTTGCAATCAATTTATTTTAGCTACATTTAAATACATTTTTTTACTGAAAGTTAGTCAACTAAATTTGATTATTTAAATGTAGCTAAAATAAATTGATTGCAAACACTTACCTTAAAAAAAATTAGTAAATTCAATTAATCATTTTTTTCAGTGATAACTACTAAATGTTTTCTAACTGTTCAAGACATTCTTTATTATTATTAACAGTGTTATTTAATGTAATATTCGTGTTATTGGTTGATGGTGCTAAGGTTAATTCCTGGTTAAAACACTAGATGGAGGTCTAGCATTACAATATGATGCAGCTTGTAGGATATATATATATATATATATATATATATATATATATACTGTTTATGGATTATTACCAGTAAGTCATAAGGGCATATGTGTGGGATGCTTTTTAATGCACAGTTTTCTATCTGTTGAAATGGTGAGCATTAAGCAATAAGCCACAGTAAACAAACAGCACATTTGAAGCATATGTGGAAATATGAGCAGAAGCTCTAGTGGTCAAATGCTGTAATAGTTTCATTTTTGAGGGTGTTTACATCTGTAGTAGCACATGTAGGAGGACAGGGAGGTAGTAGATAAAACAAACACATAAATATAATTGTCTCTAAATGATCTAAGCTATGACAGAATATTTTAGATGGTAAATAAGGAGGTTATAAGTGTACAGTACAGGAGCATTAGGTGGAAACACATGAAGTTTTTGTGGGAAATAGGGAAAAAAACCCAGATATGAAGCACATGGGGCCGATTCCGGCTGAAATGCGGCTCTGTCGGTTCAATGAGAAGATATTGGACCAGAAGCGACTCTACAAAACAGTTCAGCTGCAGACCAGTTTTTCTCTGTGGGTCGATGTTGAAGATGTTGAAGTCTATGTGTTGCTGTTTGTCTGTTAAATCCCTGTTTAATCCTGAGGAGCGTCTCAAGAGAAATACACTTTCAGCTAAACAAAGGTAAGTTATTTCATCTTCAGTCTTGTGTTGCTTGGTGTTTAAATGTCACAAAGAATATCGTTTTTTTTTGTTTTTTTTTATTGACTCTGGACACCCTGTTTTTTTAGTATCATAAGGTTTTTTAGTTTTTATTGACTCTGGACAACCTGTTTTATTAGTATCATAAGTTTTTTTTTTTTTTTTTATTCTGGACAACTGCATGGGTCCCGCCATGTTCGCGTGACGTCATAAGCACGACATCATGGACTTCCTCGTGGGTTTTAATGCTGCATTAAAGTTTATATATATATATATATATATATATATATATATAATTTATTATTGAACAATCATTAATGTACAAACAACTTGGCAATGTCAAAACATCTTCACATTACAATATACAGAAGAGGTCCATATAAATACAACAGAAAGAGAGAGACAAAAAAATAAATAATACAATAAAATACATAAAACATTGTTTTACATTCTATAATAACATTCTATAATAATAGAAAACAGATGTATTGCATTCTTCTCCTTCATCACCTAAAGGGCTTTTATCTATCAAGGCATTCATCACTAACTATATTAAAATCACCAGTCATAGATATAATAGCAGTTGGATAAATGAGGTTTACAATGGCACTGGAAACATGTCTGTTTTGAATTACATTATTAAAACCATAAACATTGACCATAATAAAATAATGGTCATCCATATTCAAGACACATTAACCAGTGAGCATTATTGCTGAATCTAGATGTTATTAATTTACCAGGTGAATTACAAAACAAAACAGCCACACCTGCTGATCTAGTGGACCCATGATCTAAAAGGATTCTGTCTCCCCGTTGATTTACCCCAAATGTTTCATCCTCTGGTTTGGAATGTGTTTCCTGCAACAAAATAAATTGTGCTTTTTCGCCCTTACAAAACAGAAATAATGACTTTCTCCTAGTGTTCTCTCTTAAGACCCTAGCATTAAGTGAAATGCAAGAAAAATTCATATTATTCATAAACAAATATTAGTAAGTCTAACAAATTATACTTTTGAAAACAAAATTGAGAAACAAAAGCCCAAACAGGCACTGTCCCTTCAAACTGCATTCAATGCAAAAATATCATCCAAACAAAACCTAGAGGCCTTTTCAAGCTTAAATACTTAGGCCATATACCTTGTGTGCTCCTAGGTGATTCTTCGTCCGTACTGACCTCCTCGGTAGTACGCACGCTTTCCTGCATAGCTTCTTTTATCTTTGGCAACAGTGCAGCTCGGGTCTCCCTGTCGGTTTGCAGAGGTCTTCGATGAAGCTGATACGAAGCTCTTTGCAGATCTTTGGTCCTTGGTCATTCTCACAGTGCACCCCGATGTATTATCTGAGTGAACTGAATGATGACATGCCTTGTTTTGTTTTCTTCACATCTACCTATTCGCTGAACCGAGTCCACGATGTAGTTGATGTTCGAGGACTATGATGGGGAGATCTTCACCAGTAACTGAACAACCGCCTCACATATGTCTTCACCTTCATTTTCCTTCAGACCACAGATCAGACACACTCCATCAACTCCGCATTATCTTTCTTTTAAGCCGATACTTTGAGCAATCAAAGACTGTAGCTGAGTTTTGCAGTCCTTGATTTCAGCCGCGCTGAACTCGACTGCCTTGGCTATGTTGGTTAACATGATGGAATTCTTCTGTAGCCGAGTACCGTGTGTCCACCTTATCCGTTAGCTGCTTTATTGCTTCTAAGACTGCATTCATTCCTTCTTTCCCTTTTGACCCCGTATACATCCTTTTAACTGTTGGCGAGTTCTTCACCGGCGAGAAAGGGTCTTTTCCTTTAGTATTCTCGGTGGAAACTTCCATCCTTGTATCATACTCGTGCCGTCAACTGCTTCGGTACAGCGGGATAAAGCAAGATTATTTTCAAGATAGATATAATAAAGATATTATAAAGCAAGATAGTTTTCAGGCTTTTGAAATATGTTACTTCAAAAGGAACACATTATAGCGATTGTCTATAATTATAATTATGAATTATGGAAGAATATGACTGAACTGGACTGGTAGAGGTGAGGCAGTTTGTGCTTGCGTATGCCAGTGAGTTACACTACACAGGGAAATGTCTTGATATTGTTGCTGCTGGTCCAGGAAAGCATTGTTGCAGTCATGTGGTGTAAATCCTGTATGATGGAGAATATCTACAGGTGGTGATATTGTCCTTCAGGTTGTGATAATAGGCTGTAGTCTGTCAGTGTAAATCTTGTATAAACTAGAGGTGTTTAAAAAGAAACAGCATGGCGGGCTTTTTCTTAGCGTCTGTTTCCATATTGACTCGTCGATTCATCGCTCTGTTGAGAAAGTCTTGTGTGTTAACCAGGAACATACTCTGTGTTGAATGAACTTACCCCGGATGTGTTTTTGGAACCAGCAAACATACCAGTAAGCAAGGTTTGGATCAATCAGCTGAGAGTTCAGGTTTTAGCAGATGGTAAGTTGACCTTTCTTTCTGGAATACCCCCCAGGAACACTTAATAGGTGTGCAAACAGATGTTTTGAAGCTGAAATTTGGAGGAAGGTTGATCTTCAGGAACAGAGCACCCCTGCTTTGGAATGTTAAAGGGATAGTTCACCCAGAAATGAAAATTCTGTTACTAATTACTTAACCTCATGTCATTCTAAACCCATAAGACCTTTGTTCTTCGGAACACAAGTTAAGATATTTTTGATGAAATTTGAGAGATTTCTGACCCTGCATGGACAGCAATGCAACTTAAATGTTCCTAGGCCCAGAAACGCAGTAAGGACATCGATTAAATAGTCCATGTGTCATCGGTGATTCAACATTTCAGTTGCATTGCTGTCCATGCAGGGTCAGAAAGCTCTCGAATTTCATCAAAAATATCTTACTTTGTGTTCTGAACAAAGATGAATGAAGGTCTTCGGGGTTCAGAACGACATGAGGGTGAGCAGTAACAAAATTTTGGTGTGAACCGTTCCTTTACGTGAAAGGTCAATGGTTTGTCAAGTCTTATTTTGAACACTAGATGCAGCATTATGCACACTTCCCACTAAATCTGGAGTCAGACTCAGTTCCTGGAGGGAAGCTGTCCAGCAGAGTTTAGCTCCAACCCTAATTAAACACACTTCAACCAGCTAATCGAGGTCTTCAGTATTGCTAGAAACTTCCAGGCAGGTATTTTGGAGATGGTTGGAGACACAATTTGCAGGACAGTGTTCCTTCAGGTGTGTTTGACACTTGCTGTAAATGAAATACCAAAGGGTCAAGGTTTGTCTGGTTAACATGACCAGTTAGCCCCAGCTTAGAGGCTGTAACTACCTCATTATGTGAAAGTGCCTTTATACTTTTACAGTAATTCATTCATTGTATTATTGTAGAGTTAAAGATTTAAAACGTCCTAAAAGAGACTTGTGTCGGAGGAGTTGTAATATAAATAGGTCAGTCACGTGTGACGCTACTCAAAGACAAAAGGCTGTATCAGCTGCATTTGAGACAAATGGAATTGAAGTTGCTGAAAATTGCACTTTTTAGTTGAATTTTGCTTCAGATTTGAGCAAAACTCATCTGTCACAGAATAAAACCCTTGGAACCTTTCCATGTGTCTTTGGATGGCAGCACAGTTATTTTACTGAAAAACGTAGTTTGCATTATAGTACAAATATATAGCATTTCAACTTTTAATTAGTTTCTGCCCAAAGTGATGGGGAAAAAAAAATAAAAATTAGCCACTGAACAAGTGCATGATATTATAAACATTACAATAGAAAATCATTCATTGTATTTATGACAGTAAAATGTCTCGACGATATCGACAGACAAAAGCTTGATACTGTGAATGAATGTTTATTTACATTTACATTTAGTCATTTGGCAGACGCTTTTATCCAAAGCGACTTACAATTGAAAATTTAAGTTTATAAAAAATAAAGGTATGATGTCAAGAAAATATGTGACTTCTGCTTCTCTGGAAATAACTACTGATTAGCAGTTTTTGTATCTGCAGGGTCAGCTTCTTCGTCTTCTCTCACTTCTCATCTTCTCACGCCACATGTCTATTTTCTCATGCAGTGAAAACACACTGCATTGCAAAGAAGACACTGGCAACGTGCCGTCAGACAAGACAGTAGTTTACTTTTCATATGAAACAAAGTCTCAGCTTTCAGAGTATATTATATTTTATATATTTTACAGTAATTTTACTATTTAATGTGAATTTTTACAAACACCAGCACTGATGGGTATTTCATAGTAAAGCTATTCTGTGTAAAGCTTCAGGCAAACTGTGAATATCTAAAATGGAAAAACACTCTTAAACCACATGCTATTGACTCATCAAGACAAACACGCACTGACTTTTACCACAGATGTCCAGTAATAGACTCATGCTTGTGCAGACTCTGTTTGTGTGTCCAACAGATCAAACCACATCTCTGTACAAATGGAAATATATCAGACCACAGCAGGGGCCTGTACCATGATGGTGGCTAAACAAACTCAGGGTTACAGGATTAGTTTTGAGTTGACAAAACCAAACCAGTTCATTCCGGCTTTGTTGGTACCATGAAGCTGATCATCAACTTTCTCTGTCAACTCAGGCTTGATCCTGAGTTAATGGAGCTCGTGCACATGAAAGTGTGACATCAGTAATGAGCAGCCAATCACATGCCTTGAAACTGGGATTCACTTCTTGTGAGAGAGTCAGTGCGATTCACTACCAAAGATTAAAAGATTGAACAATATGAAGAATTTAAACACATTTGCACAGCAAAATGAAACAATCGATCCATTAAAGAGGAAAACTTATCTTACCATATAAGTGCAAGTAAAATTTGTAAAGTTTATAATATTTATAGATATAACAACACTTAAAAATTGAAACTCATATGTAGTCATGTTTACAGCTATTGATTCTAAAACGTATTTATATTGCATATTATCTATGTTTATATTAATTTAAAATAAAAGCTTAATAATTACTATTAAATTAAGCTGTATTGTGTAATGGATTAAGGGTATACTAATTATATAAATAATAAAAAATAATCATGTCTAAAAATCACATGATTTTATCTTTAAAAATGTTTTATGTAGCGTCCTTTAATTTGGAGTAAGAGAAACTGGAGGAGTGGCTTTATTGCGTCAGAGATGTGTCACTTTGCTTGAAGCTGATTGGTCAAATTTCAGATTGAGATCTCTAAACCAGAACATAACCTGCCCCGGAGCAGGTTAGCCGTGCAGCGTAAAATACCATGGCAACGAACACCAATTAAAGCCGAGCTACTTTCATAGTACCTAAAACCCAGGGTTGGCGGAAACTAAGCTGAAACATAGCTGGCTAGCCACCTAATCCGGCTTCATGGTACAGGCCCCTGGTCTTATTTTTCACTTACAAACTGAGCTGCTACAGCCTCAAATTGCCAGGGGTCTTTAAAAGTAGTAGAACAAAAGGGCATATTTACAGAACAACAGTAAAATTGCAAAAGGCCTACTAATATTTATGGCCATCTTAATTTATTGTCTTTCAAATGTTAAACCATCAAGATTGTCCTTTGGTAGAAAACCAAAGTGAGACCATAAAGTTTTGTGGACAACAGATTTATAACTGATGCTGTTGATGGCACCTATTGCATTTTCAAATGCACTTTATAAGTGACTCAAACCAAGTGCACTTGATGATATAGAGTTTGTGTGAAGCAGAATTTACTGGATCATGAACTGTTCGTGTGTTAATGAACTCATGCTTCACTCTAAACACGCAGAATGCCGGACTGTATATTTATATAATTCATTTGCAGCCTTTAAAATTTATGATCACAGCATGTTTTTACACACTCAGCAATGCTGATTTTTACTTGCATTTAGTGCTTGCATGGTTTAATATTAGGTTCACACAACCAGATTTTTTCTTAAGTCCTTTTATTGCAAAGCAGTTTTTTAGCAGAGCATTTTATTCATCTTTATCTGAATGACACACTTCAGTCCACTGGGATCATACAGGGAAGAAATAAAGCAACACTGAAATATATTTTTTCTCACAATAAAAACACACTTTTTAGTGGCAATGTTCTGTTGCTACATGCGGTCATTCTCACCGATCCCAAATATCAACCATAGACTCTTGGTGAAAGTGATCACAGCTGGATCTTGCACTGACTAAAGAAGTCTGATTATCTTCTAGTGGCCACACCTGCATACACCACTTCATCCTCTTTAACATGCTGTAAAAAAAAAGAAAAGAAAAGTTATAATGATAATAATAAAACATTTGAAACCAGTGGCCTGTATCATGAAGCCGGTTTCAGTTTTTACTCCGGTATGTCTGCATTTAGTTTGAGCAAACTGAGTTTTCGGACTCAAGAAGATGGGTTGGTTTTGAGCGGTTTCGTCACCATGGTAACTTATGCTACATGCCTACCCTGCTCCTGATGGATCGCAAACCTAAACCTGACCAATCAGCTGTGAGCAAAGTGACATATATCTGATGCAATGAAGCCACTCCCCCGTATCTCTCGCTCCAAATTAAAGCAGTTTACAGTCAAAGAATTTTAGAGCCAAAATTGCCCGACTTTTGCTGCTGCTTATTTATTTATTTTATATTGTAATTGTATATAATTCATATAATATATTCATATAATTATATGAAGTGGCAATTCATTTTAAGCTTTGTATTTAAATTATATAGATATAAATAAGCTCTCTCTCTCTCTCTCTCTCTCTATATATATATATATATATATATACAACTTTTAAAATTACTAAACATATATTTTCCTTTTGAGCTCTGTCACACTACATATGTATATATACATATGTATATATATATATATATAAATTCAGTTGATTTCTTTGCGTAGTCACATTTTCTTTCTGCTGCCAAACTTGTAAATGCATTTAAATTTATAAAATTTTTAATAAAGACATCTCTTAATCTTCAGCAGAAAAGTGAATTGCTGAATCTCATGAGAAGTGAATCAAACTGGTGCTCTCCACGTTCCCTGTGATTGGTTGTTTGCTGCACGTTTCACTCTTTCAGGTGCAGACGCTACAAACTCTGGTTCAAACTCTGAAGTGACAGAGAATGTTTATATCCAGCTTTGTGAGTCCGCTGATCCTGAGCTAAACCGGGTTGGCTTTATTGGGTTTTGTCAACTCAAAACTTACTCTGTAACTCTGAGTTTGTTCATCTCGCTTCGTGCTACAGGCCACAGAACATTTAATGAGATTGTGTTTTAGGTCAGATATGATACACATAACATCAATACACATAACTTAGATATGGCCAGGAACCAAACACTTAATATAATGCAGTAAGTTCAAATAATAAAAAATATGATCTTATTTGTGTTTTTGAGTAAATACAGCCTTGCTATAAAGCAGGGCATTTGATTTTTGTTGAAGAAGTTTAGAGATTCTGCATTTGTTTTTGGTTTTTGTAGTGTTTCTCAGTTGCTTAAAAATATTTTAAATAAACTATATGGACATAAATAAGGTTCTTAAGTTGTTTATTAAAAATGTTGTACAGTGATGACATCAGCTGACACAGGAAATACTGCATCAGTGGTTCATCTTGAGCACTATATGGAAATATGAACTAATGTTCTTTAAATGAACCTGTTGATCTGTTATTCTTTAGTTGCCATGGTGCAATGAGTGTCTTGAATATGGGATATGAGTAAGTGTTTCTTGACTAATGGCCCTTTAATTTTCATAAATATCTAATATGGTGCTATTTGTGTGTGTTTGTAAAAGGATCTGTCACATCCAAGCACACAACTATAAATCTGACTGCTAAAATCATGCAAAGATGCACAACATTAATTAGCAGTAAATTAACTTACCAATTTCTGTGTGTTTCTTTTGTAGAATGCTGGTTCTGCGTAAGTGATCTCTTCTGCATGTGTCTCAGCTGTTTAAACAAAAATGACAGAAGAATTAAAATCCCAAAACTCAATCTTATCTAGATCTTCTGTAGTTTAATTACATATGTTATTAGCGACCTGCATTTGTTTTGTTCCAGAAGCTGTTGTCAAACATCACAAAAGGAAAATAATAGAATATTGCAACTTATGTTTCACTCAAACTTTAAACAATTTGCATCATAATATTAACCATATTTTATATAAATAAATAATTTAGTAATCAGCCATAGTCTAAAATATTGAACAATTACCTTTTAGTTAATTAAATAAACAATAATTTTGTGTGTTTGTGTTGTACATGATTTAAACTGCAGTTCAACACTACACGCATTTCAAAGATGAAATGGGGGAAGTCATGGCCTAATGGTTAGAGAGCTGGACTTGTAATCCAAAGGTTGCGGGTTCGAGTCCCCGGCCGGCAGGGATTGTAGGTGGGGGGAGTGAATGTCCAGCGCTCTCTCCACCCTCAATACCACGACTGAGGTGCCCTTGAGCAAGGCACCGAACCCCCAACTGCTCCCCGGGCGCCGCAGCATAAATGGCTGCCCACTGCTCCGGGTGTGTGTTCACAGTGTGTGTGTGTTCACTGCTGTGTGTGTGCACGTTGGATGGGTTAAATGCAGAGCACGAATTCCGAGTATGGGCTGAATTCCGAGTATGGGTCACCATACTTGGCTGAATGTCACTTCACTTCACATGTAATTCTTGCTCAAAGCTGTTAAAGTGTTAATGCACTGAAATGTGTTTAATCAAACTCAGATGAACTTAAGTTAAGTGAAATTAAAACTTTAGTAGCTGTTTTTTTGTATGGTGAAATGTAATATTCATTGAAGCTCAAGTGAAACATCAACATAGAAATGTTCATTTGAACACCAGCAGAGAGCTGGATCTTATGGTCATAAAGTGTTGAGTAGGCAAACTTATTGAAATAATTTCTATTTGCATTTCTATGTTTATATCCGGTGTGTTTTCATGCAGTTTTGAATTGTGTTTTGTGTGAGTGAGATGAGTAAAAAGTGCTGACTGGTGCCAATAATATAGATTGTTGCTAAACCCAGTAATTACACACATTGTGGCTTCTTCTTCTTCTTAAAAAAGGGTTATTTGTAATAACACTTGTTTGTACCACTTGCCTTCTTGGTCAGTTTTTCTGTGTTTCCTGCAGATGCAGAAGATCCCAACTGTAGCTACAATCAACAGAGATCCAACAGCAGCAGAGATCAGCACTATCGGGGAGACTGGTTGCGAAGGAGACTGTCCATCTGGTGCTGTAATGACAAAGAAGTGAATGTATCAGTCTGATGTACAACAAAAGGTAGAGATTAGGTCACTAATATCAGTGCTGCTGTACCTGAACATGTGTGACAGAGTTGAGTGATGTCCAGATGTTGAGTCTGGTTGCTGATAGGATTGTTGAGCACACAGCTGTAGGTGTTTTTATCCTGATATTCCACCTCCAGAGGTAGAGAGAGACTGATGCTGAGATCAGACACACTGATGCTGGACAATAAACTGTTTCCTTTGTACCAGGAGAGAGTCACATGACTCATATTCACCACTGAACACAACAATGAACAATACGATGATGATGATGATGATGATGATGATGAAGAACAGTGTGAAGAGTTACTGATGTTAGGAACAGGCAGACGAGCTGGAAAAAAAGCATTAGATTTCTCTTTAGATGCTTAAAAGATTACACTGTTTGAGATTCTAACATGATTAATACGATTATTAATAAGAAGAAAAACATTAAATAGTTTGGAAAAGGAAAATCTGAATTAAATGTGTTTCTCAGATATATTTAGAATGCATATACTTCAAAGCTGTAACAAGTGAAATAAAACCAATATTTAGCTCACCATAGACAGTGAGACTGAAGCTCTTGCTCACACTGTTGGTCTGTAGTTGATAGAGTCCAGTGTGTTCAGTCGTGGTGTTTGTGATGATCAGAGATCCAGTTTGATGATCCAGCTTCAGTCTGTGTCTGAATCTCCCATCAAGAACATCATCATATACAGTCATGCTGCCGGCCATTACACTGATTTTAGCTATTAAAGTGTTTTCAGCTCCAAAACTCCACAGAATCAGATCATCATCCATCATTTCAGTAAAACCAGAGTTTAGAGAGACTGAATCTCCCTCCAGCACTGACACTGACTCCACTGCATCATCACCAAACACACCTGAAGAACAGAGAGTTTTTCACATTAAAAGTTAAATCATTTTATGTTGGTTTAACTAAAAAATAGTTTTTACAATTTAAAAGTGAAATGAAGAACAAACAGAAGAGCAGCACAGACAAATGAACTGAGTAATGGATTAACAGACAGACAAAAATGAGAGAACTGAAATGTAGGAGAGAGAAAAGCACTATTTAGAAAGTTGAGCTCCACGAAACAACAAAATAAATACAAAAAACATGAACTAAATTAGTAAAAATGCACATAAAACATAATTCTAACTTACCGGCCAGATGCCACAAACATAAGTGGATCAAAACAACAACATGAACCATTTTCTTTAAGATACACTACACTGGACATTTCTGATAACAGACTGTTTCGACACGGCAAAAATAGTGTGCATTTGAATCCACCCCTAAAAGGAATTAAGCACTCTTCTGCTGACGCACTCTAGCTGTGATCACATATATTACAGTCACAGTATATTCACCTAGACTTGATTAGGACTTGCTTTGCCTAGAGGCAAAACACATTCTACAACACAGACAGTTAATAAAAGTTTACTGTATCTTTATTTTGATTTATTTTATCTTTAATGTATGTGTGTGTGTGTGTACAGGGTTAAGGTTTATAAATGTGACTAAATGTGTGTTTAGTGCTTTGGCTACAGTAGGTGGTTCCTGTGTGCACCACCGCCGTGCTTTTTACTTCTGCACTTTATATCTTACTCTAGCTTTTGCTGACTCTGAGACGCTTGCTCGGTTTTTCTTCTGCTCTTTTCCTAGCAAATAAATCACTCATCACTAAATGAAAGCCTGGTCAAGGCCTGATTATTTCAGGTGCCAAGTCCATTGTTTTTGAGTTTCTGTGTTACATTTGCTATTATTTTTAAAGGAGCACTGCGTAAGTTCTGAAATTTCTAACAGTTATTGACACCAGTGGCCGTTAGAGGAACTGCAGCCAGTCTCATGCTCGTTCTCGGTGCTCACTAGATAAGGCTTTTTTTTTATTATTGTTTTAAGCTTACGAGGAGTTTCCGTGGGTGTCTGGGTTGTGCTGGTCGCTTCTTTTGCAGATTTTTTACTCTACTATTAAATAAGGAAATTAAAAACACTCTACTGGTCCTCAACTCTGGTGCTTGAGGTCCACTTTCCTGCAGACTTTAGTTCCATCCTTGATCAAATTCACCAGCCTGTAACTCTCTAATTCTGCAGACATTGATTATCTTGTTCAGATGTGATTGATTCGGGTTGGAGATAAAGGTGGAGAACCTCTACAGCGTCTTGTTGTGGCTTCAGATAAGCTGATTGGTCCTGATATACTTTCATTTTCATTTGACCAGAATGCAGTGCACTTTTACTTTAATTTGACTTAAGAAATAACGGCTATAGTCATTTCTTCTGTGTAAATAAGTTACTGTCCTTTATTTTATTATCTGACGTTTTTCCTCTGTAGTAATATCTCTATTCTGAATGTCAGAAACTAAGTGAAGTGACGCATTAAGGGCGGGGTTTCAGCTGAAACAGGAAAAGAAAGAAACAGACTCCATTACAGCAAAGAGAAAGAACAACATTACTACTCTACACATTACCTGCAGTAGTTTATCTCCTAGACTTCAGATGTTAAAAAGATGAGAATCAATATCATTCTGTTCGCTTTTCTCGTTGATGGTAAGATATTAATTTCTGTCTGTATTTTCAACCCTTTACGTTTTCCGCGATGAAAAGGCACATTTTCAACTCATCAACATTTCAAAATCCTGATTTTTATTCTATTTTATTTGTTTTAATCATTAGTATAATGTATAAATAAAATGATTTTGCTCGTTAGTCTATATAAATCCTCTTTATATATCGTGGATGGTAATTGTTTGTGTTGGGCTGTAATGGCGGACGAAAGTTTCTTTAAAACGCGTGTGATCGCTTAACTTTTATTAAAGCTATATCTACTTATATTTATGGTATAACTAATTGTGAATTTGTCTGTAATATGCTCGATAAAATGCACCATGAATATAATTAAAATAGTTTTGTACAATAATGTAGGCTGTATTAAAATAGGCTACACTACACATAAATACAGCAAAAACATTTAATTTTAAAACGAGCACTATAGGCAAAACCATTATTATTTATTTGTTTGTTTTCAGATACTGGTCAATTTGAGACTTGAGGCTTGCTTCTATACCTTGTCTTGTTATTACACCTAGGCCTATACATCAATACATCTATTTGCATGGCCAAAGCTATGTATTTGAATGCATCACATTATTGTGCGGTGTGAGATCACTTCATTTATAACTTGCACTATATGGTGATGTAGAAGGATTACATGACTGTGAAATGAGAAGCACCACGGATGATAATTCTGCTCTGCCTTCTTCTTATTTTGTCTTTACTTTTGTTTGTAACGCCAAGAAAGAGTTAATCTCTCATGTATGAGAGGAGCGCGTTTTCGAGTACCAACCATTAAAATGTGTGGGACACCAACTTTTCGTTTTCCATCTCTTTCATTTCGTGGATTTTAAGAGTTATCCGGGTCAGAGCGTTACAACACACACACACACACACACACACTAGTAACTGCTAATTTGTGTTTGCAGGTGTGTTTGGTGATACAGAAGCAGTGAAGTCAGTATCAGTGATGGAGGGAAATCCTGTCATTCTAAACACTGATGTTACCAAACGATATGAAGAGACAATGCGGTGGTATTTTAATGGCATTCGTATCGCTCTGATCGATGGAGAATCCAGTAAGAGCTGTTTATATGTTGGTGAAGGTGGGATATTTAGAGACAGACTGGAGGTGGACTATAAGACTGGATCTCTGAACATCACAAACATCAGACATGAACATGCTGGACGTTATGAAGCAGAACACATCAGAAGCAACAGTTCAGGCAAAAGTGAACACTTCAAACCCAGGAAGTGTGACAGCACAAAAATCAGCAAAAAAAACAGTAACTCTCAATACATCATAAAATCATTCAGTCTGACTGTCATTGGTGAGTCATTTAATGTCATTTACTCAGAAATAATAGATTTTTCATTTTAGTCTGACCATGATCTTCAGACCTGTTTATAGTCTTTTCTTCTGTGTTATTGTTCATCTACATAACCTGTTACTGCAAAAACTGGTTTCTTGCAGAAGAAAATAATGTAAAAAGAAATCAGTTTTCATTTCCATGCTGTTAGTTTAATTGCAACATTGAATAAAAAAGGAATGTTTTTCAAATCTGTTCAAGAATAAGATGACTCTCTTTGATCATAGTGAGGCAAATATTCTGTGAATACTTCATACAATATTATTCTAAATACAATATAAATAATTGGTCATTTAAGACCCTTTTCTGAATGCTTAACAGTCTTAATTATAAAAGATCACTCTGACTAGATGTGTTTCTTTATCTTTATCAGCTGATACACTGCAGGAAGTTTGTTCCCTGTTTTTACAGAATCACTTATTTCTTTTATATCGATTCTGGTGTTCTTTGTGTTTCATTTTTATTTTCTTGTGTTTTCCAGCTTCTGATTCTGGCAAAAACAAGAATGAAGGTGTGTCATCAATCATATTACTGTTATTATTATTCATACATTTTATATTATACATTTAATTATGCAATGCAAGTTTATTTATATAACACATTTCTTACACAAGGTAATTCAAAGTGCTCTGCAGCTTAATTGTAATCAAAAATAGGTTAATGCTTAAAAAAAACACAGGAAATATTTAAAAAAAAAAAAGTTGAATTGAAAACCTTTTACATTAAAATGAATACGAGGGACCAAAAAGGACAAGAGGCTTAATATAAACAGTGCAGTACAGAAACCATGCTCAATCAGGGAATGCACAGGTAAAAAAGATGCATTTTCAATCTGGACCTATGAGTAGCTGCTTAGAAGCACATCTGACTTCCTCTGGAAGCTGGATCCATCTCATCATGTTTTAAATTTAAAAACTATCTATAATATGAAATAATCTCTGTATGTTAATAGATAAGTTTTTGACATCTACACATTGGACCTGTAAAGCTATCCAGAGAATATATAGCCTATACAGTGAATATGGCATAAACACACAGATTTACTCATACTAATGACAGTCTGTATTTACCTGTTCCAGGTTCAGGTCTGTCTACAGCTGCTCTAGCAGGAATTATTGTTGGTGTTGTTCTGCTGGTGGTTGCGGCTGTTGTTGTTCGTAGGAAGATCATTGACCACTTCATCTTAAGAAATGGCAAGTATCATCTACAAATACTGTAGTGAGAGAACCTTTTCATTTTGCAAAATTAGTGTTTAATAGTGTTTGATGATTTTTCAAAACAGTGGAAGAAATACAGAAAAGAGAAGAACAAGTATTTAATGATGAGGTAAGATACTGCACTACTGTATTGTCTTTATAGATTTATGCTTGATTTCACCTGCACTGACAAAGTCATCCCAATAAGATTAATTATCTGATTGATGATAGATGTGCTGATTTTCAGAGTTTCTGTGTCTGTAAATGGCATTGTTCATTTCTCTCTTCTTTCTGTCAGTCTTTCTTACAGACTCAGAATGAAAGAAGTCTCATGAGCCGAGAGGATCGCAACAGCTTTGGGCAAAAAAAGCTCTTCTAAAAAATACATAATAGGAAAATGAGATTGTTTTGATCTGAAACATTGAAATGATTTGCAGGCCTCATTAATGATAAAGCACTCAGTGTTACCTGTTATGAAAATATTAAAACACCTGTTACTGGAAACATAGAGAATATTAACTGAGTGATACTCACAGTCATATTGTCTTTCTTGTTGTTAAAGGGATAGTTCACCCAAAAATGAAAATGATGTCATCATTTAGTCACCCTCAAGTAGTTCCAAACCTGTATGAATGTCTTTGTTCTGCTGAACACAAAGGAAGATATTCTGAAGAATGTGGCAAACAGAGCAGTTCTGGGGCACCATTGACTTCCATAGTATTTTATTCCCCCTAACTTTCTTCAAAATATCTTCCTTTGTGTTCAGCAGAACAAAGACATTCATACAGGTTTGGAACTACTTGAGGGTGACTAAATGATGACACCATTTTCATTTTTGAGTGAACTTAAATCTTAAATTTTTATTTTTTTAATCTTTTCAT
This sequence comes from Barbus barbus, assembly GCF_936440315.1. NCBI lineage: Eukaryota > Metazoa > Chordata > Actinopteri > Cypriniformes > Cyprinidae > Barbus > Barbus barbus. The sequence continues at coordinate 6,550,740 of NC_136737.1, read as the reverse complement.
TTTAGATCATCGACACACTATTTTCCATTTTTTGATATTGTGCGGTTGCTTTGACACAATTTACATTGTTAAAAGCGCTATATAAATAAAGGTGACTTGACTTGACCTTTAATTTCAGAATTTAAATTTCCTGTAAATAATTGTCAAAGGAAAGTCCTTGCAAGTTCATGTAATATTTTTAACAGAACATCTGCAGTTATAGTTCATGTAATAAGTACTTTTTGGTTTATGTTTATTACTTTTAAACGGTCAGTGAATGTTGTGGCAAATATCTTTGTACCTTATGTAATCTTCATTTTCTATATAAGGAAAAGGGCTTTGTATTATTCTGTATGTAAACTTGTACATGTGAAGTTTCAGTTTCAATAAAGTTTGTACTGTTGTGATTCATATTTGAGATATTACTGTTTTAGTAAAATCCTTATAGAAAAAAATAAATATAAATATTTACAGAACTAAGGCTACTGAAACTGTTTCTATTGCACTTATATTGCCTCATAAACTTTACACTTGGTTTTTAAATGAACTGTTTAATGCTACAGATGTTTAAGTAAAGTAAAGTAAAGTTTGGTTATATTCAACCATAATTTAAATCTGATTCTGATGTTTGATTAATTCTGGTTATTTTATTATGGCATCCCTGCAGTTATAATATAGGCCTATGTATGATTCATATGTATATCAGTTCGGTAGGAAAATATTCAGTTTCAGTTCATTTATTGGTGTGACAAATATTACATTTGTATTTTCATGGTTGCTGCAAACAATTATAAAACAAAATGAAAATAACATTACATTAATAAAAAATTTACGAAAACCGTGTAAATAAAGAAATGTACAAATGCACACTTGCATAGTATTAAAGAAAATGAAAGATGAAAGAATGTTGATTGTTTTGGCCTCCAGGGGCTCGTTCTTCGTACGTCGCTAACTCAGTTAGCTGGATTTGATTGTTGACGATTTGGCATGATCTTGGATCGTTTGGTTCTTCGACGCTCATCCTGGACTTGCTGTCATAGCAACAGGTGCGCAAGCTTAAACCTGCTCGGGAGCAGGCTTATTTCATGTAAACAGGATTAGATCGCGGCTTTATAAGCGGAGGAGATGCGGAGAACTTGGCCAAAAGTGCTGTCTGTCGTGCCATTCGTTAAGTTTACCTGGCGCTAAAGCAGTTTTTAGTTGTTTTTGTAGTCTTTCCAAGCCACTTAAGACCCCAAGTTGTAAAACAGAGCTATTTCGCAATTGCAGGTACATTCTACTTGTTAATGAAGATCGTATGAATATGACCACACTAGTAAATATAAATCGATTGTCCCCCAGGCTTCCCTAATGTGATTGGTGCCATAGACTGCACACACATTCATATCAAGGCCCCACCAGGCCCCAATGAAGGGGATTTTGTGAACCGAAAGGGGGTTCACAGTATAAATGTGCAGGTGAGTTACTATCACTATTCTTAATATTTTATATTGGTAATATATACAAATGTATTCCATAAGTATGCAGTTGATTGACTACAATGTCTTAGATGGTGTGTGACTCTGTGTCATATCACAAATGTGGAAGCCAAATGGCCAGGATCTGTGCATGACTCAAGAATTTTCAGAGAGTCACAGTTATGCACATTATTTGAACGTGGTAAGGATATTAATGTCATGCTCACTGTATTACACACACACACACACACTTATTGTGGGCCTAACAGAACTGCATTTTACCATTGTACAGGTGATTACGATGGGATCCTGGTTGGAGACAGGGGCTATGCCTGTAGGCAGTATTTTATGACTCCATTCCCTGACCCCAACCCTGGACCACAAACCAGTTACAATGCAGCTCTAGCCAGGACAAGGGCACGCATTGAAATGACCTTTGGGCAATTAAAGGGAAGATTTCAGTGTCTGAAAAGTCTGAGGGTTGCACCTGACAGGGCATGCGACATTGTCGCATGTGCTGTATTACACAACATTGCCACCATTAGAAAGGAGAGGACCCCTGTGGTGGAAGTGCAGCCTGATGATGACCTCCAGCCAGTGCACTTGGATCAACCTAGTGGCAGAGCTGCACGGGACAGGATTGTGGAACACCATTTTTGAGAATAATTAAGACAAATAAAAAAAAGACAAGGCAAATATGGATTCAATGACTTTTATTAGTTGTTCTTTGAGAAAAACAAAAACAAATTAGGGTCATCTTTTGCCTGCAAAGAGATATTGTTATGCAAGGTCAACAGTAGTGCTCTGAAATGTGAAATGTTTTAGTACTTACTCTGAAGTTCCTTTTGCAGCAACTATTTCTAGAGCAATTTTCTTCTTCATTAGCTCTTGTAGCTCCATTTCTCCCCTCAGTTTTTGTTTTTTTAAATGCAAATATTCAACCTTTTGCTGTAGGCTACGTTTATAGAGGGAACGGATGTCACCCTGTGCCATTTGCAGAGAAAATAAATTAGACAACGCATACAAAAAAAAAAAAAAAAAACTGAAAGTAAAAAAACAATGCAACACTGTCCACCTCTGTATCAGTTCTCTGTGCAGACTCCCTCTCTGCAGGCCTCTGTGCAGACTCCTGCAACTCATATTGCGGTCAAAAATATAAAGGACATTAGTTGATAAGTTTATAGGGTATAAGTATTATATAGTGCATTTTTATGTGTAGTTATGCACTTACAGGTACTTCCTCCAAAGGACACTCATCCGAGAGGGTCTCTTCACTGTCCTGTGCAATGAAAATAAATGGTATGACAAAGTGATACGGTGTCTCCACTATTGATATTGATTTCACTATTGAGAAAAAAAAAAAAATAAATAAAAAAAAAGGACAAGTCCACTTACTGCACATGCTTCAGCCACCACTTGCATGGGAACAGGTAAAAGTGTGGGTGTGTTATGTAAAACTGCACAGAAATAAAGAAAAAAAAAAAATTCATTACAATGAGGTACACAGGAAAAGAAACATAGAAACTTTAGTCCCCCCCCCCCCCCCCCCCCCATTTACTCAAAGTAGGTTTAACTGCCTTCCTTTCATGTCAATGCAATTCAGCACTACTCAAGATTTACCAGTTGAAGGGTGTAGCTGACATTTGGATTACACCAAATGCAAGGTAGCTACCAATTATTTTACAGTAGCCTATACAAAGTGAATTAAAAACCTCTTTACCAGTAATGAAGGTGCTGCTGCTACTGCTTCCTGGCTGTGGGTCTAAGGAAGAGCTGCTCCCAGGGATGCCCTGAACATTGGGTCGGTTCACATTTAACTCAAGGGCCAGCTCTTCTGCCGGGGTGTGACGTGGGGGTGCAGGACCACCGCCTGTTTTTTTTTTGCTCTGCCTTTTTCCTAGTTGCTGATATAAACAAGCACATCATTTCACAGTCGTTTAAAACAAAAACAAAAAAAGACTAAGAACAACATATGTAGTTAATTACCATTTTGTAGAATATTCTTGTATTTCACCTTTACTTGTTCCCAATTTCTAGTGGGTCCTGTGGAGGCTCTAATATGAAAGATTAAAGTATGAAATTGTTTAATGTACACTGTCATAACTGATTGAAAACCTCTAACACAATCACTACTTACGCATTTAATTTGTCTGCAACTTTTTGCCAGCCCTCTCTCCTGGCTTTTGCAGCCTTTGAGGTGTTCCCTGTCGTTTTTATTAAATTTTGGAACTCCCCATAGCCCTCCATCAAGAGTTCTTGTTCTGCCGCAGAGAAAAAGTGGGCGCGCTCTTTGGCCATTGTGGGCAACCAATAACAGCGTTGCTGATCAGTGTTTCTACTATCGATACATATCCCCTTTTAAACCAGCGCATGAACGCGCAGTTATCTCAGATAACTCAATCCAGCGATACTAATCATCAACAACAGGTGTGTTCGAAGAACCCAATTAGCCGGATCATGATTAGCACGATGAAATCATCTCGGATGTCTCATTTGATCTCGGATGTTTTAAGCAACGTACGAAGAACGAGCCCCAGGTCAGTATGTTGTTGACTTAAATAGTAATAAGAGGAATGTGCAAAAATAATGTGCAAAAAGTTGTACAGGGTATTTGAATAGCAGCAAAATGAGGTAGAGAAAAATTATGAATAGCTTATTGATATATGATATTTACATGGAGAAAAAGTATGAATAGCTTATTGATATGGTGATATTTACATGGAGTCAAGTGATGTTATGACACAGAGTTAGAGTTTAGGAGTCTGATGGCCTGGGGAAAGAAGCTCCTCCTGAGTCTCTCAGTTTTTGCCATCAGGCTACGGAAGCGCTTACCAGATGGAAGCAAAGTGAATAGATGGTTACCAGGGTGATTTGGGTCCTTGAAGATTTTAACAGCTCTGTTTTTGCAGCGTTTGAGGTAGATGTCCTGCAGAGAGGGGAGCGCAGACCCTGAGATGCCCTCAGCTAAGCGCACAACTCTCTGTAGTGCTTTGCAGTCCTGATTGGAGCTGTTTCCATACCACACTGAGATGCAGAGTCAATACACTTTCTATGGTCCCTGAATAGAAAGTTTTCAGGATTGCTGGTGAGACCCTGAATTTCCTCAGCTGTCGCAGATGGTACAGTCTTTGCCTGGCTTTCTTGACCTGTGATTGGATGTGTGTAGTCCAAGTCAGGTTCTCTGAGATGTTTACGCCAAGGTACTTGAAGCTACTCACCCTCTCCACAGGGGTCCCACTGATCATGGAAGGAGAGTAGGGCTGCTGCTGTCTCTTCCTAAAGTCCATGATCAGCTCTTTAGTTTTGCTCACATTCAGAGAGAGACAGTTGTCCTGGCACCATGATGTGAGTCTCTCTACCTCATCCAAGTATGCGGTCTCATCGTTGTTGGAGATGAGGCCCAGAACCACAGTATCATCAGCGAATTTGACAATAGATGTGGAGCTGTGAGAGGACACGCAGTCATGCGTGTAGAGAGAGTAGAGCAGGGGACTCAGGACACAGCCCTGTGGGGCTCCTATGTTCAGAGTGATGGAGTTTGAGGTGAACTGGCCAACTTTCACCACTTGAGGTCTGCCGGTGAGGAAGTCTTGAATCCAGTCACAGAGTGAGGAGTTTAGGCCGAGGTCTGTGAGTTTAGATGCCAGCTTGATGGGGACTATAGTGTTGAAAGCTGAGCTATAGTCAATGAATAGCAGCCTTACATAATTCCCATTGTTGCTGTCCAAGTGTGTGAGGGAAGAGTGGAGAACGTGAGAAATGGCATCGTCCGTGGATCTATTTGGGGGATAGGCTGAACTGAAGAGGGTCCAAAGTATCAGGTCTGGAGGAGCAAATGTGGCTCTTTACAAGTCTCTCAAAAACCTTCATGACTATAGATGTGAGGGCAACTGGGCGATAGTCATTCAGGCAAGAGGGTTTATTGTTCTTTGGCACAGGGATAATAATGGATTTTTTGAATGAAGTGGGAACCACGGAGGTAGCAAGGGACTCATTAAAAATGGAAGTGAACAAACCAGCGAGCTGATCGGCGCAGGACCTCAGAACACGGCTGGTTATCCCATCAGGTCCGGCTGCTTTCCTGACGTTCACTCTCTTTAGCGCCCTCCGAACCTCATCCTCCGACACGGTGATTACAGGATCGTCGTTGCTCTGCCTGTTGCTTCCTGACGCGCTGGTCGGCAGAAACGCGCCGCCGCCGTTGCCATCGAAGCGGCCGTAGAAGATGTTTAACTCGTCGGCCAGCAACGGATCTGCTCTCACCTCCGCGGAGGATTTGTTTCCGAAGTCACAGATGGTCCTCAGTCCTTGCCACATCCGTCAAGAGTCGTTGAGCTGGAAATGAGACTCAATTCTCTCTCTGTATCTGTGTTTGGTGGCTCTTACTGCGCGTCGTAGAGCATAGCACGATGCTTTGTACTCGCTCGTATTCCCAGACAGAAGAACCTCATTGTAAGCGGCAGTGCGTGTGTTAACCGCGGCACGGATTGTTCTGTCCACCCACGGTTTCTGATTGGAGAATGTCCTTATCGTTATTGTTTCTGTAGCTTGCTCGGTTAGCGTGTTTACGAAGCTTAATGCTACATCCGTGAACTCGCTGACGTCAGAAGAACTCGCCCGGAACATGTCCCAGTCGACGTCATCAAGCGCCGCCTGCAGCATAGTCTCTGAGTGGGAGGACCAGCGCGTCACTACTCTCTGCACCGGAGGTTCCTGAACGAGCCTTTGTTTGTATCCCGGTGTTAGAAAAATGGTGGCATGGTCCGATTTGCCAAAAGCCGGTAGTGAGCGGGCTTTGTAGGCATCCTTGAACTGAGTGTAGCAATGATCCAGTGTGTTCGGTCCTCTAGTTGGACAGGATACATGTTGATGGAAGTTCGGCATGACCTGTCTGAGGTTGGCTTTGTTAAAGTCCCCCGCGATGATGAAGGCAGCGTCAGGATGTTTGTTAATGTAACCGCTGAGCACATCGTGAAGTTTAGACAAAGCCAAGCCGGTGTCCGCCTGTGGTGGAATGTACACAGCAGTAACAATGATCGATGAAAACTCCCGGGGCAGATAAAATGGGCGGCAAATAATGGAAAGATGTTCCAGATGAGGCGAGCAGGAACGCGACAGAAGGGAGATATTCCTGGGATCACACCATTTCTTGTTGATCATGAAACACACTCCTCCACCCCTGGATTTACCAGCCTCTGCTGTTCTGTCCGTCCGAAAAACAGAGATGTTATCACTTGGCATTACAGCAGTGTCCGGGACCGAGGACGAAAGCCACGTTTCGGACAAACAAAGGATGTTACAGTCCCTAATGTCCCGTTGGAAACTAATCCTGGCTCTAAGATCGTCCATCTTATTCTCCAAGGATTGGACATTAGCGAGGAGAATGCTTGGAAGAGGAGGACTGTGAGCCCTTTTCCTGAGTCTGACTCGAATTCCAGCGCGCTTCCCGTGGTGTTTCTTGATCATGTCGCCTCGGGGGGTTATTGTTCGTCTCCGCGTTCCGAAGAATCTCCAGAGGCCACGCAGGATTCGTGGATAAAGTGTCCTGAAGCAGGTTGGTGTAGCGGTTTCCAATGTCCAAAAGTGTTTCTATGTTGTAGGTGATCAGTGCCGACGTGAAATGTGTAAAAAGAGAAAGTAAAAGTAAGTAAAAAAGTAAGTTAAAGCAAAATCTCAGTGGAGCGACCCGAACGGCGTCCGAACACAGCGGCGCCATCTTGGAAAATCATGTACAATTATTCATTCAGCACAATAGACTTGCATGCAGTGGACACTGCACAATCCCATATGCATTGCTTCTGAGTAAATTCCACAGAGCTCGCCTCGCTTGCCCTTCCTAACATAACCTGGTGGGTACACAAGAAGCACAATGAGCATTAGGGTTAAACCGAATTTAAAACATTCTCCCCATGCCATCCAAGATATGCAGGACTTTATTCTCTTGTTGAACATGTACAAACATTTCAAGAATAATTTCTCAGCTCTGTAGGTCTATGCTATGCAAGTTAATGGTGTCCAGAAATTTTAAGTGACGACATTAGGCCAAGTAAATTAGACTTTATTACTATTTTTATATGAAGTATTCATTTTAAAGACCACTAGATAAAATGATAGTTTATTCGTCATTAATGTACACAAAACTGATTATTGATTATTATTAGTATTAAATAAAAAAAGGTTATTTAAACTATGTTTTAAATATATTACATTGTGGATTACGAGGTTAGGAGATGTGTTCTAATACTTTTGAAAATGTACCTTATTATTTAGAAAATTACACTGTAAAAAGTGAACAGTTGGATCAACTTTAAAAAAAATACTTCAATTGGTAACATCTAATAAAAAAAAATTTCAACTTAATTTATTACCTTTATTTGTAATAAGTTAAGTTGAAAAAAAAACAAGCATTTTTTTAGGTGTTGCCAATTGAAGTATTTTAAAAAAAGTATTTAAAGTTGATCCAACTGTTCACTTTTTACAGTGTATCTATCATAGACTGTATAAAAACAGCTATCTATTTACAAACGTTTAAGACATCTACACTTTATAAATCAGTGCAGTCCAAAATGTAAAAAAAATACATTACGGTAACACTTTCTATGAAGCCCATATTTATAATACATTATTGTATGGTATCCATAACTTGGAGAGCCATTTTGTTGTATGTAGAAATAAACAAAGATATTGTCAGTCAGGCACATTACAGAGTGTAAGCTGTGTGTGGTACTAAGAAAACGTTGTACAAAAGACACCAAGAAAATGCACTTTTCACAGCTTGTGATACTTTTTACAAAAAAAAAAAAAATGTACATCACGCTCACCTCTTCCACTCATCCACCGTGCAGCAGCTGAAAGTCATCTTCTTCGTTTATTTGACGGATCGCAAAAACAATTGCACACTACCGCCACCAGGAGTGTGAACCGATACTACAACCTACACATTAAGCAAACCAATCAAAATCTTCTGTTGGTTTGTACAGCCCACTTGCAGCTTAAGTCCCGCCCACCTGCGGCCGGCACCGCTGGCTCCGACCTCCGTTTATACCCATCCCATCTCTCTAATTCTGCAGACATTGATTATCTTGTTCAGATGTGATTGATTCGGGTTGGAGATTAAGGTGGAGAACCTCTCCAGCTCTACAGCGTCTTGTTGGGGCTTCAGATCAGCTGATTGGTCCTGATATACTTTCATTTTCATTTGACCAGAATGCAGTGCACTTTTACTTTAATTTGACTTAAGAAATAACGGCTATAGTCATTGCTTCTGTGTAAATAAGTTACTGTCCTTTATTTTATTATCTGACGTTTTTCCTCTGTAGTAATATCTCTATTCTGAATGTCAGAAACTAAGTGAAGTGACGCATTAAGGGCGGGGTTTCAGCTGAAACAGGAAAAGAAAGAAACAGACTCCATTACAGCAAAGAGAAAGAACAACATTACTACTCTACACATTACCTGCAGTAGTTTATCTCCTAGACTTCAGATGTTAAAAAGATGAGAATCAATATCATTCTGTTCGCTTTTCTCGTTGATGGTAAGATATTAATTTCTGTCTGTATTTTCAACCCTTTACGTTTTCCGCGATGAAAAGGCACATTTTCAACTCATCAACATTTCAAAATCCTGAATTTTATTCTATTTTATTTGTTTTAATCATTAGTATAATGTATAAATAAAATGATTTTGCTCGTTAGTCTATATAAATCCTCTTTATATATCGTGGATGGTAATTGTTTGTGTTGGGCTGTAATGGCGGACGAAAGTTTCTTTAAAACGCGTGTGATCGCTTAACTTTTATTAAAGCTATATCTACTTATATTTATGGTATAACTAATTGTGAATTTGTCTGTAATTTGCTCGATTAAATGCACCATGAATATAATTAAAATAGTTTTGTACAATAATGTAGGCTGTATTAAAATAGGCTACACTACACATAAATACAGCAAAAACATATTTAATTTTAAAACGAGCACTATAGGCAAAATCATTGATTATTATTTATTTGTTTGTTTTCAGGTACTGTTCAAAGAAACGCATCATTCGCCAAGACATTTATCTTCATTTAGTTCGGGAACGTTCTCCATACTTTTAATTTACACATACAGTCAAAATAAATAAATACCAACTTAATTAAAACATGATCTTTTAAAAGCTGTGTACCATTAGGCCAGACTCCCATGTGTTCATACTGAATTACGAGCTGTGTAGTATCCTTCTCCTCCTAAACAGGCTATATTTAGTTTATTGTAATATTATATTGTAATTTTGATGATAATTAAAGAAGGCCTAGTATCTACACTAGCCTAATACATGCATAATTTACTGATCAGGGATGGTTTAATTTTTTTAACAAAAATTAACAAAACCAACAGTAATATTTTTTTTCTTTAACATGTAATTTAAGGCGACTTTACAAAATATTACTAAAATATTACTAAAATATTTATTATCTGTAATACCATCGTGTAACCACTAGATGACTCTTTAGGGAAAGGGAAAGGGTGTGTGGTCAAGTATGGTCACCCATACTCAGAATTTGCGCTCTGCATTTAACCCATCCAAGTGTACACTCAGTAGTGAACACACACCCTGAGCAGTGGAGCACGACTGCCCCTTTAGCTCTCGATATATAAACACATAAACATGGATATATATATATATATATATATATATATATATATATATATATATATATATATATATAAATAAACTCTATATATAAACACATAAACATGGCTGTGTGGCTGGGAACTTTGGATTCCCACATAATTAGTTATTTGAATTTGGATATATATTTAGACATGATTAAATACATATTTATCAAAGTTTTTGCATTAGTCAAATCTGGACACAAAGAAAGCATTTTGTTACTCATTCTTGCTTCATATAATCGCTTAATCAGTCACATGAAAGTTATCTGAATCAATACTGAAATTTCTATATATACAATTGAGTGTTAAAAACCATAAACAGAGACATGGTTTGACAAATTCAGATTTAAGTAGCTTTATTGGCATAGCAAAAAAAGTGTAGCACTCTGATACCATAGTGTTGAGCATTATCGCATAACATCATTTTAATTATAAAGTTTAATATCAGTGGTGTAATCAGATTATGAAATTTCAATGTAAAGCAAAACCAAACCAAATAATGTTAACACCAGCTCGTAATTCAGTATGAACACATGGGAGTCTAGCCTAAAAGAACACGACTTATAAGCCAACATGTTTTAATTAAGTTGGTATTTATTTATTTTGACTGTATGTGTAAATTACAGTATTGAGAACGTTCCCGAACTAAATGAAGATAAATGTCTTGGCGAATGATGTGTTTCTTTGAACCAATCAGATTAGAGTAAATGGAGAGTCAGCGAGAGCCTCATTTGATTGGCTACAAGGTGGCCCCGCCCTCCCCCTCACGCTTGCAAATCTCAGTTAGAGAATCTGCCAAAACTGTGAGCGCAGAGAAAAGAAAGACAGAGCTGTACATATCGGATTATTTCGGGAACTTTTTGCCCTACATACACAACAAGTAATTTAGACATTTGACAGTCTGTTTTTTTACACATACAGATTGGTTTTGTGCAGTCAATCCATTTTGCAGTTCTTTAAACTGATGTTCTCGCTTGCAAATCACTGTTCACAGGCTTGTGCTTTTGACCGTATTTTGGCGAAAAAAACGTGCCAAAAGTGTAAGCGCGGAAAAATGGAACTCATAAGAATGCAAATCATATTTATTTTGCGCTAGCATGAAGCTGCAGTTTCACAATACGTGAATTACACTTACAAGCAGGGACGTGCACAGGGGGGTTGCTCAGGTTGCCCTGGCAACTGCCCATATGCCCTTTTCGACTCACGTTGCCCTTCCGAGGAAAAAAAACAACAACATCGTACAATGGATGCAGATTTTCACGTAGGCCTAGATTAATAATAATAATTAAAAAAAAAATCGAAAAGCCTCATTCACTTCTATTCGGGCACCGAAAGTGAAAGTCAGTAGGGGAAGGGCAAACTCTGTTTACGTGGCTGCTGCAGCGCTGCACGTGATGGGCACCTGAGCTGAGCCTGCATGAGCGGGCGCGAGATTGTCGCGGTTGTCGGGTGAGGCGTCTCATATGGAGCGATTTTTGTGCCGATATTTATCAAACAAATACAGTGTTTTGCAAATAAACACAATCTGCTTTGCAAAGAAAAACTCAACTTTCAAACAAACGCAAAGTGATTTTCAAATACAAAACTCTATTTGAGAGAAAATGCAGAGGTATATATGTATTGTGTGTTACAACTGCGAGACTCATTTGCCTTTTTATGAGGAAACTTGGCTTGATTTTCTCACAAATGCGACAGGCTGATTTTCTCACACGTGTGCGGGCAGATTTTCTCACATGTGCAATTGAGCAACTTTCTTTTCCAAAACAGCAGATGGCGCTGTCGGTCAATTTATGCTAGTCTCCCGAGACCTGAAACACCTCTTTACCTTTTCAGACCAATATGAGTGGGGAACAGGTGAGTTTCTGTCTTACTAGATCTATAATTAACCATTTAGATTTTCACAAAGTGACCCTACTACAGTGTCAGTGAAATTCACAACAAGTGCTGTAAAGTTGTTAACATGATTGATTAGTTCAAAAATCAGAGGTGAGGAGGCACGTAGGGCAGGTAGGCCTAAGTGATGATCACCAAATATGAGATGAGAGGACCATGCTAGAAAGTATAGGGTTAAAGAGCTGCATCCTAAATAATTGTAATCTAAAAAAACAATGGCTAATTTAGAGGTCATTTCAAAGATCTTGCCTGAGCAGAACATAATGACTTGATAGGATATTGATAGGGATATTGATGTAGGGATTTTCATGACTCAAGTCATGTTTTTCTGTGTTATTATTAGTAGTAGTTAAGGTGATTGAGTGCTGTATTTCAGTGTTTTACTTCTTTGTGTATATACATGTTATTCTCAGTCCTTCATATAGCCCGTGAGTTGTTTTTTGGTTTTTTTTTTGGGGGGGGGTGCCCTTTTTTCAGGTCAGAGCAACTGCCCCTCAAAATTCCTGTGCACGTCCCTGCTTACAAGTGACAGTAAAATGCTGCAAATAATTTTCTTACGCTTGAAACGCGATTTACACCTTTACAAAGCGTCTCTTGCGCATGCAAATTTAATATACGCGTACAGTCTTGTGTACACTTTCTCAAATCTTACCCTGCGCATGCAAATCTTTATGACGTTAAAATACCTTCATACTGATCACTTCATTTTTAACTTGCACTATATGGTGATGATGTAGAAGGACTACATGACTGTGAAATGAGAACCACATTTAGTCACATTTATAAACCTTAACCCTACACACACACACATACATTAAAGATAAAATAAAACAAAATAAAGATACAGTAAACTTTAAAATACTTTTAAATGCACACTATTTCTGTCATGTCGAAACAGTCTGTTATCAGAAATGTCCAGTGTATTATATCTTAAAGAAAATGGTTATCGTTGTTGTTTTGATCCACTTGTGTTTGTGGCATCTGGCCGGCAAGTTAGAATTATGTTTTACGTGCGTTTTTACTAATTTAGTTCATGTTTTTAGTATTAATAAATCTCATTAATCTTTAATGAGCCGAAAAGAATGCACGTCACGCCTCTGTTCATCAATTTGCACTGGCTACCAATAGCTGCTCGTATTAAATTCAAGGCATTAATGTTTGCCTACAAAACCACCTCTGGCTCTGCACCCCTTTACCTAAATTCATTACTTCAGACTTATGTGCCCTCTAGAAGCTTGCGTTCTTCAAGTGAACGACGCATTATTGTGCCATCCCAAAGACACACAAAAACACTTTCACAGACTTTTTCATTAACTGTTCCTATCTGGTGGAATGACCTGCCCAACTCAATCTGAGCAGCCGAATCCTTACCCATCTTCAAGAAACGGCTAAAAACTCATCTGTTCCATCTTTACTTGACCCTCTAACTCTAGCACTGTCTATTCTGATTTTATTTTCTCTATATGTCTTTTTATTAAAAAAAAAAAAAATTATCTGTACTGCGTTAGGCTAACCAAGACTTGTAATAGCACTTGCACGTTGTTGCTCTTTTGTTGGTTTTGATTGCTTATGTCCTCATTTGTAAGTCGCTTTGGATAAAAGCATCTGCTAAATAAATAAATAAAATAAATAGTATCTATTTTGTTGTTTTGTGGAGCTCAACTTTCTAAATAGTGCTTTTCTCTCTCCTACATTTCAGTTCTCTCATTTTTGTCTGTCTGTTAATCCATTACTCAGTTCATTTGTCTGTGCTGCTCTTCTGTTTGTTCTTCCTTTCACTTTTAAATTGTAAAAAATATCTTTTAGTTAAGCCACCATAAAATTATTTAACTTTTATTCTGTGAAAAACTCTCTGTTCTTCAGATGTGTTTGCTGATACGGTTACAGTGGAGTCAGTGTCAGTGCTGGAGGGAGATTCAGTCTCTCTAAACTCTGGTTTTACTGAAATGATGGATGATGATGTGATTCTGTGGAGTTTTGGATCTGAAAACACTTTAATAGCTCAAATCAATGTAATGGCCGGCAGCATGACTGTATATGATGATGTTCTTGATGGGAGATTCAGAGACAGACTGAAGCTGGATGATCAAACTGGATCTCTGACCATCACAAACACCACGACTGAACACACTGGACTCTATCAACTACAGACCAACAGTGTGAGCAAGAGCTTCAGTCTCACTGTCTATGGTGAGTTAAATATTGGTTTTATTTCACTTGTTACAGCTTTGAAGTATATGCATTCTAAATAAATCTGAGAAACACATTTAATTCAGATTTTAATGTTTATCTTATTAATAATCGTATTAATCATGTTAGAATCTCAAACAGTGTAATCTTTTAAGCATCTAAAGTGAAATCTAATGCTTTTTTTCTAGCTCATCTGCCTGTTCCTGTCATGATAATTCTGCTCTGCCTTCTTCTTATTTTGTCTTTACTTTTGTTTGTAACGCCAAGAAAGAGTTAATCTCTCATGTATGAGAGGAGCGCGTTTTCGAGTACCAACCATTAAAATGTGTGGGACACCAACTTTTCGTTTTCCATCTCTTTCATTTCGTGGATTTTAAGAGTTATCCGGGTCAGAGCGTTACAACACACACACACACACTAGTAACTGCTAATTTGTGTTTGCAGGTGTGTTTGGTGATACAGAAGCAGTGAAGTCAGTATCAGTGATGGAGGGAAATCCTGTCATTCTAAACACTGATGTTACCAAACGATATGAAGAGACAATGCGGTGGTATTTTAATGGCATTCGTATCGCTCTGATCGATGGAGAATCCAGTAAGAGCTGTTTATATGATGGTGAAGGTGGGATATTTAGAGACAGACTGGAGGTGGACTATAAGACTGGATCTCTGAACATCACAAACATCAGACATGAACATGCTGGACGTTATGAAGCAGAACACATCAGAAGCAACAGTTCAGGCAAAAGTGAACACTTCAAACCCAGGAAGTGTGACAGCACAAAAATCAGCAAAAAAAACAGTAACTCTCAATACATCATAAAATCATTCAGTCTGACTGTCATTGGTGAGTCATTTAATGTAATTTACTCAGAAATAATTGATTTTTCATTTTAGTCTGACCATGATCTTCAGACCTGTTTATAGTCTTTTCTTCTGTGTTATTGTTCATCTACATAACCTGTTACTGCACAAACTGGTTTCTTGCAGAAGAAAATAATGTAAAAAGAAATCAGTTTTCATTTCCATGCTGTTAGTTTAATTGCAACATTGAATAAAAAAGGAATGTTTTTCAAATCTGTTCAAGAATAAGATGACTCTCTTTGATCATAGTGAGGCAAATATTCTGTGAATACTTCATACAATATTATTCTAAATACAATATAAATAATTGGTCATTTAAGACCCTTTTCTGAATGCTTAACAGTCTTAATTATAAAAGATCACTCTGACTAGATGTGTTTCTTTATCTTTATCAGCTGATACACTGCAGGAAGTTTGTTCCCTGTTTTTACAGAATCACTTATTTCTTTTATATCGATTCTGGTGTTCTTTGAGTTTCATTTTTATTTTCTTGTGTTTTCCAGCTTCTGATTCTGGCAAAAACAAGAATGAAGTCCTAACAGAACCACAGGACAAAGAGATGGAGAAAAGTATGTGTCATCCTCCTTTCTTTTTTGTCAAATTACAACAAATAACACAAAGTATATTACAATCTAATTATAAATGTAGATTGTTCTGAAGGCAGTGTTTTCCTTGTACTTCTGTCAGTCATGTTCAGGTGCGTCAGCAATGATATTACTGTTATTATTATTCATACATTTTATATTATACATTTAATTATGCAATGCAAGTTTATTTATATAACACATTTCTTACACAAGGTAATTCAAAGTGCTCTGCAACTTAATTGTAATCAAAAATAGGTTAATGCTAAAAAAAACTAAGGAAATATATATATAAAAAAAAAAAGATGAATTGTAAACCTTTTACATTAAAAGGAATATTGCTAAATGCGAGGTCTTTATAAAATAAGTCATTTATTTTAAATGACTTTTCCATTACAAAGTTGCTTGATTTTTTATTTGTGACTGAGGCATGGCTGCAACAGAATGATTTTTTTTATCTCTTGGTGAACTTGCTCCTCCGGGCTGTGAATTTTTTAGCACTCCAAGGCATACTGGTCATGGTGGTGGTGTTGCTACTGTTTTTAAAAGTCATTTTAAAAACAAAACATTGCACACTGATGTGTACTCCAGCTTTGAGGTACAGTTAATGAGAATTGATATAGGGGGCCCTGTGTTATGTGCACTGGTTTACAGGCCTCCAAAATACAACAAAGATTTTATTCAACAATTCTCAGAGTTTCTTGCTGATATCGTGTCTCGTTGTGATAGATTGTTGATTCTAGGAGATTTTAATATTCACCTCTGTTGTCCATCCAAACCCTTGGTGAAAGAGTTTTTACTCCTTATTGATTCCTTGAATCTGTCACAATTTGTGTCTAGCCCTACTCACAATTTGGGTCACGCATTAGATTTAGTGCTGTCGTATGGCTTCCCAATAACAAATCTGAGAGTGATTGATGCTGCCTTTTCAGACCATTTGCCAATTGTGTTTGAATTTGTCTGTGTTTCCACAACCCCTACTTGCTCTCAGTCTGTAAGCTACTCTCGTTTTATTCAGCCACTCACTGCCAGTTTATTTTCAGAGCACTATCTAGTAAACTTTGCAGATGCCGCCTCTTTCGACAAATTAAACACGGAAGAGATGTTGCAGGTTTTTACTAATTCCTGTTCCATTTCTTTTGATTCTGTTGCTCCCCTTAAGCCAAGGAAAGCGAAGAGAAACAACATTTCTCAGCCTTGGTTAAATGCAAACACCCGTGCTCTCAGACAGGAGTGTCGTAAGGCAGAGCGAAAATGGAAAAGGGACAAACTCCAAGTCTCAGTGTTTAAGGGCGTGTTTAGCTAGTTATCAAAAATCAGTCAAAGAGGCAAAAGCCAGGCTCACACTGTGCGATTTTTAATAATCTTTTGTGATTGCTGCTTGTCACACTGTACGAACATGATCCCCATGTCAGACTGTAGGATCTCAGTTGTCTTAATGTCAGACTGTACGACAGTCAAGACGCGACAAAAACGGACTTTTTTTTTTTTTTTTCAAAAACGGACGTACTCAAGAAGACTTGTCCGGAGTTTTACGTCATCAATACGTGACCCGCGTTCTCTCGCTATAATGGTAGCTAGCAAACAACAGCAACGTGTAGTGTTAGTTTTATTAATTACATGCCTTGATGTTAAAAAAAAACAAAAAAAAAACGAAAAAGACGACGTGTGTGGAGCAAGTCATGGCTGGGCAAAAGAGGACTTTATGGACTTCCAGTTCTACAGAGCGAACTTGAGGTAATTTTGTTATTCGAGTTTAAACATCCTGCCCCTTAATAAATAAACTTTAAGTAAACTTTACGTTGTACATATATTGTTTTTACAAATAATGAATGGTTTGAAGTTGTCGCGCTAATTGCGTCATCAAGTTCAGTGCTCCTATTGGTTCTTGGTTTGACGGTCGTCGTAGGAGATGTCACACTGCAGGAAACTTGAGGAAAGTGTCTGAAATCTTCTGACACTGCCAGAATTTAATCGGAGGAAAAAATTGATCGCAACGGCCATTAATCGGCTGTCGGTGAACATGTCAAACCAGCGATCTAGACGACCGATTTTAGCCTAGGATTATAGGAATCTTTTAGGATGTTAGGATTTTCAAAATTTGTCTCAGACGAACAAATCGTGGCCAAAATCGCACAGTGTGAGCCGGGCTTAAGTTTGAATTCTTTTCTAAACTTATTACTGAAAATGTGAATCGACCGAGGATGCTGTTTAAGACTTTTGATCTGCTACTAAATCCTGTACCTGCTACTAAAGCCCTGTCACTTGATCCATCTCGTGAGACCTGTGAGAACTTTTTTTTTTTTTTTTAATTTTGACAACAAAGTACTGGATATCAGAGCTTCTATTAAGCCATCGATATTTGATCCTCCATTGAGCTGTTCACCTACAGAGCTGTTAACCTGCTTTCACCCCATTTCCTCTGCACAGCTAGCTGGTATTGTTTCTAAGGTTAAATTGTCCACCTGTGAGTCTGATGTCATTCCAGCTCATCTATTTAAGGAAGTGTTTGCAACCTTGAGTCCGGCTGTAACAGCTATCATTAATAACTCTTTGGAAAGTGGAGTTAGTTTTAAACATGTCCATCCTCTGCTAAAGAAACCTCATCTTGACCAATCTATTTTCAGTCATTTTAGGCCTATTTCCAAATTGCCTTTAATCTCAGTAGTTTTATTTTGAGTAACTTTTACTTTTACTTCACTACATTTCATAAAACACATCGTTACTCCTTAAAATATATCACGAGCTCCGAGGTGGAAGCGGTGTCTGATTCATGAACGAACTGATTCTTTTCAATGAACCTGTGAAATCGGTGAACAAACGATTCCTTCACGAATTGGAATGATCCGATTGCAGCTGTTCTCGAGTCGACAACTCACTGATTCAAACAATCTGTTTAGAGCGAGTTTCCAATGAACTGAACTCACGAGTAAGAACCGGGAGATCTTGTGAGTGCAACTGATGCTGCGAAAAGTAAGTTACTAATGTCGAATTTTAGGATTAATTATTGTAACTGAAAATCATATTTACATCAAATCTGCTATAAAGGGTGATCTATTTAAGCCCGCTGAAATGCCTGAATGCAAACAGATCGATGACAGTGTCTCTGTTTTAGGTCAAAAAACGAAACATTAAAATAACACAATTAAATAAAATAACTGATGCACGTTCATATTCCCCGCTGCTGTAACGTTAGCACTTTTATTAAAATGCTACGCATTTAGCCCTATGTTTTATATTGTTTATCAACAGTATAATTTTTTTATATTGTTTAGATCAACTAGCCGAGTAGACAGATATGAATGTTAATTCATAACCATACTGAAAATAAGTAAATATTGTTAGCTAATGCTAACTGTCTAGCTAACAAGCTTGCTGGTGCTAAGTTGAGGAAATTTTTAGATATAAGGTATCTAAATATTTTTATCCAACCACCTAGACAGATTACATCTGAGGGAAAAAGAAAGGATGTGATGTTCAGAACATGGTAGCTACAGTAATTATCAGATGGGAAGTGATGCCCTCTGGGGGCATTTGGCCAGGAGTGTTTTTACACTACAGACAAGGTTTGAGAAGAAAAAAAAATCATTATGTAAATTTAATTATATTTTCCTTAAAATGTTCTTCCTAACTTCAGCCTAATTCTCATGTCATATATAAATGTGATGTTCTGCAAAACAACAAGCTTTAAAACACTTTTTCCTTACTGGTGAAAATTAGACGGTCAGATCTGTTTTCTCTCAGGTGCATCGCAGTGTAATCTTCACAGAGAACATTACTACATCACTCTTGTCAACATAGTCCATATCAACAACAAATATATATATATCTTGACTCCATATAGTTGTTATTTTGGGAAAATCCCTGGTATTTTGAGCAACAGAATTATAAAAATATGCGCTAATATAAAATTAAATCAAGTAGTCTATATAAAATTGCAAATAAATCTATCTATCAGTACTTTTTTACTTTCACTCGAGTAAAATTGAAAAAGCAGTACTTTTACTGGAGTAATATTTTATAGTACGTATCTGTACTTTTACTCAAGTACTTGATTTGTGTACTTCGTCCACCACTGGTATTCAAGGTACCGCTCTGCAGTGGTTGGCCTCTTATCTTAAAAATAGAACCTTCTCAGGGAATATTGGGAATTGTTCTTCCTCATCAGCTCCTTTGTTATGTGGCGTGCCCCAAGTTTCCATCTTAGGCCCTCTTCTCTTTTCACTATACAGTGGCTTGCAAAAGTATTCGGCCCCCTTGAACTTTTCCACATTTTGTCACATTACAGCCACAAACATGAATCAATTTTATTGGAATTCCACGTGAAAGACCAATACAAAGTGGTGTACACGTGAGAAGTGGAACGAAAATCATACATGATTCCTTTGGGAGCCATTTTTTAAAGAAATATAAGGTCTCTTACCACTGTTATGCTGACGATACAGTTTTATCTTCCAGCAAAAACTGACAGCAGTGGCTCTTTGGATGTGCTTGATGACTGTTTTGAGGAGATAAAAGGTTGGATGGCTGATAATTTTCTACAATTAAACGAAAGCAAAAGTGAAATTTTGATTTTAGGTCACTCTAGATATTCATCTGATTTTAATTTAGGGTCCCTTTCCTCTAGTGTTCAACCCTATGTAAGAAATCTTGGGGTTACATTTGACTCGTTTCTTAAATTTGATAAACAAATTAGTACAGTGGTAAAGGGGAGCTTTTTCCATCTTAGATCCATTGCTAAATTGAAACAATTGTTGCCTCATAAAGACTTGGAGACTGTAATACATGCTTTCATAACATCTTGCTTGGACTACTGTAATTTCCTTTATTGGGGACTGCCTCAATTGGCGGTTTCTCGCATACAAACTGTCCAGAATGCTGCAGCAAGGCTTCTTACTGGAACAAGAAAAAAGGATCACATTTCTCCAATCCTAGCATCTTTATATTGGCTTCCTGTAAAGTTCAGAATCGATTTTAAAATAGCTGTTTGTGTACAAGGCGCTAGCTGGCCTTCTGATTGCTTATTCTCCTCAAAGAGCTCTTAGGTCCAGTAATCAGTTTCTTTTAACGGTCCCACGTTGTCGCTGTAAAACCAAGGGTGGCCAGGCTTTTTCAGCTGCAGCCCCAAAACTTTGGAATAGTCTGTCTGTAAATGTGAGACTCGCTCCTTCACTAGCTAGTTTTAAGTCTGCTCTTAAATCTTATTTGTTCTCCCTGGCTTTTGAATAATGCCTGCTTAAGGCTCTGTTTTTATTTTTATATTTTATTTTTATTGTTTTTGCTATATTGTATTTGTATTTGTTGTACAGCACTTTGGTGCAACTCTGTTGCTTTTAAACGTGCTATAGAAATAAACTTTGACTTGACTTGAAAATGAGGGCCCTAAAAGGACAAGAGTATGGTGGCCGAGAGAGCTCAACGCGCTGCAACTTCAGAAAACACATGCTAATAGACAAAACACCAGCAAATCAAGAAAACATCTTCATCATTTTGACAACACATGTGCTGCAAATGCTCACAACACATGCAAATTGAGAAACGCTGCAAATGCTCACAACACATGCAAATTCAGAAACGCTGCAAATCCTCACAACACATGCAAATTGAGAAACGCTGCAAATGCTCACAACACATGCAAATTGAGAAACGGTGCA
Organism: Barbus barbus; assembly: GCF_936440315.1. Classification (NCBI taxonomy): domain Eukaryota; kingdom Metazoa; phylum Chordata; class Actinopteri; order Cypriniformes; family Cyprinidae; genus Barbus; species Barbus barbus. Next base: position 6,529,466 of record NC_136737.1, on the reverse strand, counting down.
AATGCTCACAACACATGCAAATTGAGAAACGCTGCAAATCCTCACAACACATGCAAATTGAGAAACGCTGCAAATGCTCACAACACATGCAAATTGAGAAACGGTGCAAATGCTCACAACACATGCAAATTGAGAAATGCTGCAAATCCTCACAACACATGCAAATTGAGAAACGCTGCAAATCCTCACAACACATGCAAATTCAGAAAACACATGCTAATAGACAAAACACCAGCAAATCAAGAAAACATCTTCATCATTTTGACAACACATGTGCTGCAAATGCTCACAACACATGCAAATTGAGAAACGCTGCAAATGCTCACAACACATGCAAATTGAGAAACGCTGCAAATCCTCACAACACATGCAAATTGAGAAACGCTGCAAATGCTCACAACACATGCAAATTGAGAAACGGTGCAAATGCTCACAACACATGCAAATTGAGAAATGCTGCAAATCCTCACAACACATGCAAATTGAGAAACGCTGCAAATCCTCACAACACATGCAAATTCAGAAACGCTGCAAATCCTCACAACACATGCAAATTAAGAAACGCTGCAAATCCTCACAACACATGCAAATGTCCTTTCTTTCATTAGCCTACTAAAAGGGCCTGAATAAAATTTTAAATATTATTCTTACTGACATTTTTATTTTGATCTGGTTTTAACAATTAATGAAGCATTGCAAATTTATTTTCATTAACCTTGAAATTATATTTAGTTGAGGATAAGTTAGCCATCTTACATAATAACGTTAATCGTGTAATTTGTCATTATTAATCTAATAATATCCAAAAGACAAAGAAATCATGCAATCAGGGTGTTAAAATAAACAACAACGACAAAAAAACACTCACCTTTCAGTTCACCAACAACTCAACCAATACCCACTGCACAATAAGCAAATCCCAGCTGGTCTGTCACTTTTTTTGGGTCCCCTTGAAACATTTCCATTGTGGTCCATGCAGCACGTTTTTGTGAGGATTTGCAGCGTTTCTCAATTTGCATGTGTTGTGAGCATTTGCAGCGTTTCTCAATTTGCATGTGTTGTGAGCATTTGCAGCGTTTCTCAATTTGCATGTGTTGTGAGCATTTGCAGCGTTTCTCAATTTGCATGTGTTGTGAGCATTTGCAGGTGTTGTGAGCATTTGCAGCACGTGTTGTCAAAATGATGATGTTTTCTTGATTTGCTGGTGTTTTGTCTATTTGCATGGGTTTTCTGAAGTTGCAGCGCGTTGAGCTCTCTCGGCCACCGTACAAGAGGCTTAATATAAACATTGCAGTACAGAAACCATGCTCAATCAGGGAATGCACAGGTAAAAAGATACATTTTCAATCTGGACCTATGAGTAGCTACTTAGAAGCACATCTGACTTCCTCTGGAAGCTGGATCCATCTCATCATGTTTTAAATGAACCTCAGGTGTTATCAACTGCTTTGATCTTTGAGATCTGAGAGCTCTATTTGTTTTTAAACCATCTATAATATGAAATAATCTCTGTATGTTAATAGATAAGTTTTTGACATCTACACATTGGACCTGTAAAGCTATCCAGAGAATATATAGCCTATACAGTGAATATGGCATAAACACACAGATTTACTCATACTAATGACGGTCTGTATTTACCTGTTCCAGGTTCAGGTCTGTCTACAGCTGCTCTAGCAGGAATTATTGTTGGTGTTGGTGTTGTTCTGCTGGTGGTTGCGGCTTTTGTTGGTCGTTGGAAGATCATTGACCACTTCATCTTCAGAAAATGCAAGTATCCTCTACAAATACTGTAGTGAGAGAACCTTTTCATTTTGCAAAATTAGTGTTTAATAGTGTTTGATGATTTTTCAAAACAGTGGAAGAAATACAAACAATTGAAGAACAAGTGTCTAATGATGAGGTAAGATACTGCACTACTGTATTGTCTTTATAGATTTATGCTTGATTTCACCTGCACTGACAAAGTCATCCCAATAAGATTAATTCTCTGACTGATGACAGATGAGCTGATTTTCAGAGTTTCTGTGTCTGTAAATGGCATTGTTCATTTCTCTCTTCTTTCTGTCAGTCTTTCTTACAGACTCAGAATGAAAAAAGTCTCATGATCTGAGAGGATCGCAACAGCTTTGGGCAAAAAAAGCTCTTCTAAAAAATACATAATAGGAAAATGAGATTTTGATCTGAAACATTGAAATGATTTGCAGGCCTCATTAATGATAAAGCACTCAGTGTTACCTGTTATGAAAATATTAAAACACCTGTTACTGGAAACATAGAGAATATTAACTGAGTGATACTCACAGTCATATTGTCTTTCTTGTTGTTAAAGGGATAGTTCACCCAAAAATGAAAATGATGTCATCATTTAGTCACCCTCAAGTAGTTCCAAACCTGTATGAATGTCTTTGTTCTGCTGAACACAAAGGAAGATATTCTGAAGAATGTGGCAAACAGAGCAGTTCTGGGGCACCATTGACTTCCATAGTATTTTTTTGTTTTGTTTGTGAATAAATGATGACAGAATTTTCTTTTTTGGGTGAACTATCCCTTTAATTTCAGCATTTAAATGTCCTGTAATTATCTTTCAAAGGAAAGTCCCTGCAAGTTCATGTAATATTTTTAACAGAACATCTGCGGTTAGTTATAGTTCATGTATTAAGTACTTTTTGGTTTATGTTTGTGGCAAATATCTTTGTACCTTATGTAATCTTTATTTTCTATATAAGGAAAAGGGCTTTGTATTATTCTGTATGTAAACTTTTACATGTGAAGTTTCAGTTTCAATAAAGTTTGCACTGCTGTGATTCATATTTGAGATATTACTGTTTTAGTAAAATCCTTATAGAAAAAAATAAAGAAAAAAACTTCCAGAACTAAGGCTACTGAAACTGTTTCTATTGCACTTCTATTGCCTCATAAACTTTACACTTGGTTTTTAAATGAACTGTTTAATGCTACAGATGTTTATATTCAACCATAATTTAAATCTGATTCTGATGTTTGATTAATTCTGGTTATTTTATTATGGCATCCCTGCAGTTATAATATAGGCCTATGTATGATTCATGTATATCAGTTCGGTCGGTAAATATTCAGTTTCAGTTCAATTATTGATTTATTGGTGTGACAAATATTACATTTGTATTTTCATGGTTGCTGCAAATAATTATAAAACAAAATGAAAATAACATTACATAGATTAATAAAAATTAACGAAAACCGTGTAAATAAAGAAATGTACAAATGCACACTTGCATAGTATTAAAGAAGATGAAAGAATGTTGATTGTTTTGGCCTCCAGGTGGTTCCTCATACACCAGATTCAGGTAATTAACCTTTTCTGATCGAATTCAGTGGAAAACTTTGGTAAGAAAAGTTGTTTCAGCATCACTAAACACTTCTAGACCACACGTATTTTCATCTGTACAATTAAAACTACAATACGTCAGAATGTTTATGATATCTGTTCTGTTTTCTCTTTTAACCTCTAGCAGATCTGACATCATTAACCAGAAGAACAGCAGCAGCTGCAGAAGCCACGCCCATCAGAGCAGTGACGACCAATCGGATCACAGCTTCAGCAGTATCACAACCATGGAGGAGGACTTCTGTAAGTAAATAAATACATAAATAAAAATAATTGTAATGTTTTCAATAACCTGACTTTAGTCTCTAAAATCTGAACTTTTTACTTGAGTGTTAAAGAAGCTCATTCATCATTTAATTCATCATTTGAACAGGGGACTGGGACAGGAACACAAATGTACCCATTAAGCACAGCCAGACTTTTTGAATTTAATGATGTATATCTTAATTGAAATGCTTTTGTCATTTAAAATAAAATTACATATTTTTGTGTGCGAGATTATTTTATTTTTAACATAACTTTGTGTACTGAAACCAATGTCTTGTGAACTAAAGATGTCTCGATGTAGATTTTGGAGAGCTTAATAGGTACATTTACCCTCATAGATCAGTCCCTCTTCTTATGAATCAATAATCATTTCATGCCATTATTTTAGTTGGTAAAGCCATGAATTATTTGAAATAAACAGATTCGCTGTTATTGCACCTGCCTTATTTTTCTCTTCTGGATTAAATTGATGTCACAAATATTTGGTTTAAGCTTCTTTTATCTTGGAAATCATCTGGCTGATTAAAAATACTTTATGGCTCTGTATTAAATCTCTGTAAATACAATGTATCAAATTAAAACTAAAGCAAGAAGTTCAAATAAATATGATTATAATTTACCAACCAGGCGCCACAAGCAGAACAAAACAAACATATGAAGCATTTTCAGATAAGAGCACTTGAAGTATCTGAACACGTAGCCTGTATGAGAGATTGAACTCACAGGACAGTGTTAAACTACAATATAGCTAGTGTTGCTTGTGATTCCTCCACCAATATTAGGCTATTTGAGCACCACCCACTCACTACACATGTAGCATACGCTCTCTTGCATGCATTGGTTATGGATAATCTCTTCTATCTTAATTTAGCAACAATGCATTCCAAATATTTTTTGTTTATTTAATATTTTGCTCTTTAAAGTGTAAAATGGTTTTAGGATTTTAACTAAGATATTTTATGATGCCACCAGCAGATCACACTCACAAAAACCACAGGGTTGAATATAGTAATGCTGAAGCTTTTTTTTTCTTTTTCACTCTACAGATCAAACCACATCTCTGTATACAGCTGGTTTCACTTTGATTCACAGATCAGATAAGTAGCCATTATTAGATTCACTAATGGAGATTCTTGCTGTGTAGTGACTGTACTGTAGTCAGGGCACTGACCAGGGAGTCGGTCATTTTAAGGGCTGTCTCAGTTGAGGAATCCTTCCAGTTCACCTGAACCATAAACTGTAAAAAACACTTGTGGTCTTTATCCTCACTTGAACATTTGGACCAAATACAGGAAATACGTCATTCAAGTGGTCAAGTGCAAAGACTGCAAGTGTGGGTATTTGGACAAAACCACTATGCTCCCTTACCAGAAATAACGTCACATTTCTGAAGCGCAAAACATAAACCACACGAGCCACACACACACACACACACAAAAACGCCAGTGAGCCAGGGAAGTTACCACTGACCGAATTCGTGTACACTATCTACTGATTCACGAGCTCTGGAGCTATAGGGAACTGATTGAGACGCACCTCTGTCTTGTTTGATATAGCCAGGAATCATCAGGAGCTACTTTATCAAATAACAATTATCCACCAGAAAAAAAAACAAGGCAAGGTGTTTGAAGAACACCAAATCAATTTACATCACATTACAACACATTAGGACATCATTTAAGTGTTGGGTAAAAAGGTGCTTATTATTGTAAGGTCCACACATTTGGCCCAAAGAAGGTATCCAATGGTGGATGAAGGTTTCCTGCGTGTTTGGTCTTGTCAAGTTAAACTCTAATCTGACTCCATTTTATTATGACCTCGTATTTAGCTTGAAATACAAATTTATTGTCTATTTCTAATTGGTATTCTTCTGATATTTGATTATTCTAGTTAACTCTTGACTTTATATTTACTCGTTCATTCTGTTGCTCATGTTGCTAACAAGGATACAACATAATTTACTAGAGTCAATAATTACAGAGTAAAACAGAATAAGGTCAAATGTAACAATTTATTATCAGTCAGGTAAATACTGTATGTATTATGTCAATTACATAGCCAATTCGAAGAGATCAAATCATATCAATACAAAACATTGAATTCTCAAAGATAAATCTATGAGTAAAGAATGCATACCTGACTTTACAGAAATACATAGTGTGAAGTATTGAGACACACCACACTACAGGCTTCTGGCTACAGAATCGCATCGATCCTTTTGCAACATTTCCTTAAGTACCCTGACCAAGATAAGCATCCCCCGAAATGGAGACAGGCAAGTTGAGTTAACACCTTTTGGGACAGAAGGTAATTTGCATGAAAGGTACTGGGAACGGACCCACCCTCTACAGCAGTGCTTCTCAAAGTCCGGACTCCGGTCCGGATCCGGACCCGCTTCTATTTCATATTTCAAGAACACTAATTATATTTCCTACTTTGATAAACGCACGTTAAACTTGTAAATAATTTGTTTATTCTTTTTTTTTTATCTTTTTGGAGAAGGTCTGAAATTGCAGGCGAGATATTGAAACTTTTCCTTCATGACATTTGTTGTCATCATGACATCCAGTGAGCGTATGACGTTTGACGTAATCGGGCGACATTTCACCGCTAATATTTTAATTTTTTTGTTTTGTTTTGCTATCACTTATATTATGGCAATTTGTCTTCTACCAGTGCCCAGTGTATACATTTATTTGTGGCGGCTTGTCACAATATCAAAACTGACCGCTACAAATAGATTTTCCAAAAGGCTTATACTTCGTTGAATAAACTGAGCACTGCGCGTTTCAAAAATAAAATGCTGTGCGGGTGTTTTTATATGAATGTATCTTTTAAAAGAACCGTCCGTTTTCTTCAGAAAAGCTTTGAAGTCAATTTTCATTTGGTCTTTCCTGTAATGGCTGATAAAGTAGAGCTTATTTGATTACAGTCGTTACCGGGGAAACAGCTATATATCACGCTCCAACAGCGCCTCCTGCTGGCAGAGAATCAACTTGCATTATTAGCCACACACCCCGCTATATTAGCAGCAACATTCACAAATGTTTACAGAACAAGCGGGAACCCAGTGTGCCTGTAGCCTCCTCTATTTCTGTTTTATCACGCGATAGAAAGTCTAAGGCCTTCTCAAGCCGTACGGCTGACCCATCTAACCTGCGGCCTATAATGCATCAATCTAAGATTGCTGTAGAGACAAAATGTAAATCCATCAAGTTAGCATTTTTAAACATTCGCTCACTTAAAAATAAATCATTTCTGATCAACGATTTAATAACCACAAACAACCTGGATTTTATGTTTCTAAATGAAACATGGTTAGAAGACAGCTGCAGTGCAACAGTCCTTCATGAAACAGCCCCTCCTAACTTTAATTTTATAAGTGTCTGCAGGACTGTTAGGAGAGGTGGAGGTGTAGCTGCTCTGTTTAAAGATGTTTATCAGTGCAAGCAAATGTCATTTGGTTAGTATTCATCTTTTGAATACCTAGGTATTGTGCTGAAAGGTGCTCCACACACCCTGTTTATCATTATTTACAGGCCTCCAAAATATTCTCCAGCCTTTGTTGATGATTTCACTGAACTGTTATCAATGATTTCCTCAGAGTTTGACTGTTTTGCTATTGCAGGGGATTTTAATATTCACATAGATAATGCAGAAATCAAAACTACAAAATAAATTATAACTGTTTTAAACACTTTTGACCTGAGTCAGCATGTGCACGGACCCACACACAATCGTGGACACACCTTAGATTTACTCATCAGTAGAGGTCTAAACATCTCATCCATTGTAATCAAGGATGTAGCACTATCTGATCACTTCTGTATTTTCTTTGATCTATTGATCTCAGTCACCACTGAATCTAGATCTGTCTCTATCAGAAAGAGATGCATTACCGAGAACACTGGTGCGCTATTTATGGAGGCAATATCATTAACACCAAGCATTTCTGCAGACTCTGTTGATCTTCTCCTTGAGTCATTTAACTCAAAAATTAAGAATGTTATTGATGATATTGCCCCGATAAAGGTCAGCAAGAAGACGGGGAAACAGAAATCAATTTGGAGAAAATCAACAGCAGTTCAGAGCATGAAAAGACAATGCAGAAAAGCTGAGCGGATGTGGCGGAAGACGAAACTCGAAATCCACTATAGCATCTATAAAGACAGCCTTCATGCTTTCAATGTGGAACTAGCCACAGCTAGACAGACTTTCTTTTCAAACCTTATAAACAGTAACTTAAACAACACTCGCACTCTTTTTGCGACTGTTGAGAGACTGACAAACCCCCCAAGTCAGATTCCCAGTGAAATGCTCTCCGACAGCAAATGCAATGAGTTTGCTTCCTTCTTTTCTGAGAAGATCAATAATATCAGAAAGGAGATTGGCACATCCTCAAGTTATGCAGAGGTCACACAGATTCGACCGCAATTTCAAAAAGAAGTGACTGTGTGTTTTTAAAGAAATTGACAACAAAATTTTGGAAGAAATAGTACAGCACCTTAAATCTTCAACCTGCTATCTTGACTCACTTCCCACATCCTTTTTCAAAAATGTGCTTAACTGTTTAGAAGCTGATCTCTTAGAAGTGGTGAACGCCTCACTTCTTTCTGGGACTTTTCCAAACTCCCTTAAAACTGCAGTTGTTAAGCCCCTTCTGAAAAAGCGCAATCTTGATAACACCATGTTGAGCAACTATAGACCCATATCAAATCTTCCTTTCATAGGTAAGATTATTGAAAAGGTAGTTTTTAATCAGCTGAACAACTACTTAAACTCAAATGGATACCTGGACAATTTTCAATCTGGTTTCCGAGCACATCACAGCACAGAGACAGCACTCATTAAGATAATAAATGATATTCGCGTCAATTCTGATTCTGGCAAAATATCAGTGCTGGTACTACTAGATCTTAGTGCTGCGTTTGACACTGTCGATCATAACATACTTCTAGAGAGACTGGAAAACTGGGTCGGGCTTTCTGGGATGGCACTCAAATGGTTCAGGTCATACTTAGAAGGGAGAGGTTATTATGTGAGTATAGGAGAGCATAAGTCTAAGTGGAAGGCCATGACATGTGGAATCCCACAAGGCTCAATTCTTGCACCGCTCTTGTTTAACCTGTATATGCTCCCACTAAGTCAGATAATGAGGAAGAACCAAATTGCCTATCACAGCTATGCTGATGATACCCAGATTTACCTAGCCTTATCTCCAAATGACTACAGCCCCATTGACTCCCTCTGCCAATGCATTGATGAAATTAACAGTTGGATGTGCCAGAACTTTCTTCAGTTAAACAAGGAGAAAACTGAAATCATTGCATTTGGAAAGAAAGATGAAGTTCTCAAGGTGAATGCATACCTTGACTCTAGGCGTCAAACAACTAAAAATCAAGTCAGAAATCTTGGGGTGATTCTAGAGACAGACCTAAATTTCAGTCATGTCAAAGCAGTAACTAAATCAGCATACTATCATCTCAAAAATATTGCAAGAATTAGATGTTTTGTTTCCAATCAAGACTTGGAGAAACTTGTTCATGCCTTTATCACCAGCAGGGTGGATTACTGTAATGGTCTCCTCACCGGCCTTCCCAAGAAGACCATTAGACAACTGCAGCTCATCCAGAACGCTGCTGCCAGGATTCTGACTAGAACCAGAAAATCTGAGCATATCACACCAGTCCTCAGGTCCTTACACTGGCTTCCAGTTACATTTAGGATTGATTTTAAAGTACTTTTACTCGTTTATAAGTCACTCAATGGCCTAGGACCTAAATACATTGCTGATATGCTCACTGAATATAAACCGAACAGACCGCTCAGATCATTAGGATCGAGTCAGTTATAAATACCAAGAGTTCAGACAAAACAAGGGGAGTCTGCTTTTAGCTATTATGCGGCCCGCAGTTGGAACCAGCTTCCAGAAGAGATCAGATGTGCTAAAACATTAGCAACATTTAAATCAAGACTCAAAACTCATCTGTTTAACTGTGCATTTGAATGAGCACTGTGCTATATGTCCGAACTGACTGCAATAAATTTTAGGTTTAATCATTTTCTTTAAATTTATTTTAAATCATTTTCTATATCATTTTAAAATTCCTTGTTTTTATTATTTTTATTTCCATGTTTTTATTGATTTTAATGTCTATTTCACTTTCTTTTATGTAAAAGCACTTTGAATTACCACTGTGTATGAAATGTGCTATATAAATAAACTTGCCTTGCCTTGCCTTGCCTTGCATTTGCTAGTCTGCGGGAAACACTGGTGTCTGTCAGCAAACATAAACAAAAAAGCATGCTTCAGAACTGTTTTGAGAAGGTGCTTAAGTTTTGAGCCATGTATTATTACTATGAATTAGGCTACTACTACTACTACTACTACTATCTTGTGCCCTGCAATAACCATTTACGCAAACTCTCTTTTGATATAAAAGGAAAAAAAGAGAAAATCGGCCCAAAAAATCAGCATCATATATCGGCCATAGGCTGCCCTGATTTCTAAATATCGGCATTGGCCAGAGAAAAAACATTATAGGTCGACTTCTACTGCTGACACTTAAATTAATTGTTTTGCCACTTTTGCACTTATGACATCAAAATGGCGCCGCTGATGGCAGCTATTGTGCGTTGCTCCTCAGTGTTTGCATTGTTTTTGTTTGTTTTTCCTGTTTTATGTTTTTCAAATAAGATCAGCTTTACCAGGGATGATCTGCTGAACATTCGGCAGAACACACCACAAAATATTCTACCGGTTTTTGATTTTTCGGACGTTTTGCTGGACATTGTAGTTGGTGGAGCCGTAGCTCTGGTCAAACGCTACAGGAGGCGCAGGCGGGGAAAGAGAGCCGGCGCGCTCGTGAAACTTCGTCAGCGCAGATTTAGAACGGCGTTACCTAGCATCCATCTGGCGAATCTCCGCTCTCTACCCAACAAAACGGACGAACTCCTTCTGCTCTCCCGGACAAACAAGGACTTTTCTAACTCTGCTGCTCTGTGTTTCACGGAAACCTGGTTGAATGGCGACATACTGGACAGCGCAATTCATCTGCCTAATTACCAGCTGATCAGAGCAGATCGGGACACAGAATCAACGGGGAAATCGCGCGGCGGCGGGACATGCTTTTACATCAATGAGAGGTGGTGTACAGATGTAACTGTGTTAAAGATGTGCTGCTCAGATCTAGAAATGCTCTTCATTAACTGCAAGCCGTTCTATTCGCCGCGGGAGTTCTGTTCGTTCATTCTCGTGAGTGTTTACATTCCACCGCAAGCGCACATGAGCTCAGCTCTACAGAAACTCACTGATCTGATCACAGAGAGTGAACAACAACACCCGGACTCTGTTTTAATCATTCTCGGGGACTTTAATAAAGCAAATCTCTCCCGTGAACTGCCAAAATACAGACAGCACATCACATGCCCCACCAGAGACCGTAATATATTGGATCACTGTTACACAACAATAAAGGACGCATATCACTCTCTTCCACGAGCAGCTTTAGGACTCTCTGATCACTGTTTGGTTCATCTTATTCCATCCTACAGGCAGAAACTTAAGTCTGCGTCTTAAGTCTTAAGTAAACTTAAAACTGTATTAAGATCTGTTAAAAGATGGACTAACGAAACAGAGCGGGATTTACAAGCCTGTTTCGACCTGACTGATTGGACTGTTTTTGAAGCTGCTGCAAATGACCTGGACGAGCTCACAGAGACTGTAACATCTTATATCAGTTTCTGTGAGGACATGTGCATTCCTACCAGGACTCATCTATTCTACAACAATGACAAACCATGGTTCACTGCCAAACTCAGACAGCTCCGTCAGGCCAAAGAAGATGCTCACAGAAAGGGGGATAAAGTATTGTACAAACAGGCCAAATACACACTCGAAAAGGAGATCAGAGTGGCAAAGAGGAATTATTCTGACAAGCTCAGGAACAAATTCTCTTCCAGTGATCCTGCTTCGGTGTGGTTAGGATTGAAGGACATCACCAGCTACAAAACACCACCCCCCAGCACTCTGGAGAATCATCACCTGGCAGACGACTTAAACGAGTTCTTTTGTCGTTTTGAACGATCACCCCACACCCGCCCAGAACACCCCTCCACACAACCTTTCACACCTCCAGCAACCCCTCTCTCCCCCACACCTACAATTCAAATCAGCGAAGATGATGTGTGCCAGGTCTTCAGGAAGAACAAAAGAAGGAAAGCACCTGGTCCAGATGGTGTGTCACCAGCCTGCCTAAAAATCTGTGCTGATCAGCTGGCCCCCATCTTCACACAGATCTTCAACAGATCACTGGAGCTGTGTGAAGTCCCCTCATGCTTCAAACGCTCCACCATCATCCCCGTCCCAAAGAAACACAAAATTACTGGACTTAATGACTACAGACCTGTGGCCCTAACGTCTGTAGCCATGAAATCATTCGAAAGACTGGTTCTGGCTCATCTGAAGGACATCACTGGACCCTTACTGGACCCCCTGCAGTTTGCCTACAGAGCAAACAGGTCTGTGGATGATGCAGTCAACATGGGACTGCACTTCATCCTGCAGCATCTGGACAGACCAGGGACTTATGTGAGGATCCTTTTTGTGGACTTCAGCTCTGCTTTTAACACCATTATCCCGGAAACCCTTCAAAATAAACTAACTCAGCTCTCCGTCCCCACCTCCGTCTGCCAGTGGATCAACAGCTTCCTGACAGACAGACAGCAGTTAGTAAAGCTTGGCAAATTCTCATCCAGCACTCGAACCATCAGCACTGGAGCTCCTCAGGGCTGCGTACTCTCCCCACTGCTCTTCTCCCTCTACACCAACGACTGCACATCTAAAGATCCCTCTGTCAAGCTCCTGAAGTTTGCAGACGACACCACACTGATCGGCCTCATCCAGGACGGTGACGAGTCTGCTTACAGACAGGAGGTTAAGGAGCTGGCTGTCTGGTGCAGTCTCAACAACCTGGAGCAAAAAGGCTGGTAAAATCACTCTGGACCCCTCACATCCAGCACACAACCTCTTTGAACTGTTACCATCTGGTCGACGCTACAGAGCTCTGAGCACCAGAACGAGCAGACACAGGAACAGTTTCTTCCCTCAGTCAATACTTCTCATGAACACTCAATAAATAAACGTAGAACACACAACTAATACATTATCCATTCACCACACTCACTTATTTTATTTTTATTTTTCTCATTTCTAATTTGCACATACTTGACCTGTACATACATAGTCGCCTATATCATATATTATATATTGTGTATTTTTTTTTCTTTTTTTTTTTTTTTTTGCTGCTTTGTACATTGGTTATTGGCTATTTCCTATTATTTTGTTTCATTACCTGTGTCCTGTCCTGTTACTGTCTTTCTGTTGCACTGTGGAGCTTCTGTCACTATAACAAATTCCTTGTATGTGTAAACATACTTGGCCAATAAAGCTCATTCTGATTCTGATTATTAAAGTATTTTGAATGCAAAGGGAACCTTTTTTTTTTTTTAAATGAGTGTTTATTTGTTATATGTTATGTATGTTTATTAAAAACACGTTTTGTAATAACCAATTGTTCCGGACCTTTGACACTGATGAAAATTCAGATTTGGACCTTTGAATGTAGACTTTGAGAACCCCTGCTCTACAGTGTGTAATACATCTCTAATCTTTTAGGATCTGTATTACCTTTTAGTTTACTTCTTGTAAGAATGAGACCATTGTACCAGACGCCCTGAGACAATTCAAATGATACCAAACATGACTGTAAATATCACTTGCATTAATGTAGAGTATTACATTCTTCTATTGACCATTCTGAGTGAGCTGAGTGAGTGAAGGATGGGTGAGGGGAAGGAAGGGGATGAAAAGGAACTTATGCATATGTGAAAGAGGCATTTTCCTGCATTTTCTCTCAGTGGGATGTGGAGACAGATGTCTGTATGTTAATGCACTGTGTGTGTGTTGTCCATCTCAGAAGTTCAAAGTGGCTGAGGTTCTGTAAATCTTACAGTATTGTAAATGTTTTCCGGAAAGTCATTTCATTATTAGAGCTACTGTCATATGCTCAACAGTTGTCATAGATCTCACCATGGGTATTATTAGAGTGAAAATAATCAAACTAATGCTCTGGGATTATTTAGGATGATAGAAAACAAACTAAAATCTTGACAGATCATTCAATGCTATTCAGTCCAGCTCACTGATTCAGATTATTGTTCCCCAGCAGACTAGTCTGTGATAACTGCTTGAAAAAGAGAAGGTCATTGTCCAGAATTTTGAAGATGAAACCTTTTTTTTTTATAAAAACAAATAATCAATAATAATAAAAAATGTATTTTTTTTTTCATTGCTTTGATTCTGAACTGTTGCACTGAAACTGTCCGTTGCATTATTTTGCCTCATAATGAACTTTGATTTTTGAATAAACTAAATGTTTCTATTTAACCACCATTCAAATGTATTCACACCCCTGCAGTTATATTATAGGACTATGTATGATTCATAGATGTATATAGTTCAGTCGGTAAATAGTTTTCAGTTCAATTCTGTGGAGATTTATTGGTGACACAAATATTAGATTTGTGTTTTTATGGTTGCTACGTATAATTATAAAACAAAACTAAAACAACCACATAACATAAATTAATAAAAAAACTGAGAACAGTGTAATTAAATGTAAAATGTATAGTACTAAAGACAAAAAACAAAAAAACAAAAAAAACATTAAAGAATATTCATTGTTTTGGCCACTATATGGCTTTAATACATCAGATTCAGAAACCTTTTCAAATCAAGTTCAGAGGAAAGCATTTTTAAGCAAAGTCTCATTTCACCATCACAAAACAATTAGACCACACATAATCTTTACAATTAAAACTACAATACATGTCAGAATATTTATGATATCTGTTCTGTTTTCTTTTAACCTCTAGCAGATCTGACATCATTAACCAGAAGAACAGCAGCAGCTGCAGCAGCCACGCCCATCAGAGCAGTGACGACCAATCGGATCACAGCTTCAACAGAATCACAGCCATGGAGGAGGACTTCTGTAAGTAAATTATTCATTAAATAGTCATTTTCAATATGCTGACTTTAGTCTCTATAGATGAACTCAAAAATTTAACTTATTGCTGAAGTGTAAAAAAAAAAAAAAGATCTTCAATATAGCCTGTTTAGAAATACATGAGTGAGCTAAAGGATGACACAAGTTCATTCATCAATTCATTCTTTTATGGCATCATAAGTTATCAGTTTCAATAAAATCAACAAATTAATTCAGTGAATAGATGCAATAGATGTTTTTATTAGTCCTGCCGTACCTGAACATGTGTGACAGAGTTGAGTGATGTCCAGATGTTGAGTCTGGTTGCTGATGGGATTGTTGAGCACACAGCTGTAGGTGTTGTTATCCTGATATTCCACCTCCAGAGGTAGAGAGAGACTGATGCTGAGATCAGACACACTGATGCTGGACAATAAACTGTTTCCTTTGTACCAGGAGAGAGTCACATGACCCACATTCACCGCTGAACACAACAATGAACAATATGATGATGATGATGATGATGAAGAACAGTGTGAAGAGTTACTGATGACAGGAACAGACAGACGAGCTGAAAACATGAGACAAACATGACTAGATCAGAAAGTGTTTATTGCATCATCAGTCAGTCAACGAGTTTCTTGTATGACGGCGATTTTCACGTCTCTCTCCACATTTATAAAAGATTATTACACATGGATAAGTAGCAAAGAAGAAACTGATGCTTAATTAAAATGATTTAGTTATTTTATTACTCAATCAAAATAAATGTAAAATAAATTACCTTTAATTTACAGGTACATAAATTAAAAAATTAACTCACCATAGACAGTGAGACTGAAGTTCTTGCTCACACTGTTGGTCTGTAGTTGATAGAGTCCAGCGTGTTCAGTTCTGGTGTTTGTGATGATCAGAGATCCAGTTTGATCATCCAGCTTCAGTCTGTCTCTGAATCTCCCATCAAGAACATCATCATATACAGTCATGCTGCCGGCCATTACATTGATTTCAGCGATTAAAGTGTTTTCAGCTCCAAAACTCCACAGAATCAGATCATCATCCATCATTTCAGTAAAACCAGAGTTTAGAGAGACTGAATCTCCCTCCAGCACTGACACTGACTCCACTGCATCTTCACCAAACACACCTGAAGAACAGAGATTTGATGATTTACTCAAATATTCCACACAAAACAAAACTGCAGCCCGGTTCAATCTTTAAAGCCCTTGATTTCTAAACATACTCTCTGCTTACACGTGTAAAACAGCCACAGATATATACTCAACAAATTACAGTAGCGTCTGTCATCAGTCCCTTCAGATCAATCAGTAATCATTTCAATGTCATTGTTTATAAGGTGATAAAGTCATGAATTATTTGAAATAAACAGATTCACTGTTATTGCACCAGCCCTATGTTTCACAATAATTTGTCTTGGAATTATTTTAATATTTTATTTTGGAAATTATCTGTTTTATTAAAAAGTAATTTATTAACTTATTAAAAAGTTAAATCTCTGTAAATACAATCTATTAAATTAAAACTAAAGCAATAAGTGATGTCTTAAAATGAAAATGATTATAACTTACCAACCAGACGACACAAGCAGAACAAAACAAACATGTGAACCATTTTCAGATTACAGCACTTGTGAACACGTATGTGACAGATTGTGAACTCAGGACAGTGTTAAACTGCAATATAGCAAGTGTTGTGTGTGATTCATCCACCAATAATATTTGAGCACCACCCACTCACTACACACTGTAAATGCATTGCATGCATTGGTTATAAATATTCTGTTATATATATTTCTTGCAACAATAAATTGCAAATATTTTATTGCTTATTTAATAGTTTGCTCTTGAAAGTATAAAAGGGTTTTATGAGGTTCACTAAGATGTGTTTTCTCATTATGCCAATGTAACAGGTCTTGAACTTGTGATTTTATTGTAAATTCACTCAAAATCCTTGTATTTTTCTGTTGAAAACTAATATATATGCGAAGAAAGGAAAGAAAGAAAAAAAAAATGTATGAGTTCTCCGTGTGCGTCCCAGTTGTGACGTAACTGGCATCGTGTGCATGTTAAGCAGGAGCAGGCAAAGCGATTGTAATAACTGCATACAAGATAAAAGAAAGAGCACTGAAACAGCAGGCTGACTCCAGTGTTTATTCCACCCACAGTCGAGCCAGCTACACCATCAGCAGATCACACTCACACAAACCACGTTTGAATATAGAAATGCAGAAGCTGTTTTTTTTTAATCACCCAACAGATCAAACCATATCTCTTTGAGGTCAATGAAGTTTCACTTTGACTCACAGATCTGAGAAGTAGCTAGAATTAGATGCATCTCATGGAGATTTTTGCTTTGTAGTCACTCTGTTTTGTGTAGTCTCAAGTTAGATCTGGCTAAGAATCATCAGGAGCTATTCTATGAAATAACAATTATCCACTCAAGAACAGAAAACAAAGCAATGAGGTTGTATTTATTTGTATCCCAGAACATACAGGCATTATAGGAAATGAAAGCAGAGATACAATAGCCAATCAAGGTTTGGAAAAGAATAAAGAATTATGATGCTCAAAACAACAACAACAATATTTGAAACAATAAACACTTAATCGGGAAACAAATGGATTGTGTGGACACTGGCCAAATACCATAGACCACAGAACAAGTGCTTGATATTTGCAGGAAATAGATATGATAACAGACTTGGGACTAACAGAACATAGAGTAAAGAACAAATTCAAAGCTTAAAATAAGATCTGTGGTTGTGGATCACGATATTTTTGTCTTTATTATGTCTTCTAGGCATAAGGTGTAATAAAAAAAAATTAAAAAAAAATTTGAATGGGGGGGGGGCCCTCTGAGGCCTTCTGCAACTCTTGTGCATTTTGCTATAGTATTATGTGTTTGCTTGATAAAGATTAAACTGTGTGCTTCGAAACCTTTTGCTTTTAACCTTAACGTTTTTCCACCCTTATGAAGAGCTTATATTCATCAGGTCTGTGAAGTTATATGCTGTAATCACTGCTTGTTTGTAAATGCACAAATATATAAGACATATGCACTGAAATACATGTAATAGAGACACATGTTAGTAGCTGAGCTCATGGTCCTGATGCTGTTCAGCTGCTGTTCTTTAAGAATCCTCCAGATGGCGGCATTAATCAGTTCAATCGATAGCAACCCTGGTGAAAAAAAAAGTATACTTGCAGCCAGACTAATTGTCAGTAAACTTCTAGTGTGTTAAGGATTAGTTAACTTGAAGTGTGCCATTTTAGAGAAACAATTTTTTGGACTAAGTGGATTTTAGTTGTAATAAAATTATACTAAAGTATAAGTTTAAGTGCATTTAGTGTACTTTTTGATGCTAAATTGGAACAACTTCAAGTATTCTTGGTACAATTTAAGTATGTGCCTATGTACATGCTTGATTAGTGATATTAAAGTGTACTTTGTGTTACGAGTACATTACAAATGAATTATGAGTGTCTTTGAAACACAAGCAATATACTAGGTATTATTTTTAAATGAAACTGTTGATTTTCCCCCAATGCTGAATTCACTTTTTAAGGTCATTACAATAAATACATAACTTCAATGACAGACAGAGACAGTTATTAACAATTCAAACAGTGTTTATTTAAACCTCAAATGCTTTTTGCATTGCAAAACATAAAATGCACCGACCATGTTTTTAAATAAAAATAATGCTGAAAGAAACAAACAAAAAACATTTTGTAACAGCAGCAACACAACACTCTTTCTTTGCTGAATTTGATTTAGAATTTTTTTTGAGACTTTATTTTGAACATGTAAAATAAATACAACAAGACAATACAAAACTATTTTAAATTATACATGTCCAAAAAAATATTGCAATTCTATAAAGAATCACATTTACGCCTGATGGCCGCTTACACATCAGATGCAAGAACAGCATCTGTTAACATCCAGTGGGTTCCTCGTGACATTTCCTCTTCCTCCTCAACAGCAATGATGGGGACTACTGCCTTCTGCACCTGGTCAGGCTCCTTTTTCTAAATGCATTATAAAAAAGTGTTAGTATGTCACAACAAATCATAAAATTAACCCTTGTGTGGAAAGACATTTCAATTTTCAGAACTGAAAATAAAGGTGTGAAGGATCAGAGTAGTGTTTATTCAGTAGGGAGTGTGCCCATTTAAAACCCTGTAGTATTTTTCAAAAAATTAATTTTCACAACATGTCTTTATAAAATTAGCTGAGCTACTGGGGTACCAGCCCCAGACTATGACAAAATGGTTTCCCAATGGAGCAATATACATTTGTTGAGGTAGGAATCAACTGAAAATACCATTGAGTTTTGGTGCATATATATAACCACACAGACGTTTCCGGGTCAAAATCATTCGAACAACTGTGCTAAGGTGCAATGGCTGCCCTCATTACAACACTCAAATGCAGAGGTTGAACGGCTGTTCAGCCAAATGAGTGTGGTCAAGTCAGTGTTAACAAATAGATTATCACCGCACACTCCATGTGCGGTATGGACTGAAGCTGGCTTGTGATACTTGTTACCAGCATAAACTGCCCAATGATGTTCTACAGCAGTAGAATACAGTTTTAAAGCCATGACATCCTCTTCTGCTGATGCCAGCTCATTGACAAAGCTGGACAGTGAAGATGAAGATGATTTACTTGCTAATCTATCATCAAAGAATGGATTTTCTGGAACTGGTGGAGTGAATGAGAAAAGTGCCAGAGGAAACACTGCACAGCTAACCAGCCAAGAAGAACCACCATCCTAAGAGATTCAGTAGGTGCTGTTCCAATCAGTTTTTCCATTCCAGACTCAAGTTTTATTGGCCTAAATAATATTTCTACATTTGTATTTTCAAAGCATTTGCAGAGTTGCAGCGTACCAACACAGTCGCTTTTTGACGCTCAAGGTACCCCTTTAGCGGCACTTTTTGACGTGAGCAATGGTCCTCCATTGTTTTCAGTTGTTTTTCTTAATTTAATGGTTTGCATGCATTTGTAAAAAAATAGAAATAATTATATATAAATTTTTTACTTTCATTGGAGCACCTAACCCCACCCCTACCTCTAAACCTACCCACCTCTGAACAATATAAAACACACACAGGCAAATATAAGTGCAGTCACAGGTATTTATTGCAAAAACTGACCATAAACAAAAAGCGATGCCAAAACGGTCTTGACCAAGCTTCAATATGTGACGAGTTGGGATGAGACTGTGTTGAGCGTACAGTTAAAGCAGTGAAAAATAAAAATACTGAAAAAAGCAACATAAAACAATACAATAAAATACAAATAACAGGAAACATTGAAAACTCCTCGTCTTAGCCAGATGGCATCAATGTACACAACATTTTTTATGATCCAAGAGAAGAAAGCACTGGTAGCAAAACTTTACTGAACAATACAAGTGGTTTATTTTTCCATATAAAATCTAAAAACATATATATTTTTATAAACTTGACAATTCCATTTGCATCCACACATGAAACCTCTTCTTGTTTTCTTTGATAACTGTATTTGAATTAAAATGCATGTTAATTCAAATTCCTTGCATATATTTTCACAGTTCCAGATTAAAACTAAATTATTTACAATATCTCTTTCTTGTCTCCTCCTCCTGTAGATCTTATGTCATAAACCAAGAAAGCAACAGTGGTCATGCCCACCAGAGCAGAGACGACCAATCGGATCACAGCTTCAGTAAAACCACAGCAGTGGAAGTGATCTTCTGAAAAATCAAAAATAGTGACATTAGTCTCTGTCATGGAACTCAAAATTGATGAAAACAATCCCAATGTTGCAAATAAATTAATTAATTACATAACATAAAAAAATAAATTATAGGGGACTTATGTGGGGCTTACACAGTGTGAATCACAAACGGTTTTCATTGTATGGTCAAAGAAATCAGCGCTGCTGTACCTGCACATGTGTGACAGAGTTGACTGATGTCCAGGTGTCTCGTCTGGGTGCTGATGGGATTGTTGAGCACACAGCTGTAGGTGTTTTTATCCTGATATTCCACCTCCAGAGGTAGAGAGAGGCTGATGCTGAGATCAGACACACTGATGCTGGACAATAAACTGTTTCCTTTGTACCAGGAGAGAGTCACATGACCCACATTCACCACTGAACACAACAATGAACAATTCTGCTGTGATGATGATGATGTTGAAGAACAGTTTGAAGAGTTACTGCTGATGACAGGAACAGGCAGATGAGCTGGAAACATCAGAGAATAAAGATAAACAAGTATTGTTTTATATTTACAAGGGTAATAAAAAAAAAGAATATGTGAAAACAAAGGACAAAATAATGATCTCTACTTACCATAGACAGAAACACTGAATGTTTTTGATAATCGTTTAGCACCACTTATCTGTAGTTGATAGAGTCCAGTGTGTTCAGTTCTGGTGTTTGTGATGGTCAGAGATCCAGTTTGATCGTCCAGCTTCAGTCTGTCTCTGAATCTCCCATCAAGTACATCGAATGTGGAGAATATGTTTTTCTCTATGCTGATTTTTGCTATGAGAGAGTTATCAGATCCAAATTTCCAAAGTATGTCATCGTCTTCATGTACTTTAGTAACATCAGTGTGTAGAGTGACAGAATTTCCCTCTATGATTGCTAATGACTGTGTTTCATTTCTCTGGACACCTAACACACCTGGAGAACATGCAGGAACGGATTAAGGCTCTTGATGGTTTTCAAAGTCTGAGGTCAGTTGTAATTTGTAATGTTTGAACTGAAAAACATTCAGAAAATGAATTTCTTTGCCTTTTGTAGTTGTTCATGATTTTTGAAAATTAAAAAAAATAATAACAATAACAATTAAAAAAACAAATAACAGATTGCCACAGAGTAGTTCCATTTGCATATCATTTGTAACAATCTTCTAAATTAAGATTAAAAAAACAGATTTCACGATATGTTTGATTTATCTGTGAACTATGTAACTTACCGATCAGACGCCAACAGCACAAATAGAAAAAAATAAGCATGTTAAACGTTTTCTTCATTTGTTGAAAAGACTGATCTAATAAGATCATCTGCTGAAAACACTTGAGATGTTCATGTATGTGAATCCTACCATGACAGAGTTTGACCCACTTTCACACACACGCACACGCACACACACACACACACAGACACACACACACGCTCATGCTTACGCTCACTCACGTCTGTTAAAAAGTGGATTGTGGTGTTATTTCATGGTAAAACAGATTCTAATTGATTTTATAATGGTTGTTATTTATCAGTTCTCAGTTCCTGTGCATGACAAACTAAACTAACAAAGTTAAAACCATGCCCCATCTCACATCACCACTTTTACTAAAGTGTGACTAGCAGCTCAACTGAGTCAAACTGAAACCTGCTGTGGTGTGATTTCTATAGAAATGTGGTTTGACCGGTTAGGTGGACAAACAACTTGTGCGTCTGCTTAGTTTTCAAGTGACAAGCTTCTTCCTGTTCTAACACGATCAACCTCAGCATCTGACTTTCTTTTTAAACAAAACTGCTTTGCAGTAACCTAAAACAATGCGAACAAATGCAAACAAACATGGCGGGGCCCATCTCACGTTACAGATCATGACCAAGATCATTTATAAAGATGTTTAAACGACTCATTTACACACATTTGTGAATCAGAACATCAGATTGTACATGACATGTTAAGCAAGTTTGTGAATATATTGAATAAAAAAAGGAAAAATTAAATAAAAGGATCCATCTGTCATACAGTGTTATTGTGGCTGTGGTGTGTCATGTGACAATCATGACGCGTCGTCATGGAAACAGTAAGGGGAAACGTTCTACAATAACAGTCGCCAAAAACTCACTCTGGGAGGTTATTACAAACACTCAATTTAGGCTTAACATTCAAGTAGAAGTGTTGTATTAATCTCATTAATTGTCATGTGTAGCTTAAAGCTAATTGTAATTTCTCCGTTACCCATATACAATTCTATTTCATTATGTATTTTATCAAATCACATAAGTTTGTAAGAAACTGTTTAATTTTCCAAAAATATTTTTAATTATAGTAATATAATGTACCATATGCTGATCAGAGGGATGTGGGTGGGATGTAATGCCAGAGTAAAGTAAGGCCACAACTTACACATCAGTGTTCAGATCATCTTTTTTTCCTGACAAAATCAATGTAATGCAATATTTATCTCTGCTAAATGTAAACTTTTCCATATTCCAAGCTTGCCTGCTGCACTGGGGACATCACATGTATGTGCAAGTCGTGAAAATGATGACAATAAATCTAGGAATTATTTGATTGTTGGATTTTAAATCAGCGGGGCTGAGGCATGGAAAGTAATTAAGCTGTTTTATGGATGGTAACTGTAATATTATTACTGAAATCTTATTAGTAATTAGTTACACTAGTTACTGCAAAAGTAATATTACAGTAACTAAGTTACTAGTAACTAGTTACAGCCCAACACTGCTGGCAAACAATGCTTTTTTTAAAGAGCACACGTTTATAACAAATTTACACGGAGTAAAAACAAAAGAAAAATACCATGCCATTTGTCTGCTGTTTCTGTCATTCTCTACAGTATGTTGTTCTTTGTTGTCACTGTCTGTCTGTTGGGTTTTTCCTACCTCTACAACACTCCTCCTCCCTGTCTCTGCTAGGCCTACCGTAGCATCCTTCCTCATAGCACTGGTATTGGAAGACCAGGGTCTCTGGCTGTACTGATTCCAGCAACATCCTAGTTAATGAACACAATATAGGATGTAAACACTACAGCAAATTTTTTCTCACTGACTGCTCTCAACATTGGAATACACGTGAATACAAACAGCAATAACAGCACAAAAGGAAATATAATAAATAGCAAAAAAGTATAAATAGTGTCAGCAGTAAATCCGGTAACACTTTCTATAAAGCCCGTATTTATAATACATTATAAAAGGTATTCTTAATGCATTATAATGAATGCATAATGCTGTCAGGGTTCTGTCACTTCGGTCTAGTTTATTCATGGTTTTGTGACGGAGCCCTGAAACTCCCTTCTTGTCTTGTTTTCTGGTGAGCGCGTGGCTTCGAGTGTGTTCGAGCTTCATGCTCTCTTGACTGCGTGATCTGTTTCATGTTTGGGCGTGGTGTTTGGATCCCGGCACTCCTGTCTTGTTCAGGCTCAGTTCTGGCCCACATTAAACAAAATGGTCCAGCCCCTCTGGCATTTGCCAGATGGCCAATCTGCCCCTGATTATGGGTGTATAGACTATTATATATATAACACTAGAAGATGTTGAACCCACGCTCCTCAAATTATTAGGCTACTTGTGCTAATGACGTTCAGTGTGTCCATCATTGATCACATTTAGTTTTTGTTTTTCCCAGAAAAGATTGTTCATATAGCCTAACGGTTTCACCACATGCCCTGCATGGCTGTTAAAGCCAAAGAGTAGGCTATTAATGATTTTTATGAATAAAATAGCCTACGTTTTTAGACAATAGTCCTATTTAAATATTCGGTACATCCTTACCGCATGGTAATTTCTTTTAATTTTAGAGATGTTTGACAGTCTTCTCTTTCCATTATGGAAAACAAAAATATAAATATAAATATAAAAAGGCTATCATTTATATTTTTTCTTAATTGTGTAGATTACCTATAATAAATGTGAAATTAGCATAGAATTCCCAGATGTGTATATTTGGATGAACGCTTTGTTGCGATGACACACCACTTCCTCAACCTGTTTTCTTTTAATTGGACATAGTCTCAATGCACAAACAGGTAATACTTGTCGGTATCAGGAAGATTAACCGGCTCATGGATCTAGCGAAGCATGGTCGTTTGTTGAAAGAAAAATGGTGAAACATATATGTTTCATTGGTTTGTTTGCACTCTTCATGCACGGTAAGACGTTCTTTACAATCATTTTACAATTATTTATTTTTCAGGAAAAAAAAAGTTATATTTAGTCAGATTTAGTCATAAGACTAGTATATCTTTCGGTTTCAAGTCAAACTTCGCTTATCAATACATACTATAAATTACTCACATATGTATGTATACTATTGAATGTTCAATATATATATATATATATATATATATATATATATATATATATATATATATGAAATATACGTGCACACTAATATGAAATCCTTACCAATACATATTATGTTAGTAATGATACACTTTTTAATAACTTGCACTTAACGCACGCATAAACCTATAGACACTCGCTTATACATATAAACATGATCCATGCATATACACCCACAACAACACACACACATACATATAAAACCGATTTGCGCACACACACCCACCCACACACACTCGCGCAAACAATTCTGATGAGAAAGACGCATGCTTTTTTGTGTGTGTATGCGCGCATCGAGTGTATGTGCGAGTGTTTATAGGTGTAGTATTTGTATGGATCAAGTTTATATTTATATGGGAGTATGTATGTGCATATGTAATAATATGTATAATATGTGTATGTGCGTGTGTTGTTGTGGGTGTAGCCTATATGCATGGATCGTGTAAGCGAGTGTCTATAGGTGTATGCGTGCCTCAAGTGTATATGTATACGCAAGTTATTAAAAAGTGTATATGCATTCATTACTAACATAATATGTATTGGTATGGATTTCATATGCACGTGTATTTCATATATATATTTTGAACATCCAATAGTATACATGTATATATGAGTAATTTATAGGTGTATAGGTGAAATTTTTCAGCTTTTACTTCAGTATTAGTGTGATATAATGTCTTAAAATTAAATTGTTTAATTGATTTATAGGGCTAATTAGGAAAGAGAGGAATCAGTATTTTAGTTCAGATAAATTTGAACTTGACATCTAGTGCATTTCATAAAGATACACAAGGCAGATTTTTCCTTGTGAAATAAAGTGATTGATAAATGAATTAGTCTCATTTATGAACGTCTACGCTCCAAATGAAACAAAATCTTGCTGTAGAGTAAAGGGCAACTCTTGGTGAGTGAATTAAGACTTTGTTCAGGGACAAATTATTCCATTTCTGTTCGTCAAATGTCTGTGAAACATGTTCAGTTTATGTCTCAGTTGTTTAACGTTCTAACTGGCAGCAAGTTTTCATCTTGAGTGGGCGATTCGTGAACAGTTTTCCTTAAACATGAATTCACCCATTCAGTCATGACAATAGAGCGTAGGTGCCAAAGCTGCTATGGATTCACTTCCCATATAACTGACACAAATTTGCAGAAAATTGCCTTTGAATTTACTAGTATTATATTAATTAGGGGTATATGAAAGCATTCCATCTACTTAGTTGAATGAACACATTTGAATTCATATTATCCCAGACTGATTATTATTTTTTATTATTTTTTAGGTGTGTCTGACGTTTATCAAGTGTCAGTGTCTGTGAAGGAGGGAGATTCAGTCACTCTACACACTGGTGTTGAAACAAACCAACAAGACAAATTTAGGTGGTATAATAATGACATTCGCATCGCTCAAATCAATGAAGATCAGAGCCAGATCTGTACTGATGTTCAGTGTAATGACGGCACTGAAAGATTCAGAGACAGACTGAAGCTGGATCATCAGACTGGATCTCTGACCATCATGAACATCAGAACCACAGATGCTGGACTTTATACGCTACAGATCATCAAATACAGCAACATCAGTGAAAAGATCTTCATTGTTGCTGTTCATAGTGAGTAATATAACAGATGTTTAACTTCCATCATTGTGTTTATAGATTTGGAGTTGCTTTGTTTGGAACATTTTTGTGTTTCAAATTAATTTGTCTTTTAATTGGTGAAACAGTAGTTTTTGTCATTTAGTTTTGTTCTGGTCAAGATGAAAGTTTATCATCATATAATCTCTGATTACCTTTTCTTATCTATTTTTATACTTATTATTATAGAAAATAAAAAATTGAAAAATATTTTTGATTATTCAGAACGTGTCTAGTGATATAATGCTGTAAATTTGTAACAATATGCACATTATACATTTATGCATAACATTTTTAATCCGGCAGAGTTATCTAAGTCTAATAAAGACAGGTAAACCGCTTTTAAACAAAAAATAACTTGATATTAAGTAATTCAGCAGTTAAATTTGTTTCTACTGAATCTTTCAAGAGCCAGGAAACAAATATGCACAGTCATTCCTAGTTTTTTGCCCTCAAGAAAAGATCCTCCAGCAGCTGTTGGTTTGTGTTTCAGGTTTTTCTGCTGCTGAACAAGATGAAACGAAGGAGGGAGAATCTGTCACTTTATATCCTGGCTTAATACAAAACCCGAATGATGTGATGAGATGGCATTTTAATGTTACTCTCATCGCTGAAATCACTGGAGATCAGAGTAAGATCTGTACAGATGATCAGTGTAAAGAGAGATTCAGAGACAGACTGAAGCTGGATCATCAGACTGGATCTCTGACCATCACAGACACCAGAACCACAGACTCTGGAGATTATCAACTACAGATCATCAACAGCAGATTCAGCATCATAAAGAGATTCAGTGTTAATGTCACTGGTGACTGTGGTGAGAATCATTTAAGTTATTCATTGCATTTTAAACAGTTACAGTTCAATACGGTTCAACATTTTTGTTTTCCTTGTGGCATGTTTGTAAAATGAGCTTTTACTCAATATTCATCTGTGTGAATTCTAAATGAACCCTAACCCTAACATAATCTCTATCACCTTTACAAGCACCTTTATTTTCACATGGTTGTCACCATCACAACAAACACATGGTTAAGCAACAAAATCACAAACACAAATCTATAAAGATCGATCTTGGGATTTAAGAATTAATATTGATTCATTCAATCAAACATGTAAAACAAGGAGTTTTAAATGACTGCATACCCAACATTTTCAGTATGAATTACATGTACTGTTACAACCCGAACACAAACTTGTATTTTAATATGGATAGTTAATCTTTGAGTGTAATGATAGTCCATTGAATGGCAAGTTGTAGATGAATCCAAGTGCAGATTTATTATACAGAGTGAAAACCAAAAATCCAAACAAAACACAAAGACTTGACTTGACTAGGCATGAAACAACTCACCAAACAGAGGTTAATACGTGCAATACATGACGAGAGACAACAGGCTTGTTCAACTTTATGTGGCGCCGCAAAGATCAGCTGCTGCTGCCTGACAAAAGCAATGCATTTTGGTTAGAAAATCTGTCTGCCTGCGTCCCAATGTGCATACTATCCATCCTAAATTCTATGTGATATTAGTAATTTTCAATACTATTTAAAAATAACTGTTAATCACAAAAACTAGAAAGGAAGTACTTTCATTTGCTGAATATTCATTGTGTTTGTTTCATATCAGTTGGGAAAGTCGTGGCCTAATGGTTAGAGAGTCGGACTCCAAAAGGTTGCGGGTTCGAGTCTCCGGCCGACAGGGATTGTAGGTGGGGGGAGTGAATGTCCAGCGCTCTCTCCACCCTCAATACCACGACTGAGGTGCCCTTGAGCAAGGCACCGAACCCCCAACTGCTCCCCGGGCGCCGCAGCATAAATGGCTGCCCACTGCTCCGGGTGTGTGTTCACTGCTGTGTGTGTGCACGTTGGATGGGTTAAATGCAGAGCACGAATTCGGAGTATGGGTCACCATACTTGGCTGAATGTCACTTCACTTCATATCAGACTACTGTCTCCCTCTGTATACAGATTCACATGTAGAAACTTCAGCGCTGAATCTGTCTTCAGGTGGTTTAACCACAATATTTGTTTCCATAATCCTGGCACTGGTTGTGGCTTCAGCTGTTGGTGTGATTTACTGGTGTCTTTGTTCAAAGGCTAAACCAAAAGGACTAAAGTGTAAGTATTTCAACTGATACAGAAAGGAGAATATATTGAGCTTTATTGTGCCACAGTATAGTTTCATTTTTTTCAATAATTCAACAGTCAATTAGTAGAAGTCAGTTATATATCACGGTTCCCACTCGTTAAGGCGTTTTTTTCAGCATAATTGTAAAGCAACAGAGGTTTTCGTGGCATATGCAAGATCATAATGTGGGTTTTTAGTTGTGAACATTTTAAAAAAGCCAGCAGTTTAATCAACGAGAAAGCAGATATGCAGAAAATGATCAGCTGTGATTTTGTTAATTACTCTTGTTAATTTTCTTGTTCTAATTTCTCAGATGGATTGATGATAATATTAAAGGTTGTAGGACAATCTGTCACCCTAGACACTAGCATTGAAATACAAACAGATGATCACATAAAGTGGATGTTTGGAGATAAAAAGACTCTCATAGCTCAAATTAAAGACGGAACCGGAGAGATCACCGCAAATAATGATGATGGTGATGAGAGATTCATAGACAGACTTGAGCTGAATCATCAGACTGGATCTCTGACCATCAGGAATAGCAGAACCACCGACTCTGGAGAGTATCATCTACAGATTAACAGAAGTGGAAAAACCTCATTCAAGAGATTCAATGTTACAGTCTCTGGTGAGTAACTCAAATCTTGTAATAATGGTTGGTAACACTTTTATTGTACAGTCACCTTATTACATGTAACATTTATTTACTATAGTAAGAGCAGTAAATAATGCATAATTGCATCAAACAATCCTAAACCAAACAAAAAAATATGTTATTCAGTATTTAAATGTATGACTACGAGGTACTGTACAAGGACACTGTAAAATAAAATGTAAATTAATGATATTATTTTTGATCAACACTGTGTCAGTCATTTAAATGAAGCACTGTGGGTTTGTACGAGTAAAAGATTAATCTAATTGTAGATGCCAGAAATGTTTTTTAAAAGTTTTATTTTTTTAAGTCTTATAATTTGACAATATTGAAGGCCCCTTGAAAGTTTGCTGAGTTACATAAAGACATTAACTTAAGAATATATATTGTGTTAATGCCTGATATAGTAATTTTTCTGAGTGGATTTGTCACTGTTACTTCGTGCAACACATTTTATTCATCAAAAAAAAAAAAAACTTCACTCATCACTGTAAATGCAGAAGTAATATCGTCTTTTTCTGTCTTTTCTTGTCTTGTGTGTTTTCCATTAGACTCATCCGAAACCAGAAGACTTAGGTTATATCAAAGTGAGATTACTGAGAACAAAATGCCATTGATGGAGAAATCTTGAACAACTCTAGCATGAGCCTCTAAAATCACCCCTTTACATGGAGCTCTAGATGTGTTTGATATCAATATCATATCATCAATATCAATACATAATTTATGTTACTTGTAATCTGTTACCCAGTACTGAACACTAAAGTAATCTAATCTAAATATTAGTTCTCTTACTGATTTAAGGCTTCAGATTTCAGCTTTAATCTCTAGAAGGAAATGTCATGTTTATAAGAATATTTGAGAACTTCTAGTTTTTCTTTAAATATTTCTGTGGCATTATATGTGCTTTTTATTAATTATGTAACTGGACACTTTTTTAAATTTTAAAAAAAGCAGATTCAGGTCATAAAAACACACTTCAAGAATGTAAAGATGACATGAGTTTGATGATAAAATAATATATATATAAGCCTAAGTTGCTGCAGTTCCACTGGACATTATTTATGAAATTACCATAAAGTGCAAGTAAGTTATATAACTGTTCTACTGTGTTAACTGGTCAGATCATAGTGTGTTTCTAGCGAGAGAGATGACAGATACCACTATAGTCACTTCTAGAACATTCACGTGTGTGAGACACATTAGTTAAAAACATAACTGACCATCCAATGTCCAATTCAGTGTTTCTGGCCTGTTTGTGAGAACTATAATGTGAATTTATTTATAAGTTTCAGATATTTTGAGTTTTTATTTTATTTCCTGTTTGTTGATATGTCAGTCTCTGTGCTTTGTTTTCCTTGACAGTGTTTTGGTGATAATATCAGTCTTCTGTATGATCAGACTGATTTCTTCTTTGTTTTTAGTCTAATTATTTGTGGTTGAATCATTTGGTGTTTTGGGACGAACTTCAATAAAATCACAGAAAAAAATAAATATTGCAACTGTTGAACAAAGCAAAATGTATCAGTACAATCAATTATCAGTTGATACCTAATAGTAATCAAAGGTTTTAAGTGTGTGTGTGTGTGCACGCGTTTGTGACAAATGTGGACATTGATTTGTATAATGACACAGGCATGCCACAGGTATCACAAGGTGAAGGGGACTTTTCAGGACATTGACCCATGTCCCCACTTTTCAAAACGCTTATAAATCATACAGAGTGAGGTTTTTTGGTAAAGTTTAAATGCACAGTCTCCTGTGAGGGCTAAGTTTAGGTGTAGGGTAGGTAGCACATACAGTTTGTACAGTATAAAAACCATTACGCCTATGGCATAGCCCCACTTTTCACAAAAACAAACATGTGTGTGTGAGATAGCGTGAGTATACATGCATCCACACACGCACAAGTCCAAGGCCTTTATGTTTGCAAGCACAACATGCTCCTGAACACTAGTTGTTTCTCTTGCTTTCATTCTTCCCCATTCACTTTCAATGGCTGGCCATTTGTTTCTTGAAAGTGAAGTGACGTGTGGCCAAGAATGGTGACCTGTACTCGGAATTTGTGCTCTGCATTTAACCCATCCAAGTGTACACACACACAGTAGTGAACATAAACCCGGAGCAGTGGGAAGCCAATGCTGTGGTGCCCAGTTGGGGGTTCGGTGCCTTGCTCAAGGGTCTCACCTCAGTTGTGGTACTGAAGGTGGAGAGGACAAGTGTGACTTTGTGCAATTTTGTACAAAATTAAAGCATTTAAAAGCAAACTTCCTGATTAAAAATTAAAGCACACTAGTGTGAGAAACAGTGGATATTTTCATAATTTTTGATCTCATATTGTGAAAATTATTTATAAAAAAATGCTTTTTTCAATCAAAAAATGAGGTGCCTACTCTCAGATAAACGAGGCTTACGATTAATCAGATGCAAATAGAAACACAAAACCGGTCCTAAATGAAAGAAAACAAGTTGACAAAAAGATTGAATCCAATATTTGGTGATAATAGAGTATAATGAGAAATTTATAAGCAATTGTTTGGACTCAGTTGAATTTTTGACCAGGAACACCACAAGTGTGACAGGAATCTGAACACAACCAGAGAGTTAACTTAAATATTCCACACAGAACAAAACTGCAGTCCGGTTCAATCTTTAAAGCCTTTGATTTCTAAACTCTGCTTACACGTGTAAAACAGCCACAGATACATACGCAACAAATTACAGCAGCGCGTGCAGCATCTGTCATCAGTCCCTCTTCAGATCGAGCAGTAATCATTTCAATAGCATTGTTTATAAGGTGATAAAGCCATGAATTATTTGAAATTAAACAGATTCGCTGTTATTGCACCAGCCCTATGTTTCACAATAATTTGTCTTGGAATTATGGTGAAATTTAATTTTGGAAATTTTCTGGCTGATTAAAAATGACTGTTAAATCTCTGTAAATACAATCTATTAAATTAAAACTAAAGCAAGAAGTGATGTCTTAAAATTAAAATGATTATAACTTACCAACCAGACGACACAAGAAGAACAAAACAAACATGTGAACCATTTTCAGATAACAGCACTTAAAGTGTGTGAACACGTATGTGACAGATTGTGAACTCAGGACAGTGTTAAACTGCAATATAGCAAGTGTTGTATGTGATTCATCCACCAATAATATTTGAGCACCACCCACTCACTACACATGCACACATAGGCTGTGTCCAAATTCAGGGTCTGCATCCTTCGGAGTACTCATTTGAAGGATGTTACGTCACAGCGCCGCGACGAAGGCTGTCCAAATTCGTAGGATCCTTCAAATGCGGCCCACAAATACGTCCTCCTTTTCCCCGAATTGGAAGGATGGGTGTGGTGGATCCTTTCCCGTCCTACCTATCCCATAATTCTTTTCGGCAGAGCGTAATGGCGGACGAAGCGAGCGGTAGCGGAGTGGGAGAGGAGTTTCTCTGACAAAACAAGCTAAAGTTTATGCTTCGGCTCAATGAATTCGTAGGAGAAATTAGTAGAATACTTAAAAACAAATAAAAATAGGCTATAATGGCTTACCTGGATGCGACTGTCTTGTAGTCTGATATAAAAAACTCTCCGACAACGAGCAAAGAAAGTATTTAATTTATTTAATTGCTTTATTTCTTCCAAAAGAATTAAAATGAGGAGAATAACTCTTTGTTTGTCCATTTTCCCGCTTCTTGCTTGGCGCTGTCACGGTTGCTAGGCGACAGGATATGAGCAACGGTTAAGGGAGGGAACTGAAAGAAGGGTAGGCTGTCCAAATTCACAAACACCGACTTCCGGGTTTTGCGGACGTCGGAGGATCCCTCCTCCTTCAACCGGGTAGGAAGGATCCTAAGGAGGATGCAGACCCTGAATTTGGACACAGCCATTGTCTTGCATGCATTGGTTATAGATAATCTGTTCTACATTATTTTGCAACAACAATTTTCAAATATTTCATTGTTTATTAAATATTTTGCTCTTGAAAGTGTAAAATGGTTTTAGGAGATTTACTAAGGTGTGTTTTCTTTTGGTGCCATCAGCAGATCACAAACACACACACACACACAAATCACATGTTTGAATCTAGTAATGCAGAAGCTAACAATAAATTATTTAATATTTATTATCAAATAATTATTTAATTACTTAATAAAAAAAGAAAAGAAAAAAAGAAAGAAAAAGAAATGAAAATATGCTTTGAATGGGGAAAAAATACTCTGAGGTCTTCTGATGCCACTCTTTTAATGCCACTCTTATGAAGAGCTGATATTCATCAGGTCTGTGAAGTTATATTCTGTAATCACTGCTTGTTTGTAAATGCACAAATATATATTTTGCACTGAAATACATGTAATAGAACATCTATGAGACATGTTAGTAGTTTAGCTCACGGTGCTGATGCTGTTGTTTAAAAATCCTCCAGATGGCGACATTAATCAGTTCAATCGATATCAAACCACTGATGATCAATCAGTAAACTCTATTATCAGTTCGTCTCTAGGATTAATTCTGTGTTTGTAGTATTTTGTGTCTGTGGTTCATCAGTTCTGTTCATTTCTTTATCTTCTGTGAATCTTTGTTATCTTCCAAGAGAATAATGCAGTGGTCCCATAACTCGTCCCATAATCCAAATGATATTTATTTGATGGAGACTATTGACTGCCATTAGGACATCAGTTAAGTGTTGTGTAAAAAGGCAAGGTGCCTATTATTATAATAGTCAGATTAATGTTCTCCTGTAGGCTAAACTGTGTAACTGGATGTAAAACTGAAACAAAAGAAGAAGGTTGTTGTCCAGAATTTTGAAGATGCCACCTTAAGTGCTTTTCTGAATAAAAAAATATATATTATTTTTAGCATAGTAGTGTTACACTTTACTAGACCTCTGCATTAAATGGATACTTTTGCAAATACAGGTGTCACAGACTGGTCAAGGAGGAAGACAGGAGGATAACGTTAACAAAGGATATTTATTAACAGTAACCAAGGTTGGGCTTCCAACAGAGGTGAGATAACAAAGGAGGCACCGGAAGCAGAATGCACAGATATCACTGAACGTAACCTGGCGATCCCACAGGCTGGGTGAGATCCTGGAAGGATGGGCAGACAGGGAACCGTTGACCAGCCTAGAGTAGCTTGCGACCTTGAGACCAGCCGACGAGTGACTGAGGTGAGTGAGCTTTTGAATAGTAGTGGGAAGTGGTTGCAGGTGTTCATGATTAGTACTCTGGTGATTGAGAACGGGTGTAGGAGACTGATTCAGCTGGTGAGGCAGGTGATTCCGTGACAACAGGGAGGTCTATAACTGTAACGCTGCTAATAACTCTCTTTTCCTTGTGTGATTTGTAGTTTTCTTACAGATGAAGTAAGACAGAGCACAGCAGTCTGAAACAAAAACATCATCGAGAAGCTACTTCATTATTTCAAATGAACTAACACATATTTTTGCTATTCTGAGCCGCTAAAATTAGTTTTTGTTGTGCCCTGCTTATGATTGATTAAGCACTTTTATCTGTTATGGAAATATAAAGTCAGAAAATTAGAAAATCAGATTTTATTAACAAGTTTAGCTTCAATTTGCTAGATAACCTAACACTTTATTACATCACTTACTATGAACATGAATGAACAATTAATCATAATGTGTTTATAATTATGCATTAATTAGGCCTATGTGCGTGTATGTGCATTATAATATAATTGCACACCTATACCCTCTCTGTTGTTTTTATTACACAAAAAAAACTAATAATAATAATTTTGCCCCAGATTACAGTCTGGAGAAGCAGACATTCAATGCTAAAAGTCAGAGCCAGTCTGTAGATTTGATTTGACAGATTTCACAGAAAGTTGCGTCATGTCTGATGGTCACAGACTCCAATTTTTTATCCTTAGACTATGAATCCATCCAGTTGGAGGATATCAAACAGAAGGAAACAGTAATAAACAACAAACCATTTGGTTGCTGGCCGTGTTTTGTGGTGGAAGAAAATGACTGTTCCACAGTAGCAGTCAATGTAAGCCACAGAATTATATAAAGTCACAACTTTGAGTTGTGAAGTCTGTCATGGAAATTCTCAATAGAAATACAACTTATTTTTAGTTCATGCATTTCCTACATGAATGAATTCAATATATGTTAGATTAACTTTTAGGTAGATCTGTAGCCTTTATGCTATCGATCATCAGTTGGACACCGGTGCACTGTGGTGTGTAGCACCAGGAGAATTAATAATATATATGAACACTATATAAAGTGCGTACTGTAAATGCAGCATGCAGCTTCAGTGAGAAAGACAAAGCATGTTGACAACAGATGTGACAAGCTGAACTATCAACACACCCAAACACATTCCATACCCCACTGCAGTTTAAACAGACCCATAGAAAACCACAGCTCATGTTTTTCTTTTTCTAGCACAGAGAATGAACGCTATTCAGCGAATGTGGTAGCTGTCAAAGTGAAACATCTGTGGTCTCACTTATTTTCAAGAAATGTTTGACCTGAAGAGTAGAAAACGTGTGCATTATTGGATGCCAGAAGCATGTGTCAGTTGTTTGTTGGTAAAGAGTGTCTTTTATTTCCTCTCTTGTTGATGCAAACATCACAATCTGACTTCCTTTTCATAAAAACAGCTTTACAGACTCTATTTCAGACAGGCTGAGCATTATGAATTAATATTTATTATGATTATGAATATTTATTCCATGACACTAATACTTCCTGTTCTGGTGTGTATATATACATATATAGAGACGCTGCCTCAAAAAGAAGACTTCATTAGAAATACTTTTTTTTATATACTGTGTTTTCACTGACTTAGTTCATGCTTTTTTATATATATTATATACTGAGTAATATGTAGGATTTCCATTTGTTATTTCCGGATTAAATATAGTCTGAAATTCGAGCAGGTCTATTACTGTGACATCTTGTTTGGGCTCGGGTATCTTGTCACATGATGGACAGATTTAGTCAGCCACACATAAGCTACTCTTCAAATCTGAATATATATTTTTATTGCCATACATAAGTTTTGAATTACTGAAAGAATTGAGTTGAATATTTAACCTGTTATTGTTTTTACATGAGTTTTTGTATTTTAATTTGTCTTTGGAGGTGTTGAAACGCTCGGAACGATTTTGAGTATCCATTGTGAGAATTTATCCATATAAGAAATTACAAATAAATTCATTTTGCTCATGTTTAATGAAAGATGAGCCAATTCTAACTCCAAAAACGGATGCTTTTATGTTTATTATTGGTGCTTTGACTCTACTCTGAGCAGGGGTGTGTTTAGTGTTTTGGGGGCCCTCACCAAGTGTTCCCGGAGGGGCCCTCCTCGGTGGATTTTGCGATCGATTCTGGGGTAGGGATGGGTATCGTTTACATTTTATCGATACTGATACGATGCTTATCAATACAGTTATCAATACTACTCTCTATAATTTGGTTCAAAAATAAATGATGTAAAAAGATGTTGAAAATTTCAAGTTATTTTATTGCTGCAGTTTACAAATGCCTACAAGCAAACAGAAAAAGGCACATAAAGAATATTTTTTTAAATAAAAAGACCCTTCAAAGAGAGAGCGAGAGAGATTTCCTCAGCATGCCACAGCACAACATATTTGATCATCATGTGCATAGGAGTACAACTTATAACTTATGTAAGAGAATTCTGGAGTCTCTAGCTATTTTTATTATAGAAAATTAAAATATTGACTTTCTCAGGGAGCAGGCATGATTTCTCCTAACAGAGAGTGTCCTTCTATGTTTTAGAGGGACTTTTTTTTATATCTCTGTTTTTATCTACATGATAAAAAGGCTTCTTTTAACATGTAGACTTATTTATAGTGATTCTCCGATCAGGATTTTTACAGACATTCATTCAGGTCCTGAGTTTCATTTTTGAAAATGGGGTGAATTCCCTTCTTAGATGAGTCTTGTGGGAGGGAGGATTTTTATTTTTATTTTTTTTTTGAGTGGTGGAGGGGGGAATTTTCAGACTTTTTTCCCCCAATAAAATATGTAATTAAATGTTTGATCATGCTATGTGCTTTTGTTTTTACAATGGGCAATTGTTGAGAGTGCACGAGTGGTGAATAGTTTAAATACTGGCAAACTTGAAAGAAATGCAAATGATGAACTTTAGTGATGATGCATGTAAACTGTGCCAATTCCTGTGTCAATCATGCAGTGTGCAGCTCATTTATAGTGCTGACGCGATGTGGTGATATGAAGCCATTTGCGCATTTTGAGAGGGAAAGACAGAGAGCTCGCGGAGAACTCATGCTGTTTGTAAAATTAAGCCTCACAGAAAGTTTTCAAATTATTTTATAAGTTATTTAATAAAGAAATATGAATTGTACCTCACCTTCAGCATTATAGTTATTTTACACGCGCCGGACAGAGTTTGAGACTGTGCTGCTGCATGTCGTGCCAAACCTCTGACGGAAGACAGCTTGAGATCGCCACCCCTGGGCCCGGGGCCCCACGCAATTGCGTGGGTTGCGTCGTGCCTAAACACGCTGCTGACTCTGTGACATATTTTATTGCGCATGCAAAATAGCGCACGCAAAGGCTTATCAGGTAGAGATGTTATTGTTCCACAGGTGAAGTCTTATTTTTAACACTAGATGGCGCTCAGAGAAAATGGCATTCAAAGTTTAAAATGTGCTATTTTTGGCAAAAAATGTAGTTACTGCGTTTTGCTTTTGGATGGCAGAATTGTTATACTACTGAAAAAATATATCGTTTGTTTGTTTTAATTGTTTAAAAAAAAAAAAAAAAAAAAAAAAAGTGAAAGTGAAAATAAGTAAATTACAGCCATCAAACATCTGCATGATATACCAATTACAACAGAGAACAATTCATTGCATTTATTTTTTAAAATGACTATCAGACACCGACAGACAAAAACAGGTTATGAACTGTTATCATTGCTGTTTTCAGAAATAACTGCATGATTATAACTAAGCTCTTTATATTGGAGTATGCCACAAACATACTGTATACTTGTGTAGGTTAATATATATCTAAACTCAACTGCCTGATTGCTTCATCATTGCAAAAATATAGACGATCTTCTGGCTCAAATCTGCAAAATAGGAATGAGGCATTAAGATATTAAGATATTATAAACATTAACATCATACATTCCTGTAAAGCTGCTTTGAAACAATTGGTACAGTATTGTATAACGAAACAAAAACATAAATCTGACTTCACTCAAATTGACTGATATTTTATCACATACTGTTCTATCCGAGAGAATTGTTTATCTGTTAGATAACGTCAGACTGTAAGTTTCATAATAGCAGAAGTGGAAAATCTAGTCCTTCAACCACACGCTAATGACGCCTTAGATTTCTGTGTCAAATGTCAACCACAAACATTCAGCAATGTTCAAGCACAATTGTTTGTCCACCAGCAGATCTGCACAGATATAACTCAGATGCAAAAATGTTTCTTCTTTCTTGTTG
This sequence comes from Barbus barbus, assembly GCF_936440315.1. NCBI lineage: Eukaryota > Metazoa > Chordata > Actinopteri > Cypriniformes > Cyprinidae > Barbus > Barbus barbus. The sequence goes on along the minus strand of NC_136737.1, from coordinate 6,490,752 downwards.
TTTTGGGGATTTTTTTAAAAGAAAAACATTCTTTAAGAGGCTATAAGAGTCAAGCATGAAAATGTTCCAGTGTGCCACAAAATTAAAGTAATTTGTTAAAAGTTTTTGTATTACAAGAGACATTTTTAAGAGCATTTCATTAGTCCACCACTGAATATCACACTTCAACAATCCACAATAGCTCAATCCACAATTTTAAAGAGCTCAGATGAACTCCGAGGCTGTCGCAGGAGCTTCCTGTGAAAGTCACCAAAGCAGGTCTGGTACTTGTTTGATCATCTTCTCTTGACGATAGGTGCATATTCCACATGATCATCCTCTTTAACATCCTGTAAAAAACACAAGATAGCAATTTCAATTAAAAAATGAAGAAATAATTCAATCTTATGTATGTCCGTGAAGCATTGTAAGAGTCACAAAAGCATGTGCAGTATGTGAAACTGAAGATTTGGATTGCTATGTCATTAGCTGACACAGGAAATACTTCATGAGTGAGCACTGAAAATATTAACTAATGTAGATCTGTTATTCTTTAGTTAGGTGTTGTGAGTATTATGACATATGAGTCACTGTTTTGCACACTGAATACTGATCTTATGACTTTTATGCATATGTAATAGGGTGCTGTTTCGTGTTTTGTCGTACGCACAAGCACACACTGTTGAAATGATACACAACATAAATTAGTGGTAAACAATCTCACCGGTTTCTGTGGTTTTCTTTTGTAGAACATCGGCTCAATGTAAGTGATCTCGTCGTCATTAGTCTCAACTGTTTCAAACATAATAATAATAATAATGTATTAAAGCAACATTGCATTTCTGTGTTTTCAGTATGTTTTATTAAAGAATCTGTGAGACAATGTAACAATAATTGCCAAACCCAACATATACACACATTATGTTGTGCTCTTTCCATTGATCTTTGTATGCTGAAAATCCTTTACTTAATTTGGAGTTTATGCACCTCGGATTTTTTAAGTGAAAAAACATTCATGGACAACTTTAGCAATGTTCAGTCAAAACCTAAGCTCACACTACGATCAACCATTTCTATAAAGAAACACAAAACCTGTGCTAATTGAAAGAATTGAAAGAAAACAAGTTGATGAAAAAATGTAATCCAATGTTTGGTAATAATATAGCATATCAAGAAATTTATAATAAAATGTATACATCAGAAGTGTAATAAGTTGGGAAAAAATTCCCAAAAATTGCCCTTTTTTTTTTTTTTGGAGAAGTTGGTAAATAAATTTAAGTAAGGTAAAGTTGGTACGTTTTAGTCCAATGCAATAACATGTAGGAAAAGCAGGCCTCTCTGGATCAAAATTAATAGAAGGAATTATGCTAATAAAGTATATTATTATTTGTTATAACACTCATTACTTTTACAAATGTAATAGCCATCAAGAGATTTAACACTTGCCTTCTTGATCAGTTTTTCTACATTTCCTGCAAATACAAAATATCAGGATTGCAGTCAAAATCAGCAGAGATCCAGCTGCAGCGGCGGAGATCAGCACTATTTTAGACCCTGAGAAAACAGAGAGACAGGCATTAGTGTGACCTATTGATAAAGTTAACATATAAATGGATTTCAGAGTTTTCGTTTAATTTGTTCAGCAGTAAAATGCTGAACTTTTTATTATTATTATTATTATTACCGATCAATGAAACCAATAATTATAATCAACTCTGTAAATAATCACTAATATCAGCGTTGCTGTACCTGAACATGTGTGACAGAGTTGACTGATGTCCAGATGTTGAGTCTGGTTGCTGATGGGATTGTTGAGCACACAGCTGTAGGTGTTTTTATCCTGATATTCCACTTCCAGAGGTAGAGAGAGACTGATGCTGAGATCAGACACACTGATGCTGGACAATAAACTGTTTCCTTTGTACCAGGAGAGAGTCACATCACTCACATTCACCACTGAACACAACAATGAACAATATGATGATGATGATGATGATGATGAAGAACAATTTCTTATGATGTTTGGAGTAGGCAAAGAAGCTGAGAAATAAGAGTAAATGATACTGTTTCAGTTGTTGAGTTAGAGTTTGTGTCATTCATTGAGTGTTTGTGATTTCAGTTTTTTAATAACACTGTTTGAGTTTGAGATGCCAACCGTGGAATAATTCATCAAAAGGAAACTGTTTAATAAATTTAAAATTAAAGTGAAAATGAAGGTGTATCTCAGATACTATCAATTTTAAGAATGAAAAGTCTTTAGGATGCATACACTTTAAAGCTACAAATAAAAGAAACCGATATTGAACTCACCATAGACAGTGAGACTGAAGCTCTTGCTCACACTGTTGGTCTGTAGTTTATAGAGTCCAGTGTGTTCAGTTCTGGTGTTTGTGATGATCAGAGATCCAGTTTGATGATCCAGCTTCAGTCTGTCTCTGAATCTCCCATCAAGAACATCATCATATACAGTGACGCGGTCAGCCATTACATCGATTTGAGCTATTAAAGTTTTTTCAGATCCAAACCACCACAGAATCAGATCACCATCCATCATTTCAGTAAAACCAGAGTTTAGAGAGACTGAATCTCCCTCCAGCACTGACACTGACTCCACTGCATCTTCACCAAACACACCTGAAGAACAGAGAGTTTGTCACAGATCAGAGATTCTGGTGGTTCCAAAACATTTATATACCGGTGTTGCTTCACACAAATAACAAAGTAACAGATTAAACAAAATACTTGTGAATATTTTTCAACCTTGACACTGTAAAACTACGTTTCAAATATTTGATGAGATATTGGCATTAACTATTTTTTTTAATAATTTGATGAGCTCATGTGAACATGTGAACTGAATTTTCATAATAATTCGATCTCATGTGATGTTAGACCTGAATCCAATAGATCTTACAGCAGTATCTTAATTTGGTTTCATAATGTCTTTTATTTAGAAATATGCAAATCCATCATATTACCCTGTGTAACAAACAAAGCATGAACTAAATCAGTAAAAACATAATATAAAAGCACAAAAACACACATTTGTAACTTACCATTCACTTGCCACAAACACAAGCAGAAAAGGACATGAACCATTTTCTTAGAGCATGCTAACATTAGAATGAAAATATCTGAAAGCTGACTATTTAGAAGTGAGATATTAGATCCTCCCCCAACAGGATTCGACCACCCTTCACAGACCATACGAGGGTTTCACTTAAATTACAGTTACAATGTATAACATGCATTAAGATTCACTGCACAGTGGCAGAACATTTTCTGTCATACAGGCACATGTTAAAATTTATGGCAGTTTATTAAATCAGTCTTTCATTATTTTTGTGGCACCGTACGCCAGAACAGGGAGAAGTCAGGCCATGAAAAGAATGTATAACTTCATTTATAATGCTTAGTCAAATAGTTAGTGTCTATGAGAGATGAATAATGAGTATAAGACAAAAACGTGTATTTGAAACTCTTATTGGACTCTTTATCAAACATGAGCACAGATGTTTTTTTGTAAAAAGGAAGTCAGACTGTGAGGTTCATATTAAAAAGGAAATGATGGCATCCAATAATACGCACAGGTTTTCCATCCATAAAGTCGAACCACATTTCCTTGTAAATAAATGAAACCACAGATCGTTTCGTTTTGACACACAGGCGGTGTCGCATTCGGTGAATTGCGTTCATTCTTTTCGCTAGAAAAAAAAAAAATATATATATAAATAAATAAATACGCTGGGTTTTTTTTAACGTGTGTGTTCGAATACAATGGGGGCTTTTGTTTACCTTGTAATTAAGTATCCTGCTTTCAGAATGCACCAAAAAAAGGTTTGAATTGAGACTTTGCCTGTAAGTTGCTTTGAACAAATACTTGTATCACCCACCTTCACAAGATAAAGTTAATCCACGAATTTAATTTTAATTCCGTCTATATTGCAATATATATATATATATATATATATATATATATATATATATATATATATATATATATATATATATATATGTATATTATTTTATTTATTTGGATTTATTTATTTATTTGGGAGGGGGTGCTTCTTCAAGTGAAAGAGAATCAGACAAAACTTCCTTTGTTATGTTTTAAATACTGTTTCTGGGAGCATTCTCATAGGCCAATTTCAAAAGAAACGAATCTTATCTGGTCACATGATTTACTGAGAACATGCCACTAAACTTGCGAAACGTCAATAGCCTATATCCAATATATGCACCATAGCTATGTTACGTATGTTTCGTTTTCAAATATTTTTTTTCTATGGGGTATATGTCATGCTAACTGATAAGTGATCAAATAAAGCACCAAACAGACACCCAGAAAACAAGATTAGATGGTTTTAATATATTTTTCACCAAGAACGTGATTCAGTGTGATTCACTTAGAATTGTGGCTGATCTTTTAAAATGACTGAGGCTTATAACACTCTGCCCGCCCCGCCTACAGACTGTAGGAATAAAAGCACACCTGGTATCGCTTTCTTGTAGGATTTCAGAGGCAATATGTAATACGTGTTCTTTTTTTTTCTTTTTCTTTTCTTGCTTTTCCCCTTTATCTTTACACCGATTTTTTAAAAAGGGACCTCCATATTCTATCAGAAAAGAAGGAAATAAATTCAAACTCTGTTGAAATTATTCACCAGGGAATAACAATTAAAACAATGGGACGCTGCTTTGTACTTACTCTGCTTGTTTTTCTTTTTGATGGTAAGTCATTTAACTGTAATTTCAATATCTGCTTTGACTGCATTGGTCTATGCAGTAGGAATGCAGCTGTAGAAAGTATATGTCAATCTGACAGGCTTTCTATAGCAAATACATTCATGTTCACGTAGAAAAAAAAATGCATGAATTGAAAATCTGTACCTTGCATGCGAGAAATGTCTCGTTGCTTTGGAAAAAATAAAAATCCAAATGTAGGCTATAGATGTAAACATTCACAGGATAAAGTTACTCTGGGAATTGCATCGTAATTTAGTCCACTGCAATAGTTTTAAGTTCGCACATTGTCTTTTGATGAGCTTCCGTGAAAGAGATTCAGACTCTGTTCTGTTTTAAACCTCCTTCTGCAAGCATACACATTGTCCTATTGAGCATACACTTTATATATATATATATATATACACACACACACACACACACACACATATATATATATAGGCTGTATGTGCGCAACTATAATGTTGTAACGGGAAAATTTACAACAGCCATAACGCCTGAAATGCATGGTCTGTTTGGTGCTTTTAGAGGAATGAAATGAAACAGAGACTCCAGTGAATATATAGGTTAGCCTACTTTGAAAAGGCGAGGCTGGTATCGTTTCTTTGTAAATCACGTGGTCGAGGCCAAACTAGGTTTCGTTTTTTGTTCGTCACTTAATTTCCTTGTCGGATCTTTACTCGAAATAAACTGGCACAGTCTAGTTGCTTGAAATGTGAGGAGTAGCCTACACGTTTTCAAAGCAGTATGTTATGTTTAATTTGTCAATAAAGATTTTTCTACTTTTATATATATATATATATATATATATATATATATAAAAAAAACCTGTATGGGCCTGTATGTTAAAAATTACATCTGCTAGAAAAAGAAAAAGTCAATTTTCAGTTGATAATCACTGCCCACTAGCTAAAACCAACAAACAAGGTTGGTAGATGTTTTTCCGCAGAATTAACAACATCTTCAGCTAATCATGATTTATTAACTTCCTTGTGGAGATCTCTAGGCTATTAGTCAGTTGTTATGCCCCGCCTTTGGAAAAGCACACATCATCACACTGGATCACTATAGCTAGCTATATGGTCTAACCAGGAACAAACATTATGTAATACGAGCCCTTTATTCTTTATATTTCTTTGAGTGTCTCTGTTTCTTAATTCTTCGGTTTATCAGGTGAACAGCAGTTAAAATAATGGGAATCTATTTTGTCCTTGCTCTGTTTGTGTTTCTCGTTTATGGTAAGCCGTTTGACTTTGTATCCCTTTCTATTTTATGCAAACAGTTGAATTTTTCTGTACGTTTGAACTATTTTTTAGAAATTTGCTTTATATTTATTTTTAAAATATGTACACATGCTCTCATATTCTTAATGTAAAATGGCAACATGTTGTATAAAACATTCAGCTCAAATGGCCAAATTTTATATATATATAAAAAAAATAGTTTTAGTCACTGGATATTCTCGTTTGTTGTTTCATATAATCGCTGTCAAATATAAGTACATCTTGCTTTAACGTATAACTTGCTTTAACTATATATTTCTCCACCATAGAGATCTTTATTATCTAAGATCTCATGCAAATTGATTTCTCATTGGTGTGGTGTTCATTTCCATGTCAAATGCACACACGCACATAAGTTATTATTATTTGTATTTGTCTTCAGGTGTGGTTGGTGATGATGTGGTAACAATGTCAGTGATGGAGGGAGATGCAGTCCCTTTGTACTCTGGTGTTACCAAACAACAACATGACAAGATGCTGTGGTATTTTAACAACACTCTGATTGCACTGATCAATGGAGAAGCTAGTAAGAGTTGTGTGTACTATGGTGACGGTGAAATATTCAAAGGCAGACTGGAGGTGGACTATGACACTGGATCTCTGAACATCACAAACATCAGACCTGAACACGCTGGACGCTATGAAGCAAATTTCATCCAAAGCAAAAGCTCAGGAACCAGCCACAGCTTAAACCGAAACAGCAAGTGTGACGGCACAAAAATCATCAAAAAAATTACCAACATTGGCGACACCATAAAAACATTCAGTGTTTCTGTCACTGGTAAGTCACTCAGTGTCATCTGCAGCACTTTTCGATGACTGTTCATGAATTGTCAGAAGGTGACCTGCCTAAACAATGACTTTCAAACCAGTTCAACCTCTCTCCTTGTTTATAGAACAACAATGTCATAACAGGTTTTTTGCACAAATTTAATTTCCGCATTTCTGACTGACGAGAACAGACTGATACTCTTCAGTCTTTTTCAGTAGACACTGATGATATTTAGTAGATTATAATTGGTCGACACTGTTTCGTCCCTGTTTGGAAAGGTTTTCCTGCTGCTACAAATAAAAAGAGCTGCCTTTAAAAATAAATAAATAAATACAAATCTAAAATAATAAATTGCATGCTTTTTCATTGTGTTGTTATGCCATTGTGTTTTCCAGCCTCTCTGTCTGGTCCGGACAAAATCATTGACGAATCGTTCAATATGGAGAAGGAACAAGAGTCTGAAAAAAGTATGTTTTTATCCATCCATTCCTTTTCTGTTTATTTACAATAGATTCGACCATATATTAGTTATACATGTGTGACTGTGCTGACGTTAGTGTATCATTTATGCAGTGAATTGTCTTTTGAACTGTCTGTCTTCTCTGTTCTAGATTCAGTACCTTCTTTAGCTCTTATAGTGGGACTATGTGCTGGTGTTGGTGTTGTTATGCTGGTGGTTGTAGCTGTTCTTGGTGTGATTTGCTGTCATCGCAGGAGCTCTAATAAGGGCAAGTATAACCTACAGATACTATTGTGAGAGAAAAACATCATCTTTATTAAGCAAAATTATTGTTTAATTGTCTGTGATTTTTTTTTTAACAGAAGACATGAAGAAAAACTCATCTGAGCATCTGTTGAAAGTCCCAGTATGAGGTAAGATAGCTATTGGTGCAAATGACATATTAAAAAAATCCAGACAAGATCAGATTTTTTTTGCATCCGTTCTGAGCCTCTTCCAAACAGATACTTATATATAAAATATAAAATTCAAGTTGTGTCTTAAGTGAATTTAGGTGACAAAACAATTGGATATGGTTAAAAGATGAGGCATGCCATATAAACACAACCTAGATCCATAGCAATATCTCCAAGATGCAATAGAGACACCTATTCAGTACATATTTATTATATATGACCACTGAATTAATGGAATTTTCAGCAAAGTCATCCTAATGGAAAATAAATATTTTAAAGCGAATCTTATTAAATGATTAATAACAGATGTGATGATTTTCTATATAGCCTAAATGTAAACACTGTTCAGTTTTCTCTCCTTTCCTTCTGTGAATTATTGTTTTCTTACAGAAAGAGAGAGATTGTGTTGTCTAAGAGGATCTCAATAGGATCAGCCAAAAATAGTTATGATCTTAGTCATAATTAGCCTCTTTATTGTCTTTATTTCTTCTTCTTTTTCTTCCTTCCCTTAAAGTATTGGCATCATGTCATGACTCCGGTCTGATCAGCAGGTTATGTGTCTCTTTTTGTACGTGTTTGTTGTTGAGATCACATGAGTTTTGTTTGACTGTTTGCCATGTGCTCGTTGTCTTCGTGGTTCCCCTCGCCATCGTTATCTCATTAAACTGTGACTAGTTTATCCATCTATTCTCCTTCTACTTAAGTTCCCCTCGTGTGTAGTCTGGTGCCTGACCGTTGTGGTGTGAACATGCTATGCTTCGCTTGTGACCTACTTTTGGTTTAGTCGTGTTTTGTCCTATTCAGTTTAGTGAATTCAGTTTAGTGTTTTCAGTTTAATTTCTCTTCTGTCCCCTCTCTGCCTCTCGTTCTCAGTTCCAGCTGTTTTTAGTGGCTTCTCCACTCCTGCACCTCTCTGCACGCTCAACGGGGAAATCTCCACCCTGACGTTGTGCTAGTACAGACTCTGGGAGCCTGTGCGCTGTGCTCTCCCCACCCTGACGTTGCGTCAGCACTGACACTGGGACTCTGTGCGCTGTTCTCTCTACGCCTTGCCCTCTCTGCCTCGTGGAGTGACTGGAGGCTTGATTGGACTGATTCCCTCTTCCTGTCTCCATTCTTTGCCCTGATTTACGACCCCTGGCCTCCTATCCTGGCTGAGTTTTGTGTTCTGATACTTTAATGAGTTGAACTTGCAATTGAATCCCTGTTTTTCCCTGACACATCAGAGATCATAAACTTGGCAGGATGATCCCAGTCGTGCACCGCCACTCAGCCCAGACGCACATCTGTCTGATACTGCGCTATAAGAAGGTGATTTTGCATTTTGGATCATAACTTTGGAAACCTAACCAAATAATTTTCCCCCCTCGGTCCTTGAGTAAAACCATAAAAATACAACACAATATAATATAACATTCTTTGTTTTCCCCTATATATATATATATATATATATATACTTGTTGAGGGACAGAACTTTTAACTAATTGTTAAGTAATATGTTATTGTGGTTATAGATTTTGAATTCGTTAGTTAGTCACAAAAAACAAAATATCAGGTATTTTGGTCATTCTTTGTCTTTCACTTTCTATTACTCTGAATTATAAAAAATGCATTCATCTGTTGGTAGTATTAGGGTGCTGAAATAGTTTTATACATCATAAAATTTATTGTGCAATACAACTTTTTATTTTATTTTTGTTTTGTCTTTTTTCCTTGGGGAGACTTACACACTTAATATAATTAATATACACTTACTGTTCAATATAATCTCTACTTGCTCTTTTTGAAAGTTGTAACATTAAGTATGTATATGTGTGATTTATGTGTTTGTTGAATGTGCACTATGTAGATTATGCTGAGGGGAAGCTATCCTAATTTCATTGTACGTGTATATTGATTCATTCATTCGAAATATTACATGATTTAATTACAAGTAATGCTTAAAATACAGAAATAAATTATACAAATATAAATATTGGCAACTCAGTAGAAATATAATTAATATTATATTATATAATATAATATAGAAATAAATAAATTAAATGCATTAAAAAAGTTTTGAGTTGCAAATTATATCTTCATATTCATCTAAATTTGTCCACACATACATTACATATCTTGCAGCAGAAAAAAATAAAATAAAGAAAAAATCTAAATGAAGAGGATTTTATGAGGATTTTATCTCTTTCAGCCAAAACGTTAGAGGGCATGATTTAATTCGAAGTCAGTTGTCCCTTTTGACACAGTGTGTTGCTGTAACCTGTTTCATGAAACCCTAACTATCACCGAAGATTCAAGATGGATTTAGTAAAAACCACATCACTAGACACTTGGACCCTTATGATTGATATCTTTATTCACTTATTAGTGTTTTTGGAGGAGACTAGTCTTTAGTTGTTTGCTGAAGGTCTCAGCAGAGCAAATGCGTTACAGTATTGTGTTCCTCCATAAAAAGTAACTAATTGTGTTACTTAGTTACTTTTTATGGAAAGGCCCTTTGATGCCAAAAGTGAAATGAATAAGCCTCAGACTGAATGAAATCCTCTGGACCTCACTCCCAATTTCTTTCAACATGGGGAAAGGAGAGATGTCAGTCAATAAATGGGAAAACAAACTTATTTGAAAAAGTAACTATGATTTTTTTTTTGTAAATTTAAAAGTAATGTTTTACATTAAAAATGTAATCTGATTATGTACCTCACGTTACCTGGAACTGTGTTACCCCTAACACTGAATGTTTCTGGAGCGAAGCTTCTGTAAAGTGACTTTGTGCCCCGTTTTGAGTGAACCACTAGGTGGCGGTATTTACTGTAGTGACTATTGAAAATAAAATTTTTTTTCTTTTTACTTTATTACTATTTATTTACAAATAAACTGCTTGTATTCTTGCTGAAATTATATAACAAATGCTTGTGATTGTTAAGAAGATGAAATAACCTGCATAGACCAACACTCTCTCCACCTTCAATACCACGACTGAGGGGGAGACCCTTGAGCAAGGCACCGAACCCCCAACTGCTCCCCGGGCGCCGCAGCATTGGCTGCCCACTGCTCCAGGTGTGTGTTCACTACTGTGTGTGTGCACTTGGATGGGTTAAATGCAGAGCGCAAATTCTGAGTATGGGTCACCATACTTGGCCACACACCACTTCCCTTTCAATGGTTCCTAGACACATGTGCCAGTTTAAAACAGAACAAAACTTAACTTTACCATCTATCAAGTGATTTGCTGAGAAATTATACAAGTCTCCATACGGAACTTTAATTGCTGCATACTCGATATATGCACTTTCGTCTTTGTTTCATGCATAACATCCCTAATAAATGGTCTTCACAGGTTTAGTCTGGTGTAGATGGCCCCCCTGACTAACCAGCTGATAAGTGCTCAAACTCCTTTAAAAGTAGCAAACAGACCAGATACCAGCAAACAAGCTGTTGGTTTAAGATATTTTTTTTTTTAGCAGAGCTAAGAACTCCAACATATTCAACTATAATCATGACTGATCATTACTGCATTGTCAAGATCTTATCTATCCCACCTTTGGAATTTAAAACACACATCACCCTGGGTTACTAGCACTATCATGTAACCAGGAACAATGTAACCATCACGTAATATGTGCCCTTTATTCTTTACTTTGTGTTTCTATTTCTTAATGTTTTTTGCGTTGATTATCATGCAGGTGAACACCCGATAAAATAATGGGAATCTATTTTGTCGTCACTCTGTTTGTGTTTCTCATTGATGGTAAGTCAAAGACTGCTTTTACAATCCTTTCTTCTTTAAGCGCTTAATTTCACGTCAACGTTGGTTCCTTAACATGGCGTTTATTCATTTAGCATGTCTGGTTCATGCCATAAGAACTCGTTGGCCGCTTGTCATGAAAAAAGGTCCTTGAATCCTGGAAAGTGTCATAAAAGTCCACATTAAAATTCTTTTGGCTTTACACATGAATAATGACAACTATTAATGCAGCACTGCAGAGCATCGGCAAGCATCTGTTCATCAGCAGTTTGTTGGGCAACTATGATGTAATCTCGTGCCTAATATTTTAACTTCAAAATACATTTGCTGCACATTAAATTACATCACGTTTAAATGTTAAACTTATATCAGACAGACTTATTGCAGGAAATTATGACTAATGACTAACTATTTAAAAAAAATAAGCCACAGCATTTACACTAGTAATGATTAAACAATCACATACATTATTTGACACATAAAATAATCAAATAATACAGATTCACTTGCATTTATAATATAATTAGGGACAAGCATCGAAGGTACTATGGCACCTGTTGTAATTTAGTTTTCTTCCTTTTCTTCTTCTTTTCTTCCACTCTGGGTGTCTGGTGGCCCATAAAAGCACTTTTTTGGTTATGAAAGTTATGAAATGACAGAAGACAGTCTCAACATTAACCCAGCAAATGTGGCATCTCTAACTGAAACTCTCTAGCGCCACCATATGTTAAGTCAAGTCAAGTCACCTTTATTTATATAGCGCTTTTAACAATACAGATTGTGTCAAAGCACTTAACAGTATCAAACTAGAGGATAGAGTGTCAGTAATGTATACCACGATTAAACGCTCAATTTTCAGTTAAAGGCATTTCATTATTGAATTCAGTGTTGTCATTTTCTGTAAATAGTATCTGTGAAATCAAATCGATGATAATCGCTCGAAATGAAGTGTCCCCAACTGAGCAAGCCAGAGGCGACAGCGGCAAGGAACCAAAACTCCCTCTGTGACAGAATGGAGAAAAAAACCTTGGGAGAAACCAGACTCAGTCAGTGGGCCAGTTCTCCTCTGGCCAAACGAACCAGCAGTTCAATTCCAACCCCAGCCATGTCAGATTGTGTAAAGGGCTTATCTGATTCCCGCGGTCTTGTCTGTGGGGCATTTTAATTTATAATTTAATGTATTTGTTATTTTTGTGTTTTATTCATTATTTGAAGTCATTAATATATATGATTTAAAATGTGTCCAAAATTTCACCCATGTTTATGCTAATACATTTTGAACTGTAAGGGCTAGAAACATTTCCCCCCCTCTGATTCCTGCTCATGCTGATTCCATTTTCAGCATGATGTAATTTTCCATCATAAGAATTTTTCCGCCAATTTTTTTTTTTTCAAAAAAACCTACTTTAAAAAAAAAAAAAAAAAAAAATTCCTAGATTCTTCATTCAATTTTCACCAAAATGTACACACATCATCAACAAATTAGATGAAAAGCTCACCAATGCTCTGTCTTATTCAGACCAAAAGTTGGTGTGAGTTATAACAGCCATAACCTGAGGCACCGGCATAGTTTCGGCACATAGCCACCTAGTGGTCAGGAGATATGAAAAAATGGCTGTTTTTGCTTATAACTTCTGAACAGTTTGCCCAAAACCATAAAATCTGTCTCATTAGATTCAGTACTGCAAGCTTTCAGTACTGCACCATTTGTGCCGTTGGCCATTTTGAATTTTGTACTACAAAGCTGCATTTTATAAACACATTAGCATAATTTTACGAAACTCAGCATGGGCCATCAGCACGATGCCCTGAAGTAGCCTGTAAACGTTCAAGCCAGCGCCACATAGTTGTGAAATCAAATATTCACATGCTTATAATTTTGGATGCGGTTGACTTATTATCATGGGAGTCATCTCCTTAGATTCCTGAACCCTTGCCAAATCCAACAATACCAAACATGAGGGGTTTTACCTTATGGTTTGTGCAACGTTGTGATATAGCATATAAACAACTTTTTCGAATATCTTCAAAACGTTAGTCTGATTGAGACAAAAACTCCATAGGACATTCAAAAACATAGGTTTTTGACTATACGGTGATGGCCAGATATCAAAATTTTGATAATAAGTGGCAAAAAAATAAATAAAATTTTTATGTTCTCATAGAAATAAGTGTCTATAACTCCAAAACAAAATGAGATATTTTCACCCAGTTTGGCGCACATATGCATGAGGACACATAAAACAAGTTGTGGGATTGTGCCTCTTGGTGGTGCTATAATTGAACAAAACATGAAATTGCTTTTAAATGCAATACAACGTTATGACATAAAATGCAATATTTTATGAATGCTTTGGTGCCATCTGCACCATGCCCTGAATGTTCTCAGAAAGTTTTGAGACTGTACCACCTTGTGGTCAAATTTTATGTTATGTGGTCAAATTTTGTAATCAAAAAATGTCAATAGATTTTGATTAATTTTGTCATGTTGTCATGAAACTGGTCTCAGTAGATTCATTTGGTCACACTAAGAACATAGACAGCAATATTGCCATAGTTGGCCAAGCTTCCTGTCAGCCATTTAGATTTTTTTTTAACTCCTCCTAGACCGTTGGCCTGATTTTCACAAAACTCAAATCTGATCATCTTTAAACTATGCTGGCAAACTTTTGGATTTTGTGCCAATAGACAAAATTATTTACGTATACCATCTCAACAAATTTGATGGCATGATGCGTTAATGACTCTGAGGCTTGTTTCTGTAGTGCTTGGCCCCTAAATTGCTGCCACAGCTTGAAACGAAACAGCAAGTGTGACGGCACAAAAATCATCAAAAAACTTATCAACATTGGTGACAACATAAAAACATTTAGTGTTTCTGTCACTGGTAAGTCTCTGGCTGATGAATGTTGTGAGGTGTGTAATTATTTTCAGGGAAACACACAGCTAGGCAGCCAGGCAGTTCTTTACATCATTACATGTCCCTTGTCTCTTGTCCCCCATGTTTCTTTACTTTTGGGTTGTTAGGGTGCTTGACATTTGTGGCTGGAAGGTGGTGAAGGTAATTAGTGATGACTATTTGCTCCCCCGAGTCAAACAAGTCTAGGGATGTCCCCGAACCCAAATACTGTTTTCGGAAAGAAATGATGCATTTCAGAGAGCCCCTAAAGGGACGTGGTGACAAAAAGATTCAATGCTTTTGTGTTGTCTCAGAATTATATTGTTGGGTAAATATATTGTGTATAATTTTCGGGCATCAGGGAGGTACATCAATATCAGGGGATTGAAAACGCTTTTGAATGTGTGCTTGCTTTTTACTTTCACTTTCGAATTCGCGATCACACGCACTATGTGCATAGGGAGCGGCGGTAATGATTTTACAGGATAAAATATTTGTCAATGATGCTTTCTCAAGCCAACGTGATCACAATAATTATAAATAGCATTTCAGTAGTTGGCTTTTTTCAAGCCAACTTAATAATAATAATAATAAGAAGCCAGTAACAGCTCACAGTAAGTTCATAGTAATAAACCACTAATAATAATATGTTTTAATAGCCTTTTAGTAGATTTCTCACGGTTTTCCTGCTGCTTTAAATAAAGAGAGCTCAAGAAAGTTCCTAATTTTCACGTTTAAACATTCAAGTGGACCATTTAAGCCATTCAAGTGCAAGACACCGTGAAAGACTACTGACTACTGTACTTGCAAGTACCTGATGCACTCGCACATGGACAAACTCTTCTCAGACTGCACATGAGTAGTAAATTACGTTATCTTTCACGTCTTCTTGTGCAAATATACAGACAGTTGTCAAAATGCGTGTCTTGACAAGTATTCTTGTGGAAATTACAGTCGGAAACAGTTAAGAAAATATCAGATGTGTGTCAATATAACTGTCATAATCTCCAGCTGGTGTGCCCAGGACAGCCATCAGAAGGCACTTTGCCTCTGCTATTCAGTCACGGACTTCATTTCCCATAACCCCTGACCCATCATACCTGATTGTTACCTCATCAGTCTCTGCCTATTTAATCCCTGTTCACTCAGTCACTATCTTGGTTCCCTGTGTTGTGGTTTTTTGGGGTCTTAACCCTCTGGTTGTGTTTGGGTCAACTTGACCTGATTTTCTTTTCCTGAAAATACTAGTTAACGTTATCGCATTGGTCTCAAACTTACTGACTTTGTTCACACAGTGTAGAAGTACTTCTCAGAATTTATTTGAGAATTTTTGTAATTTTTTGTGGGTTTTAGTCACACTTGTGGTGATTCAAGTCAAAAATGACCAGGCTCTAAACAATTGCTTATAAATCTCTCATTATGCTATATTATCGCCAAATATTGGGCTCATTCTTTTTGTCAACTTGTTTTCTTTCATTTAGGACTGGTTTTGTGTTTCTATTTGCATCTGATTAATTGTAGGCCTCATTTATCTGAGAGTAGGTACCTCGTTTTGAGTGAAAAAAATTTTTTTTCACAATATTAAACAAAAAAATATCCAAATTTGCACTGTTTATCACACTAGTGCGCTTTAATGTGTAATCAGGAAGTTTGCTTTTAAATGCTTTTATTTTGTACAAAATTGCACTTGTCAAAAATGGCCGGCCATTGCAAGTGAATGGGGAAGATCACAAAAAAAACAGCACCAGTACTCTGTGAGAACATGAAAGCCTCAAAACCTATTGTCATAATGTTTTGTCTAGAATATGTCATGAAAGAAAATATTATTTTGAAGTCAATGCAGGCAAATAGGCAGGTTGAGCATTTGTGTGTGTTAGAGTGAGAGACAGAGAGAGAGAGAGAGAGGGAGAGAGTTACCATTTGGTGCAGGTTGAAGAGAGATCCCTATATGATAAGAGCTTTGGGTGTACAGCTATACACAATGAAAGCGCTATATAAATGCCTCATTCAATCTGTAACGGAGCCAACGAGACATGAAGCGTACGGATCCATTTGCAAGCTTAAAACATGGTCAAACACAGGCAGGGTCGAACATCAGTAGATAGATATGTTGAGGGCAAGACACAAGAGTATTCTGAGAGCATGCGTGGGTCATCGATCCAAAGGGCTTGACAATAGGGGTAATCTGAGAACAGTAATCCAAACAGGAGCAAACAGAGTCCGAAAGGCAAGACAAAAGGGCAATCCAAAAACACAAGCGCAATAATCAAACAACAGGTAAACAGGCTTGGCAAGACTAAGACTTGTTTCTCTTACTTTCATTCTTCCCCATTGACTTTCGATGGCCGGCTATTTTTGACAAGTGTGACTTTGTGCAATTTTGTACAAAATAAAAGCACTTAAAATCAAACTTCCTGTTTAAAAATGAAAGCACACTAGTGTGATAAACAGTGCAAATTGTTATAATTTTTTATTTTTGTTTTCTCTTGTTTGGTGGGTGTGTCAAAGTCAGCCCAATCAGCAGCAATGTGTATAAACCACGCGGTATTAAAGAGACAGATCGCACAATGGGTCTAAGTGAAGTCCTTTAATATGTGTCCGCTGAAGCTAGGTATGCGCAAACAACTGAAGATATTAGAAGACATGTTTGTTGTAAGAGTTTTATAGTAACATAGCATATCAACATGATGATGATGATGAATTTGTAAGTTAATGTAATCAAAATATGTTCACAAGAACAAGTATATTGTTTGCACATGCTTATTTACCTTAAAGGCAAAATAACTGAAATAATAAGAGCACAAGTATAAATCTGGAACTTCTTTAAGTCTGTCTAAATATCATGTAGTCTTCTGGTCCATATCCTTTCCTTAGGAAGGTGTGCTAGACATTGATTAATGTAACATAACAAATACTATACATATTTATATATTTTGCTATTGTATTGTGGAGTGACACTTTCATAAACGTTTCTATGCTCCTCTGATTATATAATGGTAAATATTACAATATCACAGCACAACAGCAGTGATCAGCAATAATGATAAGCCTAATACTCACAATAAAATAAGGTCATATATTATAATATGTTGAATGGTCATATAAGGTCATCATAACACAGTCTCGGAGGTAAGAAGTGGATTATCCTTCACTTGAATTTTTTGACTTTTCATCCTGAAATACGAGGCAAATGTTGGATCACAATAATTAACCACAGTTCCCACAAATCCCTTCACTCGATTGGGATGTTCTCTTTTATTCTGGACGGCAGTGACTGTAACATCGAGCGTATTTTGCTGTATTAAACATGTATTTATACCGATATCATCAAGCTCTGAAAATTCTTCAAAAAGAACACAGAGTGGCCTTCTCAGCTTCCATTGTTGCAACACTTGCGTCATCAGAACAGGGTGTTCAACGCACCACCGTTTCCGTTTAATAAACGTTTTGCACCGTTTTTTCGGGGCTGAACGCAGCCCAGATGTTAACAAGCAGAATCACTGAAGGAATGAGAAACAATACCTAAACAAAACAGAAACAATAACTAAAACTGCCTTAAATGAAATCAACTGAAATAAATGCAGCATGAAGCATGTCACCATTGTTGCATTTCATATGCTGACTGTTGATGAATGGCACCTTCACAATGAATTGGTCAATCTGGTTGACAATATGGTTCGGATGGTTTTGAGACTAAATGATTCACATGCTTCTCAATCCATAAAAAATCAAGGCTTTCATCATGTTTCTCATTAGGACTTCGCTGGCTCTACTGTATGATGTATTTAGTGCACCCTGTCTGTAAAATGCTTTTATTGTTCCCGATGGTCTAATTTTGGACACTAGAAGGCTCTATAATTATCAATAAAAGCCTGTGGTGTGTATGCTTTCTAACTAATAAAATGCCAAGTGTCAAGATTTGTCTGGTTAACATGGCTAGATGGTTCTTAAAAGGTGTAATTATCTTTCCACATTGACAGCTATTCCAGTGTTACATCTTTTTCTTTCCTTTGGAGGCTGTTAAAATAGACTTGTGTTTTTCCAGGTAAGACAAGCGTAATGGCATTATGACTCATTATCACACTACACGTCCACAAAAATTGCACTTATTCTTAAAACGACCCCCTGAGATCGACAAAAAATAAACAGGATATGACCTTTATGAAAAAAAGTGTGACGTCAAGAACACGTTGTCTTCTCAGAAATAACTTCTCTTGCAGGAGCTAAGACAACTAGTGAAGCTAACACTGCTTATTCGGCATTTAACAGTGTGAATTATGAGGTCATGGAGAGACATGCATATGTGTAAGTATCGATTTTGATATTTCATCTCATTTAACCGAAAGGTGAGATTTGCTGCTTGCAGTTGTGGGAGGAATTAAAAACAGAGACCTGAAGTTAAATGCTTTCTGTTTTCCGTAGTGACGTTAGCACGGTTTTTGCGTGGGTTACTTTATCAAAGATGAAGTAGATTATATACCTATGTGTCAAATACACAGATGTTTTTTCATGTAGCCACAGATACACTTCTAATTCAGTACTCCTACTGCTTAAAGGGGTCCTATTATGCTTTTTCACTTTTTGAATTTTAGTCAGTGTGTAGTGTGTATGTTTGGGCATAAAACTATCTACAAAGTTACAAATCTCAAAGTCCACTCCAAACGGAGATATTTCGTTTTTTAAAAATCCCTTTTCAAGAACTACAACGAACGGCTCGTTTGGACTACAGTTGTTTTGTGACATCACAAATTTTAAATCCTGCCCACTGAAATTCGACTGGTCAGAGGGTGGGGAGAACACTTGGTTGAGCTCTGCACGTTTCAAAAATCGAAACCCAGTGCGGGTGTTTTTATATCACTGTATTTCTGATGGAAAACAACTGTTTTCAGAAAATGTGGGATGTCATTTTCATTTAATCTTGCATATAATGTCTGATAAAGCAGCTGAGCAGAGCTCTGTTTTGTGTGCAGCGTTACCGTGGAAACCTTGAGCTCTTCTGCTCCAACAGCGCCTCCTGCTGGTAGAGAATTAATTTGGATATATATGCCGCCACAAATAGTGTAAATCTGTGGGACTATATAGATTCAACTGTATAACCGTTTCAGTACAATTCATGTTATAATGTTAGAATCAAAGAACAATAAACATAATACATATTACTGTTGAACTTATCTGTAGTCAATGCAGTTATTTTTAAGCTGTTGTTGGCATCCCATCTAAAACGTGATTTAGCCAAAAACAACAACATCATTACCACTTTAATATGTCTTGCAATATCCGTGCATGCAAAGGTTCTGCACGATCCTCTTGTTCAATATTCTCGAGGTCTGAATTGATATGGCAATATTGACGAACTTGCTGTTTTGGCAAGGGGCGGGGCAATACTGAAACACAGTCTAAACTGTTTACCAATCACAACGCACTGGGACAGCTAACCAATCACAACACATTTCGTTCCTCGGAAGACGGGCCTTCATCAAACCCGGAACTAATCGAGCCATTTGTGTCAGGCCGGGGAGAAAGGTATTGTATTAATGTAAATTATGTGAAAAATAATGCAATTTTCGAACCACCAAGCATGAGAGCATGTTCTAGTACACCCCCAAAACAAAATCAAGACTTTGTAAAAGAGCATAATAGGACCCCTTTAATGCAACCTCTGTTTGGTCAAGAATATAGTTCAGTATAAGTCTATAGGCTACTATTTAAATACCAAGAAATTGTGTCTATAATGTGTTTTATTTTGATAAACATGGTACATTAAGATTAGGTTACAAGAGAAGACTTTTTACTGGCATAAAAACATGTATTTGTGGAGCTGAATGGCTGCGTCCAAAATCGCGTAGCCTACTTCGCTGCTCTGTGACAAAAGTAGTATGTCTGAATTCACAGTATTCAGTAAATATTTCAAAGCTCAAAATAGGTCCAAAAATTCTGCATGCAGGTCCATCGACATTTTTCAGAGAGCAGAAAGGCAGTTTTAGTCACTGCTGGTGTAAACAGGACTTTAGGTAGGCTATACTACGTGTGTAGTGATTGTCAACAACCCCAAAACTCATCTACAAGTTTTAAAGAACTTGAAGTTGTAATGGTTCTCACAGGATTTTGCAGGTCTGGTATATTTTATCTTCTCATGGCGACTGGTGCATATTCTACTTGAGCTTCCTCTTCCTCATTCTGTAAAAAAAATAAAAAAATTAATATATATATATATATATATATATATATATATTTATCTAACTGCAGTTAGATTTGAGATTCAGGGTGAGTTTAGATAGGCTATCTTTTTCTTTTTTTTTACTTACAGTGATCAGGTTGAGAACTGAAATACTGTAAACTGTCTTTAAAATCTAGTTAGGCTAATAATGCTTTTGGAAAATTCAGCCCAGGACAGTATGTTCCACTGACAGAAAAAAGTGCAAATAATTTTGAGGTGACTTAACCTTAAAAAAACAACAATATAAGTTTGACTGACTGCTAAATTGATATAGAGATGAACAGCATACCTTTGGAATAAATCTTACTGTTTTATGGACTTTTCTGGTGTTGAATGTTGGCTCAATGTAAGTGATCTCTTCAGGAGTCAGAACTGTTTGAAACATAAAAGATGCATTAAACAACAACAACTCAATCTTAACTAGATCTAGTTCTTCACAACATACGTGTTGTTATTATTGGGCTGTCAAAGTTAAAATATTAATGCACATATTTAATGGTTAATTAATTGTGCAATATGAACATGTTTAATAATGCTGCATTACATGGTTTTAATGGCTTTAACAAATGAATTCCATTTGAATTTCTTACAGACATTCGAGATAATTTATAAATCATGTAAGTCAAATGCTAAAGTAATTTTAAAATTTTTTATGGTATGATGAAATGTAATAAGTTGAAGCTGAAGTAAAATGCCATGTAATTCTACACATTTTAATGTGAATACCAACTGAGTGCTGCATCTTTACACTTGTAGGATTATGTTTCTGAGTTATTGTATCATTAAATTAATGCAGAATTGGATTTCTGTCTTGTTTCTGTATTTCCAGTGTGTTTTAATGCATTTTGAGAAATGCAAAATTTGTTTTTCTGAGCTAGACGTGTATAGAGCGTTGTCCAATGTCACTTTATAGATAACAGCCAAACAACTTGCCTTTTTGATCAGTTTTTTCCAGATATTTCCTGCACATGAGAAATATCCCAAATGCAGCCACAATCAACAGAGATCCAGAAGTAGCAGCAACAAAGACCAGCGCTATCAGAGATCCAGAGCCTGTAATGATAGAGAGAGACAAACATTAGTGTGAGTGAAATTGTCAGTCTGACCTATTGTCGTCGTGATGTATTGTCAAGTATGGTGACCCATACTCGAAATTGGTGCTCTGCGTTTAACCCATCCAAGTGCACACACACAGCAGTGAGTAGTGAACAAATGCACACACACACACACACACACACACACACCGTGAACATTGGTACATTGATACATGAACATCCCTCTCAGTTGTTGCTGCTTTACTTGTTGACACCATAATTTACTTTATGCTTTTGATTCAGTTTCTGATTGTGAATTTGACAGATGTTCGCTATAATGGTTAGGAAACAAAAACTATTGGTAGTCTGCATTTATAAAGAAACAGAATGTAACGATTCTGATCTATTGTCTAATCACTGAAATCAGCTCTGGTCATTATAATCAATTCAGTAAATATAAGTAAACTCTAATATCAACTGTCACATGTTCCCTATGTCTTGTTAGGACTTTTGTGTTACTTCCTGTCTTGAGTGCCATGTTTGTAGTTTTTTCTCAGGTGATTGACTCCCCCAGGTGAGCCTCATTTGTGTTTATATAGCCCTTGCGTTTCCGCTTTTTCAGTTGTTGAATGTCAATGTGTTTCTGTTCCCCACAGTCCTTGTTTCTTGGTTCTTGTTTTGCCAGTGAGTTTAAAAAATAATACCCTCTTGCATTTAGATCTGTCTCTTTGCCTGCCTTCTTATCTACTCCACCATTAACACAAAGTAACGTTTACATACACATTTGCATAGTCAAATTTAACAGGCAAAGTCAGAGAAAGTAGGTCCGAATGTGAAGAGTGTGTAAAAGCCACATATATTCCAGATTGTGGACTAGGTAACGAATGAATGCTAATCAACTGTTTTTGGCCTATCATTGGTAACACTTTACAATAAGGTTCATTAGTTATCATTAGTTAACAACATTAGTGAACATGAACTAAGAATGAACAATACTTCTACAGCATTTATTAATCTTAATGTTAATTTCAGCTTTACTAATGTATTATTACAATCACAAGTTGTGTGTGTTAACATTAGTTAATGCACTGTGAACTAACATGAACAACTGTATTTTTATTGGCTAACCTTAATAAATAGTGTAATAAATGCATTCTTCATTGTTTGTTCATGTTAGTTAATACATTAATAAATTACACCTTATTCTTAGTTCTGTCTCACAGCTAACAACTTTCCAAGCAGCTCGTTTTTAATACAGCCCTTTTTATGGACAAGTTCAGGTATAAAGAAGTGGCTGAGTAAATACAAACACACTGTGTGTTGTTTAGTGTAGCTGAATGTATTGAAGCACAACTATTGGCCAACTATACGAATCTTCATATCAAAATCTACCAAACTTCTCATTGAGACTGGCTGTATTTCACCCTCTGAATTTTTGTGTATGAGGGTAAATTGATCAATCCTTTCAGCACATGACCAGTAGACTGAGATGAGTAAATAAATGCTAATCTCACCTGCACATGGTTGACAGAGCTGACTGATGTTCAGGTGTCTGGTCTGGTTGCTGATGGGATTGTTGAG
This sequence comes from Barbus barbus, assembly GCF_936440315.1. Taxonomy (NCBI): domain Eukaryota; kingdom Metazoa; phylum Chordata; class Actinopteri; order Cypriniformes; family Cyprinidae; genus Barbus; species Barbus barbus. The sequence goes on along the minus strand of NC_136737.1, from coordinate 6,467,584 downwards.
CACACAGCTGTAGGTGTTTTTATCCTGATATTCCACCTCCAGAGGTAGAGAGAGACTGATGCTGAGATCAGACACACTGATGCTGGACAATAAACTGTTTCCTTTGTACCAGGAGAGAGTCACATGACTCACATTCACCACTGAACACAACAATGAACAATATGATGATGATGATGATGATGAAGAAGAACAGCGTGAAGAGTTACTGCTGATAACAGGAACAGGCAGACGAGCTGAAAACATGAATAAAATCAGATTAAATAATATTTTTGAATAAGAGGGCTGTTTTTGATGGTGTTTAATGTATTGAGGGAGAGTTTGTGATGTTATTCACAAACAATAGACTATTGTGATTACAGTTGTTTTCTTTAATTTGAGATGCCAACTTCATAATAATCATTAAAAATTTAAGTATTCTGAAAAGTCAAACATAAATTTGACTCTCAAGATACTTTCAAGATTAAAATTTAATAAGGATATACTAGAATTATAACAACGTAAAAAACTCGCCATATACTGTAAGACTAAAATTCTTGATCACGCTGTTGGTCTGTAGTTTATAGAGTCCAGTGTGTTCAGTTCTGGTGTTTGTGATGATCAGAGATCCAGTTTGATCGTCCAGCTTCAGTCTGTCTCTGAATCTCCCATCAAGAACATCATCAAATACAGTCATGCTGTCTTCTATTACATCAATTTGAGCTATTAAAGTCTTGTTATCTCCAAACCGCCACCGAATCACATCATCATCCATCATTTCAGTAAGACCAGAGTTTAGAGAGACTGAATCTCCCTCCAGCACTGACACTGACTCCACTTCATCTGTATCAGCAAACACACCTGAAGAACAGAGAGTTGTCACATATTAAGGGATATTAACTTTATGTTGGTTTACTTTACTTGGATCAGAATGTTGTAATTATTTAGAAGCGAAATGAAGAACACAAAACAGCACCACACAGGAAATAAAAAAATAACTCAAAGTAAAATTGAGAGAATCTGAATCTGTCCTTAAATTATTATGTGATGATAGATCTGAATCCAAACTATATTGTAAATACTTGTTCAATTTCAGAATATCTGAAAATAATAGCAAATTTACTCTAAAGCATGAACTAAATCAATAAGTACACACACACACACACACACACACACACACACATATATATATATATATATATATATATATATAACATACATACATTTATTACTTACCAGCCAGTTTGCACAAAAACAAGCAGAACAAAATCACGACATGACCCATTTTCTTTAAGCACTGTACTATTATAACAGCTGAAAACAGACTAGACAGGACAGAAGTGAGATATCAATCTGTGTGAATCCTCCCCCAACCCAACAGGATCTGACCACCCTTCACTGAAAGAGCACTGTGACCACATAGGCCTATGACAAAACATTCTCTAGCTTTACTGTTCTTACTAGCAGAAAACTTTAACACAATTATCAGTGGATCACAATTTTTCTGTATCTTTTCTTTCAATCTTTCACTCTACAGATAGGGCACAATTGCACTTTGTTAATGTGCAGGATACTCCACAGGTTTTACCTGTATTTGGAATTATATATTGCACTGTGTTATGTTTAAGGTTCAAAATGAAAGTCAGTAAACTTAAGAGTTCATGAATGATGCATGAATGGTACGAATCCTGTCAGTGTCTTGAATCCTGTCAGTGTCATTTGTTTCCCCAAAATTAGTGAGGGATTCATCACTGCATTTCAACTAAAAATGCGCTTGTTGCGCAATGAGTAGTATTATACTCCAGACATGTAGACGGAGAAGTAGGCTATATATTATGTGTAATATTAAACACACAGTGTGTGCTTAGTTTAAAAAAAATAATAATAATAATTGCAGTCTCAGTGTACATCAGTGGCGGTGAAACTGCGTGGTGGGTTGTGGAACTGCACTCTCGCTGAGTTTGAGTGCGAGAGTAACGCGTGTGAACCACGAGTGCCCTACTAAAACTAGAGGCTCATGTTTTCCAGGTAAATGGTGGGAAATATGTGAGACTAGTAGTGTGTGAAGCAAGTCTCTGTAGTATTACGGGTCCATTTCTTTGCCCCCACCCAAAGAAACCAAAACTACAAACTACGCCCTTACACATGTTCCACTGAAGTATTGCTCTTATGTATTTCTTTCCTTCATCTGACACATAAATGTACACCTTGTTATTTTCCATTTATGTTGGACAGGATGTTGGAAACTTATTCTTTATGCATAATGTTTTATTTGCACGGAAGTGTTCCAGCATACGAATACGACGCTTGGTATCCATTTGAATCTTTTTCTTTAATTTTCATATTTTAACACTTAATCATCTGTAATCAGTATCACTTATACTTATGATAATTGATTTTTAATCAACTACACTATTACGGAAAGACTTCGTCTGCCTGGATCTCTTCTCAGTGCATCACATTTGCATAGGCAAAATTAAGATGCAAAAACTCGGACATAAGACGAAAACAAAGGATCAACGGAGCAGCATTTGGAATTAATTCTAACAAACACAGCCGCTGACATGATGGGATGCTGTTTTTTGCTCACTCTGTTCGTTTTGCTCATTCAAGGTAAGACGTTTAAATTTGTAACCTCAACGCTTTGGATTTTCAGCGATGGAAAATGGCAATTTCACATTATCAACTTCGAAAACCGTATCTTGGATTGTATTTGTCGCTGTATTTGTACCCCAATAGTTCTTTCGTTTTTATGCCAAATTTCTCCAGGGAAAAATGGTTCAGTGGCATGCTGTTAATTTAATGGCTCATCAACATAATAACATAACATATTTAAGAACCCTTGATGCCAAAAAGTTTATATAGCTATAAGGAGAAATAGCCTATCTTAAATGATTGCTTAATAATTTAAAGTTTAACAGATTATGAACTGAATCATGCTTACTGTTTTATTCATAACACTTCATTGAAATTATATTAAGTAAACATTATTTACTAACTATGTATTTGTGTTTTCAGGTGTGTTTGGTGATGATGTGGTGACAGTGATGGAGGGAGATACAGTCACTCTATACACTGATATCACTAAAAAAGAACATGACAAGATGCTGTGGTATTTTGAAGACACTCGCATGGCTCTGATCAATGGACATCCCAATACGAGCTGTTTATATGACGGTGAAGGCGGGAGATTCAGAGACAGACTGAAGGTGGACTATAAGACTGGATCTCTGATCATCACAAACATCACAACTGAACATGCTGGACGTTATGAAGCAGAGCTCATCAGAAGTGAGAGTTCAGGCAAAAGACAAAGTTTAAACAGAAACCGCAAATGTGACAGTACAAAAATCACCCAAAAAATCAGCACCAGTCATGATGATACCATAAAAACCTTCAATATGATTGTAAATGGTGAGTTACTCAATGTTAATTAAGTATTGGAAAATTAATTGGCATTTTTTTCTATTATAATAGAAAGATAGGGATAATATAAAAACATATGTAACTTTATTGGCATGCTTTAAATGTAATGGTTCATCAACATAAAAACAGCATTTCTGATTATATGACATCACTGAAATCCTGAGATCCTGCATAACACAAGTGGATTAGAAAAAGTTTGGATGGATGTTATTGAAGTTGTATGTTAGTAAATGGCATTTTACAACATTTTTATGGTAACCTAACATTATGGCATTGGAGAATGTTTTTCCTGCAGATATACAAGTGAACAGATTTTTGTTAACATCAATATAATGTCAATGTGTTCTTTTGTATTTCTTCATTTTTACTCCAGCTGCTCTGTCTGATCAAGTCAAAACCGATGAAGGGTCCCGTATGGAGAAGAGGGAGTTTGACTTGGGTATATTTTCACCCTTTTTATCTCTTATACACTGCACAAAATGTAGTTCAGTATATTTATAAATGTATTGTTCTTAAGTGGAGCTAACCTTATGGTTCACTCAAAATGATTTTACCGTTTCAAAAATATACATTTCATTTGAACACAAAATACTGCATTTCAAAAAATGAAATTTGGCAAACTTCATCCTGAACACCTGCTGCTTATAATAATTTACACTGTTTAAGACCGTAGTCATGGGAAGCCAATAACATGCTCCCTCCGAACGTGTTTCAACAAACCATGACTATTATGATACCGGAAAGACAAACAGAAACATGGCAGCTGTTTAAACACATTTAAAGTACACGATGATGTATATGCAACAATTTTATCATGAGTTCACCTTTCATAAACTATTCCATTATGGAATAATCCCTATTGTTTTAGGGATGAGGATTTTGGACTTATATGGAATATAAACACAGTCATATTCTCTCACACACATGACTGTCTCTCTTTATCTGCAGATTCAGGTCTGTCTTCAGCTGCTGTAATATGTGCTGCTGTTCTGCTGCTGGTGACTGTTGTAGCCGCTGCTGGTGTGATTTACTCTCGCTGCAAGTTCTGCAGAAATGGTGAGTTGTTACATGCAGATACTATGAGAGGGAAACATCATGTGCTTTATGCAAAATTATTATTTGGCTCTCTGGAATACTTTATTCAGATTAGGAAGTTGCAACATTTCAAAGATTTCCTGATAATGACCTTCATCATTTAATTGTGTGCATGTGTGACATTTTAATTTTTTTCACAGCAGAAAGGGAGGAAAACAAGTATGAAGGACCAATATCCATATGAGGAAAGATACTGTACTGAAAACTGATGTTACATCACACTGAGATCTGTTTGATTTTTCCTGCAAGGACGACAAAATCATCGTAATGGCAGTTTTTAACAGAATCTGATTCGCTGATAGATGACAGATGTGCTGTTTTTGTCCGATTTTAACTGTTTTTAACTTCGATTTTGATATAATAACTGTTTTTGATTTTGTTCTGCTCATATGAAGTAGGGATGAAGTACAGTCCAAAGTCTGGGCATTAAAACATGTGCAGCTAATATTAATTATTAATAGGTCACCTGTTAAATGTGATGCTCACTGTACACTGATCTAGAGTATATATTTACATTCAGTCATTTAGCAAATGTTTTTTTTCATTAAAATCAGCAGATGAGCATTACAAGCACTTTATTACAGGAGTTATTATAAGAATAATATCAGAATAAGATAATTTTTCATAATAGCTCAACAGAGGAGGTTAAGGATCTGGAAAGTGACTTTTGTCATTTTTTTGTTTGTTTAAAAAAATAAATAAATGACTAAATACTTGAATGATACAGTTATTATAAATATGCACAGGACACTTTTTACTTTTGAAGTAACTTGTTCGAAATCTCAGGGGATTTCAAGTATGTTTTATGTCAAAGGGGATTGCCTGCCAAAAAAAAAATACAAATTTGGGAATCCCTGCATTAACATGAACACAACGATGACTTTACACATGAAGAGTTTTCAAGTTTTGACCTGACTTTTGTCCAGATCAATGATTAGTGATCAAGTCAATAGATGCAAATACAATCCATTAAAATTGTAACTTTAATCTGATTATGATTTTGAATTTTTTTTTTTTGGAATCTGATTATTTAATCCAGATTGCATGAAAAACCACAAGAAAAATCAATTAGAGAAACAAGTTTTACATCACAGGCTCATTATGTGCTCTTATGCCTACAATATGTGTTGCACTACGTTTTTTTTCAAATCAAAGTTTGTAATGTAATTAATCTGTATGTGTGCTTTAGAAGACATTGTTGTGAAATTATTATGGAGAAAATGAATGTGACAGATACGCTGCCCTCATATTTATTGATGCATGAGAAAAAATGATTAAATGGTAAAATAATAAAATAAAATAAATATGAAATAAAAATAAAAATAATTCATGTTGCTATTAATTTCACTGTAAATTACCTTAAACCGTTCGAAACTAATATTTGTACTGTGGTAGTAACGTTAGTATATTTTTGTGATCTTATTTTATTTGAGTCCACTACACAGAATATTTCTGAATATTCATTACAGAGTGTTACAGTAACACTGATACATTTCTGTATTAAGTGATTTATTAAGTGCTGATTCAGCATTAGTGAACATCTGCTGTTAACAAGCAGAATCGCTGAAGAAAAGCGAAAGAAGAACAAAAAAAAAGGGGAAGAGGTGAGGAAAAATAACCAAATTTACTTTCAACCACAGACTTACAAGAAATCGGCTGAAATAAAAGACTTAACTTGTTCTCAATAATGATAACAAACAACAAAACTTCATGCTGCAATGCATGCTGGTACCACCAATCAAACTCATCCATGACTCCCAGTGTTTGTGTGTTTGTGTGTGTGAGTGTGTGTGTGACTTTAATTGCTTGTTTTGTGATGTTCAGAGTTGATCTGTTTATCTGAATTTCTTGATTGTCACGGTTGTTGAGATTCCTACACATATTCTTGATGTCTGTGTGTGTCTGTATGCTGAAGTATTAGTTCTAAATAAATCCTTTAGATATATTAACATTGCTGGATCTCAAATCAGGGCTGCTCAATAATGTAAATATATACACACACACACACAGACTTGTTTCACTATCCTTGTGGGGACTCTCATAGGCGTAATGGTTTTTCTGCTGTACAGACCATATATTCTATTTCCCTACACCAACCCTACACCTAAACTTAGCCCCCATTTTTAGATTTTCAAAAATCTTCATTCTGTGTGATTTATAAGCTTGTTTACCCGTGGGGACCTCAATTTAGGTCCCCATCGTGACACAAGTCCCCATGAGTCTGTGTGTATTCATGTTTAAGTCCCCACCGGTAACGTTATATAAAAACAAACACACACACACACAGTTCTACGATGACAGCATCATGAGAAAAAACACTGTAAAATAATATTAAACAGTTATATTACCCTTACACTAAAAATATATATGATTTATAGATGTGTATCAGTTGGTGCTACTCAATATTCAGCTTTAATTTTACTATGTTTATCTGTCTTTCTAAAGCATTTGTTGTACCAAACAAATAAAATAAATAAATAAAAGTGCAAAGCAATGTAACAAATTAAAGGACCACTCCCCTTTTTCTTTTTTTTGGAAATAGGCTCATTTTAGAACTCCCCTAGAGTTAAACAGTTGAGTTTTACCGTTTTTGAATCCATTCAGCCGATCTCCGGGTCTAGTGGTAGCACTTTTAGCTTAGCTTAGCATAGATCATTGAATCGGATAAGACCGTTAGCATTTGGTCATAAAAAATGATCAAAGAGTTTCGAAAATTTTCCTATTTAAAGCTTGACTCTTCTGTAGTTACATCGTGTAATAAGACAGACGGAAAATGAAAAGTTGCGATTTTCTAGGCCGATATGGCTGGGGACTACTTTCATATGGAGGACTAAACCTGCAAAAACAATAAATAAATAAATACGCAAATAAATAAATAAATACATAAATAAATCCACAAAATAATACATAAATAGATAAATAAATAAATAAATGTGCAAATAAATACATAAATAAATATATAAATCCACATATTCCTGTATCAATAAATATATAAATAATTAAATGTGCGAGAAAATAAATAATTAAATAAATTAAACGAATGTTGGGGGAAATAAGTTTTTTTTTTTCCCTCCATCAAATGTTTATTCATTTTTGAATGTAGTTCCGTATTTATTTTTCCTCAGCTCAACATGCTAATGAGAGGGTGTCTATCAAGCATCAGAGAAGGCGGTCTTTATGCCACCATTGGTTGATTGTTATAAAAGTTCTGCGTTCGATTGTTTGCCTGCGCAATGCCCGTTAACGTAAAGGCTACTGACAAGCATTGATTCAGCATTGTGTTTTAGAGAGATGGTTGAAGTCATCATGCTAACAGTTGCCAGAGACTTGCGAAGGCTAGCTGACACCGTTCAAATTAGTAGTATGCTATCTGCTGATTATATTCTCTTCAGAGTAGATTCCTCTATACACTCGTTAGGTCAGTTAGCAGCTACATTTGATGTGGCTGTAGATCCTTTTGTCCTCGAAAAGCTGGAACAGGTTACTCTCATTTTAAGACATACGGGTGTCAACAGGCATAAAGTTGGCTTGACGTTGGACGTTCGATATTCGCATATTTAGGGACCGTCTCCAAAGTTACATGCGATATTGGTATACATTTTTCTAACTTCAATAGCATATGAGCAGAATGACTTACAGTCATAAAAACAACTGTACACTGTTCAACTAGGTGTCAACTATAATGCACACCTTTTACATTTTTTATATTTATTAAAATCTACTGTAAATCATATGTATAAATTGCTATTTTTTCACAACCGAATGGTTTTTATACTGTACAAACTGTTTGTGCTATTGCCCTACACCTAAACCTACTCCCTTACAGGAGACTTTCTGCTATTTCAGATTTTCAATACACTCCATTCTGTGTGATTTATAAGCGTTTTGAAAAGTGGGGACATGGGGTAATGTCCTGAAAAGTCACCTTCTCCTTGTAACACGTGTCATACCCTTGTTATTATACAAATCTATGTCCTGATTTGTCACAAAAACTCACTCACTCACTCACACAAGTGGGCACTGGGCACCCATTATACTGTGGCGCCCGGGGAGCGATTGGGGGTTAGGTGTCTTGCTCAAGGGCACCTCAGTCATTTCCTGCTGCACACCGGTACTAGAATAGAGTTAACAGTCGGACTCACTAACCATTAGGCCACGACTGCACAAAATGTACTTGCAAAATTAATTAAATCCCTTTTGACTCATTGATAAACTTATATGTAAACACAGAAACTACATTTGTAATATCAAGTACCGTAAAGAGCCTCAACCTACCTTAAATCATTTTGTGCCATTCTATAACAAATTGTCCTCTCGCAAACTCAAAATAGCTCTGCAATTTCACGTGCTCTTAAGCCCGTGTTCGAACTATACCGTGGACCTTGGGGGAGCCTACCTTTTTGGGGTCTATGGGATCGTGCACTTGCGCATGGAGTTCAGTTTTGTGTGTAATGGAAAAATTATTATATTTCGTTTTGTGTAAGTTAATTTAGAAAGACATTTGGAGCATTTTTGTTCGTTAAATAGCCTAAGTAGTTTTTTTTAAGTAAAGACCAAGCGCCAGCTGCATGAGCTGATCATAGCCTATGTTTGATCAATTTAGCCTTCTCATATCAATCACGACTTGCCTAAAATAAAATCTAGAGATATACTAAAACAGTTCAAGCATATAATAATGTTTAAACGTTAAACCTGCGCTATAATAATAATGTGCGCTAGCCTATATATATGTAAGTTTGTGCGGAGAGTGGAAGCTAAAGCGCGCTCTGCAGGACATGGAGGCACCAGCGCAAACACTTGCATTTTTTTAGTGGAAACAACTTAAAATAGCCTTTTTTTTTTATAAAGGTAAGAGTAATACATCATTCGGACCTGTAAAGGGTCTACTTGTATTTGTGTGCACTCACAATACCAACAAAAGGTAGTTCTTTTATAAAACAAATAAAACAAGCATGATGCGCTTTCTGCCGTCTGGTCTTGAACAGGTGCACTTCACAAAAATGAACCGAAGCTGAGCGAATACATGCCTCACAGACATTATAAATATATCTAAAGAAAGCTTTAAATTATCACTTAACGAAATAAAAAAATTTTAAAACAAAAATTATTTTATTATAATTTTAATCATAATCAATAAAGATGCATTTCTCTCTAAAGGCGCGTCTAATGAGGAGACGGCGAGTCAGTTCCCCCGTAGTTCGCACCCTGCTTAAGCCTGATACTAAATAAGACTCAATTGCACTTGCTGGAATAGGGAGTAAAGGACGTCCAGTTACATTTCTGTTGACACCGTATGTCTTAAAATGAGAGTAAACTGTTCCAGCTTTTCGAGGACAAAAGGATCTACAGCCACATCAAATGTAGCTGCTAACTGACCTAACGAGTGTATAGAGGAATCTACTCTGAAGAGAATATAATCAGCAGATAGCATACTACTAATTTGAACGGTGTCAGCTAGCCTTCGCAAGTCTCTGGCAACTGTTAGCATGATGACTTCAACCATCTCTCTAAAACACAATGCTGAATCAATGCTTGTCAGTAGCCTTTACGTTAACGGGCATTGCGCAGGCAAACAATCGAACGCAGAACTTTTATAACAATCAACCAATGGTGGCATAAAGACCGCCTTCTCTGATGCTTGATAGACACCCTCTCATTAGCATGTTGAGCTGAGGAAAAATAAATACGGAACTACATTCAAAAATGAATAAACATTTGATGGAGGGAAAAAAAAAAAACTTATTTCCCCCAACATTCGTTTAATTTATTTAATTATTTATTTTCTCGCACATTTAATTATTTATATATTTATTGATACAGGAATATGTGGATTTATATATTTATTTATGTATTTATTTGCACATTTATTTATTTATTTATCTATTTATGTATTATTTTGTGGATTTATTTATGTATTTATTTATTTATTTGCGTATTTATTTATTTATTGTTTTTGCAGGTTTAGTCCTCCATATTATCAGGTGTTCCAGAGGTAAAGTCTTATTTCTGACACTAGATGGTGCTCACAGAAAATGGCATTCAAAGTTTAAAAAATGCTATTTTCAAAAAATGAGTAGTTACTGCACTTTGCTTTTGGGTGGCAGCATGGGCTATTAAAAACATATATGGTTTGTTAACAGTGTTGTTAGCAGTTAATTACCCACACAGGTGAAAATAAGTAGCTATATAACAACCATCAGACATCTGCATGTATCATACATTTGACAAAACTTAATAAAATATTGCATTTATACTTAAACTGACTGTCAGACATTGACAAACAAGAACAAGTTATGATCTTATGATATCAAAAATAGCAGTAGCGTCTTAGAAATAACTGCCTTATTTTTATTGATTTATTTTTTATTTTTTTTTGTTTGTTACAAAATGTAACTGTAAGCTCTATATATAGAGAGCTGGAGTGTAGGTCAATATATACCAAAACTCAACTGCTTGATTGTTTCATCATCTCAAAATATAAACAATATTATCTCCTGGCTCAAATCTGAAAAATATGACTATGAGGCATTAAGATCAGAAGATATTAAGAAAATATCAACATTAACATTCTGATTTTCTGTTAAGTTAACACGCCCATTTCAACATTTCAACACGCCCAAAGACAAAAGAAAATACAAAACGTTGTGTTTAATATTTACCTATTTAACAGGCTGATAAAAATGTATAAACTGTAACTTGAATGCAATGTAAGTTGCTTTGGATAAAAGCGTCTGCTAAATGCATAAATGTAAATGTTAAGTTGATTTGAAGCAATATGTGTTGGAAAAAAAAACACTATTTAAATAAATTTGATTTGACTCAAATTTACACATTTTATCACACAACAGTGTTTTAATCTGGTAGAGTCAGTACCTCACTGTTAAGTCTGTTTAGTTAAAGCTAAAGTTAGACTGGAATGGAAAAAAAGTCCTTCAACCGCACGCTAATGACGCCTTAGCTGTATCTTTGTCAAATGTCGACCACAAACATCTAGCATGAAGTTCAAGCAGAACCTATATGTCCACCAGCAGATCTGCACAGATGTAAATAAATCTGCCTCTATTTCTGAAATGAGGATGCAAAGTGTTTTTTTTTTTTTTTCCTGTTGTTTTGTGGATTTGTTAAAAAGAAAACATTCTTTAAGAGGCAATAAGCGTCAAATATGAAAATGTTCCAGTGGTCCACAAGACTTAAATCATTTGTTACAAGTCCTTGTATTGCATGGCATATTATTTAAGAGAGAATTTCATTAGTCCACCACTGAATATCACACTTCAACAATCCACAATTTTAAAGAGCTCAGATGAAAATGAGACTCTAAAGTTGTCGCAGGAGCTTCCTGTGAAAGTCACCAAAGCAGGTCTGGTACTTGTTTAATCATCTTCTGTTGGCGATAGGTGCATATTCCACGTGATCATCCTCTTTAACATCCTGTAAAAAACACAAGATAGCAATTTCAATTAAAAACTGAAGTAGTAATTTAATCTTATGCATGTCTTATGTTTTTGTTTGTTTGTTTTTTTTCCAAAAGCATTGAAGAATCACAAAAGCATGCACAGTATGTGAAACTCTGAATATTTGGACTGTGAGGTCATAGCTGACATAGGAAATACTTCATGAGTGAGCACTGAAAATATGAACTAATGCAGATCTGTTACTCTTTAGATACACGGTAGAAGGGTTGTGAGTATTATGACATGAGTCACTGTTTCGCTCACTGAATACCGATCTTCTGACTTTTATACCTATTTAATATGGTGCTGTTTTACTCTTTTGTTTCAGTCACACAAAAGAGCACACACTGTTGAAATAATACACAGATTCATAACATAAATTAGTAATAAACTATCTTACCAGTTTCTGTGGTTTTCTTTTGTAGAACATCGGCTCAATGTAAGTGATCTCATCTTCATTAGTCTCAACTATTTCAATAACAATAATAATTGATTAAAACAAATATAGCATTTCTGTGCTTTTTTCAGTGTTTCAATGAAGCATCTGTAAGAAGACGATTAAATAGTGCTGCCCATTGTCACTATACACACACACAAACACATATATATACATATATACCATAATTGCCAGTACTTTACCTAATTTAATCTCATTCATCTGAGTTTATGAACTTCAGCTTTTAGGTGAAAAAAAAAGTGTTATTTGTGGATCATTTTGACAATGTTCACTCAAAACCTGAGGTCCATAAGCTCAGCTCAATGAAGTATATGATCAATCATTTCCAAAAAGAAACATAAAACCTGTTATAATTGAAAAAAAAAAAAAGTTGATTAAAAAATATTGAATCTTATATTTATAAGCAGTTTTTTTGCAGGCTGGTAATTTTTGTTTAGACTGGGGAAGTGGAAAAAATTGAGGAAAAATCCCCCAAAAGTAGAAAAAACTGTCCAATGTTTGGGAAAGTTGTTATATCCTGTGTCAACAAAGTCCAGTATGTTTTAGTCCAGTGTAATAACTTGAATCAGCATTTTCAAGAAAAAGAAATCCTCTGGGTTAAAACGGCCGCAACACAACATGAGGGTTAAAAGGAACTACACTATTAAATTATATTATTATTTATTATAACACTTCTTAATTTTACAAATTGATTAGCCATTCTTAGATTTAACACTTGCCTTCTTCATCAGTTTTTCTACATTTCCTGCAAATACAAAAGATCCCAACTGCAGCACCAATCAGCAGAGATCCAGCCGCAGCAGCAGAGATCGGCACTGTTTTAGATGCTGAGTCTTTAACAATACAGAGAGACAGTCATTAGTGTGCTCTACTGATAGGTGAACATAAGTTAGTAGTATTTTCCTGCCTTACATTTAAATTCACTTTCAAAGGTATTAGTTTATTCCAATTTCTACTGTGGCTTACAGTACAATTATATTGAATGCATTTCATTTCAAGCTGAAAGGCAGAAAAGGATGGTGATGTTCTATATGTAGGCTTATAAACATGCACATATGTATATAATTAATCCAAACGATAAAGATGTTCATGCTGAATGTCGTTTATCAATGAAATCAACTGCAGTCATTATAATCAACTTAAATCATAAACACATACATATAGTAAATATACACATCAGCATTGTTGTACCTGAACATGGTTGACAGAGTTGACTGATGTCCAGATGTTGAGTCTGGTTGCTGATGGGATTGTTGAGCACACAGCTGTAGGTGTTGTTATCCTGATATTCCACCTCCAGAGGTAGAGAGAGACTGATGCTGAGATCAGACACACTGATGCTGGACAATAAACTGTTTCCTTTGTACCAGGAGAGAGTCACATGACCCACATTCACCACTGAACACAACAATGAACAATATGATGATGATGATGATGAAGAACAGTGTGAAGAGTTACTGATGATGACAGGAACAGGCAGATGAGCTGAGAAATATTAGAAATATCGGAGTAAATCATGATGTTTCTTGTGGTGTTAAGTGAGCTTCTGTGATGTGATTCAGTGAGTGTGTATTTATTTATTTTTTAATAACATTGCCTGAGATGCCAACCTTGGAATAATTTATCAAAAGAAAACAGTTTAATAGGTTTAAAGTCAAAATGAATGTGTATCTCAAATGTTATCATTTTTAAGACTGAAAAGGCTGTATATACTTCTATTTAACTCACCATAGACAGTGAGACTGAAGTTCTTGCTCACACTGTTGGTCTGTAGTTTATAGAGTCCAGTGTGTTCAGTTCTGGTGTTTGTGATGGTCAGAGATCCAGTTTGATCATCCAGCTTCAGTCTGTCTCTGAATCTCCCATCAAGAACATCATTAAATACAGTCATGCTGCCATCCATTACACTGATTTGAGCTATTAAAGTGTTTTCAGCTCCAAACCTCCACAGAATCAGATCATCATCCTTCATTTCAGTAAAACCAGAGTTTAGAGAGACTGAATCTCCCTCCAGCACTGACACTGCATCTTCACCAAACACACCTGAAGAAAAAAAGGAAGATTTGTCAGAGATTTAAAAGTAAATAATTTTGTGGCGTTAAGTAGTTTGTATATTTACATAAAAACACATGACCTTTGCAATACGAGATTCTGATTCCACACAAATAAATAACAATAAACAATTTTAAAAAATAATAATATGGGCAAAAAAGTTACTTTGACAATGTAAAACTATAATTACTTTACATATTTAATGGGATATTCACATGAATCCATTTTTATGGAGTTGGTGGGCTCATATGATCGGGCTGACTAAACTTGTCCTTAATTTGATTTCCTGTGACGATAGACATAAATCCAATAATATCCCTGTTCGATGTCAGAATATCTTTTTTAATGGATAGCAAAAGCAAATCTATCTTATTGTAGTATATAAAAAGCAAACCTTGAGCTAAATCAGCAAAAACATTACATTAAAAAGCATAAAACATACATTTCCAACTTACCATCCAGTTGCAACAAGCACAAGCAGAACAAAAGGACAACATGGACCATTTTCTTTGAGCTCACTAACATTATAATGATATTCTCAAGAAGCATACTGTTTAAACAGAAGTGTGAAATAAGTGTGCATGTGTGGATCCTCCCCCAACAGGATTCGACCACCCTATACTGACCACACATAGGGTTTCACTTAAATTACACTTAATATAGACTCACTGCATAATGGCATAAAACATTCTCAAACAGACGCAGAAGTTAAATCATTTTAGCAGTTTATTTCAGTCTGTCATTTTGTTTTTGTGCCAGTGTCTCTCTGTGTATACCTACTACACAAACCAGAACAAGAATAATTAGTGTCATGGAATAAATGTATAACTTCACTTATAATGCTGAACCCGTGTGGAATAGCCCGTGCTAGAGTCTATGGGGGATTTATAAGAATAATGTTGTGTACTTTTGCCTCTTTTTGGACTATTTCTCAAACATCAGTAAAGTTTTTTTTTTTTTTTTTTTTTTTTTTTTTGTAAAAAGGAAGTCCGATTGTGAGGTTCATATTAAAAAGAAAGGAAATGAAGATACTTTCTACCCACAAACTCACACACGCATAAACTCGCATCCAATAATGCGCACAGGTTTTCCATCCATCAGGTCAAGCTACGTTTCTTTGTAAATAAATGTGACCACAGAATGTTTCCCTTTGACACTTCAACAGAACTGCATCGGTGATTCGCGTGCATTCTCTTCGCTAGACGAAACAAAAACACATGCGCTGTGGTTTTTCTTGGCCTGTTTCATTTTTTTTTTGAGTGTGCATATTATTAACAAAAATCTAGTCTGTGTTCGAATGCAACCACAGTTGGGGGGGGGGCTGAAAATGTTGCTTCCTTTATAATTCTTATGTTTTGAGTTTCACACATTCAGGCCTATTTGCAAATCAGTTGTGAGCATGTTTTGATTTTCTCATGAAGCTGCACTGACATATGCTACCAGCCTGTCCTCCTCCAAAAAACGACCCCATAGGTCGTATGTGCAAGCAGCTTATTACGACCCTATTTTACGTTTTAAAGTCAAGCGCCCTCTAGCGCTCCTGTAAATAATGGCAGTGCCGTGTGTCATGAAATGACGTTTGACCGTCGTTACCAGTTCAAATAAAACATTTTTTTTTACAGTCTATGGCTCAAATACATTTTTTTTATCTTCATATTTACACGATATTACTTAATAAAGAAAACTGAGTTGTTTAATAAAAAATAAAAAAATCTATTTTTGCGCCATTTTGGAAAGTAAAGAACCACATTAAAATTAAAATATTTTCAAATATAATTTTAATTATAATTAGGCTTATATTATTATTATTATTATTATTATTAATAAATCTTAATTTAAAAAATAACTTTCAATTAAACATTTTCTAAGAAAGCACAACTAAAAAAAATCGCTGAAAATGTTTAAAAGCACTTCAGATAATTAAAATTATATGTTTTCCTTCTGTCAAATAAAAATAAATAAATAAAAAAGCTAGCAAGCAAGCGCCAAGGGGAAGATCAGATGAAGCAAAGGAAGAAGAAGAACGGGAGTCCTGGGCCAGGCGTTGCACTGATCGTCGTAGCTAAGGTGCGCATTTCAAGTATCCTGTTGTTGTTTTTTTAAATATTAATAAGTATTTATGTTGATTGTCTGAAATTCATGTGGAACTATATAAGTCCAGCTCGACGTTTTGATTATGGCTTGGTTTTATCCATTAATAACACGTTATTATCTTGCTACCTAACGTACTATCCATGATCGCTAGCATCATGTGCTGCTAGTTCACATGCAAACATTGCAGCTAGGTAATTACTTAATTAGTTCGTGCACTTTATGGCATAAAATCCTTGCTTCCCAATTAGCTATAAACCGGAGAAGTTCATTTAGGGGGCCTTCCATAATTTATCCGGTTAAATTATAAATAGACAATAATTTCGGAGGCATTCCCTCCTAATAATAATAATAAAAGGGTTTTGAAAAAACTAATGCCCTTTTTGTAACAAAATACATGTAAATGAATGTCAAATAGTAATTAAGATATGACCTGTAAATTGTCTGATGAATCACATTCACATAAACTTTATGTAATATTGCCAGAATTTGCCACTATTAACTTTAGCCTAGTCCATAAATTAAGGTAGGGTCACCATTATAAGAATATTTTCTAAATTGCTTAATCTAAATTACTTAATTTCAGCACATTATGGAAAACTATCAATTCCTCTTTAAATTAGGGATATACAATTTTAAAGATTTATTAAAAACATAACAGGTGCAGTATTGGCAAAATAGTTTGGCAGAATCAGGTTCAGGTTGGAAATAAATAAATCCCCATTAGTGCGTTCAGATTTATAGGCACAGTCTGTGCCCACTCTTACCGAGGCCTGGTTCTTCTGATTCGTGCACTCTCAGAAATTTTGTTGACACTCAGCTTATTCCTCTTTGACCTTTGTGGTTATTTCAGAAACAAGTTCAATGCAGAGTTGGTACAACTAATCCTATCACATCTGTTTGTTTTTCAGGTTTTTGTACCCATCTATTCCATCACTGAAATATTATAGAAATCAAACGGTTCTTTTAAGAGCCAATTTCTTCTCCTCCTCTGTCTCTTGCTTTGTTTTATCTCTCTCCCTTTTGTACTTGTTTGTACTTTGACTTTATTCATTATTTATCTTAAAAACATCTTCAAATGGCATCTGAGTCGTTCAGACAGTATAAGGAATGGCTGGAAGCAGCAAAAACCATGGCAGATGAGTTGGAAGCCCAAAAAGTAAACCTTTTCACATATTATTTCTCTATCATGCCATTTAACTAAATGCAAATGTAAAAGAATAGGACTTTTATCATGCCTCCCCCAAATATATAATTATGTTTTTAATTTTAGACTTCAAAAAAAAGAAAACAAAAGGAAAGTCAAGACTGCAATGTTTCCTGGAGAAAGAGAGATGAGCATGGGAACATCCTACCACAACGCGTTCAGAAGAATCGATCTGGTTAGTAAAATATACTGTTATCCTATTGTTTACGCTTTTGGTCAGCAGTTATGTTTTCAGTATCATTACATTCTGTGTTTGCAGTTAAACCTGCTGGCACTAGGGAGCTTGCAGAAGTTGAGGAGATGCATATAAATGAATGTCCAGAAGAGGTCCCAAGTCTTGGTAAGCATAAATTGACAGTCTAAATAATTTTAGCCTTTATGTTTAAATTGAAAAATGTCACATGGCAACTGACAAAAGTATGTAATAGCCATTTTTCATGATGCATATAAAGTGACAAAGCCATATAAGAAATGAATATGTTGCTTTATAAAAATGCATTAATGCAACTGTAGTTTTCATTGTCATTGTTGTTGTTATTATTTTTTTATTTTAATTTTTTTGTAGATCAACATCTTCAGAGATTAAAAAACCTACTAAATTCTGTCTCTGCATCAGATGAAATATTAGAGGCAACCACCATGTCTGTATGGACCAAAAGACAGGTCATGTCTGAAAAAAGGTTTAAGGCTGCATTGCCAGAGATTTTAAACTGCATGCTGGCTGCAGAGACTGTAACCCAGCATTGCTGTCAACAGTGCAAGGCTGCTGACGCTGTTGTCCGGTGTCTAGAGTGTGTTCCATCAGGATGTCAGTTTTTCTGTTCGACGTGTGACTCTGAGATCCATAGTAAACATGTGTTCCATGACAGAGAAGCTATGGTTGATGGTTTTTTCAAGCCTATTCCACCAACATCCTTAGTGGTGATTGATGAAAGGGGCCAATATCAGCTCCGTGAACAAGGTGTGTTCCTCTCACCATGTTTTCATAATGTCAACTACATGTACAATGGTACTATTTAAGCTCTTGTCTGCAGTATCCTTTAATAAATGTGTCGATGTTACTGATATTACTATCTGAAATTTTCAGTGTGTATGCTTCCTATTCCTCCACCAATGCAAATCTGCTCCTGTGGTCCAAGCCAAGCCTTCACAGTTATCCCAGGAAAGCAGACTGTCTTGGTGACTATCAACGGTATGTCTTGTAACTTCCTTCTAAATTTTTATAATCCAGGAGATGAATTCATACATAATAGTGGCTTACTTATTTTTGTGTCTTAATTTTTGTCCTGTGCTGTACAAATTGTCCTGTGCTGTATTGGTGAAATAGTAACCACGTGTTTATTTTAAGGTGCATACAACCTGTGCCTGCCTAGTATATGCTGTCCAATTTGTTCTTGTAAATGGACTCCTGGGATTAGTGACTTGCTTGAATATAAATACTGGCCAGCAACCACCAGCTGCCAAATGCTGTTCAAATTTGATGTGTTCACATCATTTGAGCAGATGAAATTGGCTAGCCCAGCATTATCTCAACAAGCATTTCTCAAAATGCTTGAACATCGATCACTTTGCACTGGTCGGGTAAGGACTGTTTTCATTTGCTACATTTTTGAATTTCTGACTTGAAACACTTTCATTAACCAAAATAATACCATCCTTCTTTCTAGACGGGTAGTATTTGTTGTGATACCTTCCACAGAGTCTTTCGAGAGTTTGCCTTCTGCCGTTTTAAGAAAGAGGATATGTGCCTGATGGAACCCTTTAAATGCCCAGCATGCACGCCAGACATGCTGGCTATATCTGCAGATGGTAATAGAAAACATTACCGGTTCAAGAAGTCCAAAGGGTCAGTGGAATGTTTTATTTTATATATATATATATATACTGTATATATAGGGTGGCACAGTGGTCATTTTGTGTATCCCTGCGATAGACTGGCTGCCTGTCCACGCTGTACCTCACCTCTCACCCAATTCTAGGTGGAATAGGCTGTAGCCCCCCCCCCCCCCCCCCCAACAACAACTACTTTAAAGAAATTATTTATTTTTGTACTTTAAACAGTGAGTTTTTAACTTCTCACACAAGCTAATGCCAAATAACAGCATTAATTTCCAATTAAATACATAAAAGCTGATCGCTCAACACGGTGCTCTAGATCAAATGTGATTCACACAGACTAAAACCTTTATGGTTATTTATCACATTAAATGAGGAGAATACAATGTTTATGATTATGCGATTTTGTTGTCAATTCTTATTTAACAGGACAGATGAACCATCTCTTTTTGAAGGATTATTCATCGCACAAGATGCCAAAGTATCTGCCTTTGTTGACCAAATCAGAAGCCAGATGATTAGTGTAAGGATTTATTCAACTCTACAACCCTTCTGTATTTTTAAATTGTCCTGGGATTACATGTAACGCATTGCTTCTACTTTCAGAGGACAGGTCATGACGTCTGTGGGCCGGCAACATTTACAGCAGGCAGAGAAACATCACAGAAGTCCAGGGCCAAGGTGGATGAGGAGGGCCTTGAAATAGCTGTGTGCCGACATGGAATCTTGCTGCAAGGCTTGAATCACTACCGTGGTGAAATATATGCCTACCCAATGTTCCTGCAAAAGGAGCTGGCACAAGCTGCTAATGCAACATTCTTTTGTACAGACATTGCTTGCAGGTAAATAAATAACTACTGCCAAATGAAGTTTTACCGTTACGTCATGGGCATAACACCATGGCTAGCAAAAAAGTACACCTTTATTATATTATGGACTTAGAAATTTAATATGGCTACTGAGTTATCAGTTTAGTTTACTACTACAACAGTTTAGTCCATAAGGTCTAAGGAAATATTATCATTTATATGACTGCATAGTATTCTTTGATTGAATTGTACCAGTCACATAGGTCCTGATTTGACTCCTTACCATTTTGTGCCATGCACATGTGTTTTTCCCGTTACAGGTACTGGCCTTATTTGGAAAGGATGGCAGGGAAGTTGCCTGAGCTCCTCCAACCACTCACCACGATGAAGCCTTTTCTGTCTGTAATGCATGCTAAGGCTCACACTGGCAAATGTGAGGTACAGTGTGCGTGTTAAATGTTTGTGTCATAAGATGTTTTTAGGAACATAACCCTACAGCATCAGGAAAAAAAAGAGTTTCCTTTTTATCTGTAAATACAGGTGTTTCAGAAAAGGTAGTGCACATAAGTAAAATCCTTTAGTGCAGTGGTTGTCAAATCTGTCCTGGAGGACCACCAGTGCTGCACAATTTGTGTGTTTTCCTGACACACCTAATTCAGGTCTTACAGTCTCTACTAATGAGCTTGTGAGTTACAAAATGTGCAGTGCGGGGGGGTCATGACGGACAAGTTTGAAAACCGTTTGAATAAAATGGATTGTTCTGGTCCTTGATTCTGATTGGTTGAGCCGTATTCTGTATGTTGCTTGGTAATCTTTTTTTTTTTTTTTGGAAGCACAACTGTTTCTGAGGAACTACATTGTTTGGAAGAATACTGTTTTTATATCTATATCATTACACTTATTTGCTTTTTTTTATTTTGTGACCTTACTGCGTATATGGAATAACTGTTTTATAAAAGCAATAAGCCCCAAGAAGCCGTGGTGTACAGTGAATTTACAACAGCTAAGGGGGTTTGTAACAATGCTTCTTAGCTGTTACAAATTCACTGTAAACCACGGCTTCTTGGGGCTTATTGCTTTAATTTATATATGCATATATAATTATATAAAACACTTTTATGTACTTATAAAACTCATTTTAATTTTTTTTTTAATTTACTAATTTCTCAAAATCTAATTTAGTATACACAGTCTAAGAAATAGGATGATAGTGATGAATGTCTTGATCTGATGTTTTGGAACAGGTCAGGTGGGGCGGTAGAAGTCAGGATGGTGCAGGAAATACAGTTGGTGAAGAGGTGGAGCAGGTCAATAGCTTCCTTTCAAGGGCAGCTCTTACTACAAAATACATGACCAAGTCAGGTTGGTTAAAAGGGAATACTGTGTTTGAAACACAATACTAGATTGTACAATTGATTTGTCCTTATCTGTTTTATTTTTAAAGGCAGAGCAGATATGATAACTGTGCTTGCCATGGGATGGAACCATAGGAAGGTGGAGAGTCTCCATAAGACACTAGCAAAAAGATTTGTCAAAGTAAGAAGACTACACTGCATGTTTACCCTCTGGGGTCTAAGGTGCTTTCTTGGCTCTGGAGGTGTTTTGACATACATTTGTCTTGTTATGGTCTTGTAGTTCACTTACAGTCAGTCAGTCACATTCAGCGTTACATGAGTTCAGTTCTGACGTGATGTCTCCGTTCTCTCCTTCAGGAAATGAGGGTTACATATATAACCGAGACGTTTTGTATACTGACACATGTCGATTAATTACAAGTAATAATCAAACTGAACATTTTTCTATACTACATAAATGTTCCAAAAATATGTAAGCAGACAAAAGGGAATTTCGACAGCATAATTTATGGTAGTGGGGGACTGTGTTCACGGCCTCCCCTGCATTTTGCAGTTGTTGCCTAATTTTGCAGGGATACTATGTTTTCTCAATTTGTTTCTTTTTTAAATAGACTTCACAGAGAGCAGAAATGGAAGCAGCCAATCTTGAGACTCTCAAGCAGGAGTTCAGCATCTCTGTGGAAGATGTGGATCGGTGGGTGAAAGATGTCAAGCTCTGGGCTGCCACTGGTATGTCATATTGTATGGTATTGTCTATATTGGTACTTTATTTTCCATACATTTGGCTAAACTTTAGCAGTGATACTGTGTTTTTTGTAATGGTCAACTTTGCTTATTTCTGTTTTTCAAGAGAAACCCAGTACTCACAGTAGCCAGGAAGAGCTCCAGAGAGAAATTGATGAAATTATTTATTCCATCCGAAGAAAGAAGCATGATCTATATCGACAAAATGGTATTTGCTATTACGTCACTCAACTTTTTTTCTTTTTTTTTTAAATTCTAATTAAATTTTCTGAACCTTACAGACAGCAGCCAAACAAGGCAACGCAAAAGAAGGAGACTTGGTGAGCTGAAAAAGACTCTCAGAGAGAAGATTGTGCAGTACAACGGCATTCCTGACACTGAAGAGAAAATTGACCCAGAAGCAGCATGCAGTCTCTGTGATGATGTCATTCTGCCTTGGGAAGCACAAGGAGATGGTAAGTAATGTGTTGTATAATTGTGCTTTTATTAATTCACAAAATTATGTTGATTGTAAATATAAGTAATAACAGTCAGCATTTTAATACTGGGTGGTGAAAAAGGTGCAACATCAGAATCAGAATCAGAATGAGCTTTATTGGCCAGGTATGTTTACACATACAAGGAATTTGTTGTAGTGACAGAAGCTCCACAGTGCAACAGAAAGACAGTAACAGGACAGGACACAGGTAATGAAACAAAATAACAGGAAATAGCCAATAACCAACATACAGTAAAGAATGACATGTTATATATTGCTGTCATCTGTAATGTTTTTAAATAAAAGTTGACACATCTTAATACTGGGATGAGCATTTAAATACCTTTCGGTGTTATTTTGTAGTTAGGGTTGGGCGATGTCTACTAAATTGGCATCAGCCGATGTCTACAGTGAAACATTGCGATGGACGATGACATCAGGGGGCGGGGCTAGGGTATGATGATTAAAGCAACAAAATCATTTAAAACAGGAACCAGAACAAATACTGTACATTGTATCACATTTTTATATGCACAAATACACTATCTGTAAAATCAGATACTATAACGTTTCTGCAGATATTGTCAATCATGGCAAGTGTATCAAATGAAAAAAAATAAATGCTGAAGTGCTCACAAACACTCAAAGACAGGCGTTTTCTGCAGAGCACCTGTTGTTTGCAGCTACAACACGCTTTGGTGGACACCACCTAAGTGATTAGAGAAAGGTCAGATGCCATCCTTTCAGCAGGTTTTAGCGTCTTTCCATTGTTCTAATACTTAATTGTAGTGTGATGTTTCAGTTGTAAATTATGCATATTGGCTGCATTATAAATTATAAGCATAGTTATGGATGATATAGTTAGTAGATTATTTATATTATTTCCAGTATAAATTGTTCTTGTTGGACAAGTTCTTTATCAGTATTACTCTGAAGACCCACAAAATGCCTAGTGAAGACCACTGTGCTAGACGTAAAGCTGAAATAAGTGTTTTTTTCCCCCTCCACTTTTATTTTCAAAAATAGTGGTGAGTCTCCGCTTGAAGAGGCGACTGTTTGATCAAGTCATGCTGGTCAGCCGATTGGAGGAGGAGAAGATCATAATTGTAAAGGAAATGACTCAGCACTATCAACACCTAAAAAAAGCACTGGACAAACTGGACAGCCTCCTTGGGGAGACTAAGGAGGAAATGAAGATCCATAGTATGTACCACATTTTTTTAAACATTCAGTAATATGTAATAACATATTGATACCGCTAAGGAAGATGTCATAGTTTTCTATAAATATTGGTTCCAATCCAAAAAAATAATTTTAAATGACCATTTAAAACTGCAGCTTGTTAGCTATTTAGTTTGTTTTTGTTCGTTTGTTGTGTTTTTTCACATAAATGTACAGTACAGACCCAGAGTTCGTCATTCAAGCTGCAGTGCATGTTTCCAACGATATAATTCATGAAATGCTGCCTAATTATCAATGTCAATTTTCTACATTTTTTTTTACTTTAGATTCAACCAGAGAGCTGACCGAAGAGGGGCACAGGGGGCTGTACTGCTGTATCTTACACAAGCGGCACATTCTGCTGCAAAAACTTACAGCAGTCACCAGCACCTATGCCAGTGTCAACACTGACCCTTCTTTCTTCATGCTGGAGGAAGATGTTGAAGAAGAAAGTGAGGACAACAACAGTCCAGAACTTTCTGAAGAAGAGTTTTAAAATGTTAGCACAAACTTTGGAAGCATTGCATTCAGCATCTTCCCAAAAGACCCTTGAGTTTCATGAAATTATTTTCAGATTTATTAATAAATAAATGTCATTCTAACCCTGATCTATTGTGTCTGTTGTTTTTTCTTACACCAACCTGTTCTAATTTTTCTCAGATTTGGATAGCAGAAAGCTCTAAATTACCCATGAGCCTCTGTCACCATTGCTGGACAGCTTTTCTTTCCTGTTACTTTTGTATTTTATGAAATTGGGTTTTACATGGGACATTACATTACATCTCAACTTTTACACAATTATTATTTAATTCCCATTTAAAATTTTGATTCACATATACATTTTTGGTTTTTATAGTTAGTATTAATTTGAATGCCCACCTTTACTATTTAATCTCAGCTATTACAGCTCTGTATAATCTTGGCATCCGAGCTGTCAGATTATTCAAACATTCACTTGATATATTAATATATTATATAATATATTAATCTTTTAAAAACCTGGGCCAAGTTTAAACCAGTAACCAGGCATCACAGCTGGGAAAGGGGCATGTCTGACTTTGACATGCATATATTGACATTATTATGTAATCAAAATGAAAATTATTATTGCTGGTCTTCAATGTTAATGTCAAGTTACTTTAAAGTGACATGAAAGTGACGTGACATACAGCTCAAGGGCAACTCAGTCGTGGTATTGGGAGAGAGCGCTGTACATTCACTACCCCCACCTACAATTCGAACTCATAACCTTTTGGATTACAAGTCCAGCTCTCTATCCATTAGGCCAATACATTAATACTTTAATGTATTGGCCCCAAACATTTATAAGGATTTATGCTGATATCGTCCAAACCATACTTTGCCAATATATACACTACAATTCTACTAAACCTACCCATCACAGATACAATTGAGGCAGTTTTCAGTGTTGGGTGGGTTTAGGGATATGTTTATTGTAGGGGTATGGTCTTTTGGGGGCCCAACTAATGTCATACTTTTAACATTTGACTATCTTTAGGGGACATTTGCACCCCACAAATGTAGCTAGGACATTTGCACCCCACAAATGTAGCTAAAACAAGTGTGTGTGTGTGTGTGTGTGTGTGTGTGTGATTTTCAGTTAAATAAAGGGAAGGATTGTGAATTGCAAGAGGCTGCAGTGGGCTATATTGCTACAAACACTTAATGCATAACTGAGGATGATGTACAGTATCAATGAATGAACAACATATAACTTATATTGCATTAAAACTAGAGCATGCACATCACTGATGTCCAGCACATGAGGAGTAAGAAAATGGGAATGAAGAAGAAAATTTGGCACTGATTTTGTAGTTTAATTACATATGAAGTGCCACAATGTGTGTGTAACTTGTTATTCTTGGAAAAAGAAAAAGTACTCAGACATAAAAGTGACTCAACACAGTTTATTGTCCATGACGAGGAGAATACATACGTGTACAATTTACTGCCATTCCACCCCCAGGGGCCCAGTAGCAGCCCAATGGAAGAGCAAAAAAAAACACATTTCAAATGGCCATAACTCAAATTCCTTTAAGAATATCAAAGAGAAAATTGACAGGATAATTGCTTATGCTCTGTTTTCTAAATAATGTTGGGCAAAATGTTCAGACATATATGGAAAGGTGGCTTAAGGGTGTTTTTTAAAATGCTCACAGTAATGCACCAAATTTCAACCTGCCTCTCAGATATGTCATAGAGGTTTTCATAATGAATATACTTACATATCCACTTGTCCAGTAAAGATAGTAATTATATTGTTTATATACTAAATGTTTTAAACTACATTACCCTTAACACTCCGTTATTCTATCAATGGAACGGGAAATCATGCCGCTGTTATTTGTAGTTCATTGAAGTGTCTAGGAAGGCTTAGAGTAGGGTTAAGATCTCTGAAAAGGTGTGATTTCTCAAAGCATAGTGCCACTTTATCGTTAACTTAATGTATTACTAACGTAGTAAAACCATCAAAACACACGTTGGAACATAGAACGCTGTTTTATATTGTTTAAAAGATAGTCCAATCACAGCGAGCGCGGCTCCACACTTACTTGTCCATATATGGTAAATTACGTCACATTTTTTTCCGGTTCCGGCCGAAAGAGTGCATCCACATGGGCAGTTAAAAGTACTTCTACTTAAATAACACAACTCATATTTTACAATGACAGACTCCTTTGAGTGGTTAACCTGACGCATAAATACATTTAAAAGATAATTTTTTCCCCTAAGCAAAGGCCTACAGCAGTAACTAAATATGCACCTGCTAAGTGCTTCTAACATTTACTTTATTGTGTACATAGAGCATAATGTATATATTATATAAATGTAATAACTTCTCCATGCTATTCTCCACCGTTTTACAAGACGTATTGTTCTGGTATTTTGTCATGTATTATTTCATCACTGTCTTCCTTGTGTTCTTATCTGCATCAACATCTGGGCTAATAGGTGCTTTACAGTAATGAATAATAATAATGAATAACAATTATAACAACAACAACGTGGCTTTATCAAAATGTTTCAGCACTAAATGCTTTCAGTTAAAGTGCATGTATTTATGCTCTTAAATGACAAACTAACAATTATAAAATTTTTAAAAATCAAGTGTATATAAAAGAACAAAGCCACTGACAGATATTTCAAAACATTTTATCTATACAGTCACCAAACACAGAAAACTGAGGCAACATGCTTTACAAAGCAGTTACAGAACACAGGAATAAATCTGAACTGATGTGCAATAACACTGAAAAACAAAATCTGATTTCAGTCTCTGCAACTGTGAAGCATCATTGATACAACCTAACAACAAACAATACACTGGACCACACAGATCTTCAGGATGAACTTTGAATATTTTCTTGTGGCTCCCAGGAGTTTTTCCACTTCGTCCCACTGTTAGACAGAAAGACAGCAAAAAGACAGCAATATAAATACTATATAAATACAAATAAACTAAACTAATAATAACAACTATATATAAATACTAATAAATCTTGACACTGCAATGATGTAGTTTTCAAGTATGGATTTATTATTTTTTATTATACCAGGGAATAATGATGGTCTCAGTTTCAAAACATAACCCACATTATTTATTTTGTATGTAATTTGTGTGTGTATTATGTAATTATGTAAATTTAAGTGTTTGAATGTTTATGCACAGTTTATATAAATGTTGTTTTTTGTTGTTCTGTTCTGTCAATTAACTACAGTGCACTAAACTAAAGATAACATGCATACCATCCAGAGCAAGGATGCCACTGCACCAAAACCTCCACATGGCCCTTAGAAAAAAACAAAACAGAAAGAAACATGGTGAAATGAATGACATTCTCTTTCTACGCAAAAAGCTACAATCATATATCTGCTGAATGGTATATATAACATAAAATCCAGGTGAAATAAACAAAGTGAAATTAAAAGTCAATGGGACTAAGTCTAACGTTAGAAGCATAATGAAACTTTAATTATTAATTCAAGTCACCTTTATTTATATTGCACTTTTTACAACAGATTCTTTCAAACCAGCTTTACAGTAGTATCAGGACTATTATGCATTGCTTGTCAATTTTATCATTGTTCAATAGTGATTCAGTAGATTCAGTTCACTTGCTAATCCTCAGATATAAATTTCGTTCATCTCATTTGTACAACATCTCTGTTAAAAACACTGATGCCATCATCTAGCTCTGTTGAGTTCTCATATAATAGTGTCAATGAGGCCAGAGCAATAATATTAGCATAATTACATTTATTACTCTATTATCAATTCAATTTTGAAAAATATGGAACTTCAGATTTTATTTTTGTCAAATTACAACCGCTACTGAAAAGATTTTAAATTTGTAAAACTTAAATTGTGCTGTAAAACTTACATTAAAATTGATAACATGAATGTTATGAATACCTAAACATTAATTTATTATATGTGGCCCTGGAGCACAAAAGCAGTCATGAGTAGCACAGGTATATTTGTAGCAATATATCCAACAATACATTGTATGGGTCAAAATTATAAATTTTTCTTTTATGTCAAAAATCATTAGGATATTAAGTGGATGCCAAAAATCGCAGAGAAAAAAATGGCCTGAAACATGCCTTCAAACTTGGCTCACTGCTGCCAAATCTTTGGGGATTACCCAGTCAAGTTTGGTATCAATGTAAAGCTTTGAATTTCCACTTTCGCTTTCATCAACTCTCCACAACGTCATTACAGCAGTTAAATCAATGGTGTAAATTAGTAATATGTGTTGCTAAGGAGTTCATTTGGACAACTTTAAAGGTGACTTTCTCAATTATTTTCATTTTTGTCACCCTCAGATTCCAGATTTTCAAAAAGGTTGCATGTCGGCCAAACATTGTGCATACAAACCATACACCAAGGGAAGATTATTTATTCAGGTTTCAGATGATGTATAAATCTCAATTTCGAAATATTTACTTATGACTGGTTTTGTGGTCCAGGGTCACATTATATTATCATTAATTAATTATCAATATATGATCATTAATGAAGTAATATATTTGTTATTTTTCTTTTTTCCCCATAGACGCATTGTAATTACAGCATACAAAATAGCAAATTAGTATTGTTATTCATTCTTTTTATTAATATTACTTTTATCAGTACCTACATTTTTTATTTATTTTTTTACAAACCTCCCTGATTCTTTTCCTCAAAACTTTTTGGTAGGGGAAACTGGTGGAGTCTTTATGAATGGGGCATTCTGAAACAAATTAGAAAATGGTTATAATTTGTACCAGACATAAGTAAAAGAAAAAGTTGAACAGATATCTTCTACCCATTGATGGATCATGGATAAAGAGAATTTTTAAAAGGAAACTGAGAATTGAAAGTCAACTGAACAGGACCCTTTTCATAGATGTTACAGTTATATGGAATGTAAAAAGTGATAATTCATGATATTCTAGGGAATTGTGTGTTTCTAATTTTATTGCAACAGTTTGGACAGGACCCTTTTCTATTCTAACATGACAGTGTCTCTGTGTATAAGACACGGTTCAAAAAGACATGATTGATTGAGTCAGTGTGGGAGAACTTGACTGGTCTGCAGAAAGACAAGTCCTGATCCCAGCTGAACACCTCTGGTGTGACTTTATATGCAGACCTTGAGCCAAAAACTCATCACCAAACACCAATGACTTGTATTGACACTATATTGGCAAAACAGAAAAAGCACTTCCAAAACTGTGGCAACAAAGATGGAAACATAATTCATTTATTTACAAACTGTATTTTCATCTTTGTTGCAACAGTTTTGGACGTGTCTAAAATGACAGCACCCTTATGTACCAGTCACTGGTGTTTGGCCAGTGTAGTACTCCAGTGTTGGAGTTTTTAGCTCAAGGTCTGCATTTAAAGTCACACCAGAGAAGTTCAGCTGGGATCAGGACTTGTCTTCCTGCAGACCAGTCAAGTTCTTCCACACTGACTCAATCAATCATGTCTTTCTGAACCGTGTCTTATACACAGAGGCCCTGTCATGTTAGAATAGAAAAGGGTCCTGTCCAAACTGTTGCTATAAAATTAGAAGCACACAATTCCCTAGAATATCATTATATGCTTAAACATTAAGATTTGTACTCATAGAAATTACTAAAGCAGTCAAACCTGTTCATAAGAAGGGGGTGACCCAATACTTTTGGCAATATAGTATATATATATATATATATAATTTTATTTTTTTTTGTGCTTTTTTCACAAAAAGGACTACACTTGGGTTGTATATACTCATAACATTAAATAACTTGCTAACCAAAAAATAAAAATAAAAAAATAAATAAAAGATGCATATTACAATATGTATCTTTGTAGAATTCTAACCTAGACCTTTTAAAAAACAATGAGAAAGGCCCTGTTCCTTCAGGTGACTAAAACGGTTTCACACTGCAAAAACTAAGAACAGTTCTGATTCATATATCAAAACAAATCCACAAATACATAAATACCTCTAGGTTCTGCTTTCCTCTTTATTTGTCTTTTTTTTCCTGAGGAAGATACTGAGTCTGGACTGCCTAGCTCAGTGGGCACAGGAGTGAGTTTAGAAGCAGCAGAAAGAGTAGAGGCTGGTGGCAGAGGAGAATCCACGGAAGAAGATATAGGACTGGGTTGAGAGACCTTGAAAACAGGCTGAGTCAGGGGGGAGACTTGAGAAGCAACGGATAACGACATATGTGAAGACAAGGAGGTCGTGAAAGAAATAGGAGACGTTAAGGAGGAAGATGCAGGGGTAAGTAAAAGAGTTTCAGAATCAGGGGGGAGCAGAGGGGTTGACTCTGATGCCGGGTCTGCTGTGTCTAATGGTGGCGTCTCTGTCTGTGTGCCGTTTGTTGCTGGAGTCTCTTCCATGCTGCTTGCTGCTTTATCTGTATTAAAAATAATAATTGTGATATGAACCTAATAATCTGCTGTAATCAACACATTTAAAACAAATCTTTTTAAACGCTGAAATACACTATGCAACTTTTTTAACTCTGTATTGGCATAATAAACTAAAATACATGTGCCTCATTGCTTAGAAGATGCATGATATATGAAAAAGCTATGTTATAAAACTGTCTAAAATTGTCAAAAATGTTTGATATCCTCCATCTGGATGGAATCACAGCTAGAAGCTAAGCAAAAAAAATAAAAAATGTAGTATGTGATTTTAAACATGATTTTCTGTAAACTCTTACTGCCCAGAATGTGAAGGCTGGCTTTGACTTTCAGCAACTAGCATCAAAACATGATGTGAAATTAAATGACCAAGTATACACTGCTATGTACATTTGCAGTTCATACACTATGCTCATCTTATTCTAGCATAAAGTAGAGCAGAATAAATTGAAGTAACAGTAATCTATGAGAAAAATGCTAAAAGTAAACATATATATAGTTCTGGACAATAATTCGACATAAATATATATCATGACATAATTTTTTTCAATAACAGTGATATGATTTTTATACACAATTTCAATATAGGCTACATTGCAGCATTTGTCACTGACTGACGTTGAGGGCACAGCTGTCAGAAAGAGCAGAACACTGAGTGATACAACAGCAACAGCAGCAGTGCTGATCACATACAATTAGACCCCACACACAACTGAATAAACAAATAAGGATTTTGCAGTGTACTTATCTAGCTCATTCGTGCATGATTGCATTTAAGTGTCATTGTTTAAATAACGACAGCCTCAAGAAAGCCCGTTAGGATGTGGGACGCAGCATATGGTAAAGCTGTGCAAACTTATTTAGATAAAAAAATGGGACAAATAATTACATTATGGTGTCATAATTTAAGTAAATGAATTAAAATTAAAAATTCATCCCATTCAGGTAACAGCTGCAACATTATCAAAAAAAAAAAGAAGAAAAGATTACACACCAACATAATGAAGAGCTCTTTATAAATAAATAAGATAATCAACTGTACAGTGATAATATAATGTGTTCTGTTGCGAGTACAGATCTCATGTTTTCTCATGGTTTATTGTAAAGCTGTCAAGTTGTCATATGTTGAAATAATGTTTCTGGTTGATTCTGTTTTTGTGTCCTTAAAGCCCTTGATGGTTCTTTTTGATATCTTGTTTTGCCTCACTGAAGGTTGCAAACCTAGGCTTGGTACAAATAAAAGGTGAACATTTCTTTATTGTTTTCTGTTTTTATTTCTAAAATAGTATATAGTTTTACAGGAGGAGGTTTAATAGACTTGTCAAGTGCATTTTTCAGAAGTTTGTAAGTACAGACACCCATTGTGGGCATTCTTGGCAGTTTTTTGGCCATATCATCCAATCCTAACTTAATTTAATTATTTTGTTGTTGTTTTCACTGATTAAACATTTGAGCCTAATGAGTATTTTATGAATGTAACTCTTAGGGTCTGCATTTGGACAGATACTATTATTTGGTGTGTGACTGACGATTACACACAAAACTGTTTGCTGTCAGTTCTATTGAATGAGACATTTTACCATTACTGGGGAGCAGAGGTGTTGACTCTGGTGCCGGGTCTGCTGTGTCTAATGGTGGAGTCTCTGTCTGTGTGCCGTTTGTTGCCTCTCCCATGCTGCTTGCTGCTTTATCTGCAATAGCCACTGTTAAAAAAAGAAACATGAGAATAATAATAATAATTCAACAATAATTCAGCAAAAATAAATAAATAAATAAAGTTTTATTATTGAGTCTATTATTATTTTACTGTTAAGTCTTCCTATGGGTTGTACTTTACATAATATCAATTTGACATGATCAAAATAATACATGGCAGGCCTCAAGTTCTTATATAATTTGAACTACATAAGAAGGAGGCTTCAAGGTCAAAGACCTCAGAGGCTTCAAAGGTTTGGAACCATAGCACTATAACTGAGGATCAGACACTAACAAACTTTCAAATTAAAAGAAAATACATATTAACATTTGTGCTAGGAGACATGATAAATAAAAACAATGTGTGTTCTAAAATGATAGTCCTATTGAATGAGACATTTTCAAATAATAAATCAAGAATATATATCATGCTGTTCACGTTAAAGCAAAAACAAATTCTGCTTAGCAAATGTATGTACTGTTGGTAAAACATTACTGCTGTTTTTTCAAATTATTTCTCAAATAAATCAAGGATGCACTAATAAACAATGAAATATGTGAAAATATAGCATGCACATTTGTGTTTATTACCATTCAGAAGACTTTCATACAATCTCTTTATCGTGACAAATGCATCCTGAACATCTTCTGTGTCCATCTTCCATGGACAGAAGCACTCAGCAGAAAAACCATTTGAGGTTCTCCTGGCAAGGAAAAGGACTGGATACCTTTCCAAAAGTTCCCATTTGTGGAGCTGGAATAAAATTGAGACTATAAATTTAAATAAATAAAATTGAGAGAAAAAAATAAGACACACGCTTGACAACTATTTGAATTCACTGAGCGATCAGAGATAAATAACATTTTTATATTAGGGCTGTGATATCAAATAACAACACACACATATATGTATATTTAGATATAGATATCTAAGTGTATACAGTATGTACACACACACACACACATATATATATATATATATATATGGGCATACTAGGGTTGAGGTAAGTTGGAGCTAAACTCTGCAGGACAGTGGCCCTCCAGGACTGAGTTTGGACACCCCTGTTCTATATGATTTTTTATTTTACTTTCTAATGATAAGCACAACAACAAAGCAGTTCTTTATCAGACCTGAGCACAGTCAGCGGAAAAATACAGATGTAATGCTTCAGTCAATGTACACACTGAAGAATGAATTGTTGAAATATATATATATTAGTGCTGTCAAAAGATTAATCGCATCCAAAATAAAAGTTTTTGTTTACATAATATGTGTGTGAATTATGTATATATAATTATGTCAATTCTTATCCTCCTCAATTATGTATATATAAATACACACACACATGCAAGTATATTGAAAATATTTACATGTATATACATTTATATTTTTATATTATACATATATTATACATTAACATATTTAATATATAAACAAAACAATTTTTTCTTAAATCTATACATGCATGTGTGTGTACTTATATGTACATAATAAATATACACAGTATACACACATATATTATGTAAACAAAAACTTTTAGTTTGGATGCGATTAATCACGAATATAGAAATGCATATATAAAAGTAAAAAACTGTTTACTTAATTACTTAATATTTTACAATTAAGGTCTGAAAGATAAACATACCAGTACATTGGTTGCATCATATACTTTGTTCACACTGCTGTTTTTTTTTTGACGGTCTTTCCATTCTTGGGAAAGCTGTTTCTTTTTTTCCTCAAGCTTTTTCTTGTATGGCTGCTTGGCACTACAGTGTAAACACGTTTTGCTTGCTACTCCAATTTTTTTCCTGCATATGTAGCAGTCCTTTAGAGTAGGCATCTGAAAAAAGAAACAAACGATAATTAAAAAACATATTTAAGAAATATTAAATATTTTCTCACCCTGACTATGTTGACGAGAGTCACAGTCTCCGAAAATATTGTCACCACACTGACCTAACTTGCAAAGCTTTTAAAGAAAACTGCAACTGTATAATGCTACAGTACAATAGAGTTATTAAATACCTACTGAGAATGACACATGTGAGTTATGTAGTATAACAGATGCATTCATCCTAAAAGAATGCCCACATGGACACATGTAATCGACTGGTGTATGATGTTGAACAAACTTCTGTTAACAAAAAGGTTTATTTATGTACTACAATTTGATAAATCTGTGGCCAAACATAATACAGTACCAAGTTTTAAGTACTGATGTTGTTTTTTGTTTTACAGTGGTTTAATGACCATATATAATTATTTCTCAGTCTCTTTATTAGAATATAACCACAATATACAGGAAATTTGTATGCAGTATTAAAGAACAGAAAGAAAAAAACCCAGCCTCTATAAACTAAAGTGTCAATTATTTAGTGACATACTTGAGCAATAGCGGGACCCTGGCTCTCTTAAACCTAAATGCAATAGAAAAGGACTAGTATAGCCAGGAAAACTTTAAAGTTTACACTATCTATTGTTATCCTGCTAATCCCGAGGAGCTGCTAAACAATTTTTCTTTGTTACTTTTAACAATGACAGTAAATATCTATTCCATATTTATATTCCATTGTATTTCTTAAAAACAATTACTTTATTTGAAATAAGTTATTACAAACATTTTATTTAAAATATCAATGTGTATTATTACTACTACTAATAATAGCCTAATTATTATGATGACAGCATTTGCACTTTATTACACAGTTATAGAAAATAATTGGATATTTCTGTAAAACATGATCTGAAATATGATACGAATCATAATTTAGAACATCAAATGGACGTCATTAGGAATTAACTTAAATGTAGTTTGCATGTGAAATATTTTAATTGTTTTCATGATAGAACGAGTCAGATGAACGAAATCTGGAAACCATGTTCGTTTTAACAAAATGTCTGGACTTTTTACATGGTCCCTTACCAAAACTTTTACAATTTCCAATTAATATCACACTAAATTCTAACTTTACAATGCTGACGTGTTCTGCTCAATTTATTTGACCGCCAAACATGTTAAAATAATTTGTAAATAGCGTCCCGTACAGATTTAACACGAGAAGCATAACGTAAATTAATTCTGAATAGACGACAGAATTATAGGTAACTTAATAAGTTACTTATTCAACAATAATCGATCTTTTTCGAATATCTGAAATATTGTGACGACGGATATTAATAAAATGAAAGCTTAAGGTCACTATGATGTTCACACTGGCTAACTTTTCCATTTCACGTTAGCCTAACTTACTTGTGGATTGGATATTCCATAATGACATTTAACGTTTTCCCAAGTAATTAAATAAGTTACAGCTAAACATCACAAACTAAGTAAAAAAAACGCCTTGATTACATATTATTTTGTTCTCACGTTTATATTATCAAGGTTCGCTAATAACATACCTCTAATTAGCCTCGATTATCCAGCAGAAAATCCACAATGCATCGAGGCGAAATGTGTGTGGTTTCCAGCTGCCTTTAGGGGCGCTATTTTCAGGAACGCTCCACTGGGTCGTATTTGAGGAAAGTTGCAAACGACCTATACGGTCGTATGGGTTGGAGGACTTGTTGTATGCTACATAGCAACTTACATAAAATAATAAAAAACATAAAATAAAAACATTAATTGAAAATGTGCAACTTGTATGTGTTAGAAGTTGCTTCGGACAAGTTAAGCACGGGTGTAAATGCATCACCCGCGTTCACAGGATAAAGTTGGCTACTCCATGAATTGGATTGTAATTCAGTCCATTACAACAGTTTCGCGCAGAGCTCCTGGTTTTCTTTTGACGAGCTTCCCATAAAACAGCACTTCCTTTATGTTGAAAATCTCCTTTAGGCTACTGGCAGCATCACACAGTCACTTTGAACGAAACGAAACGAAACAAAACGAAACTTTGCCGTTGATGACGTGATTTTTTGAGAAACGATACAAGCCTCGATACGAAACTTAAATTGCGCTGCATAGGCTACTCGATATATGCACTTTTCTCTTAACATCACTAAAAAATGGTCTTCACTGGTTTAGGCTGGTCTCCCTGACTAAGCTGATCAGTGTCTGAACTCCTTTAAAGCAGCAAACAGACCCTTTGACTGCACACGAGCTAAAACCACCAAACAAGCTGAGGCTGGTTTAACATGTTTTATTATTATTATTGTTGTTTGTTTTTTCAGCAGGGCTAACAAGGCCAAAATATTCACTTAGAATTATGACAAAATTGCATTGTGGATATCGTACTTGTTAATTGTTATAAGTTGACAGCCTACAACGCTTTAACCCCTCCTTCTGAAATAAAAGCACACACATCAGCTAGGTTATATCACAAACATGTGATCAGGAACATCGCAACCGACATACAATACATGTCCTTTATTGATTCTTTTCCTTTTTCTTTACGTATGTCTTTTTCTATCTTTGCACTTAATTGCAACAACAAGTTGAAAGCAACTAGGCTACTTTCTAATCGTTGAAAAGAAGGGCATCACGATTAGAAAGTAGGCTAGTGAAATTGTCTTAATTCAATTTATTTGATTGACTTGCTGAAGAAGAAAACAATGGAAGTATACCTGCTGCTCACTCTGATTGTTTTTGTCGTTGAAGGTAAGTTAGTCTTGAATTTTCAACCTTTTCTTTTTTGAACGATCGGTTTCATTTCACATTAACTCGGTCTTTCTCTTAACCCTTTGTCTTCTGTTTTTCCTGTCGCTGTTTTGAATCATTTCGTGTAATTTAGGGATATGAAGTAAAATGATTTTCGATCTTAAATAAAACAAAACAAAAACAGATGGCTAATTTGTAAAACTTTTTCATTTTTATTTATGTATTCATTTATTTATTTTTGCAGCTGGCCACAGTTCTAATGGCTTTAGTTCTATTTAAGTATAAATCTTTCTTTATGTTTTAGTCATTCTCGTTTAAAAATTACATTACAAAATGTAGCTAAAGGTGCATTGTAATTTTGCATTTGACCTAGACCTATCTGTGTCATATCAATAAATCTGAGAATGTTTTAAAATAAACAGTAGTTTATATAAAAAAAAAAAAAAAAAAAATGTGCATCAATTATGAGATACCAACTTGTAAAAAGCATTCATGTCCTTGTAGAACTCGTACAACTTGTGAAATGGGAGTTTTCTGTTCTGAGCGCTACAGCTTGTACTCAGATTCATTAGGCATGTTCAGAGATGGTCCTCACTGCAGAACACAAGATCCAGGGGGTGTGGTTGGATCTAGATCCAACTCCTCCCACCTTACATATACCTAAACCTACCCGTCTCCACCCCCTGATCCCTAAACCCACACATCCCCACCCCTAAACCTAGCCATCTCCACCCCCTGATCCCTAAACCCACACATCCCCACCCCTAAACCTACCATTCTCCACCCCCTAGATGTGGATCCAACCCCGCCCCCTGGATCTTTGTTCTGCAGTGAGGGGCTACTGCATGTTCAGGCATTGTTAGTGCAATAGTCCAAAGGTGTGAGCAGCTGCAAGTAGAACATCGTGTGTTAATAATACATGAGTGTTATCATCTCGAAATTACCAGCTCTGTGAGGACATGAACACTTTTTACATGTTAAAACCTCGAAATTAAAGTAATTTCAACATGGCATGAACGCACCTTTAGATACACTTCTCCTCATTTTGCCTACCTGGCGTGAAGCTGTCTACTAAATTTCCCATAATCCAAGAAATTGCTGTGGTGTGGAATTCCTTTTATAATGCACACGCACACACACTGAAGTAATTATTATTTTTGTCTCCAGCTGTGGTTGCATCAAACTTAGTGTCAGTGATGGAGGGAGATACTGTCACTCTAAATAGTGATGTTACCAAGCAAGGACGTGACAAGATGCTGTGGTATTTTAACGACACCCTCATTGCCCAGATTAATGGAGATCCCAGTAAGAGTTGTCTGTATGATGCCGAAAGTGAGATATTCAGAGACAGGCTGGAGGTAGACTTTGAGACTGGATCCCTGACCATCACAAACATCAGTCCTGAACACACTGGACTCTATGAAGCAAATTTCATCAAAAGCAAGAGCTCAGGAACCAGCCAAAGCCTGAACCGAAACGGCAAGTGCGACCGCAGTAAAATCATCAAAAAAATGATCAACATCGGCGATACCGTAAAGACATTCAGTGTGTCCATCAGTGGTGAGTCATTTAGTGTTGATTCAGTCATTAGTGGCGAGTCATTCAATCATACGCCCTGCTGCATTTTACAAACAGTTTCTATTAAACTCATTATTGATTGAATGTGGACTTTCTGAACTCAATCAAACCAATCTCTTTTCTTCAATATATAAAACAACATTTAGGGTCTTTTTCAGTAGACTGCTTTTTACAATGATTAATTATTCATTTTAATGATATTTAAACTCTTATCATTTCTCCTTTTAAGACCCTTTTGAAATATATTATTATAATTGATCACTTTGACTTATTTTTTGCCACAATGCATATTAGTAACAAAACACTGCAGGGAGTTTGTTCCTTATTTGGAAAGCTTTATCTACAGCTTTAAATAAATAGTCATTGTCAAAATTAATGAATTAAAAAATAAAACAAATTTTAATTATATATATTTTTTCATTATTATTTCCTTGTGTTTTCCTGCCTCTCTGTCTGCTCATGACAAACCCAATGAAGAATCATACAATGTGGCGAAGAAACAAGAGTCTGAACTGGGTATGCTTTGCCTCGCTTCCTTTTTTATTTTTTTTACAATGGATTACACCACATATATCAGTTTATTTATAAAGACACATTGTTCTTAAAGGTGACAGCTTCCCATATATTCCCCTATCAGTTATATTCAGGTGTGCCAGTTTTTATTTTAGTGTTAGTATTATTACTATATTGTTATTTTTTTCTATAGCATTGTTTTATTTACTTGTATCTGACACTATATGTAAAATGAATCAATCAAATGATTCAGCTATACACCCAAATTTCATAAGCCATCTCCAATAATCCTTATAGTTTAACAGAGGAATTAATCTTTCACATCTCTAACATGGATCTCTAAAAGAGTATAAAGAGAATATATCAAACGAATGCAGTAGAAAGTCAGATGCACTCACACTAATGCCTGTCTGCCTTCATCTGTTCCAGATTCAGTTCTGTCTTCCGGACTTATAGCAGGAATATGTGCTGGTGCTGGTGTTGTTCTGCTGCTGGCTTCAGCTGTTCTTGGTGTGATTTACTATCGTCACAGGCACTCTAAAATGGGCAAGTATCACCTACAGATATTACAGTCACAGAAAAACATCATCTTTTTAAAGCAAAATTAGTGTTTAATTGTCTGTGTGATTTCTTTAAACAGAAGACATGGAGAAAAACAAGTTTGAGCAGCTGTTGAATGTCCCAGTATGAGGTAAGATACTGAATTACTGTAGCATGCCTAAAATATACAGTATGGTGCAAATGGCATCTTAAAATCTTCACCAATTATACAATTATACATATAATTTTCTTCAGTGTGCCAGTAGGAGAAATAATGTCCAAAAATGTTTTTTTGATATTAATGTAAATCTTCCAGTGAGATTTCTATATGAACAAAGATTGTGACAACAGATGGTATAATGCACACAAAGATATGATCTCACCGCATAAAGAGACAGAAAAACTCTTAAGGTTAAACTAAGGCTGCATTTACACTGGCACAAAAAAATCAGATTTTTTTTACTCAAATGTGCACAGATCAGATATTGTTGCAAACGTGGGAACACAAAAAAATCACAAAAGATCAGATTTTTTGCATCCGTTCTGAGCCATTTTCAAATGTGGTTTTAAATCAGATACATATCCGATATCTGGACATCTCACCTGCGTCTAAACACGTAAATGCGATTCCCATAGGACATTCCAAACCATCACAAGGCGAGGGAGACACATTAACTTCGTAATGACATAGTATGAAGCAGATGTTGCTGCTGTGCGTTCACACATAAACACAACTTCTTTTATTGAGGTGGAAACTTTATATATAGGTAAGAAATTATGCAAATTGGATATGGTCAAAAGATTGGATCTGTGCATTAAGCCTTGCGGTGTAAATCTGTAAATCAACTGTGACCTATATATATATTCCTAATGACTGAATGAAATTTACAGAGAAGTAATCCTAATGGAAAATACCGTTAAATGGTTGTTGACAGATTTTCTGTTACTGTAAACACTGTTACTTTCTTTCTCTTTACCTTCTATGATTTGTTGTTTTCTTACAGAAGGACAAAGAGGATATCAACATGATTGGTCAAAAAATAAATCTGGATAAGCATTTTTTTTTGCACACACAAATACCGTTTTTTCCAAGAACAGCAACATCTGACACCAGTGCTGTTTTTTTCCTCGATCACTGATGTGAAGTGATGACCACGGTTTATTGATTTTCAACTCAATCTACTAAATATAATACTTCATTATAAAGAAAAACAGTAATATATTATATATTGTAAACATATACAAAAAACTATATTAGTAAATAATTCAGTAGCAAAAGAAAAAAGTGCATTCAAATTTAATAAAATCAAAATATTTAGTGTTCAAAAAGTTAGCCAAATCAGGTAAAATGTTACAAATGATTAAATTCTAATAAAATACAT
Source organism: Barbus barbus (assembly GCF_936440315.1). Classification (NCBI taxonomy): domain Eukaryota; kingdom Metazoa; phylum Chordata; class Actinopteri; order Cypriniformes; family Cyprinidae; genus Barbus; species Barbus barbus. The sequence goes on along the minus strand of NC_136737.1, from coordinate 6,426,146 downwards.
CCATATTTTTTTTAAATAAATGTATACTATACAATTAAAAGATAAGGCAACAAATTAAAATATAAGATTATATAATTATATTAATTATGTATTGTGTAAGATTATAAGATTATCTCTAGTTCAGCATGTTCGGTTGCGATGTTCTTGATGATCAGAGATCCAGTTTGTTTGTCTAGCTTCAGTCTTTCTTATATATTAAGATATAAAAAAGATAGATTTTGATGCCTTCTCTTTTAATTGAAATTTTCCCGTGATGTGATTTATCTTAATTTGTCAACACATATATTACAAATCTTATCTTACGACACTAAAAAAAGCTTTATAGAGGGGTTTAGGGCTTCTCTTTCAGTCAGTAAGAGGCAGTGAATTCTTTGGAAGTCAGTTACTGCTTTAGACAGTTGTGTGGTGCTGTAACCTGTTTCATCCAACCCTGGCAGAGAAGATTCACAGTGAATAATCATCCACATGAGCCTTTGGTGGTTGCATGTAACAAATCATTCTTCATATTATACTAGCACTTTATATAGTGTTTGTGGAGGAGGTTTATCTTCTGTTGTCTCTTGAGGGTGAGATGGTCTCAGCAGATCAGATGGACGTTGAATGTTTCTGGAGTAAAGCTTCTGAAAGAAACTCATTGTAATGGAACCACTAGGTGGCGGTATTCACTGTCGTGACTCACGACATGGAAAGTTTTTTCTTTCTGGAAATCTGTTTAAATGTGACTTTAAATGTTGTAAAAATCCTGTAGAAATTCTTTGTTAGTTATTTGTATATCTGAAATAAAATTATGAAACTTTTGCAGCACTTCTACGGTTACAGAGCACAGTAACAAACGTTTTAGTTTTAGTAACAGAAGTGTCAGAACCTTTCTCCATCACTGATTGTAAACCAGCATCAAACACACCTGGAGAATATACAGGAACAAATTAAGGCTCGTGCTGCTTTACAAAATCAGCTGAAATTTGCAACATGTAAATGTGAACTGAAGAATGTCCAGAAAATATGTAACTTTCCAGGCAGTGAGATGGCACAAACAGAACAAAACACACGTGAATCATTTTCTTAAGTGAAAAGTCTGACCTATTAAGATTACCAGACAAGCTCAAACTGATTTACCCACAATGGAACTTCTAATGTGCTTTGAATCCTCCTCCAACAACAGTTTGAACTTCCTCATATGCAAATACACTTCATGCACATTACACATAGTTACATAATACATAATTATACATAGGCCTAGTTACATAAAATGCTCTTCTGGCACTTGTTAAGACTTTAAATATTCTTAATGGTGAAAAACCTTATTCATTTTTACAGTTTTATCATCTGCCACTGATAATGTTTGAATATTTGTTATAATAAATATGTAGAAGTAGACAAGTAGAATGTTACCAAACTGTCTGTTTTATTGAACTCATGTAAAAGTGACGTCTTTGGGGCATGACTTTATGTATAACTCAATTTCGTCTCTATTTCTCAACGACAAGCTTAAACTACAAATCAGTCATTTAACGTATCTCATTTTTGCATTATTGGCTGACATGTTAAATAAAGCATTTCAATTAAAGCAAATCAAGCTATTTTACCTATAAATGCCATTGTTGACTCGTCTCTCTTCAAGATGCAGTGCTGTAATGGAGGTCTCGCATGCAATTCTTAAAGCGCCCACAAGAAGGTGTCATATATCGGTGAATATTACATTACAAAACCGATATCCGATAATGGGAAAATGTGTCAATTTTGTCATATTGGTAAAACTGATTATCGGTTCATCTCTTGTTACAAAGTATTTTACAATGGCATCAAACACAGCCAATTATGATCAAAAACTGTACGTTTTTATAACGTGTTATGATTCTATTTCCTGGCTATAGCAAGAGAAAAAATATAGCATAATGCTGCCATCAAGACAACGTCTTTCTCAGAGTGGTCGCTGCTTATTTCAGCAAGACAATGACAAGATTCATTCTGCAAGTGTTACAACAAAACCATGATCGAGTGATTTTCCTCCAAACGAAAATTTAATTGTGTTGCATGCTCAATATATGCACTTTAGCCTTTGTTTTATACGTAATCACCAGTAAATGGTCTTAACATGTTTATTCTGGTGTAGATGGTCTCCCTGACTAACCAGCTAATAAGTGCTCAAACTCCTTTAAAGGCATCAAACAAACCAGCAAACAAGCTTATGTTGGTTTAAGACATTTTTCAGCAGAGCTAACAAGTCCAACATATTCAACTATAATCATGTCTGATCATAACTCCATTGCCAATATCTTATCTATCCCACCTTTGGAATTTAAAACACACATCATCCTGGGTTACTAGCACTATCATGTAACCAGGAACAATGTAACCATTATGTAATGTGTGCCCTTTATTCTTTATTTTCCTTTATGTGTCTCTGTTTCTTAATTTTAAACAGTTTAATTTCACATCAAAGCTGTGATTCCTTGTCTTGCTTTACTCATAATTCCCTGTAATTTAGTACAATTCAGGAATTCGAAGGTCCATCATTTTAGTCTTAAAGAAAACTTGAAACAGTAGTTGTAGTGTTTTTTATTATTATTTTTATAACAGTGACACAGACACAGACGTCGTGGCCTAATGGATAGAGAGTTGGACTTGTAATCCGAAGGTCGTGGGTTTGAATCTCAGGTCTGGCAGGGATTGTAGGTGGGGGGAGTGAATAACCAGCACTCCCTCCACCTTCAATTCCATGACTGAGGTGAGACCCTTGAGCAAAGCACCGAACCCCCAGCTGCTCCCCGGGCGCTGCAGCATTGGTTGCTCACTGCTCTGGGTGTGTGTTCACTACTGTGTGTGTGCACTTGGATGGGTTAAATGCAGAGCACTAATTCCAAGTATGGGTCACCACATACCACTTTCCCCTTTCATACCGTGAGAACTCGTTGGCCACTTGTCATGAAAAGAGGTCGTTGAATCTGTAAAAGTCCGCTTTAAAAAGTATTTTGGTTTTAAACATGAATAATGACAACTTTTAATGCAGCACAGCAGTGCATCGTGAAGCATTTGTTCATCAGCAGTCTTTCTGGCAACAAAATGATGCCTAATGATTTAACTTCATTATATATTTGCTGCTCATTAAATTACATCACATTTTAATTTTAAACTTAAATCAAACAGACTTACTGTTGGAAATTATGAGTTATGAGGAAATTTGTTATAAAAGTATTCATGCCACAGCATTTACACTAGCAATAATTAAATAATCATAGAATTTAATGGGAATAAAGAAAATATTGTTTTTCTGTACATTTGAACTATTTTCCATAATGTTGTGATATTTTTATTTAAAAACTATGTACACATTCACTTGTATTCGTAATGTAATTAGGGGCCAAGCATCAAAGGTACTATGACACCTATTTTATTCACTACATTTTTATCTTCTTTCGTTCTGGGAGTCTATGCCAGCTTATAAAACCGCTTGCAGGAAAGTTATGAAATTTGGCACACTGATACAGTACATTAACCACAGCAAATTTGGTGTCTCAAACTATCTAGCGCCACCACGTGTCCAAAATTCCACTCATGTTTATGCTAATAAATTTTGAACTGTATGGGCTAGAAAATTTCCCCTTCTTATTCCTGCTCATGCCAATTCGATTGTACCTTATGACATAATTTTCCATCATAAGATTATTTTTTTTTTTACTTTTCAAAATTGTCCTAGACGGTTTGTTCAATTTTAACCAAAATTTACACAGATCATCAACGAATTTGATGAAAAACTCGCCAAATCAGTGTGAGGCTGTCTCCAATGCTTTGACTTATTCAGACCAAATGTGGTGTGTGTAATAACGACCATGACCTGAGGCTACCTGCACAGTTTAGACACAGCACCACCTAGTGGTCAGGAGATATGAAAAAATTATATTTTTGTTTATAACTTCTGAATGGTTTACCCCAAAATCATAAAATATGTCTCTATAGATTCAGTACTGCAAGCTGAGTCCAGTTTTTCCATGTTGGCCATTTTGGGTGTGAAATGCTGAAGGTCTGGAATAGATGTCCGCTTTCATTGGCCAAGGCCTGCCCATGAGGCCATTTGACCGACATGTCATACAACCAATCACAGTTCGTTTTTAGCGTCACACTTCGGGGCGTGGAAATGTCGCCACAATAACAAATTGTTTGAAAACTGAAAACTGTGTGAAACTCTCGGATGTATTTTAAAGATTCTGTGCCACGAACTTTAAATATTGCACATACTTTTGAAAATCCAGCATTTAGTCACATTTGTAAACACAACGGCTTTCTTCTTTCGTGAGGGGGTTTGGCGCCACAGCATCTTTGTTTCCCGGTGGACCAAAAATAAACGTGACACTCGCGTCTCCCAGAAATCCGGTTTATTTCAACCAGTCTGATTACGACTTCGACATTCCTGAAGTGTTTCCAGAAAAAGTGTGCCATATGCATCAGACGTTTAGACAACGTCCCGTGGGCAATGGGGCATGTTCCAACAATCAAGCCAGTTCTGTTTCCTCAAGAAAGTTCCTCATTTTCACATGTATTTAGTCTTGCCAGTTTAAACATTCAAATGGGTCATTTAAGCCATTCAAGTGCAAGACATCGCGAAAGAGAACGGTATTGCAAGCACCTGATGCACGCACACATGGACAAACTCTTCTCAGACTACACATGAATTAAATTCTCTTTCACGTCTTCTTGAGCAAATATAAAAATTGTCAAAATGTGTCTTGTCAAGTATTCTTGTAAAAACTACAGTAAAAATTAACACTGAAGCAACTGCAGTTAATTAGATGATTAAGTGTTTAATTAAGCAATGAATGAGCATCAAACATCTGATGTTAACAAGCCGAATCACTGACAGAAAAATAAACAACAAGAGACGAGCAGAAACAATAGTTAAAACTGCCTCATGTTTATAATTATGCCTTTGTCTGCTCTACTGTGTGATGTATTTATAGCGCACACCGTCTGTCAAATGTGGAGCTTTTATTGTTCCGGATGGTCTGATTTTGGACACTACATGGCACTATAATTAACAGTAAAAGCCTGTGGTGTGTACACTTTCTAAGTAATAAAGTGTCAAGATTTGTCTGGTTAACATAGCCAGTTAGTGTGTAATCATCTTTCCACACTGACAGTTTCAACTATTCCAGTTTTACATCTGAGTTGTTGTTTTTTCCTTTGGAGGCTGTTAAAATAGTCATGTTTTCCCAGGTAAGACCAGAGTAATGGCATTATGAATTATTATATGAATCATTTTCACACTACAAACCCACAAAGATTGCATTTAATGTTAAAATGACACCCCGACATCGACAAAAATAAAGAGGATATGACCTTTATGAAAAAAAAAGTGTGATGTTGAGAACATCTTCTCAGAAATGACTTCTCTTGCAGGAGCTAAAACAACCAGTGAAACTAACACTGCTTATTCGGCATTTAACAGTATGGCTTGTGATGTCATGGAGAGACATGCATATGCGTAAGTATCGATTTTGATATTTCACATTACACTGCATGATATTTTTCTATCAGTTTGATCAGTTTCTAAGACATTTTTTTTATTTGTCAGAATTTATTAATGGGTTCAGCATTTTTAGTGAAGGCAGACATCAATCTTTGAGCTTCGTATGAACAGGAATGGAAAAAGCACTTTACCCACACATTATTCACACAGACACACAGCTAACACCTCACACATACACACACAAACTGACATCAACAACAAAAATCTTCTATAAATTCTCATGAAGAAGCCATTTATACGCCCAGCAGATCAGACCACAATTTTTGCACAGTTGTAAATAATCACTGACTGCAACTAAATAATGTTTTAGCCAAATTAACACTATATGTTTGTCTACAGCTGGATTTAACCGAAAGGTGAGATTTGCCACTTGCAATTGTAAGCGGAATTGAAAACAGAGGCTTGAAGTTGAACACGTCACTTTCTAGTGATGTCAGTGTGGTTTTTGGGTGGGATGATTTGTTAAATACACAGATGTATTGCATGTAGCAACAGAAACACTTTTTATTCCATACTCCTACTGCTTAATCTGTATGATCAAGAACAAATTTATATAGTATACGTCTAACAGTATAAGTCTATATCATTTAAATACCAGTCAAGTGCATCTATAATATGTTTTATTTTGATAATCGTGCACAATATTACATTAAGATTAGGCTACAAGAAAATACGTGTACTTGTGTATGAAATCGCATAATTTCCCGCTATACAGTAGGCAATAATCATATGCAACAAAACAAGTATGTCTGAATTCACAGTGGTCAGTAAATATTTAAACGCACCCAAAGTTTAAAACGGATCCAAAACATCATTTTTCGGAAATGGTGTAAAGGCAGTTTTAGTCACTGCGAGTCACTGCCGGTGTGTACAGGACTCTAGATACTACATGTAGATACTACATATTGTCAACAATCCCAAAACTCATCTACAAGTTTTTAAAGAACTTGTTGTCAGCAGGAGTTGTAAAGGATGTCGCAGGAGGGTCTGGGTCTGGTACTCAGGAAAAGATTTGATCTTCTCAAGGCAATTGATGCATACTCCACTTGAGCTTCCTCTTTAACATTCTGAAAAAAATTAAATAAATAAATAATAATAATAATAAATTAACTATATTTAAAAAATCTTACTGATGATGAATTTGAGAGTCAATGTGAGTTCAAATATCTTTTTTTTTTTTTTTTTTTTGTAACAGTGACCAGGCTGAGCACTGGCCTAGCATAAATGGTCTCTACAGTCTAATTACGCTAATAATGTTTTCGAGAAATGCATCCTAGGACAGTACATACCACTGTAAGAAAAAAAAAATGGAATCTTGTGACTGGGGCAGTAGCCTTAAAAAGGATTACTATGGACCTTATGTACTTCTAAAAGTTGCATACTAGCACGCTTTTAGTGGTAAATAATGTAAAAAATATCACCCAAAAGTGAAAACTAATCCATGATTTACTCACACTCAAGCCATCCTAGGTGTATATGACTTTCTTCTCTCAGACAAATACAACCAGAGTTATATTAAAAACAGAGTGTCTATATACAGTAAGCGCAAATGGCCCGCCTTGTTGGCAAAGGCTATTTACACTAACTCCGCCCACTAACATGTGATTGGGTTAGTCAACATTGAAAAAGACGCTTGTTCAGCATCAGTTTCAGTGGCATAGATGGTAAGGCTTCTGCTTTTTGACACGTTCGAGCCCGCCTTTTGCCAAACTTTTTTTTTTCTCCCTTTACAAATCTCATATTGCATCAGAAAGGCATTTATTTTCAATAAAAAAATGAAGGAAATAATCAAAAAGTTGAAAATGAAAGTATCAGATAGGGTTAGGTTAGGTGTAGGGAGGGCTTTATTGTCCCAATAAGGTGACATCCATTTAATAATTTGAATTAAAACTATAATTTACACTCAGTACGTTATTATTGCGTACTGTTTTATAATGTACTACAATACTGAGGTGCAGATAATAGCCACTATTTGCAATAAGTAGTATAAATAATTCTGTACAAGCACAAATTGGACTGACTGCTAAATTGATACAGAGATGAACAACATAGCTTTGGAATAAATCTTACCGTTTTATGCGTATTTCTGTTGTTGAATGTTGGCTCAATGTAAGTGATCTCTTCAGGAGTCTGAACTGTTTGAAAAAATATTAATAGATGCATTAAACAACAACAACTCAATCTTAACTAGATCTGGTTCTTCACAACATTAGTGTTGTTATTATAGGGCTGTCAAAGTTAAAATATTTAATGGTTAATTAATTGTGCAACGTGAACATATTTAATGCTCCATCCCATGGTTTTAATAGCTTTAACAAATGAATTCAGTTCATACAGAAATACAGAAAATGAACTTTAAAGGCATTATTTTCCGATAATTTGTAAACCGTAAGACAAATGCTAAAGTAATTTGTATTTTATTATAATATGATGAAATGTAATAAATTGAAGTGGCAGTAAAATGTCACCCACCAGTGAAACAGTTTAATATGAACACCAGCTGAGCTTTGCATGTTTAACATGTACGATTGTGATTGAGTTACTGTATATATACTGTATTTCTTTCTCTGTATTTCCAATGTGCTTTATTGCAGTTTGAGAAATGCAGAATCTGTTTTTTCTGAGCGAAATTAGTAAAGACCATTTCCACCCAAAGTCACTTTATAGATAACTTGCCTTTTTGATCAGTTTGTCTGCATTTCCTGCACGTGAGAAATATCCCGAATGCAGCCACAATCAACAGAGATCCAGAAGCAGCAGCAACAGAGATATACACTATCAGAGACAGAGAGCCTGTAATGTTAGAGACACACAATCATTAGTATCAGTCTGATGTACTGATAAGTGAACATCCAACTTAGTTTTTGCTGCTTTTCTTGTTGACATCATATACTTGGTTTACTGTATGCTTCTGATTCAGATTCTGATTGTGAATTTGACATGCTTGCTATAGGACTTTTGTGTCTCTTCCTGTATCAAGTGCCATGTTTGTAGTCCTTTGTGGTTTTCTCAGGTGATTGTCTTACCCAGGTGTGCTTCATTTGTGTTCATACAGCCATTCTGTTCCCCCTTTTGCTTTTTCAGTTGTCAAATGTTGATGTGTTTCTGTTCCCTACAGTCCTTGTTTTTTGGTTCTTGTTTTGACTTTGAGTTTAAAAAATAATATCCTCTTGCATTTAGATCTGTATCTTTGCCTGCTTTCTCTTCTACTCCACCATTATTACAGTGTCACATTTACATACACATTTGCATAGTCAAAGTTCACAGGCAAAGTCAGAGAAAGTGAGACTGAATGTGAAGCGTGTGTGAAACCTACACTTATTATGGGTTGTGGACTAGGCAACGAATCAGTGCTAATCTAATATTTTTGACCTGTAGATTAATATAACATTTAGTTCTGTCTCACAACTACTTTCCAAGCTGTTCTTTTTCATTTGTGCATTTTTATTTGCAAATTCAGTTATAAAGCAATGACTAGATACAAATGTACTGTGTGTGTTTAGTGTAGCTGAATGTGTTATTGAACAGATGTTCAATAACTGATCAGTGAATAAACACTAATCTCACCATTGCCATATGGACATCGTTGACAGAGCTGACTGATGTCCAGATGTTGAGTCTGGTTGCTGATAGGATTGTTGAGCACACAGCTGTAGGTGTTGTTATCCTGATATTCCACCTCCAGAGGTAGAGAGAGACTGATGCTGAGATAAGACACACTGATGCTGGACAATAAACTGTTTCCTTTGTACCAGGAGAGAGTCACATGACTCACATTCACCACTGAACACAACAATGAACAATTCTGCTGTGATGATGATGATGATGATGAAGAACATTGTGAAGAGTTACTGATGATGATGGGAACAGGCAGATGAGCTGAGAAAGATTAGTAAAATCTGATTAAATTAGTGAAGTGACATTCAGCCAAGTATGGTGACCCATACTCGGAATTCATGCTCTGCATTTAACCCATCCAACATGCACACACACACAGCAGTGAACACACACACACCGTGAACACACACCCAGAGCAGTGGGCAGCCATTTATGCTGCGGCGCCCGGGGAGCAGTTGGGGGTTCGGTGCCTTGCTCAAGGGCACCTCAGTCGTGGTATTGAGGGTGGAGAGAGCGCTGGACATTCACTCCCCCCACCTACAATCCCTGCCGGCCGTGGACTCGAACTTGCAACCTTTGGATTACAAGTCCGACTCTCTAACCATTAGGCCACGACTTTTATGTTAATTATGTAAATTATGTTATTAGTAAATAAGAGGTCTGGTTTTGACAGTGTTCATTGTGTTGAGAGTTTGTGATGTCATCCACAAACATTAGACTATTGTGATTTTTTTTTTTTTTGAGATACCAACTTCATAATAATCAATCAAAAGGAAAGTATTAATGAACAGATTGAAAAGTAGAGTCAAAAATAAGTGTGTAGAATGCAACTATTTATAACAGAAATCATTTAACTCACTATAGATGATAAGACTCAAGCTCTTCCTGGCGTGACCTTTGATCTCTTGTTTATAAACCCCAGTGTGTTCAGTTCTGGTGTTTGTGATGGTCAGAGATCCAGTTTGATGATCCAGCTTCAGTCTGTCTCTGAATCGTCCATCAAGAACATCATCATATACAGTCATGCTGTCGGCCATTACATTGATTTCAGCTATTAAAGTCTTGTTATCTCCAAACCGCCACATAATCAGATCATAATCCATCATTTCAGTAACATTAGAGTTTAGAGAGACTGAATCTCCCTCCAGCACTGACACTGACTCCACTGCATCTGTATCAGCAAACACACCTGAAGAACAGAGAGTTGTCACATATTAAGGGATAATAACTTTATGCTGGTTTACTTTAGGATCAATACTCTGTATTTAAAGAACACAAAATAGCACCACAGACAGGAAAGAAGCTAAAAGAAAGTAGTAAAATAAAATAAAAAACAGAAAATAAGAATTTCTCTGAGGCATGAACTAAATCAGTAAATACATTTTTAGCTATAAACACAATATATATACATTACTTACCAGCTAGTTTGCACAAACACATACAGAACAAAATGAAAACATGAACCATTTTCGTTGAGCACTGTACGATTATAACGTCTGAAAACAGACTAGACACGACAGAAGTGAGATATCCATCTGTGTGAATCCTCCCCCAACAGGATCGGACCACCCTTCACTGAAAGAGCACTGTGACCACATATATGACACAGTGGCTGCAACAGCCTAAATTCTCTAGCTTTTAACACTGACAGAAAGATCACAAATTTGCTGTAATGTATTTTGAATCTTTCCATCTAAAAGTAGACCAGAATGTACAGTGTTAATGTGCTGTATTGATTGTAAGCTATTCCACAGGTTTGCTTGTATTTTTAATTATATATCGCATCGTGTTGTGTTACGTTCGATGTGTGTTTTGTGTATTTTGCTTTACATTTCTCTCTTTTTGGTTTCCCCTGTGGTTTTATTTTTTCCGCTGTTTCTATTTTCAGGTTCATGAGTCACGACTGTTGGATTGTACTGCTCTCGATCATCATGCTTGTGACATAACACATGATCAACCAATCAGCTGACATACTGGCAGGATAAAAAGCCCTGTTTGCACTGTTTCAGTAACCAGAGCAGCTTTAGATATCATGCAACTCTTGAGCCACGACTGGTTGTAAATATGTTTGTTCTGTGGTTTCTGAGCTCCAGCAGATCTTTGGTATTGTTCTTTGTTTGTCTTCATACACTGCACTATTTGTTCTGATTAAGACACTGCTTCAGAGTTTTAACTAGAGCCTATAGGTTCAAGTACAAGTGTGTGTAGGTGATTTTATAGCTACATTTGTGTAATACATTTTCCAGCTAATAGTCAGTGACAAACTGTGGTTAACCACTTGGTTGCAATTGATTTCTTTATTGGATTTTATGTTGTTGTGTTGTGTTAATGCCCTATATTTTGCACAATTCAGCTGATTGTTGATCTAACACACCATTCGCAAACAATTTAGCTGAATATTGATCCTATAAGTGTTTATAGCTTCTTCAATGTTAGTGTAGGCTAGTTTACGAGTGATTGCCACCTGTTGTATTTCTGTTTTTAGTTTGCGTAGTTTAGTTGAGGAGTCGCATATTTTGTTTTTGTTTCATTTTCATTTTGGTAGATAGTTTAAATGTTTGGGTTAACAACTGTGTTGTTTTTATTTTTTTTATTTGGTGGCCCCTATATGTTTCTGTTTCTTAAATTTTTATTGTTTATAAATTATTCATAGTGCGCTCAATAATAAAAGAAACACATTGTATTTTCTACCTTAACTGAAAAAAAAATCATCATTGAATTTACTTTTTTTTAAGGTAAGTGGTTGCAATCAATTTATTTTAGCTACATTTAAATAAACAAATTTAGCTGATTAACTTTCAACTAAATTTGTTTATTTAAATGTAGCTAAAATAAATTGTGTGCAACCACTTACCTTAAAAAAATAGTATAATTTTTTTGTTAGTGTTGTCTCAATGGTTGTTTCTGAGACTTGCACACACCATCAGGGGCATCACTACTGGAGGGGCGGGGTAAAGGGTGACAGCGTGCATAGTGCCCAGAGGTTGACATGGGCCTACTATCCCCCTGCACACAAAATGAAAGTGATTTTGATGGGGACACATTTACTATACATTTCTGTAGCCTAAATAGCCTTACTAAGATGGCCGCAGGTTTTGCTTTGATTGTCTCTAAATACCGTGGCACAGGGGCGTAGCCATCATTTCAAAAGTGGGGGGGACGGAATGTCTAGTGTTATACCTGTTTTTTTTGTTGTTGTTTTTTTTTTCAGTTAACCCTTGTCTAATTGACAGGTTTTATTTTTAATCATACCTTTTTGCTTAATATGCTTTATGATTATATTATTATATATGATTATAAAATAGAAGGAAAGAAAGATAGAAAAAAGAAAAAGAAAGAAATACAACAGCTTGTCACTGGGACAGTACCATTAAAAGCACATCTTTGTACCTTATTTACCCCAAAAAGTTTCATAGTTGTACATTACGGTACATATTGGTACTCTAATGTACTAATGTGCACCTTTTTGAGTATAAGTTACAAAGATGTCCTTATAAGGGTACTATTGTTTACATATTTCAGATTGTATTTTGTGAGTGTTGTATAGAGTACATGGCACACAGTAATGGATACTTGCACATTCACATACTTCTTTATTCTGTTCTGTTCTATTATACATTAGTCTGATTAGTCTATGTTAAAAGAAATATCTTATCATAGACAATGCTGTAAATAATCTTACCTCTGAAGCCTCACTGAAACTTTCTGCCTCATTCACTCTCAACTCTGAATGCACTTCTTCTGCCTCTGTCTACAGCAAATAAAGTAGTGTTTGAAACATGTACATACAGGGAATAGTGACATACAGAAGAAAATAACACATTAAGTACACTGCTGGACAATAACCAATCATTTATATCCTAGATTATTTTTTAACACTTTAGAATGGGGAACACATATTCACTATTAACTATGACTTTTACTTCAATACACTCTTCGTTTACTGCTTATTAATAGCTTGTAAGGTAGTCGTTGTAGTTGTTAAGTTTAGGATTATGGGATGCAGAATATGGTCATGCAGAATACAGAATTAATATGTGCTTAAGTGCTAATAAACAACCAATATGCAAGCTAATAATTACCTACTGTAGTTAAAAATGATAGCTGAGAAGTTGTTCATCATACTAATGTTATTTTTTATTTTTCTATATTTGACTAATTATGTGTTTTCTATGATTGGTCCATATATAATCCTACAAACGATCGTGTATTAATATATTTTATACAATGTAAAAACAGCCAGGTGTTAAAAGCCACTCTATCAGTTCTTCTCAGCTGTGAAGTGTGTTTTCTTGCGTGTCGTCATGATTCTGCTCTAACAAACCTAGGGTGACTGTTTCTTGTTCATTCTTGACAACACATAAAAACGTAAAATGAGTGCACTAATGACAGAGCACCCCTAAATGAAGATCGGTCCTGTATCAGATCAGTGCTTGCATACTTGATTGAAATACATCATGTATAGAATTGGCAGTTAAACATGTCACAATGCTGCAAACGCTGTAAAATCTCAGTTCAACATTATCTTTATTCTTATTTGAAGGGTTCTGATAACATACATACGTGTTAAAATAAAAGACGTTACAAAAGAGTTACGGAAAAAATACACTGAAAATAAATAAGTGCATGTTTGTCCAGGCAGCTTTTTTTTCTCCATATAATGAACATCAAAACTTGCTATTTATTCAACAAGAGCAATAGGCAGTCACTCAACATTGTGCAACACTATTCGGATCCCACATGACAACTTACGCTGCTTGACTTCTTCGTAAAAAGGGAGTGAAGAGTTTCTTGCCGCTTTGAACTCATCTCGACCTCTGAATGATGGAGACAGCGCGGGACCGCGGGCGCGAGTCTGGGCATGTCGCGACGTCACAAACTGAGTGACTGATTGCCATGGAAACGTAAACGTCATGTATAAATTATCTTGTCTCTTTGAATTTTAAATCATTCTGCATTTATATACATTGCTCCATTAAAACCTCAACATGTCGAGAACACAACTGTCCAATGAAAAAGTGCGGGGGACGAATTTACTTTTTATAAAAAGTGGGGGGGACATGTCCCCCGCGTCCCCCGCGTAATCTACGCCCCTGCCGTGGCATTTTGTGGGAAAACCCATGCATGCTTGTAATGGAACTCAATGCTGCGTTCACTTTCATTTTCGACGACTGGCAATATGCGTGTATTAATTTGACACACAAGATAACGAGTATTTTAATTTTATTTGGATGAATAGTTATCCGATATTTATATTTACACACTAAATAATTAAATTATTGGGTTCTTCTTGGTTTGGAAGAACGAAAGAGAAAGCCATACGAAGATCACCAGAGCAACGCCATTTGAATCAGCTCTAACAGAGACCCCGGTTGACATGATGGGACGCTATTTTGTGCTCACTCTTTTTATTTTGCTCGTTCACGGTAAGAGACTCTTAAATTTGTATCCTCATGTCGGTTTTCAATGATGGAAAATGGCGATTTAACAAAAACTCCTCAAATCTTGGATTGTATTTGTCGCTGTTTTAAATAATTTAATATATTTTAATAATACAGTGCCACGATTTTCCTTATTCTGTGTTTCTGGGTGGCATTTATTTTATGTAGCTCTAGTACCTGTTCTGGACAAGGAAATGGCGAAAAGCGACCTAGCAATTTTGGTAGCTTACTATATATGACAATACATGACGATATGGTCGCTTTATTGTTTTTCCACATCGGGACGTGTATTCTGAGAATGTGGTAGCCTACATTTGACTGTCATCGGACTCATTAAAGCACATTGAATAGGCTATATGAGCTGTTTCACTGGTCAGATTTCTCAAGGAAAAGGGTTCAATGCTAATTCAATGGTTCGTCAACATAACTGCATTTCTGAAGAGCTGGAGATTAAACTGACTCTCTCAACATTTTCAGCAGAAATATTTTAGGAATAATTAAATATTTGATGTTACTGAAAACCCTGCAATGGTTGTCAGGATTATATAGCCAGTTTTGGTTTTGTTTTGTATCCTATTTCAGTGTTGCATGTCTGTATCCTTGGTTTCTGTTTTCCCCTCTTGTTGGTTTCTGATTAGCCAACAGCCATTTCTGTTCTCCCTGATTACACTTCCTGTATATTTAAGCCTGTTAGTTCCTGGCCACCTGTGAAACTGGCCATCCATTCAGGTGTTGAGAGACACTGGGATGGACTCCAGCATCTCTGTGATCCTACACAGGACAAAGGTTCTTGTCTGAATGTTTAAGAACCCATTATGTCAAACAGGTTCTTTATAAGGAGAAATATCTTAAATGATCGCTTAATACTTTCATGTTTAACAGTTTTTTTTCCTAATGATGAAGCATACTTACGAACTGTGTTATTCATAACACTTCATTGAAATTATATTAAGTAAACATTATTTACTAACTATTTATCTGTGTTTCTAGGTGTTTTTGGTGATGATGTGGTGACAGTGATGGAGGGAGATACAGTCACTCTATACACTAATATCACTAAAAAAGAACATGACAAGATGCTGTGGTATTTTGAAGACACTCGCATCGCTCTGATCAATGGACATCCCAATACGAGCTGTTTATATGATGGTGAAGGCGGGAGATTCAGAGACAGACTGAAGGTGGACTATAAGACTGGATCTCTGATCATCACAAACATCACAACTGAACATGCTGGACGTTATGAAGCAGAGATCATCAGAAGTGAGAGTTCAGGGAAAAGACAAAGTTTGAACAGAAACCGCAAATGTGACAGCAGAAAAATCACCAAAAAAATCAGCATCAGTCATGATGATACCATAAAAACTTTCAATATGATCGTCGTTGGTGAGTTACTCAAAGTTGTTTACCCTTGAGTATTTTGTTTTTCGCAGAAATTAAATATTGGAAAATAAATCAGTGAGTTTTCTATTATAATCATATAATAAAACCAAAATCAACTTTATTGGCATGCTGTTAATTTAACGGTTCAACGTTAAAATGGTATTTATGATTATGACATTACTGAAAACCTGTGATCCTGCATAACACAAGTGGATTAGAAAAAGGTTGGATGGATGAATGTTATTGAAATTATATTTTAATAACTGGTCTTTAAAGAACCTTTATATGATGACCTAACATAGCTTACTATAATTGATCACTGATGGTATATGTTTCTTTGAATGGAAGAAAGGACTATCGCTACTTTCATTTTCAAGCATAGGCAACTAATATTATTAGTGTGGCACTGGAGAATGTTTTCTATAAGGTTTTCCTTAAACATCATTTTTCAACATCAATTCAATTTTAATGTGTTCTTTTGTATTTCTTCATTTTTACTCCAGCTGCTCTGTCTGATCAAGTCAAAACCGGTGAAGAGTCCCGTATGGAGACGAGGGAGTCTGACTTGGGTATATGTTCACCCTTCCTTCTTTACCTCTTAATAGATTGCACATAATGCAGTACAGTATAAGTGCATTGTTCTTAAGGGGAGCTTGACTTATACTTCCCTTTAAATGATTTAGCTGTTGTTTAAACATTTGAATTTCATTTAAACACAGAATATTGCATTTTAAAAATCTATAAATACAACTGGTCAAACACCTGCTGCTTATAATAAAGATGTCTGAAATATTATTTTACACTGTTTCAGACTGCAGTCATGGGAAGCCAATAAAATGCTCCATCCAAACGCGTAATTCAACAAACCATGACTATTATGATCCTGTAAAGTCATACAAAAACATGGCAGCTGTTTAAACGCATTCAAAGTACACGATGATGTTTGACATGCGATAATTATATCATGTGGTCACAAAGAGTGAAAGCTGTCTCTTGACATTTCTGGAAGCCAGCCTCATAGACAATTCCTAAATATTTCATGAACTATTCCATTATAGAATAATCCCTATTTTTAACAGAGGCATAAGCCTTGTGGATATGCAAAAGTGTCCACAGAGAGAATATATCCAATGAATGTGGTATATAAACACACTCCCGCAGTAATAATTGTCTCTCTTTATCTCTCCAGATTCAGGTCAGTCTTCAGCTGCTGTAGTAGGAATATGTGCTGATGCTGATGTTTGCAGTTACTGCTGGTGTGATTTACTCTCGCCGCAGGATCTCCAGAAATGGCAAGTATTACATACAGATACAGTCCAGGGAAACATCATGTGCTCTATGCAAAAATATTAATCGGTTCTCTGGAATACTTGATTCTGATTGGTCAGTTGTGACATTCCAATGTCAAATATGTCCTGATAATGACCTTCCTCATTTAATTGTGTGTGTGTGATTTTTATTATTATTTTTCACAGCAATAAGGGAGAATAAAAACAGTGAAGGACTACTGTGCAAAGATGAGGTAAGACACTGTACTGAAAACTGACTTTACATCACACTAAGATCTGTGTTTGATTTTACCCGCGTGGACAAAATCACTGTAATGGCAAATACAGTTTTTAACAGAATCTAATGGACTGCTCTAAATCTCTAAATTTACCTTCTGTGATTCATTGTTTTCTTACAGACGGAGAAAGAAGATCCCAAAAGTGTCATTATAAAATGAGAAAGAATTGCTGCAGAAGCTATCTTCACTGTAAGACATATATACTTACATATATACAATATTTTAAAATTACTTTTATTTACATCTTTAAAGGCAATCTACTAGAAGATACTGAATTTGTTCAAGGTTTTGTTTTTAAAATTGAATTTAAACACTAAATGTGACACAGATCCGTGATTGTAAGGTAATTAGTGTATCTTATCATTAAGACAGTAATTACATATCAGAGTTATGTTTTGGTTAGTTTGGTTTTATTTTGCATTTATAATCATGCAATCATTTATTCATGTTTAAATTATTTTTGTGCTCTTTCTGTTAGTGATTAATCTTATGATTGCCTGGCTTCAAGGGGTATTTCTGTTCATGAGTAAGATACATTGTCTTCATTTAAATATTTCCCATTGCTTTGGCTTTGGTATAACAACACTTGTTGAATTTGTGCCGGTCACATGAAGTAGGGATGAAGCACAGACGAAGTCTGGCCATTGAAACGTGTGCAGCTACAATTATTTATTATGCCACCTGTAAACTGTGCAACACTACTGATCTAGAGTATATATGTGCATTTAATAATTTAGCAAATGATTTTAGCATCACAAGCACTTTATCACAGGAATTATTAAAATAAGATGAATAAAGATGGATTCTTGATCCACCACAGTTCAACAGTGCAGGCTAAGGTTCTGGAAAGTAACTTTGAAGTTTGTTGTTTCTTTGTGCAATATAAAATACATTCTTAAATATTAGTATGACAGCTATTTATACTACTTCTAAGTTTATGCACATGACAATTTAATGTTATATACTAGTCAAAAATGAGGAAATATGAATATGACATTAGTCACACAAATGCAAACTCTTACTGTCATTTTCATTATACCTCAGATGATTTTTAATATTACTCCACATTCTGGAATTCCCATTCATTTCCTCCATTGAGAAACTGATCCTTTATAAACCACAGACCTGTAAGCAGTGCAAAGTGTAGTTACTGTACTTACTGTACTCAGTACTAATTTTAGTCAATGTATTCTGACTACTTTTGAAATAACTCATTTAACATCTCAGGGGATTTCAAGTAAAACGAGAAAAAGGTTTGGGAATCCCTGCAATACACGAAAACAACAATGACATTACACATTTTCAAGTTTTTTCAAATTTGAAATGATTTTGTCCTGACATTTGTCCTGATCAATAATTAGTGAAGGTCAATGGACACCATAGTGTGAATAATATAATGTAATCCAGTAAATGAGTATGATTATTTTAAAATGTAATATAATATAATTACAAGAATCTGATTATGTAATCCAGATTACATGAAAAATCTATGAGAGAAACATGGCACATTTTCCATCATGTCTCCTTTTACTTCTTGTTTTTCTGTTTACATTTTTTTGTTGTTGTTTGTTTGTTTGATTGTTAAGAAAATGAACGAGGCTTCCAGAACAGAAATTTCTCTGTCACTCTTTATTTTTTCTCTGTCATTCATGTATGATTAAAATAAATCTCTGTCTGTAATAAAAAAAGACTGTTGTCCTCTTTAGATTTCATGGCATGTTGCCATGTTTTATTATTGAATTGTATTGCAGTGTATTTTTATTTCAAATTCATGTAAAACAAATAAAAATGAATATTTACTGTTAGTAACTTATTTCATTTGAGTCCACTACATAAAGAATATTTTTTTAATATTCATAACAGACTGTTAAAGTAACAATGAAGCATTTCTGCGGTAAATTAGATAATGACGTGATTTATTAAGTGCTGTTTGAACAACAAGCAGAATCACTGAATGAAAGAGAAACAAGAACAGAAAAAAGGGAAGAGGTGAGTAAAAACACATTTTATTTCAGCTGATTTCATGTATTCTGTTGTTGAAAGTCAATTACGTTAAGTCTTTTTCTCAACAATGCTAACAACATAAAGCTTGATGTTGCAATGCATGCTGGTACCAGCAGCAATCAAAATTATCCATGACTCCCAGTCTTTTGCGACTCTAGTTGCTAGTTCTACTAAAGTACTAGTTCTAAATAAATCCTTTAGAAATCGTAATATTGCTGGATCTCAAAAAAGGCATATGATTTATAGATCGTTCATCAATTCAGTATGTAATATTAAGATTTCGGTAAAAATCATGACAAATATTTTTACTTTTGTATGTGTGGGGTTGCTGCAGATAATGTAACAAAATAAAAAATATCAACATAAATGAAGGGGTAAGTGAAAACAAAGAAATGTAAATTGGATGGCATTTTAAAATATTCATCATTTTGGCCACTAGATGGAGAGCAAAGCTTTGTTTTGCCATCACTAAACAATTGGACCACACATATTTTCATCTGTACGATTCCAACTCCAATATATGTCTGAATATCTTTGATCTGTTCTGTTTTCTCTTTTAACCTCTTGTAGACCTGATGTCATTGACCAGAAGAACAACAGCAGCTGCAGCAGCCACGCCCATCAGAGCAGTGACCACCAATCGGATCACAGCTTCAGCAGTAGCACAACAACTGATGTGAATTTCTGGGGGGAAACAACAACAACAACAACAACAAATGATGGGGTTTAGATTTATGGATGGATCATGGAGCAAGGACTTCAGCTGGTGTATACATCCTTAAAAATAATTTTAAAGGGAAGATTGGATGCTCTGATTTTGACCCAAATAGGCCTTGTAATAGAAATCTCACATTTCTGCTCCGGGTGTGTGTTCACGGTGTGTGTGTGTTCAGTGCTGTGTGTGTGCACGTTGGATGGGTTAAATGCAGAGCACGAATTCCGAGTATGGGTCACCATACTTGGCCGTATGCCACTTTCACTTTTTCACATTTAATTTGTGTTATTGTTAATATTTATTATTTATGGTTTTAATCAACAACAATAGAATAAAAAACTTACTGACCAAGTGGATCCATTTACTAACCAAATACTCAAATTCTTTTATTTCAGTGTTGCTGAGGCAGATGGCCTCCAAAGTCACCTGATAAATCAAATCTTCATTGAATGATTTTCTTTACTTGACAGCTGGAGAGAAACTCATCCTTCTCGATTTTTACATAATTCTCTTTCAAACCAGTCTCATATTGATTTTTTGCCTATTTCTAGAGATTTAAAGAATACCATTTCTGAAATTATTCCATCACCACTTTCTGATCACAAATGCATCTCTATTCATTCCTTTTTCAGATACTGCTCATTTACATAGAAATCTTATTGGAAATTAAATGTGTCATTGCTTAATTATAACATTTTATTCTTTGCAGTTATTGGGGAAAAAAGCAAATAATTTTTTTGTTAAATCCTGTAATTGGGAGTAAACGTGAAATTGGCATTTTTTTTACAAACATTTAGCAATAAATTGTTGAAAGAAAAAATAATGAACGTTTAATAATTATATTATTATATTTAATAATTTTAGATCTTCTGTTTAAATCAGTGTTATATGATGCTAAAAACGTTGAACTTGCCTATTAGATGAGTTTTCAAACAAAAAGCTGAAGGAGCATTTGTTAAAGTTGGATGGAAGTAGGTGAGCAAAATTAAGTAATACTGATCAAGATTTTTGTGATGCTCCCAAAGAAATTGTAGAATTACATTTTTTAAATCAAATAAATCTGTTGGTACAGATGGTCTCACATCAGAATTATGTTCAGTAAAAATATAGCTCCCTTCTTTTTAGGTGTTTATAAATGAATCTTTTCAATCCATCAGGAATAAGCATACTTTTTAAAAATAGCAGTTACTCCCCACTTTGAAATGCTTTTATTTCCTGAGCCAATAAATGTGTTTTTCTGTTAAAAAAAAAAGAAAAAAAAGATAGAAATTATGAAGTTAGATCTCTTTTAAATTAAAAACTGGGTCCCACTTTATATTAGGTGGCCTTAACTACTATGTACTTACATGTAAATTAATCATTTGATACAATGCACTTATTGTGTACATGTTTTTACATTGTACTTATATGTTTTAAATACCTATATGTAGTTACATCTGTAATTAATTTCTGTAATTACATTTATAATTACACTGTTGATATCCCTTACACCTTAACCCACCCTTGAACCTACCCAGACCACCAAACCTGTCCCTAACCTTACCCGTATCCCACCTCAATAACAGCAGAGGTGTTTTACACTACAATATGACCACAATAAGTACATTGTACAAATTTTTTGATGTAAGTACATAGTAGTTAAGACCACCTAATATAAAGTGTGACCGAATATTGTATTTCATTGTCACTTGTAAATTAAGCTTTTACTGATATAATTGATATATAAAAAAATATGGTCTTTGCAACAAAAATATTTCCTCACTAATGAAGTAAAGGAAGCATATTTTACCCCGTTAAACATTTTATGAAGAAATATAAGATTAATATTGATTCAAGATGCTCATGTTGCCAATTTCACACAGAAACGGTCTTTATTTATTCTGGACTTGTCAGAACTGACTGAACAAAATATTAGCTCATTTATTATTCAGCAAGATGCACACATAACTTTTAAAGACCATATTTTAGGACATTATGAATCTTTATCCACTAAAAACAATGCTTGTTTTGTGATAAACTTCATTTATTTTCTTTGAAAATTTTATATCCACAAATGTAAGTTTGCCAACAACAAACCACTTTTTCTTTTCTTTTCTTTTCTTTTTGAAAGATTTTAAAAATTGTCTAAACACTTTTTTATTGTCAATAAATAAGAACGCCAGTAGAACAATTTTAATTTGGGATGATTTTAATTTGTATACTGTAATTGAAGGTTAAATGTCTTACCCTCAAGTTCTTATGTCTTCTCTATCTTTTCCTACTTTTTCTCTGTTGCAATCTTTAAACAAATTGCTAATACTTCTTTGTTTTCAGTTGATATAATGTGTATTGTTAATACATTATGTACAAAACATTTTTTTAAATGTCAACTCTAATCTTTTCTTGTGTTAATAAACAATTTTTTTGAAAATATGTCCTTTTGTGCTCCATAAAACGTTAAAAAAATAAAAATAAAAAATAAAATTAATAATTACTGGCACCTTAAGTTCTCTTGGTAAAATCAACAAATTAATTCAGTGAATACATGCACATGCACTGCTGTACCTGAACATGTGTGACAGAGTTGACTGATGTCCAGATGTTGAGTCTGGTTGCTGATGGGATCGTTGAGCACACAGCTGTAGGTGTTTTTATCCTGATATTCCACCTCCAGAGGTAGAGAGAGACTGATGCTGAGATCAGACACACTGATGCTGGACAATAAACTGTTTCCTTTGTACCAGGAGAGAGTCACATCACTCACATTCACCACTGAACACAACAATGAACAATTCTGCTGTGATGATGATGATGATGATGATGAACAGTGTGAAGAGTTACTGATTATGATGGGAACAGGCAGACGAGCTGAAAAAATGAAAAAAAAAAAAAGAACAGATGAGGAACTGATTATTGCGCCACTCTTATCTCTACATTTATAAAAGATTATTGTTAACACATGGACAAATATCAGATAGGAAAATGATGCTTAATTAAAATTATCTAGTCATTATAATAATCAATAATCAAAATAATAGAAATGTTTAGATACATCTGCTTTAAAGTGAAATAAAACAAATATTGAACTCACCATAGACAGTGAGACTGAAGCTCTTGCTCACTCTGTTGATCTGTAGTTGATAGAGTCCAGTGTGTTCAGTTCTGGTGTTTGTGATGATCAGAGATCCAGTTTGATGATCCAGCTTCAGTCTGTCTCTGAATCTCCCATCAAGAACATCATCATATACAGTCATGCTGCCGGCCATTACAATGATTCGAGCTATTAAAGTGTTTTCAGCTCCAAACCTCCACAGAATCAGTTCATCCTCCATCATTTCAGTAAAACCAGAGTTTAGAGAGACTGAATCTCCCTCCAGCACTGACTCCACTGCATCTGTATCAGCAAACACATCTGAAGAACAGAGACACAGATCAAAAGTCTCAAATAATTGTTTTAAGTGTTATTTTAGGTCGACGGTATCGCCGGTGATACCAGATGGTTTTTTTTAAGATAAGTGCAAAATACAGAAAAAATACTCTGTTGATTTTGGTGACACAAATAAGTGTTATACATCAATCGAAACTGTTAAGTGTCTTTTTGTTTTTGTTTTTGTACACTCACGATTACAACAAAACTTTGTGGTTATAGGGAACAAAAAAGAAAACAAACAGGGTGCGCTCTCTGTCTTCTCCATCTCTACAAATGTTTTTTTTTTTTTTTTGGTGGTGGTTTGTATTTTTTTGAATAAGGTGCCTGAACCACAGATGAATCCTGATGACTTTCTTCAAACTGTTTTCCTCAGAGAGCGCTGTACCAAAATCAGATGTTCAACTACACTGATATTGAATGGTAAAACAAGATCCTTGAATACTGATGTTTTTTTTTTTGTTTTTTGTTCTTGAATCCATGGAAATAAGTAAATATCAAGTACTTGTTTCACTTGTTGAACAGAATCTGTTGCAGGAACGAGTCAAAGTCTGTTCACATCTCTGTGGTTAGATCAGTGTGCACAATAATGTGTCTTTGACCTTCATTATGTATGTTTTGATTATACTGTGTTGTAAATAAAATACAAATAATAATAATACAAAAAAAAATAAAAAAAATTCAATCTCCGCAGTCACAGTCACACTGGGCCCTTTGTCTTTCAGGTGAAAATCACTTAATATTCAAGGCCATACCTCGCATAATGGCTTTCAGTCACAAAACATGTCTTTAAAAATTTTAATCAATATATTGTTTTCTGTGAATGAGTAAGCAGAATGATCTTCACATAATTGTTTAGTAAATTTATTGTATTAATTATGCCCATTTTACCCTGGACACATAAGCATCACCTGCTCATTGTGCTTTCATCACACAACAGAAGCAAAAGTGCAGTGATCATTTGCCACTTGTAAATGTAGGTCATCTCTCATTGAAGCCAGCATGATATCAAAATCAACTTATTCTGTTTTTGATGGAATTCAGAATTATTTATTATAAAGGATTTATCCATTTTTAATTAATGCGCCTTCATTATCTTTAATCAAAATGACTTGCCTTCCCTCTTGCAGCTACATCTCTTCTCTGATGATGCCTTTACTGGCACGAGGGCGGGGCAACTTATCACTCACAAGAGATTGTCCAATAGCAAACCACAACCATCCAATTACCTCCCCATGGACAGGATTACGCCCCACTCTACATTTGTTCTTATTCACGACTTCCCTACGGGGAAGTCGTGGCCTAATGGTTAGAGAGTCGGACTCGTAATCGAAAGGTTGCGGGTTCGAGTCCCCGGCCGGCAGGGATTGTAGGTGGGGGGAGTGAATGTACAGCGCTCTCTCCGAACCGAACCCCCAACTGCTCCCCATGGCTGCCCGCTCCGGGTGTGTGTTCACGGTGTGTGTGTGTGTGTGTGCATTTGTTCACTACTGTGTGTGTGTACACTTGGATGGGTTAAACGCAGAGCACCAATTTCGAGTATGGGTCACCATACTTGACAATACGTCACGACGACGACGTAAGCAGACTACCTCAGATGAATGTCAGGAAAAGGAAACTAAAGACTGGCAACTTTTATTGCATGCCAAACAGAACACATTTCAGTGTCCTTGACATTGACAGATTGACAAATAATCTGCCTGTGTAAACATGGCCTGAATATCAATCTTATATTTCACATACAAATAGTAAATTATATTAACATTTCACATTCACACAGTAACATTAACATTACACTCTTAAAAATAAAGGTTCTTTATTGACATCAATGGTCCCATGAAGAACTTTAAACATCCATGGAACCTTTCAAATGCTGAAAAGGTTCTTTAAGATTTTGAAAATGTTCTTCAACATGGGTCACTTAAGATCTGTTCACTGAAAGGTTTCTTGGGGAACCAAAAACCTTTTGGAGCTTGTTGAAGAAAAAATTATTTTGGTTGATTTTGCATGATTTTATATGCTTATGAAACATTACGTAATGCATGCTTTTTTAAGAACTGTTGTGTAGCCAAAGTAACATATGGTTTGAGGGGCTTAAAGAAAGATGTATGGCTGACAAGACATCTGCGTAGGCCATAACTAAGCTGGAAGGGGGACAACTGGGGGACTGTCCATGACCTAGAAGGTTATCTAGGCATTAAATATAAATGGCAGAGCTTTAAGGAGTATGATATAGTGGGATATGTTTTCTTTGTTCTAACCATGTGTGGAAAAGTACAGCTGTTAAAGTTTGTAACCTTGAAGGCCGAGGGAGATATAAGGTGCAGGGAACCCTTCCTTCTTGGTCACACTCTGCAGCGACTTGTGTTTCTGTATGACTGTCTGACCTTCTTTGCAAAGAATAAAACCTTTGAAAGACAACTGAGTGAGTTTGTCTCTTACATGGTGAGAGTGATTTTAATTTGCCATGACAAGCCTTCATTTTTAAGAGTGTAGCATTCATTCTACTTTATTTCACAATAAAAATGTTTCTCATAGAGGAAGTAAAATTGTGGAGGTCCTTTCAATCACGCTATATAAAAAACGCTATATTCACAAGAACACACACTCACACTATACACACCTCAAGACAAGCACATTGTAAACATGATTGGTAATAATAGTATGCCATTTTCTAATCAACCCCCAACTAATCAAAACAAGACGACCACAAAAAATAGAAATTGATTTTCACGATCTGTTACCAGGGGGTCCGACGTTACCAGAGCAAGGAGGACAAGACGAGACAAAAATATATGTATATGGAGAGCATGAATATGAACTACTTTGAAGTTATTAATACTGTGTTTATGAAGCTTGTTTTGCGAAGTGATGGTTGATGTCAAGGAGATGCATTTTGCACTTGTAGGTGACACTTGCAGAATGGACCTTCTTTTCAAAGTCATGAGGTGTTATTCAGATTTGCTATATATGAAGTGTATGATGTTGACACCTAGTTTTTCGAGTATATGTGTGAAATGAGGTATTACAATTTTCCACAGTTTAAAATAATAATAGGCATGTTTTTCAGCTAAGAAATGAGGAAGTTGTTATTTTGTATTTGCACTGTTAACCCTACCATAAGAGGTATCTGGGTGAAGGGTCACGGTCTCTGTCAGATTGAGAAACTGAAACCCACCCAGACAGCGGAGGATGACAGACGACATGTACAAGAAGAATGCAGGTGGATGGAAGACTATAAAGAGCTGGAGATGATCGAGGCCGGCAAATTGCGTGGTGAAGACTTCTCGTTTGTTATTTTATTATTTGCTTATGAGTTACTGTATGTAAGAGCCAATTCAATATGTCAATAATTTGTATATTATTATTGTTGCTTAGAGTATTGATTTGCATGTAATAACTTAAAGTGTAAATTTTGTAATTTTCTTTGAGAGGCAATATTGATATATATGTTTCCGAATTATTTCTTATGTTTCTGATGCATATTTTTGGTTCTGTTTCTTTAACGGCCACGCACGTGTTGATACACGAGTTTTTTGTTAGGTGCGGGCAGAGAAATAAGGGAGAAACAGTTTTCTTACCGTCTTGCTGTCTTTATGGATACAACTTGTGTTTAAGCGTTTAAGGGAATACAAGTTAAAGGTTTAACAAGTGTAATAGGACACAAGCTCCAACTGAATTTTTGTCATTTTATTTTTTGATTAAACTCGCATTTGTTTACGAACTTGGACTGTTTTTTTGTGACGAGTAGAACCCATTTTCTCTGCCGCTGTATCGCCATTTAAGTGAATACGGGACTTTGCATCTACACTGTATTTTCAAATAAAACGAAGCCATTGATTTGGTGATTCGTTAAGCTTTTAAATCAGTCTCTGAGTAATTAATTCTTAAATAACTAGTTATCAGAACCTAAATAAATCTTTAACATCGAGTCTCAAGTGGTGAGAACTTGACTGAATTAGCACGGACACCGGGAACTGAGGTTTGAAACTACTTTATTATCCATTCAACGGAGAGGTAAAAAAAAAGTAAAAAGTCGTGACGTATTGTCAAGTATGGTGACCCATACTCGAAATTGGTGCTCTGCCTTTAACCCATCCAAGTGCACACACACAGCAGTGACTAGTGAACAAATCCACACACACACACCGTGAACACACACCCGGAGCAGTGGGCAGCCATGCTGCAGCGCCCGGGGAGCAGTTGGGGCTCAAGGGCACCTCAGTCGTGGTATTGAGGGTGGAGAGAGCGCTGGACGTTCCCTCCCCCCACCTACAATCCCTGCCGGCCGGGGGCTCGAACTCGCAACCTTTCGATTACGTGTCCGACTCTCTAACCATTAGGCCACGACTTCCCCACGAGGTGAGTATATAATGGTTTATTAGGAACCTATTATGAAAGATATGGATATTTTGGGTGAGTTTTAATATCCTGTACCGGTATAAAAACAAAACTTGTACGTGTGAAGTTTCCGTTTCAATAAAGTTTGTACTGCTATATGATTCATATTTGAGATTAGTAAAATCCTTATAGAAAAAAATAAATAAAAATACTTCCAGAACTAAGGCTACTGAAACAGTTTCTATTGCACTTACAGGTCCTTCTCAAAAAATAGCATATTGTGATAAAGTTCATTATTTTCTGTAATGTACTGATAAACTTTCATATATTTTAGATTCATTACAACACAACTGAAGTAGTTCAAGCCTTTTACTGTTTTAATATTGATGATTTTGGCATACAGCTCATGAAAACCCCAAATTCCTATCTCAAAAAATTAGCTCTCCATATACATAATAAAATAACCAGAATTAATCAAACATCAGAATCAGATTTAAATTATGATTGAATATAAACATTTGCAGCATTAAATAGTTCATTTAAAAACCAAGTGTAAAGTTTATGAGGCAATATACAGGTCCTTCTCAAAAAATTAGCATATTGTGATAAAGTTCATTATTCTCTGTAATGTACTGATTCTACTTTATTTCACAATAAAAATGTTTCTCATGGAGGAAGTAAAATTGTGGAGGTCCTTTCAATCACACTATATAAAAATCGCTATATTCACAAGAACACACACTCACACTATACACACCTCAAGACATGCACATACCAACATACATTAACCACAAGCATGGAGTAATAGCCACATTGTCATGCACATGCTGAAAATGAGGCTGTGGAGGAGTGGTAAAGCGGAGTCTGCAACAGAATTATTCTAATGTATTCCATACGCACTCCATGCTATGTTGTGCTATTACACATAATGCGACAATTTCCACTTACAAAATATTGGATATCATTTCACAGTTTAATTTTGTGCAGTGTAATTACTTTGGTTCATGTCATTCATAGACTCTTATTTTGAGGCTTATTTTGTTCTACTGATTCAGTTTTCACTATACTCTGTTTTCTTTAGTTTCTATTGTGTTAGGTTTCCATGTATTTTGATTTCCCCTTCACCTGTGTCTAATTTAGTTGCTTTCTAGTCTCTTGTATTTATAGCCCCACATTTAATTCATTAGTAATTTATTTTACACAAAGCTGTTAGGTTGCATTTACCTTCGTCTTGAATTATTGTTACTTCTTATATTGCCATCTTTATTTATTAATAAAATCCTGCCGCTCTTAAATCCTCACCCCAACTGCACATTATGTAGCCTACAGCAAAATGAATACAGTATAACTAGGCTAGTTAGTTTGTAGCTAAACTAGCACATAATGAACTGGTTAACTTTGACTGAGGTGACATCAGCTGCCGCTGAGTCTAATGCTTGTGGAAGAGGTTTGTCTTCGGTTGCTTCGTGAAAACAGACTCAGCAGATCAGGTGAAGACTGGGAACTTTATTTTTAGACACTCTTTTTTTTATCACACTGCATGGACTGGGTTTAACTGTTAAACATATGTGTTGCACGATCTTTTCTCATAACTAGCTTGCCTTTTTCATCATTTTTACTCAGTTTCTTAATCTGCTATAAGGCAGTAGTTTTTAGTGGATGTATGTTCCAGCGTTAGTTTTTAACAGCTGTGGATGTGACTTGTATATACACCAGAAGTGTGTGCTTCATAGCTCACATCTCAGGCTAATTTGGATTTATCAAAATATCTGCATTAAATTGTCTGAGATTACTGCACATTCTGTGCACTGGAAAGGGCAGATATATAGATACTTGAAACCATGATCAGCAATTGGCTACATCAAGACAGCAACGTATTGACATCATAACTAAAATCAAGGAAAAGCATAAAAGTTCTATTAGATATTTATTATTATTATTACTATTATTATTTGTGACCCTGGACCACAAACCCAGTCTTAAGTCGCTGGGGTATATTTGTAACAATAGCCAAAAATACATTGTATGGGTCAAAATTATAGATTTTTCTTTTTATGCCAAAAATCATTAGGATATTAGGTAAAGATCATGTTCCATGAAGATATTTTGTAAATTTCTTACTGTAAATATATCAAAACTTATTTTTTGATTAGCATTACGCATTGCTAAGAACTTCATTTGGACAACTTTAAAGGCAATTTTCTCATTATTTTGATTTTTTTTTTGCACCCTCAGATTCCAGATATTGAAATAGTTGTATCTCGGCCAAATATTGTCCAATCCTAACAAACCATACATCAATGGAAAGCTTATTTGTTCAAATCTCGAGAAATTGAACCCTGGTTTTGTGGTCCAGGGTCACATTTTGCAACATCTAATATTTGTACAGGCTGCGTTATTAATTTATTGATAGTGGAATTGAATTCATTAGAGCTCCACAAAAATATCATGCAACTGTTAAAAGCAAAAAATAAAAAAAAACTTTTCTGTAACTTACCAACCAGATGGCAACAGCACAAACAGCAAAAAGCAAATGTGTGAAACATTTTCATCGTCAGTCTGAAATAGTTTCAGTCGAATTTGAAACCTTGCAGTACAGATGTGTAGAGAACAAGTTGTTAACAATGTGAACTATCTGCTAACTTCCTCCAGACTGAATTAGACCATGCCCCATGTGTTCAACAACACTTCCTCTCTAAAACTCGCCCCAAAGACAGTCAGTAAATAATTGGCTGCTAGGAGAGCCTTGTTTTTTTGTTGATGAAAAAGGTATTATTCACTACTTACTGAATATTCCTTTTAGCATGTGGTTTTCTAGACAGTGAGTTATAGTCTCATTAAAATGGTTCGCTTTGTTGGTTTCCTTGTTTGTAGCTATGTCACGTAAGAAAAAATATGTGTTAAATTAATAAGTATAAATGTAGATGTGGATTCACTGAAGGTTATCCATTAAATTTATTTAGTCTTGACATATGTTTTTAAGTTTTAGTAACAGTTTTTGTTTCTTATCCAGTGTTTGCTTATGCAGTATCAGTGATAGTAGGAGATGCTGTTACTCTAAACTCTGATGTTACTGTTATATGAAGTGATACGGTGGAGAAATCAATAGAAATGAAGTTAAATGATGAGTGCTGATGAGAGATTCAGAGGCAGAAGCAGACTGTAAAAAAAAGATGAATGATGCATCTCTACTTCATTTACTAGAAAAGTCGTCTTCTTTTTTCCTTTTCTTTCCTGTGGTTCTGTTTATATCTATTTTAATCACAAGTAATCAGCTTGTATAGCCAAAATAAGTCATCTTGATAAACATGAAACAAATGGTCATCAGAACAAGGGCATTAAAGGGATAGTTCCCCCAGAAATTAAAATTAGTCCAAGATTTCCTCACCATCAGGGTTTGGGTGTCTGACATTCCTCTTTCAAATGATGACATTCAGAGTTATGTTACCCCTTTTGTTACACCTACATCATACATGTATTATGGAGTGATTTTAGGTCAAGGTCTATTTAAATGCTATAAATTATCCCTATTTGAGCAAATTATATATTCTTGTGAAGATTTCATGTAATAATAAAAAAAGCATGTTCTGTATGTACTTTCAAAAATAAAAGGAAATGAGGATTGGAGAAACTTTAAGACCTAATGTACTTCATTAAAATAGGACGCACAAAAAAATGATTAGAGATGGAAAAATCTCCTGATCATATGTATTCATCTGCATGATAAAAATTAACATTTTATAATGTAATTATTTATGAGTAGGTGGTTTTCAGTTGAAGATGCTTTATTTGGCATGACATATTTCTACATTTATAATTAGGCTACATCCAAAAGACCTTTTACGACCCAAAAAAGAGCATTGATAAGCAAAGCTTCATTTTACAGTCACTAAACAATCAGACCACAAATATTTTATCTTTACAGAATACAACTCCAATATATATCCCAATATTTTGAGTTCAGTATATGAAGTATATCTGTTTTCTTTTAACCTCTAGCAGATCTGACATCATTGACCAGAAGAACAACAGCAGCTCCAGCAGCCACGCCCATCAGAGCAGTGACGACCAATCGGATCACAGCTTCAGCAGAATCACAACCGTTGACGTGAACTTCTGGGAACAAATAAATAAATAAATAAAAACAAATGAGCAATGATAAAACAGACCTGTGATTCTAAACAGTCTCTTTTAGGAACTCACAAATACAAG
Source organism: Barbus barbus (assembly GCF_936440315.1). Taxonomy (NCBI): domain Eukaryota; kingdom Metazoa; phylum Chordata; class Actinopteri; order Cypriniformes; family Cyprinidae; genus Barbus; species Barbus barbus. The sequence continues at coordinate 6,393,935 of NC_136737.1, read as the reverse complement.
AATCTAAAGAATATTATCTGCAAAAACTCAAATATGCTTAGAATAAATGAGAACAGATATTTATTTTTGTATTTTTGCTTAATAGCTATTGGCTTCTTAAAAGTTCAGCAGTCTGGTAACAGCAAACATTGACGTACCTGCATGTGTCTGACAGAGTTCAGTGATGTTAGGATGTTCACATTTATGCACTACTGCTGATGAAGAGTTACTGCTGGTTACAGGAACAGCCAGAGGAGCTGAAAATATGAGAGATGAAAGAATATATCAGAATAAAGTGTTTATTGCAACATCAGTCAGTCGGTCGGTGTACATCTCATCACACACTCAATGGTGAGGTCAATACTGATACTGATAAGCTACTGAATGTCTTGAACAACTAAGCTGTTGTCTAATTAGCTGTTCCCAAGAATTCAAAGACCTGAAATGGGTGTTTCGGACAAAGGAGACGTTCAAAAGGGGTCCAGAAACCGCAGTTGGTAACCACTATGACGTAAAAGTGCATTTTGGGCTAAACATTAGACAGGCTAGGGTTTGTGTGTGTGATTCAGATATGTCCTATATGAGGCCACAAAGATGGCTATCTATATATCTATATATATCTATAAAAAAAAAAAAAAAAAAAAACACCCATTAGGAAACAAGCTTATAAATCATATGGAATTGGGTTTTTTGAAAATCTAAACATGGAGAAAGTTTTGTATGAGGGATAGGTTTAGAGTTAGGGATAAGGGGATAGAAAATATACTTTGTAAAGTATAAAACCATTATGAGTATGGGATGTCACCATAAGACATGAAAACCCAATATGTGTGTGTGTACAGGTTTATATTTCCTGATGGGGACTTAAACCTGAATACACACAGACTCATGGGGACTCTTGTCACTGTGGGGACTTAAATTGAGGTCCCCATGGGTACAAAGCTTTTTTTTTTTTTTTTTGGTTTTTTGAGAGAGTAAAAATGCAGAAAGTTTTCTATAAGCGCTATAGAAAATATGGTTTGTACAGTGTAAAAACCCATTAATCCTATGGAGAGTTCCTACAAGCTGACCAGACTCTGTGTATGTGTGTGTGTGTGTGTGTGAATGCACTTTTAGCGACCCAAGCCAACAAGTATGATAATTGCTATAACATGGACAGTCCTCTCTCTACATTTGCGTAAATGTTGAAATGATTTAGTCATAGCTGAAGGTGAAAATAATTGAAATTTTAAGATCTAGAACCTTTAAGAGTGTAATAAAATATGAAACTGATAACTCACCATAGACAATGAGACTGAAATTCTTGCTCACACTGTTGGTCTGTAGTTTATAGAGTCCAGTGTGTTCAGTTCTGGTGTTTGTGATGGTCAGAGATCCAGTTTGATTATCCAGCTTCAGTCTGTGTCTGAATATCCCACCGAGATCATCCTCATATAAAGTCATGCTGCCGGCCATTACATTGATTTGAACTATTAAAGTGTTTTCAGATCCAAATCTCCACAGAATCAGATCATCATCCATCATTTCAGTAAAACCAGTGTTTAGAGAGACTGAATCTCCTTCCAGCACTGACACTGACTCCACTCCATCCGCATCAACACCAAAGACACCTGGAAAACATAGAGTTTGTCACAGATTAAGGGTTAATAACATTGTTTACATAAAATAACTGATTTAAACCATTCAAATGTAAAATGAAGACAGAAGACTGTCTATTATACAATCTCTCAGTTGAGGGAATGAGCCAATTAATTTTTAATAGTGATTTTACATTGCAGATTATTTTTAAGAATGCAGTGTGAACTAGTGGGAAACACAGTACTACACATTCCGTTCCCATCTGAATCATTTCAACTGGAAGTAAAACGACTTAAATGGTGATTGCATGGTTTACATTGCTTCTTTTTTTTTTTAGATTGTTACACAAAAATAAAAAAAAATGTCATCATTTACTCCTCATCCTGTTTTTTTTTTTTTTAAGAAATAAATGTTTAGCTGATGTCTCGGTGATCATCAATATTCAGATGTTGTAAGAACAGATTATGCTGTGTTTTTTTTTTCAGTCTTCTGGTTCTTCACTTTGTGGTTCAAATACAGGTGCTGGTCATAAAATTAGAATATCCTGAAAAAGTTGATTTATTTCAGTAATACCATTCAAAAAGTGAAACTTGTATATTAGATTCATTCATTACACACAGACTGATATATTTCAAATGTTTATTTCCTTTAATTTTGATGATTATAACTGACAACTAATGAAAGTCCCAAATTCAGTATCTCAGAAAATTAGAATATTGTGAAAATGTTCAATATTGAAGACACCTGGTGCCACACTCTAATCAGCTAATTAACTCAAAACACCTGCAAAAGCCTTTAAATGGTCTCTCAGTCTAGTTCTGTAGGCTACACAATCATGGGGAAGACTGCTGACTTGACAGTTGTTCAAAAGACGACCATTGACACCTTGCACAAGGAGGGCAAGACACAAAAGGTCATTGCTAAAGAGGCTGGCTGTTCACAGAGCTCTGTGTCCAAGCACATTAATAGAGAGGCGAAGAGAACGACAAGATGTGGTAGAAAAAAGTGTACAAGCAATAGGGATAACCGCACCCTGGAGAGGATTGTGAAACAAAACCCATTCAAAAATGTGGGGGAGATTCACAAAGAGTGGACTGCAGCTGGAGTCAGTGCTTCAAGAACCACCACGCACAGACGTATGCAAGACATGGGTTTCAGCTGTCGCATTCCTTGTGTCAAGCCACTCTTGAACAAGAGACAGCGTCAGAAGCATCTTGACTGGACTGCTACTGAGTGGTCCAAAGTTATGTTCTCTGATGAAAGTAAATTTAGCATTTCCTTTGGAAATCAAGGTCCCAGAGTCTGGAGGAAGAGAGGAGAGGCACATAATCCACGTTGCTTGAGGTCCAGTGTAAAGTTTCCACAGTCATTGATGGTTTGGGGTGCCATGTCATCTGCTGGTGTTGGTCCATTGTGTTTTCTGAGGTCCAAGGTCAACGCAGCCGTCTACCAGGAAGTTTTAGAGCACTTCATGCTTCCTGCTGCTGACCAACTTTATGGAGATGCAGATTTCATTTTCCAACAGGACTTGGCACCTGCACACACTGCCAAAGCTACCAGTACCTGGTTTAAGAAGCATGGTATCCCTGTTCTTGATTGGCCAGCAAACTCGCCTGACCTTAACCCCATAGAAAACCTATGGGGTATTGTGAAGAGGAAGATGCAATACGCCAGACCCAACAATTCAGAAGAGCTGAAGACCACTATCAGAGCAACATGGGCTCTCATAACACCTGAGCAGTGCCACAGACTGATCGACTCCACGCCACGCCGCATTGCTGCAGTAATCCAGGCCAAAGGAGCCCCAACTAAATATTGAGTGCTGTACATGCTCATACTTTTCATGTTCATACTTTTCAGTTGGCCAACATTTCTAAAAAATCTTTTTTTTTTGCATTGGTCTTAATTGATATTCTAATTTTCTGAGATACTGAATTTGGGACTTTCATTAGTTGTCAGTTATAATCATCAAAATTAAAGGAAATAAACATTTGAAATATATCAGTCTGTGTGTAATGAATGAATCTAATATACAAGTTTCACTTTTTGAATGGTATTACTGAAATAAATCAACTTTTTCAGGATATTCTAATTTTATGACCAGCACCTGTAAGTAAAATGCACTTTTTATTTGATTGCAGCATCTTTTATCTAGGACTAAGAAACAATGTAGATCACCTGGCTAAAAAGTAGTTTATGACCTACTTATTAACCTGAAACAAAAATATGTATTTTAAGAATATGATCATAACTTACCAAACAGATGCCACAAGCAGAGCAAAATTAACTTGATAACCATTGTCAAATAAAAGCGCTTGAATTAAGTGAACACGTTTGTGACAGATGGTAAACCATCAGTCTTAAACTGTGATATGAATAGTGATGTGTATGATTCTTTCCCCACAGGATTTGACCACCACCCACCCAGTGCACCACTCAAGCACGTGTTGGTTGAATATGTTCATCTATCTTCTATTAACCCTTTCTCTGTCACTTTTTCTAAAATAAAAAATCTATTCTGTTCACCTGTTTCTAGCTTAGATCCCCTTTTTGTCCTGTGTATTTATGCTCCCTTTTTGGTTCGGTTCTTGGTTTATCATCAGTGGTCCGTTATCGTCAATTAAACAAAACAAAAACACTCTGGAGCACAACCCAAACCAACCTACATGGTTTGCATTGTGCTCCAGCAAGATTTAGTTTTGTTTAACTACTGCATTTAGATCTGCAGCTCAAATGTTTCCATTTGCACCAACCTGTGACACTTGTCATAGTTCAGGATGGTGACTAGTGTTCTCTCAGTGCCATGGTCAAACCACATTTCTAAACAGATCAGACCACAGCACTTTGACTCACTAAATGAGCTGTTGGAGTCTCATTCCAGAGAAATACATTCTGCTCAGAGGCCTTCTGTAGGTCTTGCCTGTATGATATACATATTTGTACAACAGTTAAAGATTTATTTGAACTACATGCTCTACTTAGCCTGCTGCTTTTAATGTTAGATTTTATTTGTTAATTCAATGTAACTTTACAGACATTTTTCGTCATTTCTGAAATGCATGGCAAAACTGTTTTAATACAGAGCTAAAATAAGTGGCTCAAAGTCACCTCACAGCTATTGTCTCCAGCATTTAGACCTTTGTCTATCCACATAGTGAATGCAGTGTGGGCGTGATATCTGAGGTTGAGAATGTCACAGCAAGAACATCCCTGGTCTTACACACTCTCAGACAAAAAAGTTAAAAAAGCTGCCGCCAGAGCGGTACCTTTCAAAAGGTGCACTTTTGTGCCTAAAGGGTACCCTAAAGGTACATATTAGTACCTAAAAGGTACAAAAGTGTACTTTTTGAAAGGGTACCACCCCAGTGGCAGTTTATGACATTTTTTTCTTTCTGAGAGGGCTTGCAGGGGATTATGCAATGATGTTATTTGTTTTTAGGAAAATATGATTATCCACATGAATTATAATACATTAAATTCTCTATTTAAAATCCACAAGTGGTGTAGATGGTGGTATACAATAAAGGCGTTTTCTCTGTTCTTTGGATTCTTAGTTTGTATGTTCACATTTCCTGCATTCTGTTCCTCTTTCCTTAGTTTCGGATTATCTCCTTGATAAGTTCCTCACCTTTTTGCTAGTTTAATTATCATTCTGTCTGTGTATTTATGCTCTAGGTCAGTGGTTCTCAAACCTGTCCTGGGGAGTCCCAACCACAGCATATTTTGTATGTCCCCTTCATTTAACACACCTGATTCAGCTCATCAGCAGAATCTGCAAGACTTGAACTGGGTGTGGCCTATGAGAGAGACGTACAAAATATGTGGTGGCCAGGATAGGTTTGAGAACCACTGCTCTAGGTTCTTGGTCTGAGTAATCTGTTCTTATTTTAAAATTACACTGCCATCTAGTGGTTACAGCAGATAAATGCCACATGAAGAGGCTGAATTCAGAGCTGTACTATTAGACCTACTATTTTTACCATGTCTACCATGTCTTACTAACGGCCGCCGGCCGACCAAAGTGCTGTATAATAATTACAATATAGATACACACAAAATAAATACAATCAATAATCACTTAGAGACAATAAAAACAGGATAAATTACATGTTAAAAACCAAGACAAATGGGTTTTGAGAGCAGATTTAAACTCAGATAAAGTGGAAGCCATTTTAATTTGGGTCGGGAGATTATTCCACAGAGTCCAGCCCACTAGTAAAAGTGGAATGTTAGTATGTGGTTTCCAAATTTAGCAACAGGAGAATCAACAGCCAACCAAACAGTGCCCTGATAGATGATTATGCATATAATCTAGGGCAGTGCTTCCCAAACCTGTCCTGGAGGCCCCCCTGACCTGCATCTTTTGTATGAAAGTGACGTGACATACGGCCAAGTATGGTGACCCATACGTGGAATTCGTGCTCTGCATTTAACCCATCCAAAGTGCACACACACACAGCTGTGAACACACACACCCGGAGCAGTGGGCAGCCATTTATGCTGCGGCGCCCGGGGAGCAGTTGGGTGTTCAGTCGTGGTATTGAGGGTGGAGAGAGCGCTGGACATTCACTCCCCCCCACTACAATTCCTGCCGGCCCAAGACTTGAACTTGCAACCTTTGGATTACGAGTCCGACTCTCTAACCATTAGGCCACAACTTCCCCATGTCTCCCTTGTCTAACACACCTTATTCCACTTATCAACTCGTTAGTAGAGACTGCAAGAACTAAATTGGGTGTATCTGATTAGGGAGACATACAAAATATGCAGGCCAGGGGGTCCTCCAGGACAGGTTTGGGAAGCAGTGATCTAGGGTCTAAAAAAAATAAATAATAATTTGCTCAAAGTGTCTTGAAGAGATAAAAGTAGTCAAGGATGATTCGTTAAGGCTACTACCAATATCTCACCTGAATCTGTCAGATAGACAGAGATCATATTTGATTAACTTGGGAAAAAAAAAAAATTGATGAATTGTATAAAATAAGGGCAGAATGCCCACATTAGGTCAAGGAAAAGGCAAAAGAAGTCTGGCCTCAGTTATAAGCATCTTAATTTTCTTACAGCTTACAACAGAAGGCTTCTTTGTGGTATGTTCTTATTAAAATTTTTATTCAAAAATTCACTATAAATCAAAGCCTTGGTAGCCAGATTTTTGTTTTTACCCTTAATGCAGCAGATATAAAAATGAAAGGTTAATATTAGAAAATATTATCAACTCAATAGGTATAGATGTTTTGTCAATTCAGAATTTATTAAGAAATTCATCACAAGTTTTCAATATATTAGCCTATTATAATTTGTAAAAGTCACAAATAATTAAAACAATGTTATTTTTTCTTCTTCTTTCTTATGCTACACTCCTTGAAGCTCCACACTCTATCTCATAGGTGGTGGAAATGCACTATAAGTTAGTTTGCCAACTGCCAATAAATTTCAAGAAGAACTGCGCATGCTCAAGAAAAAGACTGCGTATGCTCTTCACGAACACACACCTGTGCGATCCGCCGTAAAGCAAGAAGAACACACACCTGATCCGGCAGAGCTGCATGTGAAACGCTACAAAACAGTCGACTTTAACGTTTCTTCATCAGACGTCAGTACACCAACCATAAAGTGACAAGTCTTCGGTCCAGTTTGACGACTTTGGAAAATACCTGACATCTTTATTGAAGCGGAGAGAAATGAATACAGGTTATTTGGTGCTTCTTTTCATATTCCGTAAGTATAATGATGACGATACTGCACTACATGCATCGACATTTTAGACTAGGCCTAGTCTTGAAAGTTATTCTTGTGTTTCTTTCTCAAATACTAATGTTTTGAAGTTACATGAAAAGAGAAATTGGTCTAATTTCAATCCAAAAAGCAAGACTGACAACCCCTTGGTTAACTAGTTCTTATGACACGTCGTACAGTCTTAACCAGCCGAGGTTCGTATATCTGGAGCTTGCCCCACGAAAAACATAGAGCTGAATATAAACTGAAACAATCAATAAATCGTACATTTAAACACATCCCTTCGTCAGCCCGGTATCATGCATTTATAGATCTACGTATTTCGTCTTACGTAGGCCAATAGCGAGGCATCAAAACTGCTATAAGACGGGGCCTGAGACGTGTTTAGCTGTATACGCATACATTTTGTATTGTATTGGCGTTTCGTCCAGACGGATCCGGCGTTTTTAGAGAGTTAAACCGCAATTTTTTTTTACATTTCACCAGCGGTTTTCCCAGTGTGGATGTATATTGCGCGCAAGGTTTATGCGCAAAGGTCCAAGCCTTCTCCGTTTTTTAGTGCGTCACTGTGGCAGAATTACAGCGCCACATACTGCTCTGATATGTGTACTACATCGTTTTGTGTCGGTTTCGTGTGGACGCATATTTCTTGTTTGAGAACCACTGGTCTATGGTAACATATTACATAATAAAATGACACGAAGTACAGTTCAGATACAGGGTTTCACAAAATAAAGTCTCATAAGATGGTAAACATTTCAGCTTTTGACCATTTTTAAGAAAAGGGTTGAGTCAAAAGTATAAATTATTATATTAATTTAAAACATATAGCCTATATCTCAGAGTCTTAGTTGTTTCGATTTTTGACTAATTTATAAACTAATTTCTGTTAAACTGCCCAGACAGCAAGCAGTGTCGGTCCAGATCCAGCCCACATCTGGCCCGCATGGATTTCACACAGGCCAGATGTGGGCCGGATCTGGGCCAAAACCATGTTGCTGTCTGGGTGTAAACTAAAATTTGCATTTGAAATAAGCATTTGCAAGAGAGGTGACAATAATCAAGCATCAAACTTTAAAGTGTATAAATGTTAATCATTGTTTTTAATATAAAAAAAAGCTGTGAAAAGAGCCTCCATTAATAAACTTTTCTCTTTATCCGTTCTGTCATTTGTTGAACTCTAAGCATTTCTGAATTATTTAATTTAATTCACTAAAATAAAGTAACTGTTTATTTGTGTCTGCAGCTGTGGTTGGTGATGCAGGCGAAGAGAAGTCAGTGAAGGAGGGAGAAAAAGTTACTCTACCTACCGATGCTAAACAACCAAATGAAACCATACGGTGGTATTTTAATGTCACTCTCATAGCTCTGATCAATGGAGGTCCCAGTAACAGTTGTCTGTATGATGGTGAAGGCGGGATATTCAGAGACAGACTGGAGGTGGACTATAAGACTGGATCTCTGACCATCACAGACATCAGACCTGAACACACTGGACGTTATGAAGCAAATATCATCAGAGGCAACAGCACAGGCACCAGCAAACATTTGAATAGAAACAGCAAGTGTGACCGCACAAAAATCATCAATAAAAGCAGCAACAGTGGCAACACCAAAAAAACATTCAATGTGCATGTCAGTGGGGAGACACTCAAAGGTACTCTTCAACACTTTTTTTTTTCTTCTTTGTGTACCATTTGAACAGTGCTGTTCAGACCTGTTTTCTCTTTTGTATATTAGTGTATCTACATGATGTGTCAGAGGACATTTACTGCTCAAATTGATTTGTCAGTTTTCATTGTTTGCATATTATGTCACGGTTCACTCATTCATTGTTTCCTCCTTGTCCCGTGTATTGTCATGTGTGTGTGTAGTACGTGTGTGGGCGTGGCCGAGCCATCACCATTCACTACACTCAGCTGAGCCTCGTTAGCAGCACCAGCTGCAGCTCCTTAACTCACCCATAAATACTCACCAGTTTCTCCTCTCCTTTGTCAGATCGTTTTGGATGTCTCCCTGTGTGTTGTTCAGTGACTGTCACGTTTCCTCCGTTCGTCCGTCTGATGTCAAGGTGATCGTCCGGTGTCGGTGTTGCTGTGTCTTCGTTCGTGTTGGGGATTCCCACTCTTCACCACGGATCCGTCTCGTCACCACCATCCTGCTGTGTAGCCCATCCGGTCCCTGTGTCATCTGTCATCAATTCATCCTGGTTTTCTGTTATATCCGTCTGACTACAATAAATCTCTGTTTCACCTGCAAATCGCTTCCTCATCTCTCCGCAGCATGACAGAACGATCTGACCAACCCATGGAAGCGGCGGGTACCTCAGCCACAGCACTAGAGGCATTCATTTCTCAGAGCATCGACAGAATGAACTCTCAAGAGGCGAGCCTGAGTAACACTGGCCGTGCTATTCAGGCTCTGGTGACGCAGGTGTCCGAGCTCACCCAGCAATTCCAACAGCTGCGAGTTCCCACTGCGCCACCCACACCGCCAGTTGTCCCCAATCCATCTGAAGTCCCCTTCCAGCCGGAACCTCGGCTGCCCGTTCCCGAGCTTTATGCCGGGGAACCCAGATTTTGCAGGGCATTCCTGACACGATGCTCCATGCACTTTGCTCTGCAACCCAGAACATACAGTACGGAACAGAGCAAAGTGGCATTTGTTATGACCCTGCTGACTGGAAGGGCGGCACTATGGGGAACAGCGGTGTGGGAGAACCGGGATCCTTGCTGCACCTCGTTTCAGGCACTATCCGAGGAAATGAAGCGAGTTTTCGATCGGGCCGTCGCCGGAAGAGAGGCGGCCAGAATTCTCGCCGATCTCCGCCAGGGTGAACGATCAGTGTCGGATTATTCCATTGAGTTCCGGACCCTGGCGGCGGAGTGTCGCTGGAACGAGGAGGCGCAGTGGGATATGTTCCTGCATGGGCTGGCTGACCGCGTCCAGAGAGAGATCTACGTCCTGGACCTCCCCACCACACTCAATGGGTTGATTGACCTGGCCCTTAGAGTGGACGCACGGCTCGCCAGAGCGGAGCGACGCGTCCCGGCCAGTCGAGTCCCTGGTGGGTCTGAGAGTCATCGAGTCAACGACGGGGACGTGGTCAGTCCCACCTACGATCACGAACCCATGCAGGTAGGGCGAGCTCGGCTTTCCCGGGAGGAGAAGGAGAGGCGGAGATCCCAGGGTCTTTGCCTGTATTGTGGAGGGGCAGGACACTTACGGGACAGATGCCCGGTAAAAGACCAAGCCCGATAGTAAGTATGAGGCTACTATCGGGTGGGATCTCCGCAGAGAAGACCTCATCCACATCATCGACCCTCCTTCCGGTAAGACTGAGATGGGCTACACATTCACTCGACTGTCAGGCTCTACTGGATTCCGGGGCAGAGGGTAATTTTATGGACCAGACATTTGCACACAAGCTTCAGATCTCCACCAAGTCCCTTACTCACAAGATTTCTGTTCACGCCCTCAACGGTCACGAATTGCCTCCCATTTCCTCCACCACGGAACCCATCACTCTCATCACATCAGGCAATCATTCAGAGACTATTTCCTTCTTAATCATGGACTCCCCCCTTGCACCCGTCGTGCTCGGCCACCCCTGGCTCCTCAATCACAACCCCAAAATAGACTGGCGTCAGAAATCCGTCCTAGCTTGGAGCAAGAATTGTTATGAGTCCTGTCTGGTGTCTGCCTGTCCGTTGATTTCTGTTTCTGTGTTTCAGGAGGAGGCGATGGATCTGTCTAACGTGCCCGCGGAGTACCAGGACCTGAGGGAAGTGTTCAGTAAGTCTCGAGCAGCTTCTCTTCCTCCGCATCGTCCTTACGACTGTGCCATAGATTTACTGCCAGGTACGTCTCCGCCTAAGGGCAAGTTATATTCGCTTTCTGTTCCAGAAAGGGAGGCTATGGAGAAATATATTTCTGATTCTCTAGCTTCCGGGTTTATCCGCCCTTCCTCTTCTCCGGCGGGGGCGGGGTTCTTTTTTGTGGGGAAGAAGGATGGGTCCCTGCGTCCTTGTATTGACTACCGAGGGTTGAACAACATCACGGTAAAGAATACTTATCCTTTGCCGTTGATGTCTTCTGCCTTCGAGAGGTTGCAGGGAGCATCCATTTTCACAAAATTGGATTTACGTAATGCCTATCATTTGGTCCGCATAAGGAAGGGGGATGAGTGGAAGACTGCTTTTAACACCCCTAGGGGGCACTTTGAATACTTGGTCATGCCCTTCGGGCTGTCCAACTCCCCGGCGGTCTTCCAGGCACTCGTCAATGACGTGCTGCGAGATATGGTAGATCAGTTCATATATGTCTACCTGGATGACATATTGATTTTTTCTTCGTCTCTCCAGGAACATGTGCAGCACGTCCGGCGAGTGCTTCAGAGGTTGCTAGAGAATGGGCTTTTTGTCAAGGCGGAGAAATGCGCTTTTCATGCACAGTCTGTTCCTTTTCTGGGGTACATCGTGTCGTCCGAGGGAATGCGCATGGATCCTGAGAAGGTTAAGGCTGTGGTGGAGTGGCCAAGCCCTGATTCCCGTAAGGCCCTACAGAGGTTTCTGGGCTTCGCCAACTTCTACCGGCGTTTTATTCGCAACTTCAGCCAACTAGCCGCGCCTCTGACTGCCTTGACCTCCCCCAGAACTACGTTCAGTTGGTCTAACACAGCCGAGGTTGTGTTTACCAAACTCAAGGGCCGCTTTGTTTCAGCCCCCATCCTCATAGCCCCTGATTCCTCACGTCAGTTCGTGGTGGAGGTCGACGCGTCAGAGGTGGGGGTAGGCGCAGTGTTATCCCAGCGCTCTTCCGCGGACGGCAAGATGCATCCCTGCGCGTTTTTGTCCCATCGTTTATCCCCGGCCGAACGCAATTACGACATTGGTAACCGAGAGTTGTTGGCAGTCAAGTTAGCGTTGGAAGAATGGCGCCACTGGTTGGAAGGGTCGGGGGTACCTTTTATCGTCTGGACCGATCACAGGAATCTAGAATATATTAGAACGGCTAAAAGACTGAACTCCAGGCAGGCTCGGTGGGCACTTTTTTTCGGACGTTTTGATTTCTCCCTCTCGTACCGCCCGGGTTCCAAGAACATCAAACCCGACTCTTTATCACGCGTTTTTGACAATTCCGAACGCCCGTCTACTCCCGAGTGCATTTTACCCGAGACTCTTTTTGTCTCCACACTCACATGGGAGGTCGAGTCGAAGGTCAAAACGGCCTTAGAAGGGGTAATGCCTCCGCCCGGTTGCCCACCAAATCGGTTATTTGTGCCGGAGGGATTACGGTCCGACGTTATTCAGTGGGGGCATTGTTCCAACGTGGCTTGTCATCCAGGAGTCAATCGCACTAATTTTATGGTTAAGCAACGATTCTGGTGGCCACGTATGGCTCGCGACATTCACAGTTTTGTTTTGGCTTGCTCGGTTTGTGCCACTGGTAAGACTTCCAATCGACCCCCAGATGGGTTACTTCAACCGCTGCCCGTCCCTTCGAGACCCTGGTCCCATATTGCGCTAGATTTTATTACCGCCCTCCCGCCCTCTCAGGGCAACACGGTCGTTTTGACCGTGGTGGACCGGTTCTCGAAGGCGGCCCATTTCATACCCTTGCCCAAATTACCCTCAGCCAAGGAGACAGCGTTGACAGTCGTAAACCACATCTTTCGCTTACATGGCCTCCCGGTGGACGTGGTTTCCGACAGGGGACCCCAGTTTGTGTCCAAATTTTGGCGAGAGTTTTGTAAATTACTGGGAGCGACTGTTAGTCTGTCCTCAGGGTTTCATCCCCAGAGCAATGGCCAAACCGAGAGAGCCAACCAAGATTTGGAAAGGGCGTTGCGATGTTTGGTCTCCAAGAATCCTTCCTCTTGGAGTCAGCAACTGTCTATGGTGGAGTACGCCCACAATGCATTACCAGTGTCGTCCACGGGCCTATCTCCGTTTGAATGTAGTTTAGGTTACCAGCCACCAATTTTTCCCAGTCTGGAACCCGAAGTCGCGGTCCCCTCCGCCCACGCCTTTGTCCAGAGGTGTCACCGCACTTGGACTAGAGCCCGTGAGACTCTACTCCAGGTTGGGGCGCGCACCAAGGCTAAAGCCGATCGCCACCGGTCGAAGCCTCCCGTTTACGTCGTTGGTCAAAAAGTGTGGCTTTCAACCAAGAACATTCCTCTCCGCTCCGTTTCTAATAAACTTGCTCCCAAATTCATTGGCCCGTTCACTGTCACCAAGATCATTAGTCCGGTGGCAGTCCGCCTCAACCTTCCTCCGGTGTACAGGAGGATTCACCCCGTCTTTCATGTATCCAAAATTAAACCCGTGTTTCATTCTCCCATTAATCCGCCAGCCCGGGTTCCCCCCCCGCCGCGACTCGTAGACGGGGAACCCACATTTTCGGTAAATCGTATACTGGACTCAAGGCGGAGGGGACGCGGATTTCAGTACTTGGTGGACTGGGAGGGTTACGGTCCGGAGGAGAGAAGTTGGGTACCTGCGAGAGACATACTGGACCACTCTCTGATCGATGATTACAATCGACAGGTAGGGGAACCTGGGAACGCCAGGAGGCGTTCTTAGGGGAGGGGTACTGTCACGGTTCACTCATTCATTGTTTCCTCCTTGTCCCGTGTATTGTCATGTGTGTGTGTGTGTAGTACGTGTGTGGGCGTGGCCGAGCCATCACCATTCACTACACTCAGCTGAGCCTCGTTAGCAGCACCAGCTGCAGCTCCTTAACTCACCCATAAATACTCACCAGTTTCTCCTCTCCTTTGTCAGATCGTTTTGGATGTCTCCCTGTGTGTTGTTCAGTGACTGTCACGTTTCCTCCGTTCGTCCGTCTGATGTCAAGGTGATCGTCCGGTGTCGGTGTTGCTGTGTCTTCGTTCGTGTTGGGGATTCCCACTCTTCACCACGGATCCGTCTCGTCACCACCATCCTGCTGTGTAGCCCATCCGGTCCCTGTGTCATCTGTCATCAATTCATCCTGGTTTTCTGTTATATCCGTCTGACTACAATAAATCTCTGTTTCACCTGCAAATCGCTTCCTCATCTCTCCGCAGCATGACATATTAAGTAACAAAATCATCTATAAAATCAAATTCAAGTTCCATTGGCATGCTGCTAGTGAATATCAATGTAACACATCAGTTATGGTCCCACAGCGAATAAACCAAGGGTGTCAAAATCTGTTTCTGGAGGGCCGGTGTCCTGCAGAGTTTGGCTCCAACTAGCTCCAACACACTTGCCTGGAAGTATCTATAGTGAGCCTGAAGGCCTTGATTAGCTGGTTCTGATGTTTAATTAGGGTTTGGAGCTAAACTGTGCAGGACACTGGATATCGTCAAGATTACCAAAACTGCATCTTGACACCAGGTGAATATAGGCTGTAGTTATTTTAAGATATCTGAAGGGCTCAACAGTACAACCTCATAGGTTACAAGGCCTTCCATACATGAGTGTGAAGCACAGACAGTTTATCTAAACAGGGGAAGGTGAACTCTATTTTTTTTTTTAATGTGTAAACATGCAGGAAAATTATTTGGTAAATTTGGTATTTGTTACACTGGAAAATATAAAAAATGAATATGACAACACAGTCCGATTCACTCACACTAAAAGACTATCTGTCTTTATTATTATAGATTCAGGTCTGTCATCTGTTATAGCAGGAACATGTGTGCTGGTGGTTATAGCTGCTGGTGGTGTAATCTACTATTGCCGCAGGAGCTCAAGTAATGGCAAGTATCACCCACAGAGGAAAATATCATCTGTATTGTGTTTAAATTTGTGTTTAATTGTGTGGGTCCGCCCCCAAAAAGCAGACGTGGAGAAAAACAAACAAGAGGTTCTGTTAAAAAAAAGTGAAGAAAGAGGTAAGATACTACCTTACATCAGTAAAATGTACAGTAGGCCTACTGGGCAAATGCCACTTTAGATTATTCCCCAAAAGATGATTTAAAATGGTTATTTATATATTTTGCTTTAGTGTGCTATTGGGATGTATTTCCAAACATTAATTTTGCCATTTAATAATCTAATAAATTTTTGTATGCACAAGGGTCCACAGAGATCTCGCCATGATCAATCAAGCCTGTCTTGGATCACAAGAAGAAAGACGGATGGAGATCAAATCTTCGAAACGATTGGCTAAACATCCGATTCAATAAACAGAAAAGATATGTATTAAAAGAGGATCAGTGTGTATCTGCAACATTCCCATTGATGGAAATCATACACATTTGTGCTGTTGAGCTGTTGAACTTGTTCATGTAGGGCAGGGGTCCTCAAATAGTGGATGTGGTCCCAGAGTCCGCAAGATATGACAACAATAACCTAATTGTACCGTTTCTAGTTTACAGTGCGCAGCATGTCAAAACAATGGAGCTAAACATACCACAAGCGCTCAGAGTCATTTATGTTGATGGTCGTTTGCCGCTGTACACGAGCACCAAAAAAATAAAAATAAAAAAGTAGGGCTGCCACTAATGACTATTTTTATTTCGATTAATCTCTTGACTAATTTAGCGATTAATCTTAACGATTAATTTCCCCAAAAAAAACAACAATTTTACTTAGGAATATTTTATTAAACCAAATGAAATCCAAATTTCTATGAAATACTTTTTAAAGCAAAAGTAAAGTGCTATATATATATATATATATATGTGTGTTTTTGTAATAAAATAGATGTAAGTGAACAATAGCTTTTAAAATGACTTAAAATACATATATAATAGCAATGATGCAATAATAATTAGTTCAAATAAAGTATCAAAAGCAAGAAATCATATGGTTTTATTGAACAAACCTGTTAAAACACATAATGTATTATAAACAATAGAGCTCATGTAGATTACGCGTTATAACAAAAGGCCTGCAGGGGACACCGACGGCCTGATGATTATTTTTACACATTACTGTTTAATATTGACCAAGCACCATTTAATTCAAACGTACACTTAATCTTTGATATTTGGCCATTTCTTTAGGACATAAATGCTATAGCACTGTAATTACATGAATATGTGGACATTAAACCGTGTAACTCAGAGTGAGGGTTTGAGCTTTTATTTTGAAATCTCGACGTATTCTCCTGTTTGTGTAGATTTATAAATGATTTACCTTACAAATCTGATGAAATGGTGCACGTTTCCTTCCCAGATGAACGTTATAATAAACCAACACTCACAAAAACATGCAGAGATGAGTCTGAGACGCTCCACATGTAAATGATAACAGTTTCTGTGGACGCACGTTCTTTAACCTGGCTTACACATAACACACTAATACGCTTCTATTATTCAAATCCGTTAAAGGATTGTTAGGCTGCAATAATTAGATCATGTGTTATGGGAAGTGTCCCCGGTTCTGGTTGATGTACTCGTTACATCATAAGAAGAATGGCATCTACGCTAATATTTGTCTGTTTCTATTCTGTTTCTCAGTCCGTGTCCGGATCAGATGGTGGATCGGCGCTGGGAGATGATGTATGTGGCCCTGAACCAGTTGAGCCCTTACAATCTGACTTTGCTGCAGTTGGAATGGAACTGCTGGTTCGTCTGGCCAGAGGAGAACTGGCCCCCCGACTGAGCCTGGTTTCTCCCAAGGTTTTTTTCTCCATTCTGTCACCGATTGAGTTTTGGTTCCTTGCCGCTGTCGCCTCTGGCTTGCTCAGTTGGGGACACTTCATTTCCAGCGATATCGCCAACCTGATTGCAAAGACACTATTTAAACTGGACTGAGCTGGATGATGACATCACTGAATTCAATCACTGTTATCCCTGAAATTCTTTTAACACAAATTAAGTACACTGAACATAAAAATTTTAATTTGTTATGCAGCACTGAATTTTTTGAGTTAACGTTAGGTGTACAATTTACAAGAGTTTCCTCACTCTATTGAATGTTTTACATTGGATCAACTCTAAGCTTATTTGAGTCTGTTGCCAATGGCAACGAAATGAGGAACGCAACAGGAAGAAGCTGATTGGTCAGAGGTGCTGTTTGAACTGACTCCTCGAGGGCGCGCTTCCTGTAATACCTGATCACCATCATGAAGTTCTTCAAAGCATGCTTTGTAAGTATTGTTGATTTTTCTTTCTGTTATAAATGATGTAAACTAAAGGAGTCATAACACACAGTTTTTAGCTAAAAATTTGTTTTATTAATTTCCTTCATGTCCAGGCTTCTGATGATGAGGAGTCTCACACCAAAACGTTCCAGTTGGAATCCGCGAAAGCGAAGATGTTGCACATCATCCCCTGTCTTTCTCCTCCATCTAGCCCCTGTAAGGAACTGTGTCAGAGGGTAATCTTGAGAAGGACGGTTTAGAGAACCTCCCTCAGGCCATTCTTGTTTTTGGATTGACTTATGCGTTGCATATTAATTAATGAGCAATACGTTAAACACATACATTTTCTCTTTGTTTAATTGGACAAAATCTCAACATACCTAAAGTTACCTGAAATTTGTTAAATGTATTTTGTAAAATGAATTAAAATAAACTGAATTCTAAAACAAAATCCTTGTTGTTTGTATTTTTGTCCTTGTTTATTGTGCAGCTAATAATAAATCGGCAGAGAAATCAGTCACATTCGACCAGTTAAATAATTATATTAAAAATGCAATTTGGTCTACTAAAAGTTAACTTTAGTGCAATTCAATGTTTTGAGTTACCGTAACTGGTACATTTTAGTTATTGTAACAGATAGTTAGTTCAATGAACTAACACTTTCCAATGTAAAGAACTTGAAATGTCTTCAAGTTCACAAAATCAAAGTTTTTAGGGCAACGAGTTTCCATGAATTTAAGTTCAATCAACTCGTGCGGGCTTACAGTGATAATGAAATGCCTTTAACTGAAAATCTTTTTTTTTATCTTTTCATTTTACATTATTGACAAAGCAGTTGCTTTGACACAATTTACATTGTTAAAAGCGCTATATAAATAAAGGTGACTTGACTTGACTCTCTGGGATTAAAAAAAAAACTGTTTTTTATTTAATTTAATAATATTCATGGAGCTGTTATGATGTGGTAATATTAGCATCAAACATCTCATTCAACATAACAATCAGTTGCAGACCAACCAAATAGAATCATTCTGTATAAATTGATATTTTATTATCATGACACCCCTTCAATAAAAAAAATGTGTGATTAGTGGACGTATATTAGTTTTCAGTTCCATAGTCGTTTTTTTATTTTCAATTTTAAGGCATTTTATTTGCATGACAAATACTTCTACATTTGTTTATGTTATTAACACACTGCAAAGTGAAAAAGTGCAAAGGAATGTAACAAACGGATGCCACTATAAACTAAAATATTGAAGAATATTCTTAAGCCACCAGATGGCCCCAATGTATAGTATTTAATGAGTTTATCGCATAACAAAAATGAGTAGATACAGTGATGTTGAGGAGATACATGGGTATATAATGTATATTTCATGGCTTGTTGAGTTTGAATGTTGAGCTTGACTGGATAAATACTATGATTGCAGATCTGTTTGTCCTTTCAACCCACTGCCTCTTGTAGATCTGACATCATTGACAAGAAGAGCAACTGCAATCGCAGCAGCCACGCCCATCAGAGAGGTGACCACCAATCGGATCACAGCTTCAACCGTATCACAACAATGACCATGTAAATCTAAAAAAATAAAAAAAAGGAAATGAGTAAGATGAAACAGAACTGTTATTTTCACCAAGCTGATTTTTTTCTCTATCAGGAACTGAAAACACAGAAATCACCAAAAGAATCTGCAAAACCATCAACATATTAAGCAAAAAAACAAAATTTAAAAAACACTAAAATCACCACTGCCATACCTGCACATTTCTGACAGAGATCAGTGATGTTGAAATGTTCATGTTTTGACGATCTTGATAATGATGAAGAGTTACTGCTGATGGCATGAACAGGCAGGCAAGCTGGACATATCAAAACATTACAGTGTTTATTGCAATGCCACTCAGTTAATGCTGATAATGACCTGATCACACATACATACAAACACACCATTACATGAGATTTCAACATAATATCTTATTCAGATACCCTTTACCCTTTCAAAAGCTTATTTTGACCATGTATTTTCAGACCAGGTTGCTTTGGCAACATTGCTCACCTAAACAAAGGAGGATGGACAGTTTTATCACACTCACAGCCATACAGGCTTTATTACCATCACTCAAAGTAATTTGAGTGATGGTAATTACTGAACAATTACTGAACATTGTGTGAAGAATGCATTATGTACTCAAGCCAAGCTTAATATAATTGCTGTAAAAATTGAAACTGATAACTAACCATTGACAGTGAGATTGAAACGCTTCCTCACACTGCTGGTATGAAGTTGATAAACTCCAGAGTCTGTGATTGTGATGTTTGTGATGATCAGAGATCCAGTTTGATGATCCAGCTTCAGTCTGTCTCTGAATCTCCCAGCAAGAGCATTGTCATACACAGTGATGCTGCCGGCCATTACATTGATTTGAGCTATTAAAGTGTTTTCAGCTCCAAACCTCCACAGAATCAGATCATCGTCCACCATTTCAGTAAAACCAGATTCTAGAGCGACTGAATCTCCCTCCAGCACTGAAACTGACTGCACTGCATCTGTGTCAGCAAACACATCTGAGAAACATTGGTTAGTCACATATCAATTACCCATATTAAGGCATATGAGGTAAAAAAAAAGTTATACAACAGTTATAACTTACCAACCCGATGCCACAAGCAGATCAAAACAAACAGGTGAACCATCTTTAAACACTAGGACCTAAAGTGTGTGATCACTTCTGTGACAGACAACTTGTGAACAAAAAGAACTGAGATAAACATATGTTTCATGTAAAACCTCCCCCACAGGATATGACCACCACCCACATGTACAAGCTATTATTGCATGTATTCACTGTTATGACATTGTCCATAATGGCAGACAATATTACACATATAATATTTAGTACCTTTTCAATTTCAATTAAATTAACCTTTGTAATCCCTGATAGTACACGTACTTCTCCGAGACGTCTATTTGATATCTGCATTTACATCTGCAAGACGTATTACTTAGGGTGTTTGCTGATCTGCAATACGTCTATAGGACGTTTCCTTTTAGATGTCAAATAGACGTCTGTTAGATGTCTTTAAGATGTTTATGATTTAGAATGTATGTAAAACTGACATCTGAAAGACATCTGCCAGACGTTTGTAGACAGCAGATACTTTCCAGATCAAGAGATCTTTAACAGACATCTTGCAGACGTACGTGTGCTATCTGGGATGTGACTCTTGTTTGATGTTTTTTTAAACTTTTCTGATGATACTTCGAGGAAAGGGATGTGGGACTGTCTCATGGTGCCATCAGCCAATCACACGCACAAAACATGCCTAAAGCAGAAGCTCTGTCTCCACGGGGCAAACCACAACACTCATCAGTAGAATAGACAACAGCAAGTTTCATTTTGACTGAGCTGCTAGTGTGTCACATGAATTCACTGTATCAGATTTATAGTTTTAATCTGTGGGACAAAACACTTGGAAACCTCACGTGAGATGCTTTGCTCATATACGTTTTTTACACTGTGATTAAAGCACATTCTCTGAATTTGCATAGAATAGGAAGAGGTTCTTTGTTCTAAAATCTGCAAAAAAAAAAAAAAAAAAAGATTAGCCATACAACAAGCTATCGCGATAACAACTTTTGATCAGGCATTTAAAACAGCGCCCGAAAAAATGGTGCAAAACGTGTATTAAACGGAAACGGTGGTGCGTTGAACACCCTGTTCTGATGACGCAAGAGTTGCAACAATGGAAGCTGAGAAGATCACTCTGTTTGTTCTTTTTGAAGAATTTTCAGAGCCTGATAAAATCGGTATAAACACGTGTTTAATACAGCAAAATACCCCGATGTTACAGTCACTGCCGTCCAGAATAAAAGAGAACATCCCAATCGAGTGAAGAGATTTGTGGAAACTGTGGTTCCTAATTATTGTGATCCAACATTTGCCTCACATTTCAGGATGAATGAAAAGACAAACATATCAGTTGAAGGATAATCCACTCCTTGCCTCCGAGACTGTGTTATGATCTGACCTTATTATTTTTATTGTGAGTATTAGGCTTATCATTATTGCTGATCACTGCTGTTGTGCTATGATATTGTAATATTTACCATTATATAATCAGAGGAGCATAGAAAAGTTTATGAAAGTGTCACTCCACAATACAATAGCAAAATATATAAATACATAGTATTTGTTATGTTACATTAATCAGTGTCTAGCACACCTTCCTAAGGAAAGGATATGGACCAGAAGACTACATGATATTTAGACAGACTTAAAGAAGTTCCAGATCTATACTTGTGCTCTTATTATTTCAGTTATTTTGCCTTTAAGGTAAATAAGCATGTGCAAACAATATACTTGCTCTTGTGAATTTATTTTGATTACATTTACTTACAAATTCATCATCATGTTGATATGCTATAGACCCACTATCACGTGCGGTTTCCAGTTTACACCTATGTCATAGAGCTACAAAACGATTAAAATTCAAAATTTTATAAAATTATTATTTTTAGTTGTTTATGTTTATTTAAATGCTGCGTGGCTGTGACGTGATTTGATGGATGCACGCTGAGTCTCAATCAAACGCTGCGGGTTGGTCCAAGATGGCGACCGGTGTAGATGGTGTATTCTGAGCTCCGGGACTCTGACCGAGCACCAATGATTTAAACTGTATTTTTGAGACTTTATTATTGATAAATGAAGGAGTGGATCATTGCTCTTGCATCTAGGAAGTTATTTCGCTTGAATAAAAGACCTTTTGCTTGTTGTTAACCAAAGTGCTAAACCAGAACACGTGCGCAAGTGTGCTACGATGTCAAAGAGAGATGCCAAGAAGGTGAGGAAGGAAGGCTTGATAATGGATATAGAAGCTGTAAGTTCGTTCTCCGGTTTATGTACACCTCTTCCTGATACTCCCACAAAAAGCCCAAATCCTAAGAAAGTTTGTAACGTTACCAAAGAAGAGGAAGCAGTTTCAAATGCTGACATCCTAAAAGCCATTAATGGCTTAAACGACCGTTTTTTGAAGTTTGAAGAAATGGTCATGAAAAACACAGCTGAAATTGCTAAAGTGCAAGAAAATGTGAAAGGGCTAGAAATCCAATGGAAAGGTACTGAGGATGCAGTAAAAACGATGAGGGATCAGATGACTATCGTGAGGGAGAGACAAGAAGATTCGGAGCGGTACAGTAGGAGGTGGAATCTTCGTCTTCTGAATCTTCCGGAGAGTAGCAACGAGGATGTGAGGAAGGAGGTGATGGAGATTATTGCGGAAATCATTCCAGAGGAAAAGAGCAAGCTTGGTTTCATGGTGGACACTGTGCACAGGGTCAGACGCCCGAGAGAGGATAAAAGCACACGTCCAATCCAGTGCTCGAATTGAATCAAGTCTTATGGGGGGTCCCCACCATCAGACTTTTTTTTTTGGTGGGGTTAGTCTCGCAATATACAATTTATACAAAATAAACAATATATTTGATCTTAATATGCATAACTATATACTATTTAATGTTGTATAACAAAGAGAGATAAGCTACTATTCTTCTTTTAAATGGCTTACTCCAAGTAATACTGGATTTCGAGGGTGACAAAGCAGCAGACCCAAAAGGGCAACTATGGCAAATATACCAGGGGACTACATATATGGCACTTGAAGATCCATAAAAGCATGTGACATAAAAATACATTGAAATTTCTCAAAAACTGTAGAAAATATTCAGATGGCTTTCAGAGAATGGTATTCAAATTCAGCAGTGGCACAGGAATAATTATTTCATAATGTTTCAGAAAGCAGTGATAAAGGAGCAGTCAGTAACTTCAAATTGACCTTTTTAAGGACCTTTTTATTACTTAAACAGTAGCAAAAGGATACTATAGAGATGAGATTAAGTATTAATCAAAGAGTGCAAGACAACTGGGCAAACAGGATATAATAGTTTATAAGTTTAACGTAGGCATGTCCAGGAGATTCTCAAAAGTCAACTCATTTATCCATAACAGCTCTCAATGTAATTTCAGGAACCAGTGGGTGAAGACATAAACCAATATACTGTACAGGTGCATCTCAATAAATTAGAATGTTGTGGAAAAGTTCATTTATTTCAGTAACTCAACTCAAATTGTGAAACTCGTGTATTAAATAAATTCAGTGCACACAGACTGAAGTAGTTTTAGTCTGTGGTTCTTTTAATTGTGATGATTTAGGCTCACATTTAACAAAAACCACCAATTCACCATCTCAACAAATTAGAATACTTCATAAGACCAATATAAAAAATAAAAATTTTAGTGAATTGTTGGCCTTCTGGAAAGTATGTTCATTTACTGCATATGTACTCAATACTTGGTAGGGATTCCTTTTGCTTTAATTACTGACTCAATTCAGCGTGGCATGGAGGTGATCAGTTTGTGGCACTGCTGAAGTGGTATGGAAGCCCAGGTTTCTTTGACAGTGGCCTTCAGCTCATCTGCATTTTTTGGTCTCATTTCTCATCTTCCTCTTGACAATACCCCATAGATTCTCTATGGGGTTCAGGTCTAGTGAGTTTGCTGGCCAGTTAAGCACACCAACACCATGGTCATTTAACCAACTTTTGGTGCTTTTGGCAGTGTGGGCAGGTGACAAATCCTGCTGGAAAATTAAACCAGAATCTTTAAAAAGCTGGTCAGCAGAAAGAAGCATGAAGTGCTCCAAAATTTCTTGGTAAACGGGTGCAGTGACTTTGGTTTTCAAAAAAACACAATGGACCAACACCAGCAGATGACATGGCACCCCAAATCATCACAGACTGTGCAAACTTAACACTGGACTTCATGCAACTTGGGCTATGAGCTTCTCCACCCTTCCTCCCGACTCTAGGACCTTGGTTTCCAAATACAAAACTTGCTCTCATCTGAAAACAAGACTTTGGACCACTGGGCAACAGTCCAGTTCTTCTTCTCCTTAGCCCAGGTAAGACGCCTCTGACGTGGTCTGTGGTTCAGGAGTGGCTTAACAAGAGGAATATGACAACTGTAGCCAAATTCCTTGACACGTCTGTGTGTGGTGGCTCTTGATGCCTTGACCCCAGCCTCAGTCCATTCCTTGTGAAGTTCACCCAAATTCTTGAATCAATTTTGCTTGACAATCCTCATAAGGCTGCGGTTCTCTCGGTTGGTTGTGCATCTTTTTCTTCCACACTTTTTCCTTCCACTCAACTTTCTGTTAGCATGCTTGGATACAGCCAGCTTCTTTGGCAATGAATGTTTGTGGGTTACCCTCCTTGTGAAGGGTGTCAATGATTGTCTTCTGGACAACTGTCAGATCAGCAGTCTTCCCCATGATTGTGTAGCCTAGTGAACCAAACTGAGAGACCATTTTGAAGGCTCAGGAAACCTTTTGCAGGTGTTTTGAGTTGATTAGCTGATTGGCATGTCACCATATTCTAATTTGTTGAGATGTGTATTGTGAATTGGTGGGTTTTTGTTAAATGTGAGACTAAATCACAAATAAAAGAACCAAAGACTTAAACTACTTCAGTCTGTGTGCACTGAATTTATTTAATACACGAGTTTCACAATTTGAGTTGAGTTACTGAAATAAATGAACTTTTCCACAACATTCTAATTTATTGAGATGCACCTGTATATATTCAAGAGTTTTTATTTGTCACATACACAATTATACAGAGTATAACCAGCAGTGAAATGTAGCATATATATTTATTTTTATTTTTTTATTTTTTTAAAGTAAAAACATTAATATTGTGAGAATGTGAAACAGCTGTTTTCTATATTTTTCTATTTTCACATCATGATCATGATCCTTCAGAAATCATTTTAATATGCTGATTTGCTGCTCAAACATTTCTTATTATTATCAATGTTGAAGCCAGTTGTGTACAAATGGTTTTCAGGATTCTTTGAGTAGAAAGTTCAAAAGAACAGCATTTATCTTAAATAGAATCTTTTGTAACATTTTCAATCTTTACTGTCACTTTTGATCAATTTATGCATCCTTTCTGAATAAAAGTATTAATTTCTTTAATTTATTTCCACCCAAAACCCCCAAACTTTTGATATGTATGTATAATGTTACAAATTATATCTAGTTCAGATGAATGTTGTTCTTTTGAACTTTCTATTCATCACAGAATCCAGAAAAAAAAATTGTACATAACTGTTTTCAACACTGATAATAATAATCAGAAATGTTTCTTGAGCAGCAAATCAGCATATTAGAATGATTTCTGAAGATCATGTGTGTTACGTTCCCTTTTATTCTAGGGGTGACGGGGAAGTAGCATATACCATTAAAGGTGTATGAAAGCGTAAGAGAGAAAGAGTGTTGGCTTTATCTGGAATCACAGCACTCACACACAAGGAAACTCTTCAAGAATTCATTTACAAAGTAGTGTCTCTAGTACAGCAGTAAAAAAAAAACAGAAGTAAACAGTACAGGCACTGAAGACTGGAGTAATGATGCTGAAAATTGTTTACTATTGTATTATTATTATTTTAAATTGTAATATTTCATGATAGTGTTTTTACTGTATTTTGGATCAAATCAATGGAGGCTTGGTGAACGGAAATTACTTTTGAACAGTAGTGTAGGTTCAACGATTTCAGTGCAGTTTACATAGTTACGTCCAGTAGGTGGCGGCGTGGACTGTTATGAGTGAGTCTGTCAGTCAGCAGACTATTCAACCATTTCCGTCCAAAAGTCTGCTTTATTCAGGAACTTACTATGGCTATCAATATGTCAATCATAGCTATTTCAAGAGTGAATCCCGCATTTATATGCCGATGTAATTCCCGAAATTTGCAGCGTGTATTTGGCCGTTGGTCTTAGCAGCATGAAAAACAAGTTTTATACAATTCTGAATGGATTATATATAGCACTGAAACCGCACAACAACGAGCACTCCCTTTATAATTACTAAAAAGCTGTCACTCATCTTCATCGAGATCTCTAGCACCCCAGAACCAGGCCTAATAATAATTTATGCAAGGAATACAAAAGACATGGAGTTGATAAATATAGTGGAAAGATATAGAGAGAAAGTTACCCCTCAAAAAAAGTCAGTAAGAAGCTTCCTCTTCCCGACTGCGAGTGGAGGTTTGTTATTCTGCATTTTTTTAGCTGAAGTTAGCTCGACGGAGCGGCGCCAATCAAGCAGTCATGTCAACGATGTCCTGCGCTTAGCGGTCTTTAGATGTGGGGCGGGGAGTTTAAAAATTTAAAGAGACATGACAACTAGCCCATAAACAAACTTAATATAAATTATTGTTAATAATTCACAAAATTTAATTTAGCATATCCATTGCTTGAATTTAATCACATTTGTCATTATCATTTTTACTCAAATAAAAATGTCTGAGGGACCCCCCTAAGTCTATTTTTTACTTCTTATGGGGGGTCCCTAATGCCTTATGGGGGGTCCCGGATCCCCCCAGCCCCCCTTCAATTCGAGCAGTGGTCCAATCATCATTCAGTTCACCATGCGCAATTTCAGATTCAAACTTTGGAGAGCTTCTTTCAACTCTGATGTCATGAAGAAAAAGAACCTTCGGATGACGGAAGATTTAACCCAACTGGAGAGACAATGCAGAAATAAACTGTGGCCTCTTGTGAAGCAAGCGCGTGCTGACGGAAAGAAAACGAAATGGCAGGGTCCTGATGTCGTCATTAACGGTGTGAGACACACCGCATAACTTGTTAAACTTCCCTTAATGTGAGGTTCAATTTAAGCAAATGGTGTCACACGATCATAGGTTAATTTGCTCTTCTTGTAGGCAGTTAAAAGAGCAATATGTTTACTCCAATCGTTAAAATATTTAGGAGTTTATTAAGGTACTTGTGTTCAGAGTTTTCTACTTGAGGTAAGCTAATCTTTATACTTTTATCTCAGGTTGTTGTTTTTTTTTTTCCTGTTTTTTTTCCTTAACTAGTTCTCATAACTTTTCAAACATCCAGTTCTTTAATTTTCTTTGTTTGTATTATGACAGACTTTTGTTTTGGTTCCTTAAAAATAATATCTTTGAATGTTAGAGGTATTCGCGATAACACCAAGAGGAAGTCAATGTTTTTATTTAGTAGACGGAAGAATGCTGATTTAATTTTTTTACAAGAGACTCATTCGGTGGAAGATGATGTGAAGTTTTGGAGAGCACAGTGGGGTGATATATGTTATTTTTGTCATGCCTCTCAACAATCAGCAGGTGTCGCCATTCTGCTTAATAAATTTAAAGGAGATGTAATTGAATCAGCGACCTCAAATGAGGGTAGATGGATAATCTTGGTTTTCAAATTAGATAATTCCTTCTTTATAGTTTGTAATTTATATAACTATAACAATACAGCTCAAGCAAAAATAATGTTTTTACAACTTTGTTTGAAACTTGAAGCCTTTAAAAACAAATATAAGGAGGCACATTTGATTATTGGAGGTGACTATAATGATGCTCCAGATGATCTTGTAGATAGAGTACCTGTAAGATTAACTCCACATTCGAGATTCAAAAGTA
This sequence comes from Barbus barbus, assembly GCF_936440315.1. NCBI lineage: Eukaryota > Metazoa > Chordata > Actinopteri > Cypriniformes > Cyprinidae > Barbus > Barbus barbus. The sequence continues at coordinate 6,366,044 of NC_136737.1, read as the reverse complement.
CTGCATACATATGTGAACAACTGGCAGTTATAGATGTTTGGCGTTTTCTAAACCCTGATATTAACGAATTTACCTGGAGCAATGTTAGTAGATCCTCTCAGTCTAGAATTGATCTATGGCTTGTATCTCCCTCTTGTCTGCAATTTGTAGCAGAATCATCACATAGCTATGCTCCATTTTCTGATCATAAAGTAATTTCAATTCATTTAGCAGGAACAAAACAACAAAATGGTAATATACGTGGTTATTGGAAATTCAATAATAATTTATTAAAAGATAAGGAGTTTTGTGATTTAGTAAAAAAAATAGCAAAAAGCATATTTGATAATAATGGAGAGAATCACATACAAAAATGGGAATTTTTCAAGTTTAAAATTAGAGAAACAGCAATTAAACGAAGTAAAGTAATTAAAAAAAATTATATAGCAAAAGAAATAAGTATTATGAATAATCTAAATATTTTAATGACTAAGAATAATCTTTCAGAGGAAGAAGAAACTATAATGAAAAAATTAAAAGAGGAAATTGATAATATGTATAGTGAAATGGCTAAAGGGGCATTTGTAAGGTCGTGAGCAAAATGGCTGGAGCATGGGGAAAAAAATTCGAGTTATTTCTTTGCTTTAGAGAAACGAAATCGCAAGAGAAATAATTTAACTACTCTTAAAATTGATAATAACATCACTTCTAATTCTGTAGACATTTCTAAATATGTTGGTACATTTTATAGCAATATATATAAGTCTAATATTCAATTCGATGATTGTGATACATTTATTGAATTAGTTAAAGCATTTACACCAACTATATCTGAACAGTTTAAGTTGGATTGCGAACGTCCCATTACTAAAGTGGAAATCTCAGAGGCTGTTAGTTCAATGAAAAAAGGTAAATCGCCGGGTAATGATGGGCTTTCAGTTGAATTTTATTTGCATTTTTGGGAAATTATTGAAAATCCTATATTTGATTTATTTAAAGAATGTATCTTGAAAAAGGAAATGTCTTCGAGTATGAAGCAAGGTTTAATATGTCTTCTCCCTAAGCCTGATAAAGATCATTTAATTATAGAAAATTGGAGACCTATTACACTCTTAAATATTGACTACAAAATTTTATCGTTAATTTTTGCTAAACGGTTAAAAAGGGGTCTTCATGAGATAATAAGTGAAACACAAACAGGATTTATGTCTAACCGTCACATTAGCTCTAACATAAGACTTGTTCTCGACTTGCTGGATTATTCTGATAACATTAATACTGAGGCACTGATAATATTTCTAGACTTTTATAAGGCATTTGATACGGTAGAACATTATTTTTTACTTAAAGCACTTCAGATTTTTGATTTCGGACAAAATTTTATATCTATAGTGGAAATGCTTTATAAAAATATTGATAGCTCTGTGATATTATATCCAAATACCACAAAAAGATTTCCTGTACTGAGATCAGTTCGCCAGGGTTGCCCTATTTCACCGTTTTTGTTCCTGCTGGTGGTTGAATTACTGTCATTACATATTAAACATTGTCCTATTATTAAGGGATTGTCTATTTTTGGTAAAGAAATCAGAGTAACTCAATTAGCGGATGATACAGCTCTCTTTTTGAGTGACAAACATCAGATTGATAATGCTATAGCCATAATTGACCAATTCTCCGCTGCTTCGGGTTTAACGCTTAATAAATCTAAATGTGAAATCTTATGCCTGTATCAGACTGATGAGGAATTTTTTTTTAATTTACCTGTTAAGAAATGTGTAAAATATTTAGGTATTCATGTTTGCAAGGATCACAAGGAACGTCAACAACTAAATTTTTTACCTAAATTGAAGAAAACTAAAACAATTCTAAATTTATGGCTTCAAAGAGATATTTCTATTTTAGGAAGGATTCTTTTAATTAAAGCAGAAGGGATTTCAAGATTTGTTTATCCTGCTCTCTCTCTCGATGTTAATGATTCAATATGTAAAGATATAAATACCATATTTACAAATTTTGTATGGAAAAACAGACACCATCATGTTAAAAAAGCAGTGCTTTCTGGTTCTAAGGATGAAGGTGGATTTGAACTTTTGGACTTTTGTGACTTAAATTATACCTTTAAGGTGAAATGGTTGAAGGAATGTTTGAAAGCACCTGAGTCCATATGGTACTTTATCCCCAACAACATTTATAATAGTGTAGGAGGCCTAAAATTTTTATTGAAATGTAACTACAGTATTACAAGATTGCCGCTGAAGTTGTCCCAATTTTACCAACAAGCTCTTCTGGCCTGGAAACTTTGTCATTCGCACAACTTCTCTCCACACAAGTCCATCATTTGGAATAATGAATGCATCACTAAAGGGAACAAGTCACTCTATTTGCAGAAATGGATCGATAGAAATATTATCTTTTTAAAAGACCTTTTTGATGATAATAATCAATTACTTAATTATGAATCTTTTCTCAAAGAGAAGGCATTCCCAATAACGTTCAAAGAATATAACTCTGTTTTCAAGTCTATACCTAATGGCATATTAGAACTAATGAAAGGTTATAAAAAACAAAACGAAATTCTCGGTTTTAATTTTACTCTTTATATAAACGGTATGGATATTATGAGTAGAAATTGTACTAATAGGCATATCAGAAAATGTTTTTTAAATTTAAAGAAAATAACACCTCGTGGGAAATTTTTCTGGAATTCTCATTTTTCTGAAATTAATTGGCATGAGGCGTGGCTTGTTCCTTTTAGATTTTGTATCACAAATAAAGTTAAGGAATTACATTTGAAAATATTACACAATATATATCCCACAAATATGTTTATTTCAAAATTTAGACCGGTTGATAATCTTTGTAGTTTCTGCAAGACAGAACAAGAATCGTTAACTCATCTTTTTTATAGTTGTTCATTTTGCATGACATTTTGGAAAAGTGTTGAAAGTTATCTGGCTTTTAAAACAAAACACTCAATAACAATTGAAGGGAAACAGATTATTACATATTTTGATTGTAGAGATAGAAGTTTATGCAATATTGTAAATATTTTTATTTTATTAGGTAAGTTTCATATTCATAAAGCTAAATTTTCTAAATCAAGACCATGCTTTAAATTCTTCCGAACTGAAACTGAAATATATTTTGAGTCTCTTAAATTGGTAAAAAATAAGAAAGCTATGTCAGCAACTGATATATATTCCAAACTTTTCAATTGAAAATATGAAAATATTATTATTATTTAATATTAATTTGTATTTGATGGCTCTGCTTTGTGTTTGTATTGTGTTTGTTCTTTTTGTTTACGAACTGTGATGTTTGTATATCTGTTAATTGAATTCTAATAAAAAAAAAAAAATAAAAAAAAAATCAATCAAACGCTGCAGAGCGGGAGTTACCATGGAAACGGCCACAACTCTCCAACTGACAGCTGCAACACTCCGTCTCTCGCTGCTGTTTTCACCGTTTTCGGGTGAGTTTAGTACCTAAAGTCACACAAATATTACATACAACTGTTCCTGACACTTTTCTTACTATTAATTGACACGTTTCTGTTGAATATTTAGGTCATAAAGACAGTTTAGTGTCTTCGAAAAAGTCCGTTAGCATCTCAACTGTTTTCAGACAAGGTATGCTAACTCTGTATATTGAGCTCTGATTTATCAAAGTTTTGACTTTTCATCACATGTTTGTAACGTTAGATGGGAAGTTGTAATAGCTTTGTAAAGGTTTTTTCAATCGCTTACTGGAATTAATTTATTTAACGTTAGCCTAAAATATGGGCTGTATCTTTCCTGTTAATCAGTGAGCGTGAATTAACTGAATCTAATTAAAATGTGATTTGATATTTTATGGCAAGCTATTATTGATAAAAATTGTTCTGTGGTTTCAGGAATAACACTTCTGCAACAGATTAGAAGCTCCAAGATAACTATATTTCTGAAGGAAGTTGCTGACAGAGATGTGGGAAACAGGTAACTTAACATTAAGCTGAGAAAGATCATTAAATCACTTCATATGCATTTTTTTCATTACATATTTGCATGTATCACGATCCATCTGTTACACTTCTTTATTAAAGTTATTTTAAGAAGGTTTTGACATCCAAACATGAGTGAGTGATGTTAAAATGTAATTTATTTCTGTGATCAGAGCTGGATTTTCGGCCTCATTACTCTACAGTTTTACATGATCATTCAGAAATCATTCTAATATGCTGATTTGCTGCTCAGGAAAATATTTCTGATTTGTATTTTGTTTGTGTTATTTTTTTATTTTTTAGGATTCATTGATGAACAAAGTTTAAAAGTAACAGTGTCTATTTGAAACAAAAATATTTACTCTCACTTCTCATCAATTTAATGCATCCATGCTGTATAAAAATATGAATTTCTTAAACCTCACTGACTGCAAACTTTTGAACAGTATTGTACACTACCATTTAAAGGTCTGGAATCTATTTAACATGGAATCATGGAACAAAAATCAGTTTACACTAAAATGTTTATCAGCACATCTGTTTTGATAATAATCAGAAATGTTTCTTGAGCAGCAAATCAACATATCAAATTTATTTTTGAAGGATCACGTGACACTGAAAACTGGAGTAATGATGCTGAAAATTCAGATTTGATCACAGCAATAAATTACAATTTTAACATATCCAATTAAAAACAGTTCTCTTGAATTGTAATATTTCACAATGTTATAGTTTTAATGCGTTTTTTAATTTCTCTTTTACAATAAATATAGCTGTGGTGAGTAAAAGAGACTTCTTTCAAAGCTGCAAAATATCCTACTGACTTTTGAACAGTTGTGTAAATTACAGTTATGATGTTCCTCTCACTTCAATAATACTGTGGCTAGGGGTGTAACGATATATCGCAGTACGATATTTCGCGATGCAAAAATGTTACGATATGTATCGTAGAGTGTTGGCGATACATTTACGATATGACGGCAGTCTAATCCTATTGGTTGAGCTGCCAACGTGACCTACTCTGCAACAGCGTCGCGTGTGCTTTCATCGCAGTAGCAGAAATCGCTTGAACATTAGTAGGGCAACATGAGTTCGGCTGAAAGTGAAATTGAAGATGCCCCGTCTTCTTATAAATCCATCGTCTGGCAGCATTTTGGTTTTCCAGTCACGCGACAGGACGACGGTAAAAAAATTACAGACAAAACACAAAGTGTTTGTAAACACTGTAAAACAAGGCTGCCATACACAGCGTCAAACACTTCGAATATGATGTGCCATTTAAAACGCCATCACAACAACAAACTCCTGCGACAAAAAGGGTGAACAAAGGCCAAACATCTATACAAAAGAGTTTTGCTGCAACATGGTCTCAGTCAAGTGCGAAAGCTCAAGAAATAACCAGGTGCATTGGCGTTTTTATTGCAAAAGACATGAGACCATTTTCTGTGGTCGACAATGTTGGATTTCGTGAATTGGTTAGGGTACTGGAGCCCAGGTACCATATTCCGTCACGCCCGCACTTCAGTCAAGAGGTAGTTCCAGCTCTTAAGCTAAGGCAAAGGTGGTCGACGGTCTGAAAAAAGCAGAGAATGTGGCAATTACAACTGACGGGTGGACTTCGCGGGCTTGTCAGAGCTATATTACAATCACGGCGCATGTTATTACCACGGAGTGGGAAATGAAAAGCTTCGTGCTTCAGCAAACTGGACAATGAATTACTACTTGCCGCTATTTTCTTTGAAAACTCATCTCTATGGCTTAGCTGGCCTGACGATGCAACTCATGAGCTCTCAACCAATGATGCGCTGAAGCTACACAAGGACCACCTTCCTCATTTACATGTTACACACGGAAAAGTAAAAATAAATGAATAAATAAATACATGTGAGAATAAATCATTCTAAAAAAATGAATGCATAAATATATAAATAAATCTCAAAATAAATGTATAAATAATAAAAATACATTAAAAAGAATTAGTGAAAAAATAAAAGTTAAAAAAATGTTTATAAATGTATAAAAGCAGAAAATAAATTAAGGGGGGGGGGGTTACTTTATTACAAATTAATCATATTTATTTTATCAAGTCGTTTATAAATTTTCCTATTGTCACATTTATTTATCTATTTATTCATTAATATATTTATTTATTCATATTTAATTTATGCAGGTTTGGTCCTCCATATTGTTAATGTTAAATGAATAGTTCCCCCAAAAATAAATATTCTGTCATCTGTCTGTCAATTCTGTCATAATGTTTTATTTTTATACCATCATTTACTCAAAAGTTGTTTTAAACCTGAGTGAGTTTCTTTCTTCTGCTGAACATAAATGCTATTTTGAAGAAGGTGGAAAACCAAACAGTTGCTGGTCCTCAGTGACTTCCATAGGGTTTTTCTTTCCTGCTATCAAAGTCAATGTAGACAGCAACTGTTTGGTTACCCTCATTCTTCAAAATATCTTATTTTGGGTTCAGCACAAGAAATTAATAGAGGTTTGGGACAACATGTGAGTGAGTAAATAATGACAGAAATTAAATTTTAGGGTGAACTATCCCTTTAATGACAGTCGACAGCATGTTTAGTGTCCTGTCCCTTTAAGACCTACACGCATCTAATATACAGGCACGCATCTTTTTCTCTCTTAACTATATTTACTTTCATTTTAGAGATAACCAACTGAGTCTGTATGTAAACCTTGTGTGTTTTGACAGTATTAGCGCAAAATATAACTTAGTTGCGCAATCAGGCGCTGTTAGACCGGCTTTTTAGTGCGCGTGCTTCAGGTGTATGCGCTCAGAAAAAGCGCACGTCAGACCAGCGCGCGAATTAAACATTTAACCAGCAAGGCTTGTGTGCAAATAATGTACTTTTTCGATCGCGAATAAGTGCAGTGTCCTGTCAGAGTAACTCTACTGCTGTATGTCGTGTTGTACAGAATATAGAGACGGAGGCGCCAGAACTGTATTTGACAATGTGTGCTGTAGCACGATACTACGATATTTCTTCAAAAGCAGATCGTGGAGACATTTTTATCGTCCACGATCAAAAATCGGCATATCGCACACCCCTAAAAGGAAGCAGAGCTTTTTCGTGTTTTAAGGTCTCTGCACACTGAGTCCGAAATTTCGGATGCATTTTTTCGTATTCGTAATCCTAAAAATTTAACAGGAACCTTGCACACTGAGTCCGATGCGTGTTAATTAATCCGTTGCGAAAAAATTTGCAAAACAGTAGCCTACTGTAACACACTTGAAGAAGGCAACAAGCGTGATTGATTTTTGGGTTCTTTCGTTTTTTCAGCCAGCAGTTCTTTTACAGATCTCACCACAGCTCCGTGCAACACAACTTTGCGTGAACTACTACTAACTCTTCTCTTTTTCTCTTTCAGGTCTGCTCTGGGATTTTCATCTGGCTACCGTCACCCACTGGACAACCATGGCTTAGCTGTGAGTATGCAAAAAATTGATGCATGTACTGAATATTTTAACAAATAAAACAATAATAGTTGAACAGACATTATAAAGAAAAAATAATATATTTGGGGGTCCTAGTTTTTTATACAAAAATGAATCTATCAATATACATATTCTAGATTTCTCCACACTACTAAATGGAGTCTTCAAGCATTGAGGATGATTTTGTTGTCCTCTCGCTTCTTAAAAAACAGAAAGGAAATATTGGGTCCATCCAATCCTGAGATATAGAGAGGATGGAGAGTTCCCCCTCCTTATTAAGGAGCAGCGGGATTATCATGGGCGATTCAAAGTTTACTCCAGGATGTCAGTGTCTCAGTTTGATGCTTTGCTAGTGATACTAGAGCCACATATTAAAAAGAAAACCACCAATTTCTGTGAACTCAGTGTGCAAGGATCTATATACTAGGCATGGGACGATAATCGGTTTCAAGGTATACCGCGGTTTGGAAAAGTCACGGTTTCAAAACCACTAAAATATTTCATTATAGCATTTCTGCGGTATGCAGTTTTTTTTTTACATGTTGTCAAAGACAGAAAGTTCAGGACTCCCTCAGTTGTGTGCAGCGAAAAGCATAATGAGTCACACGGCCCCGTACCTCACCGATCCAAATTGAATCCGGGAAAGGTGAACATACCTGCATCATAACTTGGACTGAAAAATGAATGTGTAGAAAGTGAGCATGTCTCCAAAAACCTTGTTAAGCTACAGGTTTAATGACTGCTTTTTAAATTATTTTGATAATTATTATTATTATTTTTTAAATTTACAGAAATTGTTTTGATTATGGTTTTGATTATTGAGCTGCAGGTTTAGGCTCACTTTAAGTGACTGCATTTTTATTTTCTTTTTTCATTTATAAGGATTTCTTTTTCTTTTCTAATTTATTTTTTGATTATTGATTTATTATTTATTGATTATATGAGCTGCAGGTTTAGGCTCACTTAAATGACTGTACTTAATTTAATTAAGAAGAATTCAATTATTTATTTTAATTATTTAGCTTGACATGTTTACCTTTCCAAAATGTTCTATATGTTTCTTAAAAAAAATATTGTGTTCAGTGGGGAAAAAAGTTTTTGTTTTCTACCCAGACATTTTAAAATAACATATTTTAGACCCATTTTAGCCCATGCCTACTATATACAGTGCTTTGTGCTGCAAGATGAAGTGGATGAACTTGACAATCGCCATTCTGGATTTTGGCGTTCGCTTGTACGGTGGCTCTGAACTGTCAAAACACCTCTCAAAATGCTTCCTACGGATGCGAGAAACGGAAAAAAAATCAAACCCGATCCAATTTTTTTTTTTTTATGACGGACGAAAATTTCGGATGCGTTTTTCTTTTTTTTCATATTCCCCATCCTTTCCTATTAAAATGCATGCTACGGATGCGAATATCGAACCTGATCCGAATTTTTTTTGACGGACGAAAATTTCGGAGGCAGTGCGCAAACGTGATTGACACAACGTGAGGTCGTATTTATTTTTTAACGTGTGAAAATTTCAGATGAAAATTTCGGACTCAGTGTGCAGTGATCTTTACTCTTAAACTCTCGAATAGCCTTCTGATTATGTTTGGAGCTCAGCCACACTCTCTGTTTAAATGTAGATTAAAAATACATCTTTTTTAGTCAAGCATTCACATAACACATCTCATAACCTTGTACTCTAGTAATAAATGCACATGATCGTCTTTTGCCTGAAATAATATGAACAGCATCTATGCTAATCCTTTTCCTTTTGTTTTCCTGTCTATCTCTCAGGTTGCCCATCCCAATGTTACTACATCTTGGATCCAGCCTCACTTGTGGTGACTTCAGATGATGCCAACACTCATGAAGACTCCAGATGATGGCAACTAAAGATGAACATACCAACCTGACACATACTATGTATTGTAATCATTGCCTTAAAGCATACGTTGAGTGATTTTCAACCCACTTTGTATTGTTACTATGATGGTAATATATGTGAACGAACAATATTTAATCTTTCTCTAAGCCCAATAATGTTTTGCATTATCTGAATATTGTTTATTTACATATTACAGACTTTGTGACAGTATGAAGTGGATTTAAATTCACCAAACTTACCCTTTAATGTTTGTCTGTTTAACTGAACAAGACTTTGAACAAATAACTTGTATTATATTAGAGTTATTGACATATGGACGTTAATTTGTTTCCAGAAGATGCTCCCCTTTGAGTCACAGTCACCTCTGGTTGTTTAAAGGAATTTATTATTATTATTGTAACCTTGAAATATGCATTTTCTAAAGCAGCTTTGATTGTGAAAAGCATTGTACCCTTACAACAGTTAACCATGTTTTACTAGGGTAAATCTAGTAACCATAACTGTAGTAACTAGTTTATTTATTTATTTTTCCTCAAAGGTTTTGATATCATGGTTCTACTACAGTAATATTTTAGTAAGGCTGGAGTAAAACTGGTAACCATAGTGTTTGAAACCATGGTAAAGTTTAGATTTAGTACTATGCTGCAATAAGACCATGAATTTACTACAACAATCATAGTTAAACCATGGTTAAATTTGTGGTTGACTTTTGTATATGGACATATGTGAATCGAATGCTTCTATTTGAAAGTCACATTGGATAAAACCATCTGATAAATATACTGTAAATGCATTTGCATGTTTAATCTGTTCACTGAAAATAAATTTGGAATTGCGATTTTACATTGTTTTTGATCCATTATTGTGTGCAAGGATATTTTGGTTAGCGTAATTGAACTGATTATGAACCGCGGACCGACCGTGGACCGCCAGCATACAGTAATTATAAACCAGCGGCTCGTCAGAGGACCGCTGTCGGAAAAGCGGTGGCTGCCGCTGGTGGTCCGCTGGAATAACGATGAGCAAAACGCCGGTGAACCGCGGGCGGCGTCCGCCGGTGGGCCGCCGACTTTGACTCCGGTGGGCCACCAGTGGCCCGCTGGTCTTATGTTAGCTGGGTATGTTACTATAAAACTCTTACAAACATGTCTTCTAATATCATCAATTGTTGCGCATACCGAGCTTCAGTGGACACATATTAAAGGACTTCACGTGGACCCATTGTGCGATCTGTCTCTTTAATACCGCGTGGTTTCTATACGCCTTGCTGCTGATTGGGCTCACATTTTTGACACACCCACCAAGAGAAAAGGTATCTCACACCCCGTTGCACGCCGTTTACAGGAAACATGTCGTTCAACCCGGAAACCGGAGCAAAACATTGGGCACCAGTGTGAGCCTGATCGTGCCTCAGCGATCGCCTTCGGTCCTAGGCGAACCTGATTTCGAAATGGGACTCGACTTGTCATCACTCCGGCATCTCTAACTCGAGAGGGACAGGGGAAATGAAGGTGAACTGGTTTTGCCTCAGCGTATGCTGTTTAATCGTGGTTTGTACGTATTTTACAGAGTTTACAGTGACACTGCTTGACCTGGACTTGCTTGGTGACGGTGTCGATTCTTCATCTATTTATTTTTCTATTTATTAGAAATCATAATATACATTTTCACAGCAGTTGAAAATATTGTACGGTCAGTAACATTTTTGGAGTCATCAGAATGTATCCTATTTATGATCGTGTCGGTAATGTCTGATGGTCACTGTAAAACCGGTCTCGGACTGTACGAGTTTTAGGCCGATTTCCCCCTCCTGAAAATCAGAGGAAAAATACCTCGATCGGTTCCGATGCGTGGATTATCTGGTAGCTAATGTGAGGCTTTGACGTGTCGATTCTTGCACATCCTGATCTGCTTGCACACAAATTGGGGAACATAAATCCCGATTAATATCAAACGTTTGATATTTAGGATTTTAATTCGGGATGATGGCGGCTATCATTAAGACATACTTTCACAACAGCCAATGCGCGACTCCAAAAACTGTACAAGTTGGAGGAGATGTAGGAAGGGCGTGTGGAAGTTTAGCAATAACACGACTGCCTGTATAATGTGTCGAAAACGTACCACAACCGTAAGGACAGGAGCGCTGCTCAGTTTTCAACGTAACGTTAGTTGGTGAGTGTAGAAAGCTGATAGCATACTAGATAACTTTGTTGTTCCTTATCAAACACACAGTTTATTTTATATAGAAAATAAATAAATAAATGTATTATATATATAAAAAAAAAATAACAAGGCTTTCCAAACCTCTGTCACTTTTAGCATATTATTATTTGAATTGTATTTTTTTAGACATGCTTGTTACAAAATCTCCAGAGCTTCCAGTTCTAGTTGAACATATGCCTGTATGTATAGCCTTGTTGGTTGCTAAGTTAGCTGTGTAAACTTTATGCTGGGTACACACTAAAAGATTTTTAAAAGTTTATAAGATCTTCAAAATGTGAGAGACCACAAACATCTCAGAGACAAAAAATCCTAGATTTAACCGTTTTGCTCCTATAGTGTGGTGTCCTCGGGGTTCCCCCATACATCAGGATTTCTGATTGTAAATATTCGACATGATTCGCGATCGGGGCTCCTCTGACGTTCTTCCGAGCAGATTCAGTCACATTTAACACACCTCACACCACAGGAAAATCGGATAAGATAAGCTTTAGAACCACCAAGATAATCGGGACATTACCTAGGATTGTCGGAAGGGGAGAAATTGGCCCAAAATCAGCCCTATTATCTTGTGGTGTGTGCCCAGCATTAATTGCTGAAACTTCAATGGCAATCTGCTGCATGAGATCACGTGAGGTGCTTCTTCTGGCATGATATCTTGTAGTGTGTGATGTGCCATGATTTTCAAATTAGATTTGAGGGAAGACAATCTGTTAAGATTCTCCTTATGTGTGTGCTACAACCATTTCATAATTGGTTAGGATTTTAAAACTCCTTTAGTCTGAGTTACATCAATGCAATAAATGCTGCTTGAGAAGACATCCGTTCTGATTCAGAGGGTTGCTATACGCAGTGTTCAAAACCGGACTGTATTGCACTGCAACACTGTAATAAATTAATAACTGACCTCTCTTATGCTGTCATTTGTGTCTACCACTTTTGTCATCCAAGACCTTTAATCTCCTAATTCCATGTCCTTGCAAAAATATAGTAGCCTAACTGTTTATTTGTGTCTCTAGGTGCGTTTGGTGATGATGTGACGGTAATGGAGGGCGATTCAATCGATCTAAAGACTGATATTCAGAAAAAGCAAGATGAATCAATGCTGTGGTATTCTGAAGACACTCGCATAGCTTTAATCAATAAAGATCGAAGTACAAGCTGTACATATGATGGGGAAGGTGGGAGATTCAAAGACAGACTGGACGTGGACTATGAGACTGGATATTTGTCCATCACAGACGCCAGATTTGAAGACTCTGGGTTCTTTGAAGCAGAGATCATCAGAAGCACGGATTCAGGCAAAAGTAAACCCTTGAACAGAAGCAGCGCAAAGTGTGACAGCGCAAAAATAATAAAAAAAACCAACAACCTTGGTGAAACCATAAAAACAATCAGTGTTGATGTCAGAGGTGAGTGATTCAATGTAATTTGGCTAGAATTTTATTTATTTTTTTTATTACAAATTTTACAGTTGATTATAGTGAATTTTTATATAGACTATTTAAACAGTGACTTTATTCTTTTCCATTTTAATTTAAAGGTCTCCTGTTGTGCTATTATCCTATTTCCATGTTCATTTCGTATTTATTAAAATGTTCTTATTTACGTTGCTGCAGCAGTTGGTTTCATCCTTTGTCTGATTGCTGTTTCTTTAAAGCCTGCCTTCCTAAAAAAAACTCAGTCTGCTCTGATTGGTCAACCGGCCCCAGTCTGTTGTAATTGATCTACCCTCAATTTCTAATAAACACACAGACTGCATTAATATAAAATCACTTGTTTTAGAGAGCGCCTGGTTTTTAAAACGTCCTCAGTTGCGTTTCATTGTATTTCTGTGTTTTCTTTTTTTTTCACTTCCTGTCCTTCTCTTCTTGTGTATTAATGACAGGCTGTGCCAATGAATGAGTGTCCAAGCCATTAGATGAATTTGCTTATAAGTTTAAAAATGGCCATCTATTTCACACTGCATGACATTGTCTTTTAGAGTTAATGTCTGTAAAATTAATGTCCTGTTTAATGAACCGCCACTACATTACTGTTCCATTTTTTTGTTAGCTGTTGTAGTTTTCATAAACGCTTATTCCCACACAATGTACATGTCTAACAATATGTGTTCCTGGCTACAAATATGCATAACTGACACATTGAACTATATTTTCAACATCATGTCTTGTGTACATTTTTAATAATTTTTTTTTCTTCTTGCGTTTTCCATCTTTTATGTGTGGTACAGCCAAAACCGAAGAAGAGTCCTACAAAATTGAAAAAGAAAAGAGTAAGTTTTTCTCCTCCAGTTTCCTTTTTTTATTATTATATTTATTATTTATATTTATAGATTTATCATAGGTTGCACCAAATATTTCCCAATTAATCTGTAAAAACACAGTGGCATCTCTGTACTTCCTGGACAACAGAGTAAAGGTCATTAGGCCATGTGTGCAACATGTGTAGCACACAAAGGGGAATAGATAAATAAAAACCATATAGAAAAAGGACCCATACCGTATAAATCAGGGGTGTCAAACTCCTGGAGTTCCTGGAGGGCCGCAGCCATACTCCAGCACACATACCATGTAGTTTTTAAATAAGCCTGAATGACTTGATTAGCTGGATCAGGTATGTTTATTTAGGGTTAAAGCTAAACTCTGCAGGCCTGGGGCCCTCCAGGAACTCCATGAGGTTGACACCCCTGATATAAATCATACACTAACTAACTTTGGGTTCATTGTTCCCTGTTTTGAAAGGTTTTCCTGTGGTTACAAATGTGCAAAACTGCCACATTTAACTATATTTTCAACATTATGTCTTGTGTAAATGTTCTATTTTTTTTTCTCTTGTGTTTTATATGTTGTATATGTGTGGTACAGCCAAAACTAAAGAAGAATCCCACACCGTTGAAAAGAGTAAGGTTTTTCACTTTCTCTGTTTCTTTTGTTAAGATTTATAATATGTTGCACCAAGTGTTTCCTAGTTTATCTGTATAAACGCATTATTCTTAAGGGTGTCATCTTATTGATCTCTGTCAGTCATTTTCAGTCAGAAAACAGGATATGTTAAACCCCTCTTTCATCTCAAAATCTCATTTTACATTCATAATCTCAGAGTTGTTATGCACTTCTAAGTGTCAATATTACAATATTGTAACCATAACCTTTTGATTGGTTGTGATTGTTGTTGTTCTGTTTTTCTTCTTCTGGGCTGCACTTCCTTATGTACTCTGGCTTATTTTGAGAACACGGTGATATTTGGATACAGTTTTTTGTTTGCACGTAATTGCCCCCACGCCTAGCTATTGAACACACTGGATTATATAGATATGATTGATTATTATTGTAAAATATCAAGATGATAGGGTGGATACATGAAGCAGAACATGCAAAGCATGACAAAATATGACAATTAAACATTTATTTAACTTCGAAATAAATAATGTAATAAGAATAAATAATATAATTACATTCTCAATCACATTGATATGCCCCCCCCCCCCATTTATTTTAGATTTTTAGCAGTATTAACTACAAATGAATGCAATGTCCACCCTATCGATTTTAAGTGGCCGACAGGGTGGACATTTGAGCTTCAATTATTAGCTTACAATAAACTGTGAAGTTAGTGTGGTTGTTGAAGACAATTTGGTGTATTTAAATGTGCATATTTTTAAAATACTATATTTTAATCGTTGAAAAGTCACCAACTTATTCTCCTCAGCCACTGAAGAGACAAAAAAATCTGTTGTTTTGATGCCACTAAAAGGGATGGCCTTTTCTTAAAGAGCCGATATTCCCCAATACAACAGTGTGGACATGGAAAAACTCTTCTATTTTATTAAATAAATATGTAATTTTTATTACCAAATGATCAACACACTCAAATTGAGTAATCTCTTGTTTAACAAAATATATAATAATAGTAGAGCAAAATTATTAACTTTTATGATTTGACCATATTCTACTCTCATTCAAATTTAATGAGCAGTGCATGGGACATATCAAAATAACATGCATCTTCTTATACAAATCTAAAGAAGATGTATCTAGAAAATGTATCTAAAGAGCCAAGTAATGTTTTTGTCGTGAATATAAAAAACTTAACATTAAAACGACTATGGAAGGGTGTGTTTACATTAGGCTAAGTTATCATGGCAAATGAGTTATGTACAGAACACCAAAAGGCACCCTACAGTGATATTGACCCTAAGAATGTTCTGCTCAAGCTGTCAAAATGATATAATCAGAAGGAATGCAAATTTTTATATTTTGAATATTACAAAGAAAAAACAATTGAATTATTAAGGATTGTTCACCACAATGTTAACAAAGTAAATGGGGTCAATTTTGATTCCATGCAGACCTTAAAATAAGTCTTTCACGTCTTTATCTAATGATGTCTATGAATAAGAGAGTAAGAACACACTGATATATTCATTCAGACTAATAACTCTGTATCTTTAGTTTTAGGTATAGGAGGATGTGTTCTGCTGGTGGCTGTAGTTGCTGTTCTTGGTGTGATTTACTGTCGCCGCAGGATCTCCAGAAATGGCAAGTATTACCTTCAGATAATATAGCGAGAGGAAAACGTTATGCAAAATTAGGGTTTAATTGTGTGTGATTATTTTTCAAAGCAGTCACGGAGAACAAGAAGTCTGGGTGTCTGTTGGAAGATCAGGTAAGCTAATGAAGCATGTCATTGTAGAAAACTATGAATGTGTGTCTGAATCAGATCTGTGTTTGATCACCTGTGCTAACCGAGTTTTTATGTGTGTTCACTTAACACAAAACAACACAAGAATACTGTAAACGCAAAACAACACAAGAATACTGTAAACGCAAAACAACACAAGAATACTGTAAACGCAAAACAACACAAGAATACTGTAAACGCAAAACAACACAAGAATACTGTAAACGCAAAACAACACAAGAATACTGTAAACGCAAAACAACACAAGAATACTGTAAACGCAAAACAACACAAGAATACTGTAAACGCAAAACAACACAAGAATACTGTAAACGCAAAACAACACAAGAATACTGTAAACGCAAAACAACACAAGAATACTGTAAACGCAAAACAACACAAGAATACTGTAAACGCAAAACACCACAAGAATACTGTAAACGCAAAACACCACAAGAATACTGTAAACGCAAAACACCACAAGAATACTGTAAACGCAAAACAACACAAGAATACTCTAAACGCAAAACAACACAAGAATACTGTAAACGCAAAACAACACAAGAATACTGTAAACACAAACAACACAAGAATACTGTAAACACAAACAACACAAGAATACTCTAAACGCAAAACAACACAAGAATACTGTAAACACAAACAACACAAGAATACTCTAAACGCAAAACAACACAAGAATACTCTAAACGCAAAACAACACAAGAATACTGTAAACACAAACAACACAAGAATACTCTAAACACAAAACAACACAAGAATACTGTAAACACAAACAACACAAGAATACTGTAAATATTTTCTGTACTAATTGTTGTTTAATGTCTAAATAATTCCCTATACAGAACAGTTTTATTGAACGTTGATTATTTTTTTAATTTTCACACACAAGACCTGCTTGTCCAAAGCAACTTGTATTTATATCAAACTGATTACATGGCAACACTGTGTATATACACACACGCAAGATTTTAAACATAGTAAAACATACAGTAAAAACACCAATATTGTGAAATAGAATTACAATATAAAATAACTTTACTATTGTAATATATTGTAAAATGTAATACATTGCTGTGATCAAAGCTGAATTTTCAGCATCATTACACCAGTTTTTAGTCACATGATCCTTCAGAAATCCTTTTAAAATGCTGTAACCTTAAACAGTGGTGTTAATTTCTTTCTGTGATTTGTTGCTTTCTTACAGAAAAAAGATGACAGTGATGTGTCTTACGAGAATCCCTCCAACGTATGATTGCCCTCTAGAAGCTTGTGTTCTTCAAGTGAACGACGCATTATTGTTCATCCCAAAGACACACAAAAACACTTTCACAGACTTTTTCATTAACTGTTCCCATCTGGTGGAATGACCTGCCCAATTCAATCCGAGCAGCCGAATCCTTACCCATCTTCAAGAAACGGCTAAAAACTCATCTGTTCCATCTTTACTTGACCCTCTAACTCTAGCACTATCTATTCTAATTTTATTTTATCTGTCTTTTTATTAAAAAATAACAATAATAATAATGATCTGTACTGCCTTAGGCTAACCAAGACTTGTAATAGCACTTGCACGTTGTTGCTCTTTTGTTGGTTTTGATTGCTTCTTATTTCCTCATTTGTAAGTCGCTTTGGATAAAAGTGTCTGCTAAATAAATTACATTTACATTTAAATTAAGCTTGCTCTCATCATTTAAAGCTGCAATCCGTAACTTTTTTTGGTTAAAAATTATCCGAAATTAATAACCAGCCAGTGTTCAAAACTATCACCTTACAGGGCTCGCAAAATCGCTAGCCCGACGTTTCAGGGCTATTGTGTTTTCCAGTAGGGCTACCAAAATGTATCACTGCCCTGCCCGACGGGCTACCTTATACAGGGCTCCCGCAGGTCCTTAAAAACTCTTCAATTTAGTTGTATCAAACTTAAAGCCATAAAAAGTTTTAAATACGTTAAATGGTATAAGAAATGTCTTAATTTCAAGAGGTTTTACAGTTGGGGACAGAAAGGGCTGGATTAAACTTCAGAAGGCAATGATGTCTTGAATAAATATGAGCGCTACACGTTTCAAATCAAAACACGACACGGATGTCTTTATGTGAGTGTATCTGAAGGGAACCGACTGTCTTCAGAAACGTGTTGAAGGCATTTTCATTTAATCTTACCTATAATGCCTGATAAAGCAGCGTTTATGAGCGCAGACGGTGCTGCATTGTGTTCTGGAAACCGCTATATTAATCCGCTCCTAAAGCGCCACCTCGTGGCAGAGAATGAATTTGCATTTCCAATACGCCTTTCTTGTATGGTCAGATCAATGCAAATATCGAACATCGTTTTTAAGCAGCAAACACAGAGTTGTAAATGAGAGAGAAGTTAATGTGCCTTCTAAACAATTAGACAGTAATATTTATTCGTTTTAATTTAATATAATAATTTATATCCTTGATTTATCCATTTTCTTAAAAATGGTCTAAGGCTGAAATGCTGTTGTTTTTATCCTGATATTCCACCTCCAGAGGTAGAGAGAGACTGATGCTGAGATCAGACACACTGATGCTGGACAATAAACTGTTTCCTTTGTACCAGGAGAGAGTCACATGACCCACATTCACCACTGAACACAATATGATGATGATGATGAACATTGTGAAGAGTCTCTTCTGATGACAGGAACAGGCAGATGAGCTTAAAACATGAAGAAAAAAAATTAATAGATGATTAAGTGTTTATTGCAGAATCAGTCTCGTGACAGTAATCTTCACTCCTCTCTCTTAAGATTATTGATTTATGAACAAATATCAGGTAGAAAAAAGATGCTTAAAGTTATCTAGTCATTTTAATAATCAATAATCAAAATAATACAAGTGTTAAGATACATCTAAGAAGTGAAATAAAACCAATATCTAACTCACCATAGACAGTGAGACTGAAGCTCTTGCTCACTCTGTTGGTCTGTAGTTTATAGAGTCCAGTGTGTTCAGTTCTGGTGTTTGTGATGATCAGAGATCCAGTTTGATGATCCATCTTCAGTCTGTCTCTGAATCTCCCATCAAGATCATCCTCATATACAGTCATGCTGCTATACATTACATCGATTTCAGCTATTAAAGTGTTTTCAGATCCAAACTTCCACCGAATCAGATCATATTCCATCATTTCAGTAAAACCAGAGTTTAGAGTAAATAAAATAATAGTTAATAATAAATAAACATGCCCTATAATAATAATAATAAAAAAATGTTTAACATGCAGTTTTTAATTTAAATATATATATATATATATATATATATATAATTTAGGGATGTCACACCAAAAGACAATAAAACTTAACACTTGTATTGGCTGGTTGTACCATCAGAACAAGGGCATAGAATCACTGATCAGAACTTTTATTTTCATCAGGCCTACAACTAATTTTGCTCTAGTACATCTTTTATACTAGTCTGTAAATAAGTTTGAAACTTGTGTTGCAGCACTTCTGGAGGTAAATCCCATTAATGTTCTCTGTTGAGAAACAGATTTTTAATGATTCTGTATGATCCAACCCCAGACCTGTCTGTAACACAATGTATTTAACTGTCAAATTCCATAGGAAGAACTACACAACCCAATCATGACCAATGTTGCACCATGGGATTTTAGTTCATTGCATCATAAATGATGTTAAGTATGTGGCCTTTTAACATTTTCATTTTATAATTTTTTTATTTTTTTCAATTTGCATACACTTTTTTGGCAACCAAAGTTTATAATGTAATGCTGTCATTCATCTAGAAAGTTAAATAGGAAATACTTACAGAACAAAAAAAGCTACTGTTGCATAGGATTCGGGTAATGAAGCTTGTACGATCCAATTCAGAAAAGGGCATAAGCAAAGCTTCATTTTACAGTCACTAAACAATTAGACAACACATTTTCATCTTCACAGTATACAACAGCAAGATGTCTCCGAATATTTATATTATCTGTTCTGTTTTCTTCTTTTAACCTCTTGTAGATCTGATGTCATTAACCAGAATAACGACAGCAGCTGCAGCAGCCACGCCCATCAGAGCAGTGACCACCAATCGGATCACAGCTTCAGTAGAATCGCAACCGCGGCCGTGAACTTCTGAAAAAATAAAATAAAATTAACAATGATAAAAGAGAACTGTGATTTTCAACAGTCTCTGTCAGTAGCTCTGAATGATTAGAATGCGGATATTGGCAAAATATATCTGCAAACACTTCTGATTGGACTAAGTAAAAACATAATATTATTCCTTAATATTAAGCTATCAGACTGGTAAAAGCACAAATAACAAAAACTGAGACACCTTCATGTGACTGACAGAGTTCAGTGATGTTAAGATGTTCACATGATGATGATGATGATGATGATGAAGCATTACTGCTGATGCCCGGAGCAGGCAGAGAAGCTGAAAGACATGAGACAAGTAAGAATAAATCTGAATAAAGTGTTTCAATTAGTTACAAACATATGTCAATGCTCATAAAATATACGCTTCCTTTGTCTCAGGAATCCATGGTACAGGTTGCACATGCATTTTTTGTTGTTTATTATAGCCTTGACTAAAAAAATAAGAAAATAAACTCATAAAAAATATAATGCAAACTTAATGAAATCAAACAACTTCAGTTGATAAACAGAAGGCATGGTCTAAAGACATTGGGTGCTTCTCATTTCTTATTTGTACATCCAAGTTTCATTTTCCTTGCATCTTAGCACCACCCTCTTATGATGCAAGGGAAGGATACACCTGTGTATCCTCGCTCAGGACGTTTCCTCACTCCTCACGGTCCGATTAGAGAATTGAGATGCCCTTTAAGATGGCTGAGTTTGATCTGTTTCTGGGTCCCGGACTGAAGAATGAGGAAGCATTGGTCTGAGTATTGTAAAGCACCACATGTGCTCCCAGCAGGCCACACTCCAGCAAGACACTCCCAGGCCTTTAAGCTTCTCCTGTCCTTGCACATCTTAAGAAAAAGAACCTTCAAATAAGGCAAATAAATGGCTCCTACACTGACAGTCTTGATCAACTGAACCATAGTCTAAATCAGTTGTCCCCAACCACCTTCCTGCAGCACTGATAACTCACCATGGACAGTAAGACTGAATCTCTCTCGCACGCTGTTGGTCTGTAGTTTATAAAGTCCAGTGTGTTTAGTTGTGATGTTTGTGATGGTCAGAGATCCAGTTTGATCGTCCAGCTTCAGTCTGTCTCTGAATCTTCCATCAAGAACATCATTAAATACAGTCATGCTGTCGGCCATTACATTGATTTGAGCTATCAAAGTGTTTTCAGCTCCAAACCACCAGTGAATCAGATCATCATCCATCATTTCAGTAAAACCAGAGTTTAGAGAGACTGAATCTCCCTCCAGCACTGACACTGACCTCACTGTAACCGTATCACCAAACACACCTGAAGAGCAGAGAGTTTTTCACAGATTAAGGGTTTATATCTTTCTTCACAAATAACAGGTTTATAACCATTTCAATGTGAATTGAAGACCAAAAATAACAGCAGAATACAGTCTCTTAGTTGGCCCTTTTAGTGCCTCTACTCTGGAAAATTATTAGTTATGGGAAGCCAAACATCCCAGACCAAGCATGATCTCAATGGACAGAGCCAGCTCATTTAATATTGATCTTGGTGAGCTCTTTTTTTATTTTTTGTCAAGAGTGCTGTGTAAACTAGCGGAAAGCACAATACCACCCATTCACATTCCCTCTGAATTCCCTATTAGAAAAGTTGGAAGTACAATAAAACAACTTAAATGGTGAGTGAATGGTTTACTTTTACTTTTCAGTTTTAACCTAAAGCAAGAATTAATGCCTTTTAAGGATAGGATCATAACTTACCAACCAGATGCCACAAGCAGAACAAAACAAACATGCAAATCATTGCCAAGCAATAGCGCTTGAAATATGTGAACACTTCTGTGTCAGAGAGTAAACCAACAGGAAAGACTTAAACTGTGATAGTGAAATGCACTACTTTGCATGTGAAATCTTCCCCACAAGATTTGACCACAGCCCACCCACTGCATTCTTCATACACGCATTGGTTGAATATGTTCATCTATCTTCTACTAAATCTCGCAGACAGTATTATTTATTTCATGATTTAACACGTTTTACTTTTTAAATCCTATATCACTTTCAATTATTAACTTTGACTCGTATGAAACCCCCATGCCATTTGTCTCCATAGTTCCTCTTTTTGTCCTTTGAATTTATATTCCATTTGGTCCAGTTCTTGGTACATTATCGTCGATGTGTAGGTTGGTTTGTGTTGTGATCCAAAGGGTTTTTGTTTTGTTTAATTACTGTTTGATTATTGTTTAGATCCACAGCTCAAATGTCCATAAAACTGTCCAAAACCACATTTCTAATCAGGTCAGACCACGGCAGGTTTTACTCTGACTCACAAACTGAGCAGCTGGAGAGTTTCACACGTATTCAAGAGAAAAAAAGCATTCCTCTTCTGCTCTGCTTAGAGGCTTTTTGTATGCCTTGTATGATATGTATACTACAGCTAAAGATTCATTTCAACATGCTCTGCATTTTGTGCCAAACATAAAGGCTTTTAAGCTAATATTTCAAGTATTAATAGAATGTAAATTCACATCCAGTGTCATTTCTCTAATGCATTGCAAAAAAAAAAAAAAAAGTATTTACATGCTGGAGCCCAACTGCAAAAAATGTATTGTAACAGGACAAACTGTATTTATAAAGAGTTAAAATATATAGTGTCTCAATGGGCAGTGAAGTCCCCTCACAGCTAGTCTTAACCACATAGCAAATGCAGTGTGGGCGTGATATCTGGGGCTGATACTAGCAAGAATGTCACAGCAAGAACATCCTTGCCTCTCACATACAGGGAATTATGTAATGATGTTATTTATTTTTGGAAAATATGATTATCCACATTACTTATAACACATATGATGCTCCATGCTAAATGCACTAGTGGTGTAGGCAATATACAATAAAGGTCATACTGTCACATTTTGTTTGTGTTTTTTTTCTCTCTCTCTCTCTTCTTTGGTGTTTCCTTGGTGTCTGATTACTTCTTAGTTTACTACAGTAGTTTTTATTGATTATCTTGTTTGCTTCTTTTTTGTTTTCTTTTCTCATTTTAATTTATGTTACATTGTTAAGCACTTTGGATAGCTTTGCTATGTTTAAATGTGCTATATAAATAAAATTTACTTTACTTTACTTACTTTACAGTATGTTCGTCACCTTTTTCCTAATTCAGTTCTCATTATATTCAGATCATTTTTGCACCATAGGTTCTATCTTTGAGTTTTCTGCTCTGAACATTACAGTGCATCTAGTGGTTATAATATACAGCAACAAATGCCATAGAAAGAGGCTGAATTAGAAACTGTATAAGAATACTATTGCTAATTTTACCATATCTTTCTATGGCAGAACTAGTTAGATTAGACTTGTAGTATATGGTTATGATTTTATAATGTGCCTACATTAGATCAACGCAAAAGTGGCTATATGGACAGATGTTTACTTATCTATTTATTTTTTCAAACTTGAAAATAGTATAAATCTAAACACATCTATTGTATTCTATTTATCATTTGAATATTTGAAATCAAATTTTGTTATATTTATTAAAGATCTAACTTTAATTTGGATCATTCTGATGGTTTTTAGTACCTTTAGAGTGTAAAAAAAAATAAAAAGTCACCATGTAATGATGGCATAAGAGTAGCATTTTATGCATGATACTTTCTGATCATTTTTAACCTTTTTTTTTTTTTTTTTTTTTGTGGAGAGCTTACCAACAAATCCTGGCAGGGTTGCCAAGTCCCAGAAAAAAATGTCCAGCCCAAAGCTTACTAAAAACTGTAAGGTTTGTATACCGGTACAGGGTATTAAAACTCACTAAACATATCCCTATTCCTCATAATAGGTTTCTAATTTCTTAGCTGAAAAACATGCCTATTATTATTTTAAACTATGGAAAATTGTAACACATCATTTCACACATATTAATTTGAAAATATAAGTGTCAAAACCATACACTTCATACATAGCAAATCTGAATAACACCTCATGACTTTGAAAAGAAGGCAAGTGTCACCTACAAGTGCAAAATGCATCTCCTTGACATCAACCATCACTTTGCAAAACAAGCTTTATAAACACAGTATTAATTACTTCAAAGTAACTCATATTTGTGCTCTCCACATACTGAAAACATAACATCTTGACATTTATACTTCTGTAACAAGAGTTTTAAGTTCCATTACCTCTAAATCCTATGCTAACATTTACAATTCAGCAGAAAACCCACTCAAATTAATCATCTCTCTCATATTCTCCACTAGAGTGGCCTTTTATTGTGGCCAGCCTAAGGCACACCTGTGCAATAATCATGCTGTCTAATCAGCATCTTGATATGCCAAACCTGTGAGGTGGATGGATTATCTCGGCAAAGGAGAAGTGCTCACTAACACAGATTTACACAGATTTGTGAACAATATTTGAGAGAAATCGGCCTTTTGTGTGCATAGAAAAAGTCTTAGATCTTCAGCTCATGAAAAATGGGGGCAAAAACAAAAGTGTTGCGTTTATAATTTTGTTCAGTGTATAATACAGATTAGTAAAAGGATCTATTTTTCATTTTTATTTTTCTGTAGGTAACATTTTAATAGTAGGTACATTATAAAATTAGGGTGAAGCTAAAATGGGCTACGTTTTGGTAAATTACTTATAATACCATCAAATAAGCTATGCATGAGATCTAATGATGTTTTTATAAATTAGCATGGGTCTCTTAAATATGTTTTAAATGTGAAAAAGTATAAAAGTTTTAAAAATGATGAGAGTTGATGAGCCACGGCACAACATTCAGGTAAAATGGGCCAGCTGTTCAGATAAAATGGGCCAATATAAAAAGAGAACAGCACAGGTAATTTCAGTTTAAATCATTTTATTTTTAACAGTAAATTGACAATATTGTCTTTAGTGTGCCATAGTAATACCATAAATGTATTTCATTAAATAGAAAGTTAAATGAATATTTCATTAAACAATGCTATTAAAAATGAACTGATCATGTTGAATAGGCGTGTGTTTCTGTGCGCTGGTGTCTTTTGTGTGCATGTATGTGTGTATGCTTGTATTTTTGTAAAGACTGTTAAGAGTTTGTATGGATGCCTAAAACCTATTTTCACCCTCAATTTCAAATTTCAAATTCAAATTTTATTTGTCACATACATATACATACATAGTACGACATGTAGTGAAATGTATTGTACGACTGTCCAACAAATTGTCCAACAAAATTAAGAAAAACCAAGTTTACAAAAATACAAATAGAAAAATTACAGTAAACATATATACAGAAATAAACTAGCAATAAAATAAAATAACAAATAGATATGAGAATAAAAATAGATATGAGAATAAAAATAGATATGAGGAATAAAAATAGAATATGATTCTATATAGATTCTATAAAAAGTAAAGTGTATGTCAGTGACAAAGTGTCCGTGTGCTGTGCAGTGCAGTAAAGTGTATAAGTGAGTAAAAGGAATACTAAAGACAAAGACAAATGGTATGTAAGTCCCATTCATTTATCCTTACGTAACCTTCTACAAATTAGTGCAGATTGTATTTGAAAATGTGCAAAGTGGAAGTGTGGGGTGATGTGCTTAGAGTGGAGAGAGGTTAAGACTCCAAATGGCCTGCGGGAAGAAGCTCCTCCTCATTCTCTCTGTGTTCGCCTTCATGGAGCGGAAGCGTCTTAAAAAGTCTTAAGCACCCGAGAGGGAAGTCTAAAGTCCCTTAAGCGTCTCAGATGGTACAGACGCTGCCTGGCCTTCTTCACCAGGGTGCTGGTATGACAGGATCAAGTCAAGTCCTGCGTGATGTGAACACCCAGGTATCTGAAGCTGTCCACTCTCTCCACTGGAGTCCCGTTGATCGTGATCGGCTGGTATGACCGCTCCTGCTTCGTACTGAAGTCCACTATCAGCTCCTTAGTTTTGCTGATGTTCAGGTGAAGACTATTCACCTGGCACCAACTCTCCAGGTTCTTAATCTCCTGTATGTAGGCCGTCTCGTCGTTGTCTGAGATCAGACCCAACACAACAGTGTCATCAGCAAACTTGATGATGGTGGTGGAGTTGGAAGTGGCCACACAGTCATAAGTGTACAGTGAGTACAGCAGGGGGCTCAGAACACAACCTTGAGGGGCTCCAGTGCTTAGGGTGATGGAGGATGAGGTGTGTTTACCAATCCGTACGGCTTGCTGTCTGTCCTTCAGGAAGCTGGAGATCCATTGGCACAAGTATGTGCTGAGACCAAGGACCTCCAACTTGGAGGTGAGTGTGGAGGGAATTATGGTGTTAAACGCTGAACTGTAGTCCACAAACAGCATTTTTACATCCAGGTGACTTGTTGTGGTGTGGAGGAGGTGTGAGATGGCATCCTCCGTGGAGCGGTTATGCCTGTACGCAAACTGTAGTGGATCCAGTGTGTCTGGTAGTGATGCAATGATGAAGTCTCTGACCAGTCTCTCAAAGCACTTCATCACCACTGATGTGAGGGCTACAGGACGATAGTCGTTTAGGCAGGTGGGCTGGGGTTTCTTGGGGACAGGAACAATGGTGGACTGCTTAAAGCATGAGGGGACTATGGACTGTTCCAGGGAGAGGTTGAAGATCTCGGTGAACACCGGTGCTAGATGGTCAGCGCAGGCCTTCAGAACCCGACCTGTGATGCCATCTGGTCCTGCTGCCTTCCTGATGTTCACTCTCCTGAATGCCCTCCTCACGTCAAGCTCCGTGATGGTGAACACGTTGTCCTCACCGGCTTCCTCAGCGTGCATGCAGTTAGTACTGCTAGCGCCGTTAGCGTGATTAGCTGCAGCCTCGAAGCGAGCATAAAAAGTGTTCAGCTCGTCAGCCAGAGAAGCGTCCGCATTCCCCGATCTGGAGGGTGGTGTTTTATAGTCCGTGATGGTTCTAAGTCCCTGCCACAGACTCCTAGAGCCGCCATGTTGGAATTGCGACTCTAGTTTCCTCCCGTAGCGCTGCTTCGCCTCCTTCACCGCTCTGCGCGCGCTGTAAGATGCAGCCTTGTAATCATCCATGTTCCCGGTGATGAGCCCTGTGTTGTAGGCAGCGGAGCGGGATCTCAGGGCGTCGCGGATGGTTTTATCCACCCACGGCTTCTGGTTGGGAAACGTCCTGATGATGGTTTTCTGCACCGTATCATCCATTAGTTTCACTATAAATCCCACAACCGCTTCCGTAAACAAGCTGACGTCATCAGAGCTGCGCCGGAACATGTCCCAGTCTGCGTCATCTAGCGCGTCCTGCAGAGCGGCCACCGATTGGTCCGTCCAGCGTTGGACCGCCCTCTGCACCGGGGCTTCCTGTTTCAGCCTCTGTTTGTAAACAGGCATGAGGAAGATGGCGGCATGGTCCGATTTCCCAAACGGTGGTTGTGACTGTGCCTTGTAGCTGTTCTTGTATGGGGTGTAACAGTGATCTAATGTCCTTTCGCCCCTGGTGGGGCAGCTGATGTGCTGATGGAAGTTCGGCAGTGCACGCTTGAGGTTGGCACTGTTGAAATCTCCCAAAACAATGAATGCGGCGTCCCGGTGCTGTGTTTGGTGAAGGTGTAGTGTTTCATGTAAATCCCATATCGCGGTGTCCGTGTCCGCTTGAGGTGGAATATAAACGGCACTGACGATGACCGAGCTAAATTCCCGAGGGAGATAAAAAGGGCAACATTTGATGGTCAGAAGTTCAAGATTCGGTGTGCAGGAGCGTGAGAGGGGAACAATGCTCGCGCTGTCGCACCAGTGTTTGTTCACCATCAGACATACTCCACCTCCCCTAGTCTTCCCCGAGTCCAGCGTTCTGTCCATGCGGTAAACCGAGAAGAACTCGGCCGGCTGGATGGCGTGGTCTGGTACCGCTGGGTTCAGCCATGTCTCGGTGAAGCAGAGAAGGTTGCAGTCCCAAATGTCCCTCTGGAACTTGACTCTTGCCCTGAGGTCATCGAGTTTGTTATCCAGCGACTGGACATTGGCGAGCAGGACACTTGGTAAGGGAGCGCGGTGTGCGCGTGCCCTCAGCCTGTTCCTGACGCCGGAAAAATTTCTGACTCAAAGTGTGTGTGTGTGTGTGTGTGTGTGTGTGTGTGTGTGTGTGTGTATGCAGCCCATTTTAGCTTAACCAGCCATTTCTACCTAAAATGGCCTTTTTCACAAAAATTGAAGTTTGTTTTTTAAATTAAACTTTTTTATTTGAAAGAGCATGTTCATAAAGCTTTGCTTTGTTGGTAAGCTTACTTATAATTGCTTTAGTAGGCCTACCCTTATTAGTGATGAATGAAATTTACTAGGCCTATGTCAGGCTAAATAACCTTACAATTTCTCTGACAAGCTTCATGTAACACTCTGCCCTGCCCACCTTAAAAAAAAACTCAGACCAATAAAAATAATTGTTAAATGTCAACAAGTGTTGAAGCAACAATCCAAGATCAGTTATTGTGATTTTCTGTAAAAAAATAAATAAAATAAGAGATATGATGAGAACCTTGTTTGGCCCATTTTACCTGATAGCCCATTTTAGCTGACTTCACCCTACCAAAAAAAAAAAACCCGCAGCACGCGGCTCTGTGATTTATTTAGTTTTTTTTTCCCCGCAGCCTTCAAGAGGTCCTCGCTGCAGTCTGTAGCAACACAGTGGTGTCATCAAGTCACACCCTCTAGATGTCATCAGACTTGACGAACACCTGTGCGGCTCTACTGGGCATGCGCACATCAGTACAGTGTGTCACAAGTTACAGTGCGTTACCAAACCAGAGCTAACCAGCGGCATCGGATATCATTGCTCCAAAAAGCGGCCAATGTGTTCAATTTGACGGCTGACAAGAACCGACATCAATATTAAGACGGAGAACCATGAAGAAGACAGGTTGTCTTGTGCTCCTTTTCGTGATATCTCGTAAGTATATAGCGATGGTGATTCTTCAGTATGAACTAGGGATGGGCGATATCTTATCGTTTGCGATATACCGTTGAAAATTCTCCTCACGATAAAAATTTGTCTCCTCACGATAATAACGATAAGTCTAGTTGATGACGTAGTTTTGTGCGCGCCCGATTCACTGTTCACGTGCGGAGTGAAAACAAGCATGGCGGAAGGCGGACGTGAGGCTGACAGTGCGTTCACACCGGACGCGACTTGCGCGAATAAATCGCGCGTAGTTGGACGCGTGAACATTTTGGGTTTACTCGCTTCATTCGCGCGTGAAATTCACTGCACAACAGACGCGAATTCGCGTCATGGGCAGGGCTTCTGCCAGGCGCACATGTATGACTGCCACAGAGAGCATATGTATAGAATTTCGCTCTAAACGCTCAATTCGCGCTGCGTCATTCGCGCGAATTGCGCGGCAGGATGTCTATTCGCGTCTTTGCATTGACTTAACATGTAAATCACTCGCGCTTAACGCTTCATTCGCGTCTGGTGTGAACGCACCATGAGGAGGAGCTTGTTGTTACGCGAGGAGCTACCTCCACAATTTGCTACTGGTTTGGTTACAGAAAACCAGATGAGGAGCAAACTACCGTAATATGCAAAGTGTACAGAAAAATGGTGGTTACAAAGAGTGGAAACACGTCCAATTTGAATTTGACATAAAAGATGCCATACTTTTAATAAAGTTAAATATGCCATTTCTGAGATATTACAATGAATTAATTTCTAAAATGTTATGATATGGAAACCCTGAAACAGATCACAGCAGTATAGCCATACACAGGCTTTCAGTCATCAGCAACGTGGTAAACGTGTGCCAGTAGCCTATGCATATGATTTAATATGAAGCGTCCCTAACGCATTATTATGGTTGATAAGAGCAATTAATGGAGATGAGCTGTTGATCATAATTAGCATGGCCATAAGTTGGCTGTGTACAGAAAGTTTCAAGTTAATTGCATTAATAATACTATATGAAATAAACTTAATCTTTAAAACTTAATCTATATATATATATATATATATATATATATATATATATATATATATATATTATCGTCATTTGTATCGTTATCGCAATAAATACCTGAAATTATCGTGATAAATTTTTTAGGCCATATCGCCCATCCCTAGTATGAACTGTGTAACTTAAAAGTTAGTTGTTGTTTTTTTTCTTTAAGACTCGTAGTATTTTTTTAAGTTAGCTATTAAGGTTAGTTCACGAGTCGCTCACATGACTGCTTACCTGTCTTGTAATGTTGTGTTATATTTAAGAATGGTCAAAGTGATTTTCCCCATCATACGGATAAAGTTTAAAGCATTACTTCGTTGCCACGTTGGGTCTCACTTATGAAACTTGCGTAGGCTAAATATAAAAAAATAAAATAACTCTCCTCCGGATTCACAAACGCTTCGTAAACTTCCGATTTGATAGTTAAACATGTGCATATTAATGAATTACAATCATTCGTAATTAGGGTGCTGATGCACGCTCACTCACAATTAGCGTAATCCCTTATGAATTACAGCTACGCAAATTGCGTTTATAAAACGACCAGCTTGAGGCGCTTGAAAACGTTTTGGTGCCACTTATTATGGCAGAGCGTCAAAATTAATTGTCATCAGTTTGCCAAAAAGAACACAGACCCCGGTTTCACAGACAAGGTTTAAACCTAATCCCAGACTAAAATCTAAATCTGAGCTGTTTCAACTGAAAGAAACTTGTACTGATTGATCTGAAAATATATCAGTGCCTTTATTTTGTCTACGGCACGTTTATAAAAATTACTTAAATGTCCTAATTGAACTATTTCCTAATCCTGGTTTAGTCTGTGAAGCCAGGCCATCTGGTAGAGAGCAGGTGTACATTTCTTTCATACCAACTAACATTTTGAAAATACAGAACATTTTCATGAATTCAAAAATTTGTCAGAACGGATTTACAAACGATTTAAATCGTTCTGCTCATGTTTCATGAATGAGGCCCATTGTTATGGAAAAGTTATGCAAATTATTTTTTTAACTGTAAGTAATAAAAAGCTGCAATACGAGACCAGAAACACACTGGAGATTAAAGAAAACTAAGCGCTTGTTAGTAAGGAAGGGTTTGTGGGAATTAAATTTTGTATTTTGTGACAAAGGAATGAACAGAAAACACATGATAATAATGATAAATTGCAAACATTCACAATGATTATAGTTGATTGATTCATTTTGATTAATAGAAATCTTCTACACATTGTGCAATAAATATATCTTTGGATTTTCTCGGCTAATTTTTACTTTACCTTATGTAAACCTCGCTCCATAGAAAGACTGTCAATCTGTTTCAGCTATATGTGTATTTTGTCCTCGCCAGAATGTGGAGTAACATATCAAATGAATGAAAATGCACCAGTTCCTCCACAATTTTTAAAAACAACATTCAGAGGCAATCAATACTGAATTAAAGCAGTTTTAATGCATGTCAGGAGGACATGCATTTAATACAGCAGGAGAGAAGCAAACAAATGTACAGGGCTGACACTAGGCAACCTTTGGCCTCATTTTAAGCAGTCAGTAGCTAAATTCCATTGAAAGTAGTTGCAACAGTGAATGTCACAATGAGAACGGTGGGTAACATTCACGACTTATAAAAATGGACACTCCCAAGAAGACTCATCCGGAGTAATTGAAGCCCCCCCAAAAAAGCAATCTATATGCAAATTCTTGAAAAGCAATTGCAAAGTCACTATTTGCAATACTGTTTTACAGTTATGAATGTTACTAACAATAACTCTCTTAAGAACATCTGACAAACCACGTCCTTTATCACACCTCTGAAGTCAGTAATACAATATAGCTAGGTCTCAAGACCGGTTTAACTACATGAATGTGTATATGTGCCATATCCCTCGGCCCTAAAACTTCTCTATCAGTTGGCTTTAAGCCATTAAGACATAACTGTATCTGTAAAGCTGTTTCAAAACAATGTGTATTGTGGAAAAATAGTATACAAATAAATCTGGCTTGACCTGAATTAGTGCTGGGTGTTTCAAGAGTTTATTCAAGAGTTTTATTCAAGAGTTTTATTTCAAGAGTTTTATTTGTCACATACACAATTATACAGAGTATAACCAGCAGTGAAATGTAGGGTGTTGCTGCATCACACAAATGTAGGGTGTTGCTGCATCACACAAATGTAGGGTGTTGCTGCATCACTTGAAATGTAGGGTGTTGCTGCATCACTTGAAATGTAGGGTGTTGCTGCATCACTTGAAATGTAGGGTGTTGCTGCATCACTTGAAATGTAGGGTGTTGCTGCATCACACAAATGTAGGGTGTTGCTGCATCACTTTCCCATTCTCTGTTACTATGGTTGGGCCTGAAAGTTTTGTAAACCTGTTTTGCATGAATCATCATGGGACTTAATTTCTTGCTGAAAGGTTCTCTGTATGAATAGAATAAGCATTTGAAAAATGGGTAGATTAAATTGACAAAAACCATCAAGCATCAAAGGCAAACTTAAATGGGATTCCCTTGTAATGTTAAGAAATTACTTTTGAATCTTTCAGCAGCAATATTATGTAATGGGCATGTTAAATTACTGTGGTAAAGGAACGTGGAGTTAATGCAAAAAAAGACCCTATAATAGATCATGACGACATTAAAGAAACATCCAGATAAAAGTTTGTTGTTTGATTATTGTTGAGTAGATGGAGGAGAAAATGTCATTATTTGTCCACTTTTCTCAGCAGTTCTATAATTAATTGAGCAGACTATTCAAAAAATACATTATTCACACATAGAGGGCTTATTTTTAATACAGGTGATATATTTGCAGTTAAAAAGTGTAGGTTTATGCTAAAACATTAATGATGACATTAATCTTTAGTTGAGTACTACATTTACTAGAAGGCTCTTCACATATAAAACGTGTGGATGGGTGTAATACATTTCTAAGGTATTTCTGAATCATTTGATTTTATTCAGTAACTGTTCATTTGTGTCTGCAGGTGTGTTTGGTGATACAGGTGCAGTGGAGACAAAGTCAGTGAAGAAGGGAGATTCAGTCACTATGAATGCTGATGTTACCAAAGGACCAAATGATGCGCTGCTGTGGTATTTTAACAAAACTCGCATAGCTCTGATCAATGGAGAGGCTAATAAGAGTTGTGTGTACTATGGTGAAGGTGAGATATTCAGAGGCAGATTGGAGGTGGACTATGACACTGGATCCCTGACCATCACAGACATCACAACTAACCACGCTGGACTTTATGAAGCAGAGCTCTTCAGTAGAGATAATTCAGGCACCAGTGTACCTTTAAACAGAGCCAGAAAGTGTAACAGCACAAGCATCACCCTAAAAATCAACAATGATCACACCAAAAAAACAATCAATATAACTGTCAGCGGTGAGTCATTCAATATCATTTACCCTTTAGCACTTTTTTCTTTGTTTACTGTTTGAACAGCGATGATTAGACCTGTTTACTTGTATATTAATGTTCATATCCACATGACATGTCAGAGCACATTTACCGCAGTCTGATTTCTCTCACTGTTTTCAACATTTACACATTAAACAATTTCAACTTCTGTTGAATTTTCTGTTTGTTTAATGGTTCATTCATTGCAATGTAAAAAATATGAATCATGAAATATAGTTAGTCCTGATTGCCGAACAAACAATTTTATCACTTGTGATATGTTTCTTTAACAGCAGTGCAGCTTTCATTAGTGATGGGAGACTGTATTAAGTTTGTTCCTTGTTTTAAACGTTTCCCTGCAGCTACAAATGATGAATTGCTTCAATTACTTTTTTAATTGTTTTATTCTCATTTTGTCCACCTTCTCTCTCAGATCCTGATGACACCAATGAAGAATCTTACAAGGTGGAGGAGAAGCAAGATTCTGGCAAGAGTAAGAATATTTTCTCCTTTGAATTTACAGAAATGATTATAGACTACATCAAATGTTAACATTTTTCTGTAAATCAATATTATTCTTCCTCCGTATTCCTCTGATCTCCATCAGTTATGTGCAGGTGCATCAGTAATAGTAGTGTATTTTATTTATTTAATAATGTTTTTATTAGTGCAACCCCCCTATATCTTATCTAAGCATTTTGGCGCCACTGTGCATGCCTTGAGAGAACAGTGAATGCTGTGTTTTATTTAACAATGAACGACTTCAATGCAATATTGACTGGAAGGATGTGGAAAAACGGGTGTGCAGTTTCTTCACTACAAGTGTCACTTACTGTTTTTTTTTTTTTTTTTTTCTTTTCTTAAAGTGCGACTGACCTGACGTGCCCAATGTCCAAAAAAAAAAGAGACAAAAACATGTTATCTGTGTGTACCTGAGACTTTTTATTTTTTAGGGATAGAATCTAAATATGTAAAATAATATGTAAATGTTGTTAGTACATTGTAGATAAAGACAGAAAACTCTGAATATTAATATGAGGGAACTTGGTCAAGGTGGGATGATGATAATCTGGAAAAATGTATATAAATCATAATTTAACACATTAAACACTTTGTTCCAAGCAGTCATAGAGAGTACAACAGCAGGCCCAACACGAGATTCTACTACAACTACAACTACTGAGAACGGGAGTGAAGGTAAGGCCAGAGTGTTGTCAGGTAAATAGAAATTGTTTAATCAACCAACACACTTGTAACTTTTTTAACATCTCTATAAATGGCAAATAAACCGCATGTATTATTGTTCCAGGTTCAGGTCTGTCTCCAGGTGCTGTAGCAGGAATTGTTGTTGTTGGTGGTGTTCTGCTGGTGGCTGCTGCTGCTGTTGGTGGTGTGATTTACTATTGCCACAGGAGCTCCAGAAATGGTAAATATCACCTACAGATACTATAGTGAGAGGAAGATATCGTCTGTATTGTGCAAAATTATTTTTAATTGTGTATGATCATTTTTAGATGAAGTCAAGGTGAAAAATAAAGATGATATTCTGTAAGAAGCTGAAGAAAGAGGTAAGATATTACCTTGCATCAGTAAATATGTAAATTGTACTTTATTCCCCAAAAGATGTTTTAAAACGGCCATTTATATATTTTGCTTTAGTATGCTATTAGGATATATGTTTCCAAACATTAATTTTGCCATTAATAATCTAATTCATTTTTGTATGCACAAGGACTGTAAGGTCCACAGAGATCTCACCATGATCAGCCTGTCTGGGATCACAAGAAGACAAATGGATGGAGTCCAGATCTCCAAGACGCTTGGAAGGCAACTGTCTAGGGTTCATTAAAGAGAAAAGATGGAGGTCATGTGCGATAAGAGAAGCAGGATCCGTGTCCGTTTACTCTCTACATTGATGTAACTCTGCAAATACACACACGTGTTCTGTTGAGCTTGATGAAATGATTTTACCATTTCTAGTTTAAAGTGTGCAGCGTGTCAAAACAGCAGAGCTGTAGACACCACTTGAGCTCACAGTCGTTGGTTAAAGATTGTTTTTTGCTATATCCTTTGATATTTTTATCAGGAGTCAAAAGCGTTTTGTACAAGCCTTTCCGCTCCATGTGTCTCTCCAGCTGAAGACATAAAGCACTACAAGTGCTGCCGATGTGAGCAGAAACATGAGCAGCAAAATATATATATATATATATATTATAATAAAAATAAATATTAGGGATACTTAAGGGTGAGTAAATGATGACAGATTTTGAATGATAATTTTCGAATAATTTTGCTGATCTGACCTTTTAATATTCATATCCAGTTGGGCTCGACTGGTGAAATTTTTTTTTTTTTTTACTCTTAGAGACCAATATCTTTATCCTTGACAATTTTGAATGTTTAGGAGTTTTTTCTTTTACAAAGTACCGCTGCTGCCCAGATGGAAATTTATAACTATATTAAAAAAAAGTACTATCTGGACCTCCGCTGGACAGAAATATAGAGATTGGACCTCTTGGAACTTTAACTGAATACTGATCTAGGATCCGTTTGAATCAATTTTTTTGTGTCTTAATTATTTACTTTTGTGGCAAGTCGCATGATCTCCATCTTTATTTGTAAGAAAATAATCATAGAATATAAAAAGAAAGAAATGATGTATCGCACCATTGTTTTTAAGCAGAGTAGCAGAAATTATAATTTTTTATTATTTTAAGTAAGGGATAATATACAGTAATTATTTTCATTAAATTAAGGGTCTTGTAACGCCCTCCGTACGAGATCAGAATGTATCCACTGCAACATTTTTCCCATTGCTTATATAAGGCACTAAAAATTCCGATTGAATTATCTGATAGATGCAGTTTATAATCCTGGCTTTTACAATTAGTCTTTTAGCAAAACATCAAATACAGAACATCATAAATGTATTATCACTGGTGTTATTATAATAAGTGGTGGCGGGTTAGTTAGTTTAGTGCTTGTGGAATATGTTTGTCTTCAGCTGTTTATGTAAGTTGTGGTGTTTCAGCACATCTCGTGGAGGTTGAACGATTCTGTATGAATCTTCAGTTTTTTGAGATGTTGCTCTGTATCTCTGTAGTCTGTACTTTCTAGACAACTTATCTTGCGTTACCTCTACTATTGAATAGATCAACAGTTAGATAGTATCTGTGGAGCAATTTATTTTTAATAATTGAACCATTAAGTTTTATGTATGTTTTATGTGGTGTAAGGTGTACATTATTTGTGGGATTTTAAAATAAACTGGGATAAAAGGAGTAAATTATCATTATTTGTGTTTGTACACTCGCACACGCACGCACACACACATGAATAGTAAAAGAGTCATAAAAACAAATTGAAAAGATAATTGGGAAAGCTTTAAGATGTCATTTTCTTTGTTAACACAGAACCCACACAGTTAATGCCTAATATGCTGCAAAAACGCTTCTGATCATATTTATTCATCTGTTTTTTTTCTTTCAATCTTCAAAATGACAATTTTATGGCTAGAATGAAATGTTTAAGTGACTGTTGGGGTCAAAATTGGTACACAAAGCCATAGTGGCATATCGCTGCTGTTATCGTTTAAATTATTTAATAGCAGTTAATGTAACCATTTCATTCATTGGTACTGGAAAACTATTGAATTATTCAATCTGAATTCATAGTTTACTGGTTTATGACAACACTTTATTAAATACAAGCCTATATATGAATTCTAGATGTGTTCAGCAGGTTCAGTTTTTGGTTAGAAGATGTTTTATTAGGCGTCATTTGTATTTTCAATGCATTTGTAGCAGTTCTGTGTACAATTAAAACAGGGCAAAGAAATTAAACAAAATAAGAAACTGTGTAATTTATCAAGGAATATGAAATGGATGGCAATGGAGCAGGGGATCTCCAACACTGTTGGTGAAGATACACACCCCTGCTTCTAATGAAAGTAACACCTTGATTAGCTGGTTAAGGTGTGTTTGATTTAGATTGGAGCTACAGCACAGGAGATCTCCAGGAACAGGGTTGGAGACTCCTGCACTTGAGAATGTTATGAACATTTGTCATTTTTTGCCGTTTAGCAACATCTACAGTCTCCGGCCTATCGAATTGAGAAACTATAGTTCTGTCATAAATATGAAGAGGTCAAACAACAGATTTATGAGTTAGTAATTCCACAAAGAACTTATGGACGTAATTATAATAAAAGTCAGACATTGAAGAGAGTTGCTGCTTTTATCACTCTTCTGAGGAAGATTGAATTCACTTGCTTTGGCAATGTTCACAGATAAATAGTTTTTATTTATTTATTTTAAAATGCTTATCCAACCTCATTTTGTAAGTAAGTGACTTTTCTTTCTATTTTAAAGATGTTTTCTTTGGACTGTTTTGATTCTTTGGAGTACTCAAAAGAGAATATAGGAAAATATAACTTCCTGCTGGCTAATTTTCATATGCATTAACAAAAAAATAATCTAGGTCTTTTTTAGTTATTATTTTATTCAAAGATGACCCAGACAAGTATGTGGAAACTTAAAAGTTGTCTTAATCTTAAAGCAATCAAAATGGCATCTCTATATTCATGTTTCCTCTTAAAGTGTAAATTTATGTTGATTTTTTTGTCAACCTGGCACACATTCCTTACGAAAATTAACCAGGGTTTTAGTAAAAAAAAAAAAAAAAAGGTTTACTATAGTTAAACAATGGTTACCACATTGTTGGGGAATTTACAGTTAAAACCCAAGGACCAGGAGTCAGAGATGTGATCAATTAAATAAAAATTAGCTTAAAAATATTATAATTAATATTATTACGATGGTCATTGTAGATCTGTGATTCACTCCTTCAACATATTAACTATAGTTTTGCTACACTAACCATAGTTTAACCATAGTATTAGTAGTAAAACTGGTTATTCAAATGGAAGGCCTACTCAGGACTGGGCAGAATTATATTGTTTGACACCAGAATTTTTTGACTCCATAATCTGGCAAGTATGCCTCCAGTGGCATATATATATATATATATATATATATGGTTTAAATTTAATAATCATAATTTGAGGATTACCTAATAATACTTAATGCACTTCAAACATGAGTTGATACAGACCAATTGAGTACGTTTTAAGTCTAAATTCATAGATTGCTGTTATCATGTCACTACCTCAGTTAAAAATAAAGAACAATATATGAGTTATAGATATAAATCTCTACGAATATGTGTCAGTATGACAAGCATTTCAAGCATTTGCAATGTTTCTGTGTACTTTTGCCTGGGGCCTCCTATGTCTAGAATCGGCCCTGCGTTTGCCTCTGCCTTGAAATGTACTGTTTGCTAGTGTTCGACCCCCGCCTGTTTTGACCATGTTTGTAAATAAAAACCTTGCATTTGGATCCCCAACTCCGTTTGTCACTCTCCATGATACAGAATAATCAGCCCCCAAGAGTGGATGTGGGCATCTTTCATACTAGACAAGGGGGAACACATTCTAGCCACCAGATGGTCCCAGTGTACACCATACTGAAAGGATTCATTAAGATAATGAACTTTAATATGATCTAGTTCAGAGGCAAATATTTGTTTCAACATAATTAAACAATTAGATATTTAAAAAAAAATTTAAGATTAAGATTCCAAAATATTTCATATCTGTTCTGTTTTCTCCTTTCAGCCTCTAGCAAATCTGATGTCATTAATCAGAAGCACAGCTGCAGCAACAGCAGCCACGCCCATCAGAGCCGTGACGACCAATCGGATCACAGCTTCAGCAGTATCACAGCCATGGACTTCTGGGAAAAAAGTAATTAATTAATAGTAATAATTATAAAGAGAGAGAGAGCAATGATAACATTGTTATAAATTGTAATAAAACACACAGCCTATATCAAGAAACATATTTGCAAAATGGTTTTTTTTGCTCCAAGAAAAAAAGAAAAAAAAAAACTTAGAAAGGCATGAGTAAATGATGACAAAAACTCATCCTTTCTGGCATCTTAAGTTATCAGTCTTTGTAAAATCAACAAATTGATTCATAAATCTGAATGATATCAGTGCTGCTGTACCTGCACATGTGTGACAGAGTTGAGTGATGTCCAGATGTTGAGTCTGGTTGCTGATGGGATTGTTGAGCACACAGCTGTAGGTGTTTTTATCCCGATATTCCACCTCCAGAGGTAGAGAGAGACTGATGCTGAGATCAGACACACTGATGCTGGACAATAAACTGTTTCCTTTGTACCAGGAGAGAGTCACATGACCCACATTCACCACTGAACACAACAATGAACAATATGATGATGATGATGATGATGATGAACAATCTCTACTGATGACAGGAACAGGCAGATGAGCTGAGAAATATTAGAAACATCGGAGTAAATAATGCTGTTTCTTGTGTTGAGTGAGATTCTGTGATGTCACTGAGTGACTGTTTGTGATTTCAGTTGTATTATATTATATTTTTTTTCTTTAATAACACTCTCTGAGAAGACAACATCAGAATAATTACTCAAAAGAAAACTGTTTAATAGGTTTAAAATTAAAGTCAAAATGAATGTGTATCTCAGATGTTATCATTTTTAAAACTGAAAATACTTTATATACTTTAAAGCTATAATAAATTAAAGAAATTAATATTGAACTCACCATAGACAGTGAGACTGAAGTTCTTGCTCACTCTGTTGATCTGTAGTTGATAGAGTCCAGTGTGTTCAGTTCTGGTGTTTGTGATGATCAGAGATCCAGTTTGATGATCCAGCTTCAGTCTGTCTCTGAATCTCCCATCAAGAACATCATCATATACAGTGATTCTGTCGGCCATTACACTGATTTGAGCTATTAAAGTGTTTTCAGATCCAAACCTCCACAGAATCAGATCATCATCCATCATTTCAGTAAAACCAGAGTTTAGAGAGACTGAATCTCCCTCCAGCACTGACACTGACTCCACTTCATCTTCACCAAACACACCTGAAGAAGAGTTTTTCTCAGATTCAATCTTTAAAATCACTTGATGCCTTACATCATTTAATCAGTACTTCTTACAAGGTAGCAGAACAAACGCAAACTCACCAACCAGACGCCACACACTGAACAAAACTAATTTGAGAAACATTTTCTTCATCAGTTCACTTGAATCCTAATGTCTGAAACACGTCTGAACTGATGCTGTGTGTGTTTGTGGTCTCTCCTCAACAAGTCTGAACCTCCGTCACAGTTCTCACGTGGTCATTTCCTTTAAAACAGGAAGTCGTGAAAATTATAAATCGCATTATATTTCCAAATGAATTCTGGTCCTGTATGAAAACTAACAGCAGAAGAGTGAAGTCATGAATTTTGATTTAGATATAGTGTTGTGAGATGATCAGATGTCAATCTGTGGTTCATCAATGATGCATGATAATATATTTTACTTCTGACTCTAAATTGACTGTTGGATTCATTTTATTTAGCTGTAAAGATGTTTTATCAGAACACAAGTCTGAATGTTTGGTTCATATAGGTAGGAGAGAAAATGAAGAAACGCTTCAGCCACAAACTACTGACGCACACTGACCTCATTCATCTAATAATAGACACACTGATGCAGGAGATGTTTGACCACCAACATTAGATGAAGATAAATCAGACCACAGCAGGTTTAACTCGACTCAAACTGAGCTGCTCACAATACATTCAGTGAATCACATTATTATTATTATTATGTTTTTTTTTGTTTTGTTTGCCCCCCCCCCCCCATAAAATATGTTTACATATAGTCCACAAGAGAAAATATTTGAATTTACAAAAATGACCCCGTTCAAAAGTTTACATACACTTGATTCTTAATACTGTGTTGTTACCTGAACGATCCACAGCTGTGTTTTTTTGTTTAGTGATAGTTGTTCATGAATCCCTTGTTTGTCCTGAACAGTTAAACTGTCTGCTGTTCTTCAGAAAAATCCTTCAGGTCCCACAAATTCTTTGGTTTTCCAGCATTTTTGTGTATTTGAACTCTTTCCAACAATGACTGTATGATTTTGAGATTCATCTTTCCACACTGAGGACAACTGAGGGACTCATATGCAATTATTACAGAAGATTCAAACACTCAACAATTCGTAAGTTCTTACATAAACTGGATCATAAAGTCCACTTAAGAGGCTTAGTAAGTACTAGCTCAATTTTAACTTACTCTACACCATTTGTTCTTAAGGCAGAACTATAGTCAGTCAAATAATGCATAGTCACATAATATGATGTTTATCCTCAAAGATCCAATATCAGCCTTTAAATATGTGTTTAAATGCTGTGAATTCAATCCTTGATTCTAGCTTCTTTTGCCTAATCTAACTAATGGTAAAAAAAAGGTTTTCCATTAAATATGTTGCTACTTAATCATGACTAACGTAATAGGCATTTTTATATGCAAATTATATTCAAAAAATGTTTTTGAAATTAGTAAGGATTAATAAATATAAATAAATAAATACCGATTTAAAAACAGAAACAAAAGAAGTGATTTTTTTATGATACGGAGCAATGCACACAGAAGCGTGCTGTTTAGATCAGGTTCAGATCAGATCATCTGTTCGCATGATGTTCTCAAAATGTAAGCAAGTTTAAATGTCAGCATTATCATCTAAAGTACTGAAGTCTGTTGGGCTTTTATTATGCAGTTCTGTCAGTCTGCTGTTTTATTTCAATAATTTCTCCTGGTCAGAGGCTTCTGTAAATATTGTTGTTTCAACAAAGTTTAATGGTGCAATATTCAATAGCTTGTAAGCTGTAACTTAATACCACTTTATTTGATGACTTGTGGACAGTTGAACAGAAACACCCGATGACTGCAATGATAACGCGTGGAAGAGCCAGGACAATTTTTAATATAACTCCGATATGATTCGTCTGAAAGAAGAAAGTGATATACACCTAGGATGCCTCGAGGGTGAGTAAAACACAGGCTAATTTTCATTTTTGGGTGAACTAACCCTTTAATGAATAAGAATACAATTCTGCCCCTCACTTTACTAATAGAATGTAAATATAAATGATCTGCGAGAACTCAGTTTCATTTGCAGTTACCTAACTTAACATATGACAATAGGGACAAGAGTCTTTTTAAAAATACATAAAACATCAAGTCCACAGCTGATCAGAATAAAACCTGTAAACTCGCACAAACAAGAAGAGAAAACAGTTACAAAATGTAAATTCAATAACAAACTACAATATTTATCTGATCCTAAATTAAATGTTTACAACCTGTTTCCTGCATAAAAAATGGCTTAGTGAGTTTATGCCATGTATATTACAGTAACTGATCATATATGAATCAAAGACTATGATTAGTCCAACACATTGATCACAACATACATCGACATTACTATTTGACTTGTATAATAGATTTATACCTTCACGTAACGAGAGGCTGAGTTCATTTTGGGTATTGAGCATTTCTTCTGCTGCTTTTTACTATAGTTTGTTTTCTAGTTCTAAAATCTGCTCTATATTTTCCTGTTTCTGTGCTACTGTGACGGAGGGAATAACGGCAATGTCAGTGATGGAGGAAGAATCTGTCACACTGAACACTGATACTGAACTACAGACAGATTATGAGATTCTGTGGATGTTTGGAGACAAAAGATGGACCAGACAGACCACTACATCTGATGGTCCTGATTGGGAGATTCAGAAACAGACTGAAGCTGGATCATCTGACTGGATCTCTGATCATCACAAACACCACAACCGAAGACACTGAACAATATAAGCTAAAGGTGGAAATGTGTCTTTCTTTTCTGGTGATTAACTCAAATCTTTCAAAGTAATAATGATCTTAATTGACATTAATGATACAATTACCATGCTAATTGTGGTCTAAAACCATGTGTTTCAGTTTAATTGTCCAACCCCTGTACATGACACACATGTAAGATGTCAGTAGGGGTTGAGCACTCAATGCTATAAGGCTGTTAACAGCTGTTGTTTAGAAGCCCACCAGATAATTTCTTCCAAGACAATGGTATCGTGGTCTTTACACAATATAAAAATAGTAGCATTTTCTTAATATGCCATTTACACTAAGTGCAAATAACAATTATAATGTTGTTTATCCCAACTAGACATTGGTGAGTAAAGCGGGCTCTTTGCACTTAAGGCCAAAAGTAATCACACTCATATTCTGTCACCATCTACAAATCCTATATG
This sequence comes from Barbus barbus, assembly GCF_936440315.1. NCBI lineage: Eukaryota > Metazoa > Chordata > Actinopteri > Cypriniformes > Cyprinidae > Barbus > Barbus barbus. The sequence goes on along the minus strand of NC_136737.1, from coordinate 6,322,190 downwards.
TGGCAAATTTGTAAATTAATCTCTCATTTGATTTGGTTTCTTTTAATGTATTGGTCAAATGGGTTAGCAATATGGTATGAATCGGTTTACGATTCAGTTTATATGATTCAGACAGTTCAAGAATCTTTTACAGCCGGTTCTAACTCACCAAAACCAAACAGTTTCCTGTTTATTATTGGTACTGTGAGATCTATTTATAGCAACGTCTAATCTGATAAAAGTCGATTTTCTATTGTTCCTGTTGTGTATTGTGTTTTTTTCTCAAGTGACACATTACACGCCTACAAATTGCTGAACCACAGCTGTACAGGGTGCATTTTAGGACATCTTCAGACCTCTGCCATTGGACTAAAAGGCTACAATGACTAAAATGCTTTTTTGTCTGCGGCCATTTCACCTGATGCCTGTATAAAAATATCACGACAGTGAATCATACAATGCATTTATTATTAAAATCACTCAAAGACATTGGCAGACGAAAACAAGGTGCGTTCTTAAACAAAACAAAGGTGTGATGTCTATCAGCTGGATCGCATCTCGAGTATTTAAGGTCACGATCCTTATACACACAAAGTCTATGATATTTTCATATTTTACAGTTTGATTTGAGATCTTTGTTCAGAATTGATGGGTTCAGTATTTTAGTAATAAAGCTGTTTTGTTTGAAGCGGAAATCAAACTGTTAGCATCATATGGGCAGGAATGGAAAAACTGTTCAACCACACGCTAATCACACATCAAGATATATGTTCGCAAACTACCACAACCCAGCAGTAATAGACAATGCTCACGCAAAAGATGTTTTTCCACCAAACAGATCAAAACAACCTCTGTATTATTTATTATTAGTATTATTATTATTATGAGGAAGCAAAGTGTTTCTTGTTTTGTTTGGACTTTTTCCAAAGGAAACAAAATAGCTTTGAGCCACAATAATTAGATAATTTGTTAGAAGTCATAGATTTACAAACCCAAGTGTTTTTATTAGTCCATCTCTGAATGTCATACTTCAGACCCTTCAGGAACATTCTGCTGTACGTCTGCTGGGATTTCCTGATAGGTTTAAGTTTGATCATCTACATGTGGTGACAGATATATATGCAATGTCATCCTCTTCCCCGTGATGTTCGTCTTTTACTTTCTGTAAAAAAAATTATGTAACGCTCACTTGATTGGCCCAAGAGAGGTATGCAATGGTTCGGTCTTTTCAGCTTGAAACAGCTCTGTGCTTTAATATAACATTGAACATCAAGGATTATTATACTGAAAAGAGCACACATCTAAATCTGACTCACCGCTGAACTGATGCAGAGACAACATAGTTCACAGTCATTAAGGATCTTACCGATTTCTGTACATTTCTTTTGTAGAACGTTGGCTCAGCGTAAGTGATGTCGTCTGCACAACAATAATAACAGATGCATTAACACAACCAAGCACTGTTTTTACTAGATCTGTTTTATTACTGCATGTAATAGGGCTGTCAAAGTTAGATTGTTAAAGCATGCAGTTTAATATAAGTAATGCTGCATTACGAGGTTTTACTTGCATTAACAAATTAATTCAGTTTGACTTTAGAACTGTTTCACTCACTAGTCCGAGTATGCATTTATCATTATCATTATTAGAAATGCATTATTTGCAGATAGTTTAGAAATTAAACCGGTAATATTAGATGAGTTAAATTATATATATATATATATATATATATATATATTTTTTTTTTTAATGAAATTTCATTTTCACAGAAGCGCAACGACTGAAATATCACCCATCAAATTTTCAAGGAAATCTTAATTCAAACACAAATGGAGCTCTGCATCTTTACACAGGTAGCTACATAATTGACATGAATTAAGGCAGAATTGCATTTTTGTTTAGATGCAGACTGAAAAATGTGACATTATATAGATATTGTATTTGTTGAACCTGTTAACAAATAACTTATTAAAATCAGTAGGTAACACCTGCCTTGTTGATTAGTTTTTTTGTGTTTCCTGCAGATGCAGAAGATCACGACTGCAACGACGATCAACAGAGGTCCAGCAGTAGAAACACAGATCAACACAATCACAGAATCTGACACTGGAAGATGAGAAGGAGACTGTGCTGTAACACCTAAAGAGAGACATTAATGTAAGGGATTGTGTCACTCTGATCTATAAAAAATAAAAACACAATACAGAGATCAGGTCTGTAAATAATCACAGTTTACAGCTGCAATCAAAATAATTCAACCCCCATTGCAAATCAGGTTTATTGGCAAAATCTACAGACTTTCAGCTGTCTGCAATGAACAAATCAAACAAAAGTAACTGAAATAGCTCAACACAGCGAATGTTTCAAGTGGTTTACCAAATTCAGCTGAAGGTGTGACTTTCAATGACATCTGGAGTCTCAAAATTATTCAACCCCCTGAATTAAATCCCAAATCTGTAAAACAGTTGTTGTGTCAAGCATCAAGGTCTTCATTAGTTGAACCAGGTGTGCTTGAGCTAACTAGCTAGGGGTTTGTTTGACTGTATGTCACCATTCCTGGAGGGCCGGTGTCCTGCAGAGAATAGCTCCAACCCAAATCAAACACACCTGAATCAAGCTATTACTAGGCATACTAGAGACTTCCAGGCAGGTGTATTGAGGCAAGTTGGAGCTAAACTCTGGTCCCTCCAGGACCGAGTTTGGTGACCCATGGCATGTTAGAAATATGAAAATAAGTCACGAGAAAAGATCATAGCCATTCACAAACAAGGAACAGGATACAAAAAGGTAGCAAAGGCACTGAATGTTCTTAGAGACACAACTGGAAGCATAGTTTGCAAGTTTAAACATGAAGAAATAGTGGTTACATTACCTGGATGGGCAGAAAAAGGAAGTTATCAACAGCTGTAACCAGATTTCCGTGAAGGCAGGTTTAGAAAAAATCTTGAGTGACTGCAAAAGACCTGCAGCAAGACTTGGTGGCAACAGGCACTGAGGTTTCAGCCAGACGCATGGAAAGCACAAGAAAGTTCGGCTTCAGTTTGCTCAGAATCATATAAATAAGCCAGAGATGTCTGGGCATTCTGTTCTGTCAAGTGTGAATTAATCTAAAATGGAACTTTTCTGGAATATTGGAATATTACTGAACTAGAGGCGGTTGTTCATAAGGAATCCTTCATTCATCCGCTGATCCTTGCATTTGTACATAACATACCTGTACACACATCTAATACAATATATTGTGTATTATTTTGTATATTGTGTATATTTGTGTATATTGTTGTTCCCTATTTACTTATTCTATTTTTATTCTTTTTATTATATGTGTCTTATCTTGTTACTGCCATTCTGTTTGTCAAACTGTCATCAAACCAAATTCCTGGTATGTGCAAATTTCCTTGAAATAAATCTCTTTGTGATTCTGATTCTGATTCCAAGATTACTCAGGAACGCTGGCTATACAACTTGTTTTCAATGGGTCATAAAAGCAGAAGGGAGCTCCACTAAGTATTAAAGATTCTTGCCATGAAGGGGTTGAATAATTTTGAAACTGTAGAAGTGAATTTGTGTAAACCACTGGAAAGATTTGCTGCGTTGAGCTATTTCAATTACTATTGTTTGGTTTATTCATTGCAAACAGCTAAAAGTCTGTAAATGTTGCCGATAAACCTGATTTGCAATGGGGGTTGAATCATTTTTATTACAAGTGTATTTGATTTACAAGTCATACCTGCACATGTGTGACAGAGTTGAGTGATGTTCAGATGTTGAGTCTGGTTGCTGATGGGATTGTTGAGCACACAGCTGTAGGTGTTGTTATCCTGATATTCCACCTCCAGAGGTAGAGAGAGACTGATGCTGAGATCAGACACACTGATGCTGGACAATAAACTGTTTCCTTTGTACCAGGAGAGAGTCACATCACTCACATTCACCACTGAACACAACAATGAACAATTCTGCTGTGAGGATGATGATGATGATGATGAAGAAGAACAGTTTGAAGGGTTACTGCTGATGACAGGAACAGACAGACGAGCTGAAAAAGGGAAAGGGAAGTGGTGTGTGGCCAAGTATGGTGACCCATACTCAGAATTTGTGCTCTGCATTTAACCCATCCAAGTGTACACACACAGTAGTGAACATACACCCGGAGCAGTGGGCAGCCAATGAGAGAACACTGAGACAAAAACATGAGAGAATTGAGAGAAAATCTGGAAACAACAATCTTATTTTTGGCTCAGTGCGCTGAGTAATTGTTCAATGTGAGTGAGTTCAATGTAGAGTGAGTGTGCCATGCCAAACTATAAAATAATTAATATAATTTTCAGTTTGTAAAAAATAAGAATATATAAAGGACAGGACTGATGATCTCTACTCACTATAGACAGAAACACTGAATGTTTTTAACAACAGTTTAGCGCCACTTATTTCCTGTTCATAATTTCCAGCATGTTGGGTTGTGATGTTTGTGATGGTCAGAGATCCAGTCTGATTGTCCAGCTTCAGTCTGTCTCTGAATCTCCCATCAGGACCATTATATGTGCTTTGTTTCTTTCTACTGATTTCAGCTACTAGAGACTTTTCAGATCCAAATTTCCACCGTATGTCTTCATCATCGCATATTTCAGTAACATCAGTAAGTATTAGGACAGTATCTCCCTCCATCACTGACACTGACTTTATTTCATCACCAAATGCACCTGGAGAACAAACATTTTGCACAGATTAAGGTTCCTGTTGTTTATAAAGCCTGGAATTGACAGTGTTTTGTAACCTTTACATGAAGAAAAAAATAAAAATAATAAAAGTGCACTAAATTATTAATAGTAATAATAGCCCTGGAACTCACAATTTAATAATTCCCTGATTTCTAGGTGCACCCAAATAAAGATCACAAACTAAGACCTGAATAAAAAGTAAATCTCACAATAATGTCTTATGAAAATAGAATAAGCAGTAGCTTATTGATCTGAAACAGAAAGAAATTAACCTATAAAATGCTTTTATAACTTACCAGTCAGAATCCACAAACAAAACAATACCAAGATGTGAAACATTTTCTTCATCTGCGTCTGAAATATACTAACACTATCCACTAAAAACATTCAAATATTAATCTGATGTATGAATCTGAAACCTCCCCCAACAGAGTCTGGCCCTCCTATAGTACACACACACACACACACACACACGCGCGTGCCTGTGCACTGTTTATAATTATATAATATAGTGTATAGTGTATGGTTATAATGTATAAATGTTCTGCTGGCCCATAAGACATTAACTGTTTGGAGACTTTAGCATACATGCAGAAATCATATTGTAATTTTTTTAATTATTTTTTATCATTTAACACTTATAGTTATTGAAAGGTGTTTGCCTGGCTGTAATAGGAGAATATTGAGTCTCTCTGAATTTGATGGTAATAGAGCTTATTGGCTTTAAAATATATTGATTATCAGTTGTTGTGTTTGACAAAACAAATAGTTGAAACCGTCTAACATGTCATTTGATCTGTTTTATTGAAGTAACTATGACACTAGCAATTCATCTTCTGAGTCAAGCTGAAACCTGCTGTGGTCTGATTTCTATAGAAAAGTGGTTTGATCGTGTGTACAATCAGCTTGTGCATGTAGTGAAAACGTGAAAAGCTGCTTCCTGTTCTGCTAACCTTGCAGTTTGTCTTCCTCTGTAGATAGAACTGTACAGTGAAATAAAGTAGTGAACAGGATTTTTACCCATAATGCATCATTAACAGAGAGACTGACATATCACAACCAGTTAATTGAACCTGCAGCAATTTGTACGATCTCATCTGTACATTTTCATATGATCTGGTATGGCCACTGTTAGAAAAAAAAAATTGAGTAATTGCCAAGATCCGAAATCTAGGTTGGGCTATCGAGCAGAGAAGATAGGTACCTGGGAGTCTAAACAGACACAAGTGGTGCAGTTCACCCTCAGCTCAACTTTACTATCCATGTGCTGCATATATATAGTATTTGCAGAAGTGAAAGTCTGGAAAAACACAAGGTGAGCAAGCATAATAGCCTCATTTGGCAACAATCAGATGAACATTTGTCTTATGATCATTGAGTAATGTCTTTTATGCATCCAGACAGGCACACAGTGTGTCCTCAGACACAGGATGCTCGTAGGGTCTCACAGAATCTCACAGCCACTGAGAGTTAGACTTATTTCTTTCTCAAAATCAAACTTTTTTGTAGGATTCAAATCATAAAAATGCATACACAATCTGCAACTTGTAAAATAACTAAAGCCATTTGTAAAATAATTGTAAAATGTTTCCCTACATTCAAATGCAAGTTGTGTCACTGAACTTATTTGTTTATTTATTTGATATTCTGACATTCTGATTCTTGATATTCAGACATTCTGAACAGAGTGACGAATTGACGAGTCACCATGGAAACGGATGCTGAGATAAAACGCACATTAAATGCTGTTTGAAGTTTTCTTGAAGGTTTCTATGTGTATGTTCAGTCATTTCACTTTAATGGTAATAAATATATATATTTTTTTCATTGTTTCTGAAGTGAAATAACTGAACATAAACATAGGAGCCTGAGAAACATACTAATTTTAGAAGAAAATTTCAAACGGCAGAGGCTTTTGCATCTGAACTCTCCATATATATATATATATATATATATATATATATATATATATGACAATAAATAAATATTACCTTATATATTACTATAGGGGGTTAGTCGTGGTGGCCTCATCTCATCATAACCTTTATTTACCAGGAAAAGAAGCACATTGAGATTAAAAACGTCTTTTACAAGAGCGTCCTGGCCAGGATTGACAGTAGCTCACGTGGGTTTAACAGATAACATTCCTCCATCCATACACACACACATACAGTGGCATGCGAAAGTTTGGGAATCCCTTGCAGAATCTGTGAAAATGTGAATAATTTTTTCAAAATAAGAGAGATCATACAAAATGATCATATAAAAATTTTATTTTTTTTGTTTAGTACTGTCCTGGGTAAAATATTTTACATAAAAGATGTTTACATAGTCAACAAGACAAAAAAAAAAAAGCTGAAATTATTAAAATAACTCCATTCAAAAGTTTGGGAACCCTTGGTTCTTAATACTGTGTGTGGTTACCTGGATGATCTACGATCTTTTTTGTTTTGTGATGGTTGTCCACGAGTCTCTTGATTGTTAAAGTCAAAGTGAGCACTGCTCTTCAGAAAAATCCTCCATGTCCTGCAGAATATTCAGTTTTCCAGCATCTTTTGCATAATTGAACCCTTTCCAGCAGTGACTGTATTATTTTGAGATCCACCTTTACACACTGAGGAAAAGATTTAAAAAAAAAATCGATACATAACTAGACAAAACATCTACAGCCCAATGTTTCCGTAATGGTAAGAGGGTCAGACTTTTAACTCAAAGGTCACGGGTTCGAGTCTCGGGACCGGCAGGGATTTTCGGTGGGGGGAGTGAATAACCAGCGCTCTCTTCCACCCTCAATACCACGACTGAGGTGAGACCCCTGAGCAAGAACCAAACCCCAACTGCTCCCCGGGCGCTGCAGCATAAATGGCTGCCCGCTGCTCCGGGTGTGTGTTCACAGGGTAGGTGTGTGTGCTTGTTTATGCTACATTGTGGCGACCAAATATCCCCTTGTTAAAAATAGTAAATGATGTTTATCTGAAAGTGTAAGAATGCAAACAGGTGTTCTGTAAGGGGTAGGTTTATTGGTTTAGGGTTGGGTTGGGTTAGGGGATAGAAAATATTGTTTGGTCAGTATAAAAGTAATAGAAGTCTATGGAAAGTCCCCACAATTCACAGAAACAAACGTGTGTGTGTGTGGGGGAAGTTGTTTGTTTGTGTTCACTACTCATTGCTGTTCAAGGATTAAAGGCACATCACTTTCCCAAATAGTCTGCAGTAACGTGTTTAATGCTAAAATGTGGGGTTTTAACTTGGAATTTTAAGATGTAGAATTGTAAACACCTGTTTGTATTGGATAAACAAACGTTTTTGCGTGGTAGTGTTGTATTTTTTATTTTCGTTTTCAGTGTCCACGAACAGCTTCACATTTAAATGATTATGGCCCGGTTTCACAGACAGGGCTTGGACTAGGATTAGGCCAAAGTTCAATTAGGACATTTTAAGTCATTTTTATAAATGTCCTTAGAAAAAAACATTACTGGTGTGCTTTTTGAGACAAAACAAAGGCACTGATATATTTAAGATCAGTCAGTGCAAGTTTATTCAGATTTACAGTTTAGTCTGGGACTAGGCTTGAGTCTTGTCTGTGAAACCTGTCTTTAATCAGATGAGAATATGGATATTAAATACTATTTGTGTAATGCTGATGATTAAGTAAGAGGTTTGTTTATTTTTAGACAGAATTTTGTGGAAATAAATGAAAAGGGAACACACACAGTCTGTTTGGACAATAAAAGAAGTTGAGAGCAATTATTGTCTGTTCAGTGGTTTTTATTTATAAAAAGATAGATGCGTTGTCCAGGCACTTGTGCAGTGCCATTTTCATGTCATCCCACTTGTGTTGAGGCACATGACTTTTCCCATTAAAAATTAACATTAAAAAAATCCTAGAATCGCCCCTGGGCTGCAGGTCACGTCATCTCCTCATGGTGCCCACAGCGACTCGTAGGTCACGCATGCGCTGATAGCTCTGGAATAATCCTGAATGCTGAGTTTATTCGCTTGATTACACTAAAGGTCGGGTATGTCACATAACCTGCTTTCTGGAACTGACGTAATCTAAACAAATGGGCTCACATCAAATACTTTCAGTTTAACTGCGGAGGAGCGAGACAGCTATAGCTTTATTTCACAGCATTGATTTTTCTGTTTAAAATTGGTGAAATGAAGCTTCGCTATAATTTATTCACAGTGTTTTTATTTCTACTCGACTATGGTAAGCATTTATTACGATTATTAGGCTACAATCAAAACGTTTTGTTCTATAGAATTAGTTAATAGACTGTGTAGTATTGTGTGTTAGGCTCGTGTATGGTAAAATATTTATTAGTTATAATCTCCTTTTCGGTCCACAAACGATTAACGTCTCATTTAACACTAGCCAGAAATTAATTATTGCCGCTTTAATAAATTAAAGTAAAATATATATGTTTGTGATATATGATGTGTATATATATATATATATATATATATATATATTGCTTGACAGGTTATGTAGGCTATGGTCTATATACTTTGAATAGGCTACTATCCAAAAGATTAGTGTTAACCATAAAAAAATCTTTATACTTCAGGACTTTTAATTATAAACACTTTTGTTTTTTTATTTTATTTCATTTCATTTTATTTTTAATTTGCTATATATATATATTTATCCCCTTTACTTCAAAAATGAAAAAAATAAATGTTTATTCTCCAGGAGTCTCAGTGTCAGTGATGGAGGGAGATTCAGTCACTCTACAGACTGGTGTTGAAACAAACCAACAAGACAGAATGAAATGGTATTTTAATGACACTCGCATCGCTCAAATCAGTGGAGATCTCAGCAGGATCTGTACAGATGTTCAGTGTAATAAAGGCACTGAGAGATTCAGAGACAGACTGAAGCTGGATCATCAGACTGGGTCTCTGACCATCATGAACATCACAACCACAGACTCTGGAGTTTATCAGCTAAAGATCTTCAGCAGCAACAGTACTGAAAAGATCTTCAGTGTTTCTGTCAGTGGTGAGTTATTCCATGAATGTTTAAATGCAGGTTAAAAGTGTTTAAATCAAATCATTCAGTGACAGTAAGATATATTTTTCTCCTTACTTGTACACTGTAAAAAAAAAAAAAGTTGAGCCATCTTAAAATTTTATGAACTCAAAAATCTGCTGAAGCTGGTTGCCTTAAAATTTTAAGTTGGCTCAACTTTTCTTTTTACAGTGTAGCTGCATCAAAACATAAATTAAATCTAAACTGACTTTCTATTGGCAAGCTGACAGCTCCAGTTTGTTATGGTGAAGATGTCAGGTTTTCATCAAACCATCTCTGATCTCCTTCTCTTATCATCTATTTAAATCCATTTAATAGTCTATACTCATTGGGTTCCTTGTTCACCAGAAATTCAAAGTACACTTGATTGAAAATAAGTATGTAATATAATCTCAAACAGCAAATACCATGTGTGCAAGTACATATGATGAGAACATGACCAAAAAAAATGTTCCGTATACTTTGATTTTTATGTTGAATTTTAACTTCTTCGATGACAGTTCAATGGTCACATAAAAAAAGCATATACCAGCTTGGATCTTCCAAATAACTTAACAAATCATATATTTTTAAGAACTTGCTCCCAAGAAAGTCCCTAAATGATAAATACCAAACTTCATGCCAATTGGATAAAAGGCTTGCAGCAGGTTGAAAAAGATAACTTTTTAGAAAAGTCTTCTTGCAGAAATAGAGATAAACATAATTGTATGATTTATCTGGTCATGTGGCCAAAGCCAAGGTTTCCAACATAAATACATTTGTTTTAATAGTCTGTACTATTCAAGAGTGTCAAGTAAAAAAAAAAAAAAAACCAAAAAACTATGGGGTTTCTTTGCCTAAAAAATTTAGCCAGATGTTGGTTTGTATTTCAGGTGTTCCTGCTAATCATAAAATAAAGAGAAAGTCGGTGAAGGAGGGAGAACCTGTCACTTTAGATCCCGGTGCAGTAAAAAACCCAAACGATTTGGTGACGTGGTACTTTAATTACACTCGCATTGCTGAAATCACTGGAGATCTGAGTAAGATCTGTACTGCTGATCTGTATGAAGATGCTGATGGGAGATTCAGACACAGACTGAGGCTAGATCAACACACTGGATCTCTGACCATCATGAACACCAGAACCACAGACTCTGGACTTTATGAAGTGCAAGTCAGTAGCAGCAACCGCCGTCATCGCCGCAGCATCAGCAGCATAAAGAGCTTTGATGTTACTGTCTTTGGTGAGTGTAATTAAGTCGTTCAAACATTTGGCAGGAGAAAAAGAAAGAAACATGACATTGGTACTTTTGACATCACTGTATGAAACAGTGATCCAGTTTAAACTGATTCAGATTCACATTTACGCTCTCCAACCTTCTGATATCTCAGTGTTTGTTATAGATCAATCTGACCTACACCGATGACGGTCTCTCTTTATCGTTCCAGATTCAGGCCCGTCTCAGGCTGTTAGAGCAGGAATATATTTGGCTGTTCTGCTGCTGGTATCTGCAGCTGTTGGTGTGATATACAGGAGGTGTGTTTTATCACCTACAGATATTAAAGTGAGACAAAAATAGCATATTTATTGTGAAAAATGTGTATTTATTTGTGTGATTATTTTTCAGGTGGCTTTCTCCGAAAGGATCATAACAGAATCAATAACCACTGGTGATGCAAATCAGAAGAAATGCACTTCAGCTCGTACTGTTAAGTTTCAGGAAATGCATAATGATAAAGCACTTTACATTTTAGTAACCTTTTATCAATTTTAAATCACCTTTTACTGGAAGGCTACAATGCTATGAAAAGTCTACCTCAGTTACAATTGCAGGCTTTTAAGATGGAAAAAACTAAACGAATCCAAGTAAAATCATATCAGATCTTTGATAATATTATGCAATGTTAAAACCAACAAATAAATAGAAGCGTTTAAGAAAAATTCAAAAATAAAGACCTAACCTGGTTGGACAAGGGTGCATACCCCCCTCGACTAATATTTGGATTATAAACCTTTTGCTTTTAACACAGCTGTCAGTCTTTTTGAGTATGTATATTAATGTAGTACATCTTCATTTGTCTATTTTCACCACTTTTCTTTGCAAAAGAGCTCAAGATTGCTCACATTGCGGGCCAGGGGATCTCCTGTCTACAGCCCTCTTCAAGACATTCCTCAAGTTTTTGATTGGATTTAGACTGGCCCTTTCCAAATTGTTCTTCCTCTTCTGAAGCCATTCCTTTATTGATGTAAAATCTTCATCTTACGATTTGAATGGAGGCTTGCAGGTTTTGTGCCAAATGCTCTGCAATTTGGTTTCATCAGACACACATTAAGGAGTCTCAGGTGTTTTCCATTCCACTGTGGTACTTTCCCATTGTTTTTCTACGTAATCACATGCTAGACAAACATGTTTGACGGCAGCAATTGTGTCTTTTGCAATCGTTTGATGACAGCATGGCATTCTCAAAACACGGCGCTCTAAAGCGTTTTTCCTGTTAATCATGTTCTTAGGAATGTCTTTGTATAGTGTCTCCGCTTGTTGATTATGGCCTTCACAGGTATTCCATGGAACATCTAATGTTTTGCAAATATTTGTGCACCCTTTTCCTGATTGGTACCCACCTTTTCACAACAAGATCCCAAATATGTCCTTTGTAAGCTCTTTGCAGGCCATGGCTTCATCAACTAAAAACACAGAAAATCTTACAGAAATGCTTTTTGTTGTTGATTTTTGTTTGTTTGTTTAATTCAGGGTTAATCCGCATCATTTACAATTATAACTGGAGGATTTATATTACAGTTTAGTAAGAGTTTGAATTTAATTGGTTAATTTACCAACATCCCTCATTATAATAGGTACACATTTATGCAACCAGGTAATTTTATTAGTTTTTCCTTTCTTCTTTTTTTCTTTAACATTACTATTTGTTCGTTACATAGATTTTTAATACTACATTAAAGGTGGAAAAAGATCTGACATGATCTGCAATTTTAACAGTCACTGTGGATAATATTAGCTGTGTGATGGGCAAGGCATTCTGACTTCTTGTTAATAATTTAGTTATTTATCATCTGTTGTGGGATTTGCTGAAATGTGCCAGTCATTTTGGTTCTGGAGACTGTATTTGTTTCTGAAAATGGTAGTTAAGGTAGCAATGTGTAGCACAGGTTCTGCATTTACTGTCACCACCACAGAGCCTATAGTAGCTTGCAATATAAAGTCTGTGGTGTTACTTCAAAATGACTAAGTCATAAGTTGCTGTGTCACCAGTGTTTGATTGAAATTATTTAAAAATCTAAATGTTCTTAAGCTTTCATTTTAATGGATATAGCATGTTGAACTATTTTAAATGTATAGCAAAATAATTTATTAGAAAAAACAAAAAACAAACAAGCATTTTTACAAATTCTGCCTCCTATTTGCTACCCCAATTGAAGAATGATATATATATATATATATATATAAACAGTGAAATGTTTACTATTATTTTTACTATTTAAAATAACTGTTTTCTATTTGAATATATTTTAAATGTATTTTTTTCCTGTGATCCAACCTGAATTTTCAGCATCAGTACTCCAGTCTTCAGTGTCACATAATCATTCAGAAATCAGTCTAATATTCTGATTTGCTGCTCAAAAAAACATTTATTATTATTACTGTTATTGAAAACAGCTGAGTATAATTTTTCAGGTTTCTTTGACAAATAAAAGTTCAGAAAAACAGCATTTATCTGAAATAGAAATCTTTTGTAACGTAAATGTCTTTATCATCACTTTTGATCAATTTAAAGCATCCTTGCTCAATAAAAGTATCCATTTCTATCATTTTTTTATATATAAAGAATAATTATACTGACTCAAAGGTTTGAATAGTAGAGTGTATAATGTTACAAAAGCTTTTTTATTTCAGATAATAGTAAATATATATATATATATATATATATATATATATATATATATATCAAAATATCATTGCTTTTACTGTATTTTGGATCAAATAAATGCAGGCTTGGTGAGCAGAAGATAATTATTTAAAAAACATTAAAAAAAACTTACTGTTCAAACACTTTTGACTGGTAGTGTATATTTTGGAACATTGTTCTGTCACTTTTTGCACTCTTTTGTCTTATACTTTTTGTCTTTTGTCTTATAATGAATTGTATTGTTCATATTGTTTACACTGACTTGTAGTTTTACAATAAACTGGGTAAATGGTAACTGTAAATGTGTTATAATTCACAAAATGACAATGTCCATAATGAAAGTAAGACCCTTGGGGTAGGATTTTATAGGACTTTTAATAATTATAATAATCCAAGAAGTAAAATATCACAGGTGACCTATATGTATGTATATATGTAAGGATGATAAAGCCAGATGCAGGTTCAACTTTGACCCAGTTATTGGAAAAGCTAAAAGGAAATTCAATTCATGGTTATGAGATTTATCGTTAAGAGGCCGAACCCTCATCACTAAAGCTGAGGGTATTTCAAGAATGACTCTTTCTTTATACGTAAGGAGATCATAAGGTAATAAGGAGATCTCACTCAAAGCTGAGCATCAACCCAGTGAACTGCCTCTCACACTCTCCACATCAGATGTTTACTCCACTTTGCGTAAGGTGAATGCACGGAAGGCAGCTGGCCCTGACGGAATACCTGGTCGTGTGCTTAAAGCCTGTGCGGAGCAGCTAGCTGAGGTCTTCACGGACATTTTCAATCTGTCCCTGGCCCAAACAACTGTCCCCACTATCTTCAAAACCTCCACCATCGTACCAGTACCGAAACACTCCACTGCCTCGGTCCCTAACGACTTCCGTCCTGTTGCACTCACCCCCATCATTGCCAAGTGTTTTGAGAAACTGGTTGCATCCCACCTAAAATCCTGTCTCCCTGCTACACTAGACCCATTCCAATTTGCCTATCGCCACAATAGGTCAACAGAGGACGCCATCTCAACAGCGCTTCACTCTGCCCTCACCCACCTGGACAGTCAAAACACACATGTGAGAATGCTGTTCATGGACTTCAGTTCTGCATTTAATACAGTAGTCCCCTCCAAGCTGATCTCCAAGCTCAGCCAGCTTGGAATCAGCACACCCATCTGCAATTGGATTCTAGATTTTCTGACTAACAGACCTCAGTCCGTCAAGTTAGATAACCTCTCCTCCTCCATCATCACCCTGAACACCGGCGTGCCACAGGGCTGCGTACTGAGCCCTCTCCTGTACTCCCTCTTCACCCATGACTGTGTTCCTGTTTATGGCTCCAACACCATAATCAAATTTGCAGATGACACCACGGTGGTAGGTCTGATCAAGGATGACGATGAGTCAGCCTACAGGGATGAGGTGCAGCACCTGGCTGTGTGGTGTGCCACCAACAATCTACAGCTAAACACCCAGAAGACAAAGGAGATCATTGTGGACTTCAGGCGGACTAGGAGTCATGCACACACACCCATCTACATCAACGGAGCTGAAGTGGAGCGTGTGTCGAGTTTCAAGTTCCTTGGCATCCACATCTCTGATGACCTCACCTGGTCCCATAACACCTCTACTCTGGTCAAAAAGGCACAGCAGCGCCTTTACTTCTTAAGGAGTCTTAAGAAAGTTCACCTGAATCCCAGGATCCTTGTGGAATTCTACCGCTGTACCATTGAGAGCATACTCACGAACTGCATCTCAGTATGGTACAGCAATTGCTCCGCATCTGACTGCAAAGCACTCCAGCGGGTGGTGAAAACTGCTCAACGGATTACCGGCACCCAGCTAACTTCCATTGAGAACATTTATTATAAGCGCTGTCTGGGCAGGGCAAGAAACATCATCAAGGATGCCTCTCACCCTAACCATGGACTTTTCACCCTCCTTCCATCCGGCAGGCGTTACAGGTGCCTACGCTCTCGCACTAGTAGGCTCAGGAAGAGCTTCTTCCCCGAGGCTGTGACACTTCTGAACGCCACACCACCAATCTAACCTGCACCTGCTTATTACTGCACTGGTCACAGTACTTTACACACATGCATTTGCACTACTCATATTTTGCACAGACTGCACATTGTCAAAGTCATTACACTATAAACTGTCTAAAGTTGTTACTGTACAAGCACAGTAAACTATTTCTAAAATATTGCACTACTGCTATTTTGCATAGAATACATTGTTCTATCAATACTTTGCACACTCATCCAGCTGTATTTATCTATTACCACTGTTCTCACGTTTCTGCTGTTCATAATGTGTATATATAATCTGTAATCTATATAATCTACATTGCTCTGTTCATATGTACATACAATCCCTACATTGCATTCCTATTTTATATTCTGTATATACTCTGCTCAATACTGTATATAGCAATTCCACTGTACATTCTGTAAATCTTATCTTCATTTACTCTGCACTTATATGTATATAAAACACTATATTCTTGCACTTCTGGTTAGATGCTAACTGCATTTCATTAGCTCTGTACTTGTACTCTGCATAAATGACAATAAAGTTGAATCTAATCTAATCTAATCTAATACGTAGACAAACCTAAAAAAACTTTATTTCCTGAGCCAATAAATGTTTTTTTCTGTTAAAAAAAGATGTTATTTCTTTGTCACCTGTAAATTAATCTTTTACTGGAATAATTTATATAAAAATCTGAATTTGGAAAAAAATATGGTCTTTGCAACAAACAAACAAATAAATAAATAAGTAATAAAAATTTCCCCATTAATAAAGTAAAGCAAGTTTCATTCAAATTAATTAACAAATTTTACCCCGTTAAACATTTTATGAAGAAATATAAGACTAATATTTATACAAGATGCTCATGTTGCCAATTTCACACAGGAACTGTCTTTATTTATCCTGGACTTGTCGAACTGACTGAACAACTCTGGGAAATATTAGCTCATTTATTATTTAGCAAGATGTATCCATAACTTTTAAAGACAATTTCAGGACATTATGAATCTGTCTCCACTAAAAACAATGCTTGTTTTGCTATAAACCTCATTTTGTTCCTTTGTAAAAAAAAAAAAAAAAAGGAAAAAAAGGAAAGAACAGTTGGTGTTAATATCATTCTTAAGTCTTTTAAGAGAGCACTTCTCCGGATAAATTCTATGAATCAACTTAAATGCAATTTCTCCCATTTTGTTAGTAATGAAATATTTGTGAGGTAATGACCAAACTTTCTTCCAGGGAATATCACTTACTAAACCATTCCAATAAGAGATTACATAAGGCACAGAAATAGACTCCGAAACAAAACTCTCATTTTCTTATGGTTTTTTGTCTTGAATGAAGAAAGGCACTGTTTTCCAACAAATGTTTTACAAAGATCCACAGAGTGACATGAGATTGGAAAAGAAAGACCTCTGAAAGCATGAGAACTCATGTGGCACTGCATCAGCAACAATTGCAAACTCTTTCAGACTAACAGGAATTCATGCTTAGCTAAAAACCGTAATTACAGATTGAACCATTTTGATTGAAAAGTTGAGACACAAAAATAATACCATTTTTAAACCAATTAAAAAAAAGAGATTTGTATTTATACAGTAGATTCTTGTTATTCTTCTGTGTAATCTGTCCAATGGCAAGGCACGACGTCACAGGCGGGTGACGTCAGAGACCAGGAAGTATAAAAGCACGTGCGCCAAAGCCGGCGTCAGCCTTCTGTCATTCAGAACCGCGCGCTCTGTGTGTCTGTTCAAACATTTTCACAAAGAATACATAAAATTGCACTCGATAAGACACTACACTGATTTGCATTCACCAGTATCATGTCTAAGAGTGGCACTAAGGGCGAGGGCAAGTCACGCATGTTCAAGCCATGTGTCTCCCTGCAAAAACACTTCATCACGGCTGGAGACACACACGAGCAGTGTGCGGCTTGCCTGGGAGCGGAGCACGCGGCGGTTGCGGTCTGTGAGGGAGCTGATTGCTACCACTTTGGGCGCTTCCCGCTGTGTACGCTCCACTCCCGAAAATCCTTCTTTATGGACGGAATTTTCACGAGTGAGCCCCGCGGCTCGGGTCCTGCTGCTGTCAAGGCAGAGCGGCGTCTCCACTCGTGGGGCTCACAGTTCGATCTGGAGGAGGAAATGGAGACGGGCGAGTGCCTATCTCCGTCCACTGCCTCCAGATCGAGCGCCCGAGGAGGAAGAGATGAAGAGCGTCGATGAGCCGCCCCAATCCCTGCAGTATGAGCTGCTGGAGGTGATGACTCGCGCTGTTCATAAGCTTAAGATCAATTGACCAGCAACAGACCGAGCCGCGCAGCAGCAAACTCGATGGACGTTTCTTGCGCGCTCGGCCGCCACCTCCGCATCGGAACCTGCCGTTTTTCCCGATCTGCATACTGAGGTTTGTAGATCGTGGGGAAGACCGTATTCGGCCCGCCTCTTCATTCCCGCGTCTGACTATTATGGAAATGTCGCGGGTTTGAATGCGCGCGCTATAGCGCGATGCCAAAGGTAGAGCAGAGGCTCGCGAGCTATCGGTCTCCTAACGTGGCATCGTCCTTGAAGGCTCCGGCCCTGCCCACAAAGAGTAGGGGGTACTCGGCAGCCACTATTTTAATGATTGAAGATAAAAATAATTGAAATGTGCAAATCCAGAAGCTATACATGTGAATGTGAAACTTCTAACTCACCTTGGACATTGAGACTGAACCTCTCATGTGCACTGTTGGACTCAAGATCCAGTTTGACGATCCAGCTTCAGTCTGTTTCTGAATCTCCCATCAAGAACAACATCAAATACAGTCATGCTGCCATCAATTATGTTCATTTGAGTTATTAAAGTGTTTTCAGTTCCAAACCTCCACAGAATCACATCATTATCCATCATTTCAGTAAAACCAGAGTTTAAAGAGACTGAATTATTCAGTTATGTTTTTGTTTTGGGGTGAATATGATTATGCACACTAATTCAAATGCATTAAATTCTCTGCTGAATGCACTGGTGAGATTGGTGGTAGTATAAAGGTCTCATTTTTTTTGGTTACTACTTTGGACATATTTGTTTTCTGCATTCAGTTCCTGTTTCCTTTACCGCCTTGGTTTCTGATTATGGCCTAGTTTGCTACAGTAAGCCTATGTTCCTCACCTTTTACTAGCTCAGTTCTAATTATATCAGTGTATTTATGCCAATGGTCTGTTCTTGTGTTAATATATCAGTGAAGAACAAAAATGTGCACATCCCAACCACCCAGATCAGGCTCAGGCGCAGGACAACTAAGGAACTTGAACAAAGAAAAAGGAGAGAAGTCCGCACACTGAAAATAGCTGCTCCAAATGAATTTATTAACAGCAACGGTTCGACCCTCAGATCTTCATCAGTGCCAGTGGTTCCCAAGCAGCCAATGCCAAAAGAAGAGGCAGTATTCAGAGCTGTACTATCAGATTACTGTTTTTACCACATCTTTATGGTAGAGCTAGTTAGAGTAGAATGCTAGTATGTGGTTCTGAATTAAGAATGTGCCTACATTAGATCAACACAAAGGTGGAGTTGAGAAAATATATCTAAATACAATAAATTTATTAATTGATTATTGGGTGGTTTATTCAGGAGAATCAGGCATATTTTTAATACAATTAGACTCATTTTGACTTTATCGATTTAAGGATGAAGCGTTATTTTTTTTTAAATAGGATTTTGGCACTGAGCACCATTTATTTTTATTTTAGAAAAGTCTGAGCAGTCAGTTGGAGAAACCCTCAATTTGATTTCAATCAATTGATTTTCCACCCGTTTGAAGGGGTGATATTCATCAGGGTCTGTGATTTGCTATATGAATGTACAAATATATGACACATTATATTCATTCAAATACGTCCACGACACGTGTAGGATGTTAGTAGTTGAGCTCTCAGTGATTTATAATGCTGTGAGCAGCTGTTCTTTAGAAACCCACCAGATGACGCCATTTATGAGTTAAGATTCGAATCATACCACCGATTATCAAAAAGGTGTTTGCATTATTGTTCATTTCTTTTTTCATGATTTTAGACATGAAACAGGTCAAAACAGTGTTTAATATCCACTGGCATGATGATACATGTACCATTAAAGCTGAAATGTTGTCCTAGTCAAGACTAAACTGATGCTTAAGTCACCTTAAGGATAAATGTTTTGTGAATAATTATTTAAAAATTATTACAAAGATAATGTAGGCTAATTATTATTCCTGACAGCCTAGCATACGTAATTTGTCACTTGTGATCATTTTCTTTAACAGCAATGCAGCTACTATTAGTAATGATACTGCAGGCTTGTGTACTTTTTTTATTTTTATTTGTCTTGGTCCTGTCAAAACCAATGAAGAATCCTACAAAATGGATTGTCATTATTTACTCACCCTTATATTATTACAAACCCATACAACTTTCATCTCCTAAAAGCAAATTAAATATTTAAGGGTTCATTAAAAAGGTTTCTGTCCCTCCATTGAAAGTTCAGGTAACCAAAATGACCTAAAATGGTCATAAAGGTGTTGTAAAACGAATCCATTTTGAATCAATTGGTTTAATTCAAGTCTTGTGAAAAGATACGATTGCTTTTATTGATGGACAGGTTTCATTTTGGATTAAACCACTCAATTGAGGCTATATGGATTCATTTTAATGTCTTTTATAATGATTTTGGATAAGTCAAAGTTTCATTAAAAGTGTCTAAATATATGTTCTGAATATGAATGTCTAGTGAGTTTGAAACTAGCGAGCCCAGTGAGTGAAGTTTGACAAGGTTCCTTTTTTTTTTTTTTTTTTTTTTTTGGTGAACTATTCCTGTATAAGGACATAATTTTTGTGATGTGCTTAAAGTGTTTAGTGTATTCAGCTGTTTTTGAAGATGGTGTAAACCAGGGGTGCCCAATCTACCTTCCTGCAGAGTTCAGTTCCAGCCCTGATCAAACACACCTGTCTGTAATTATCAAGTGCTCCTTCAGATCCTAATTAGTTGGTTCAGTTGTGCTTGATCAGGGTTGGAGCTGAACTCTGCAGGAAGGTAGATCTCCAGGAACAGGTTTGGGCACCCCTGGTCTAAACAGATGAAGGTTGCTTATTTCTCTGATGCCTCTGGAAAGTGGAAAGCAACTTGTGTCTTATTGTGAAGGAACCACCAGGTTTCTGCTCCGTTGTCTTCTATGTAATAAGTAGTGTAACTTTTCAATTACTTGAATAAAGTAGTGTAACTGATTACATTTTACTTTTTGATTGCTTTTTCAAATTTCAGTGTTTTCAACTGTTAATCATTTTGAAACATATAAAGCAGACAGGGTTAACCTTACAGTAGTGCTCAAGACTGATTACTCTGACTTTCCAAATCCTTCATCACTTGAATGAAGATTGTAATTATTGTAATTAATTTTAAAGGAGACATTGGATCACCCTACAAATCCTGTTTTTTAATCCCTCAAAAACCTGAACAGTTATCAAGCCAATATGATGTCATATTGCTCAGGCCCCTCCAACAACCTCTGATGTACTGTCCCATATTAGCATATTTCTGCAGTCTGTCATTTTCTCCGCGCTTGAGCAGCTGTAGCGACGACAATGTCATGTAAGCAATGCAGGTGTTATGTTAGATGTAGAAGAATGAGTCCTAATTTTCTCCAGACATCAGAGCCACTGAGGATGCAGTGGATTAATTTTTGATTTTGATGGTAATGCGCTAACGAATACTCAAACTCGTTTATGTCTGCACAAATCATTTTACTCCAGACTGCTTTCTGAATGATGGACAATTCAAGGCAAGTTTTGTTAAAAAGTTAAAACTCAAGGATGGATCAGTACCCATTGTTCATGATCCAGCTGCACCTCCAGAAGTAATAAGTATCACACTTTATATATTTTAATGATTATTTGCAAATTGCCTTTGCTCTTCCACAGAAGAGAGGAGCGGGATGAGCAGAGCTCATTAGCATGTAAAGATAGATGCAGCGAAACAAGTCGCTGTGAACAGAGCTGTTTTTGACACGGTAAGAAGGGTGTTGTTCACGACCACTCAGACCAAGAATCTTCAAGAAGACCCTAAAGAGTCATACCAGCTTGTGGAAAATGGGCATCCGATGTCCCCTTTGAAGCACAGCCACCACAAAATCAGACTTTAAAATAATTAATAAATACAGATTTAAAATAAGTTTAATAGCTATTGTTTTTTTAAATCAAATCTTTGCATGGCTATGACAGGAAACACTGGAATCTAACTTTTTTTTTTTTTTTTTTAAGTTAATCTTAAAAAAATAAAGCATTTGCATAAATCCATATAGGAAATAAGAGTTATCAAATAAGCCTATATAAACTCCTAAAACATTGGTGTTTCATATTTTAGAGCAGTCAGTGCAATTTATGAAATAAATAAATTAAAGGTGCCATAGAATGCATTGATACAGTATTTTAAATTGTGCTCTGATATCTACACAGAAGGTATGTGGCTTAGGTAAGGGACGATTTTACATGTCCATTTACAACCCTAGGATTTCTCCCTAGAATGAAACGGTCTGTTATTGGCTTATTTGGCAGGGTCATGAATAATAATGAGCTCTGCTCTGATTGGCTGTTTCACAGTGCTGCTCAATGTTGAGCTCTGCTCTGATTGGCTGTTTCACAGTACGGCTCATCAGCAAGAAGGAAGCACAGGGAGGAAAATATATATTTAAATACTTTCTCTCGCAGTTATATCGTCGGGTAATTATACTGTATATAAAACGCGGGCATCAGGGAGCCGTTATTAATATGCGAGGCATTGAAACTGCTTTTGAACGATCCATCGATCGCGTTATAGTTTCACTTTCAAGAGACGTGATCACACAAACTATGTTTACATTATGGAGCAACAGTACTTACCACACATTTCACAAGATCAGATGCTTGTCAGTGGTGCTCAGGATCTGTAAGTCATTCGCCATCATCCTCATCTCTCCTTACTGAGAGTGAAATCTTATGTACTGTAACAGGCTACCGCTAGCAAGGAGCTAACCATGTCCCTTTAGTGGCTCGCGTTATTTGCTTTCTGTGCCTTTCTGAATACAGACACCAACCCATCCCTGCACTTCACACCCCCTGCACGGCCTGGAACATTTTATTTAGTTATTTTCGCTGTTGTCCGCGCTTGTTTATTTACAATACCTGCAGAGCTTCTGGTGGTTCGGCCGGCTTAGAACAAGGACGGGTTTATGCAAATGTTGGGGGCGTAGTGATCCCGACTGTTGCGTCACAGTCAGTGTTATGATTCGCCTGTTTTTCAGTGGTCTTTTTTAATCACGAGATTTACATATGAAGGAGAAAACTATGGTGTTTGAGGCTCACTGTATGTCATTTCCATGTACAGAACTGTTATTATTTAAATATGCCAGGGTAAAGACAGTTTTTCATTCTATGGCACCTTTAAATCTGTATGTGGGAGTGTGTGTGTGGGGGGGGGGATCTTTGTAACCCCCTTTGTAATCCTTAACATCTTCATAAGTAACTCATTTTAATTATTTTTTTTTCTCAGTAACTGTAAATGATTAGTTTACTTTTTTGTAATTAAACTATGTAATTCTGTTACATGTAACTAGTTACTTCCCAATACTGCTAGGTGAAAAATGGAAAAATGGAGAAGAAAATAATAATAATAATAATACTAACCTCTAACATTGAAGATACACCTCTCTCATGCTATTTGTAACTCTAATAATGAAGAAATTTCTTTTTTTTTTTTCTACATTTTTGCTGTTTCACACCATAGGACACAGTCCAAATTGTCAACTACAGATAGATAGATAGATAGATAGATAGATAGATAGATAGATAGATAGATAGATAGATAGATAGATAGATAGATAGATGCCAATTAAATGAAATATAAATAAATATTCCACCAGGTGACCCCAGCGTACGCCATATATTCGCTTCGGGTGAAAGCGTCTGAAAATGCATAAATGTAAATCATTATTATAGATCTGTTTTTTGTTTGTTTGTTTTTTTCCTTCCAATGATACAAGAAGCAAACGCATTATACATTATCTGCCAGACGGAGATAAATTACATATCACATCAAATACTCATTTTTATCTCACACCTTTAATCACACACCAGTTTTATATTAATATAGATTATTAAACTAATCTTTCTAAAATGTTCAGAATTTACAGGTATATGAAATATGGCCATTTGCATTGTCTGTGGTTTTTAAAATATGCTTAACTGTTTTAAGTTTTCATTATGGCACCCCTTTAATTAAAATATAGGCATTATTTATAGATATTTGATCTTTTCAGGATGTAATATTCAGTTTTTTTATAAAAATCATAAATACAGGTCCTTTTCAAAAAATTAGCATATTGTGATAAAGTTCATTATTTTCTGTAATGTACTGATAAACATTAGACTTTCATATATTTTAGATTCATTACAACACAACTGAAGTAGTTCAAGCCTTTTATTGTTTTAATATTGATGATTTTGGCATACAGCTCATGAAAACCCAAAATTCCTATCTCAAACAATTAGCATATCATGAAAAGGTTCTCTAAACGAGCTATTAACCTAATCATCTGAATCAACTAATTAACTTTAAACACCTGCAAAAGATTCCTGAGGCTTTTAAAAACTCCCAGCCTGGTTCATTACTCAAAACCGCAATCATAGGTAAGACTGCCGACCTGACTGCTGTCCAGAAGGCCATCATTGACACCCTCAAGCAAGAGGTTAAGACACAGAAAGAAATTTCTGAACGAATAGGCTGTTCCCAGAGTGCTGTATCAAGGCACCTCAGTGGGAAGTCTGTGGGAAGGAAAAAGTGTGGCAGAAAACGCAGCACAACGAGAAGAGGTGACCGGACCCTGAGGAAGATTGTGGAGAAGGACCGATTCCAGACCTTGGGGGACCTGCAGAAGCAGTGGACTGAGTCTGGAGTAGAAACATCCAGAGCCACCGTGTACAGGCGTGTAACTGATTACATTTACTTTTTGATTGCTTTTTAAATTTCAAAGTTTTCAACTGTTAATCATTTTGAAACATATAAAGCAGACAGGGTTAACCTTACAGTAGTGCTGAAGACTGATTACTCTGACTTTCCAAATCCTTCATCACTTGAATGAAGATTGTAATTATTGTAATAATTTTTAAAGGAGACATTGGATGCAAAATATCTTCATTTGTATATAAATGTGTCTAAGAAGTGCATAGACACAACCAGCCCTCAAAAACTTAAACAGTTATCAAGCCAATATGATGTCATATTGCTCAGGCCCCTCCCACAACCTCTGATGTACTGTCCCATATTAGCATATTTCCGAAGTCTGTCATTTTCTCCGCGCTTGAGCAGCTGTAGCGACGACAATGTCTTGTAAGCAATGCAGGTGTTTTGTTGTTAGATGTAGAAGAATGAGTCCTAATTTTCTCCAGACATCAGAGCCACTGAGGATGCAGTGGATTCATTGTTGATTTTGATGGTAATGCGCCAACGAATACTCAAACTCGTTTATGTCTGCACAAATCATTTTACTCCAGACTGCTTTCTGAATGAGGGACAATTCAAGGCAAGTTTTGTTAAAAAGTTAAAACTCAAGGATGGATCAGTAGCCATTGTTCATGATCCAGCTGCACCTCCAGAAGTAATAAGTATCACACTTTATATATTTTAATGATGATTTGCCAATTGCCTTTGCTCTTCCACAGAAGACAGGAGCGGGGTGAGCAGAGCTCATTAGCATGTAAAGAGAGATGCAGCGAAACAAGTCGCTGTGAACAGAGCTGTTTTTGACACGGTAAGAAGGTAAACAGGGTGTTGTTTTACACGACCACTCATTTCAAGAAGACCCTAAAGAATCATACCAACTTGTGGAAAATGGGCATCCGATGTCCCCTTTGAAACACAGCCACCACAAAATCACCCTTACTTTAAAATCATTGAGGTTTAATACAGATTTAAAATCATAATAGTTTAATAGCTATTGTTTTTTAAATCAAATCTTTGCATAGCTATGACAGGAAACACTGGAATCTAACTTTTTTTTTTTTTAAGTTAATCTTCAAATAAAGCATTTGCATAAATCCATATAGGAAATAAAAGAGCATATTATAAACTCCTGAAACATTGGTGTTTCATATTTGAGAGCAGTCACTGCAATTTATGAAACACATACATTTTTAGACATGTATCTAAACCATTTTTTCTCAGTAACCATAAATTAGTTACTTTTATTTTGTAATTAAATTATGTAATTCCATTACATGTAACGAGTTACTTCCCAATACTGGTAGTTGAAAAATGGAATGGAAAATGTAAAAATAACAACCTCTAACATTGAAGATAAACCTCTCTAATGCTAATGCCATTTTTCTCATGTTATTTGTATGTTAAGATTTTTTTCTACATTTTTGCTATATCACACCATAGGACACAGTCCAAATTTTATTTCACAAGGTGACCCCAGCGTACACCATATATTCGCTTTGGATGAAAGCATCTGAAAATGCATAAATGTAAATCATTATTATAGATTAATTCACAATATTTCTGTCTGATCTGTTTTTTGGTTGTTTGTCTTTTCCTTCCAATGATACAAGCAAACACATTATACATTATCAGACAGAGATACATTACATCATTAAATACAAATTTTTATCACACCAGTTTTCTTTTTCTTTTCTTTTTTAAATCTTCAGAATTTACAGGTATATGAAATATGGCCATTTACATTGTCTGTGGTTTTTAAAATATGCTGCTTAAAACTGTGAAGTTTTCTTTGACACCCCTTTAATTAAAATATAGGCATATGATTTATAGATCTTTGAACTTTCCAGTATGTAATATTCAGTTTTCGATAAAAATCATAAATATTTTTACTTTTGTATTTGTGGGGTTGCTGCAGATAATGTAACAAAAATAGTATCATAAATTAAGGGGGAAATGAAAACAAATGTAAAATGGATGGCATTTTAAAAATGAAATGTTAAAGAATATTCATAATTTTGGCCACTAGATGGAGAGCAAAGCTTTGTTTTGCCATCACTAAACAACTGGACCACACATATTTTCATCTGTACGATTAAAACTCCAATATATGTCTGAATATCTTTGATCTGTTCTGTTTTCTTTTAACCTCTTGTAGACCTGATGTCATTGACCAGAAGAACAGCTGCAGCTCCAGCAGCCACGCCCATCAGAGCAGTGACGACCAATCGGATCACGGCTTCAGTAGTATCACAACAACTGATGTGAATTTCTGGAAACAACAACAACAAATGAAGTGGGGTTTAGATTTATGGATGGATCATGGAGCAAGGACTTCAGCTGGTGTATACATCCTTAAAATCATATTAAAGGGAAGATATGCTCTGATTGTGACCCAAATGGGCCTTGTAATAGAAATCTCAAAATCTTTTTGGAGGGGATTTCAATGTGGCTTTGGCAGATGGCCTCCAAAGTCACCTGATAAATTAAATCAATCAAATCTTCATTGAATGATTTTCTTTGAAGCGAATAAATGTTATTTGCACTTATTGGGGAATTTTTTATTTTTTTTATCCTGTAATTGGGAGTAACAATTTTTAAATTGGTCAATTTTCTATTAAAACATTTAGCAGTAAATTGTTGAAAGAGAAAAAAATAAAGTATAATATGCATAATTTCAGATCTTCTATTTAAATCAGAGTTATATTATGCTAAAAAGGTTGAACTTGACTATTAGATGAGTTTTCAAACAAAAAGCTGAAGTGGCATTTGTTAAAGTTGGATGGAAGTAGGTGAGCAAAATTTTAGATTGAAAAAGTAACAAAAATCTGACAGTCAGTCATTGCTAATTTGTGTGGCAAATTTTATAATAATTCTCACATAAATTAAACAAACGTGCTTGATTTAATTTTTTGAATCCATTTTCTTCCCTAAGCAGATTGAGTAATACTGATCTATTACTCAAGAGGAGAGGAAGAATTGTATAAATGTATTAAATCTAAACCAACAACATGTTAGACCCTATTCCATCTAAACTACTAAAAGAGCTGCTTCCAGAAGTCATAGATCCTCTTTTGGCTATTATTAATTCATCACTGTCGTTAGGATATGTCCCCAAAACCTTAAAAGTGGCTGTTATTAAAAAAAAAAAACTCAACTTGACCCAAAAGATTTAGTTAATTACAGACCGATATCAAATCTCCCTTTTCTGTCAAAGATACTAGAAAAGGTAGTATCCTCGCAATTATATTCCTTAGAGAAAAATAGTATTTGTGAGGAATTCCAGTCAGGATTTAGACCGTATCATAGTACTGAGACTGCTCTCATTAGAGTTACAAATTACCCGCTTCTATCATCTGATTGTGGTTGTATCTCTTTATTAGTTCTACTGGATCTTAGCGCTGCGTTCGACACTATCGACCACATCATTCTTTTAAATATACTAGAACACTTTGTTGGCATTAGTGGAAGTGCATTAGCATGGTTCAAATCGTGCTTATCTGAACGCCATCAGTTCGTAGCAGTGAACGAAGAGGTATCATATCGATCACAAGTGCAGTACGGAGTACCTCAAGGCTCGGTACTAGGGCCGTTACTTTTCACGCTTTAGATGTTACCCTTGGGAGATATTATCAGGAGACATGGTGTTAGATTTCACTGTTATGCTGATGATACTCAGCTAAATATTTTGCTAAATGACAAAAGTAAAAAGTAAAGTGTAAAGACCATCAACTCTACCGTGCGAATCCACTGGGCAGGGACACCGGCAAGGGATAGAAGTATCGCTTTTTATTTGAGTTTTTTTAATTTATATGTTTATTGAAATGTTATATGCATGTCAATTTTATTTAATTTCTTTATTTTCTTATATGTGGGTATATAGTATTTATAGAGTTTTTTTCTTATTTGTAAGTCGCTTTGGACAAAAGCATCTGCTAAATGACAAAAGTGAGTACTCAGCTCTATATTTCTTCGCGGCCTGGTGAAACACACCAAATTGAGAAACTAACGGAATGCATAGTCGATATAAAAAACTGGATGACGAGTAACTTCTTACTGCTAAATTCTGAAAAAACAGAGGTGTTAATTATCGGACCTAAAAACCCCACATGTAATAACCTAGAACAATATCTAACACTTGACGGCTGCTCTGTCAATTCTTCTTCATCAGTTAGGAACCTAGGTGTGCTGTTTGATAGCAATCTTGAATTTGAAAGCCATGTTTCTAGCATCTGTAAAACTGTGTTTTTCCATCTCAAAAACATATCTAAATTGCGACCTATGCTCTCAACGTCAAATGCAGAAATACTAATTCATGCGTTTATGACCTCAAGGTTAGACTATTGTAATGCTTTATTGGGTGGTTGTTCTGCACGCTTGATCAACAGATTACAGTTGGTCCAAAATGCAGCAGCTAGAGTCCTTACTAGAACCAGGAAGTATGACCATATTAGCCCGGTTCTATCAACACTGCACTGGCTCCCCATCAAACGTATAGATTTTAAAATGTTGTTAATTACTTATAAAGCCCTGAATGGCTTAGCTCCTTAGTACTTGAGCGAGCTCTTATCACATTATAGTCCTCCACGTCTGCTGCGTTCTCAAGACTCTGGCTATTTGATATTACCTAGAATATCAAAATCGACTGCTGGCGGCAGATCCTTTTTCTATTTGGCACCCAAACTTTGGAATAATCTACCTAATACTGTTCGGGAGGCAGACACACTCTGTCAGTTTAAATCTAGATTAAAGACACATTTCTTTAACCTGGCTTACACATAACACACTACTACACTTCTAATATTCAAATCCGTTAAAGGATTGTTAGACTGCATTTATTAGATCAACCGGAACTGGGAAAACTCCCCATAACACATGATGTACTCGTTACATCATAAGAAGAATGGCATCTACGCTAATATTTGTCTGTTTCTATTCTGTTTCTCAGTCCGTTTCCAGATCAGATGGTGGATCAGCAACCAGAGATGACCTCTACAGCCCTGAACATCAGCGGAGACCAGGGAACCGAGATGAGCGCCAGAGACAGATCCTCAATGAGGACCCCAACACTTAGACAGCCATCGGGAAAGACCACTGGAACCAGTTGAGCCCTTACAATCTGACTTTTCTGCAGTTGGAATTGAACTGCTGGTTCGTTTGGCCAGAGGAGAACTAGCCCCCCGACTGAGCCTGGTTTCTCCCAAGGTTTTTTTCTCCATTCTGTCACCGATGGAGTTTTGGTTGCTTGCCGCTGTCGTCTCTGGCTTGCTTAGTTGGGAACACTTCATTTCCAGCGATATCGTCGACCTGATTGCAAAGACACTATTTAAACTAATCTGAGCTGGATGATGACATTGCTGAATTCAATAAAGAAATGCCTTTAACTGAAAATCTTTTTTTAATCTTTTAATTTTACATTGACACACTATTTTCCTTTTATGATACTGTGCAGTTGCTTTGACACAATTTACATTGTTAAACATTATATAAATAAAGGTGACTTGACTTGACTTGATCAAGCTTTTTGTGATGCTCCCATTACTTAATAATTTGTTGTAAATTTTTTTAAATCTCACATCTGAATCATGTTCAGTAAAAATATAGCTCCCTTCTTGTTAAGTGTTTATAAATGAATCTTTTCAATCCATCAGGAATCAGTATGCTTTTAAAAAATAGCAGTTACTCCTCACTTAAAAGCTTTATTTCCTGAGCCAATAAATGTTTTCAAAAATATTAGCTCATTTATTATTCAGCAAGATGTATCCATAACTTTTGAAGACAATATTTCAGGACATTATGAATCTGTATCCACTAAAAACAATGCGTGTTTTGCTATAAACTTAATTTTATTTCATTTTGAAAATTGTATATCCACATATAAGCTTGCCAACAACAAAACACATTTTCTTTTCTCATTTTGAATATGTCACTGCTTTATTGTGAATAAATAAGAAAGCAAGTAGAGCAATTTTAATTTGGGATGATTTTAATTTGTATTCTAATTGATGGTTAAATGTCTTACCCTCAAGTTCTTATGTTTTGTCTTCTATCTTTTCCTACTTTTTCCCTGTCGAAATCTTTAAACAAATTGCTAATACTTCTGTCTTCAGTTGATATAATGCATATCGTTGATGCATTTCTATTATGTACAAAATATATATATTTTTAAATGTCCACTCTATGATCTTTTTCTTGCATTAATTTAAAATTTTTTTTTTTTTTTTTTTTTTTCTGGAAAATGTCTTTTTGTGCTCCACAGAACATAAAAAGAGAAAATCATAACCATTTCGGAATTTCTGGCACCTTAAGTTCTCTTGGTAAAATCATCAAATTAATTCAGTGAATACATGCGCCGCTGTACCTGAACATGTGTGACAGAGTTTACTGATGTCCAGATGTTGAGTCTGGGTGCTGATGGGATTGTTGAGCACACAGCTGTAGGTGTTTTTATCCTGATATTCCACCTCCAGAGGTAGAGAGAGACTGATGCTGAGATCAGACACACTGATGCTGGACAATAAACTGTTTCCTTTGTACCAGGAGAGAGTCACATCACTCACATTCACCACTGAACACACCAATGAACAATTCTGCTGTGGTGATGATGATGATGATGATGATGATGATGATGATGAAGAACACTGTGAAGAGTTTCTGCTGATGACAGGAACAGGCAGATGAGCTGAAAAAAAGAAATTAATAGATGAGAAATTGTTTATTGCATCATCAGTCAGTGATCTTCACTCCTCTCTCTACATTTAGCCTATAAAAGATTATTGTTACACACATGGACAAATTTCATATAGGACAATGATGCTTAATTAAAATTATCTAGTCATTTTAATAATCAATAATCAAAATTCTAGAAGTGTTAAGATGCATCTAACAAGTTACAAATAATGTTTAACTCACCATAGACAGTGAGACTGAAACTCTTTCTCACACTGTCGGTCTGTAGTTGATAGAGTCCAGTGTGTTCAGTTCTGGTGTTTGTGATGATCAGAGATCCAGTTTGATGATCCATCTTCAGTCTGTCTCTGAATCTCCCATCAAGAACATCATCAAATGCAATGATTTTGGCACCAATTACAATGATTCGAGCTATTAAAGTGTTTTCAGATCCAAACCTCCACCGAATCAGATCATATTCCATCATTTCAGTAAGACCAGAGTTTAGAGAGACTGAATCTCCCTCCAGCACTGACACTGACTCCACTGCATCTGTATAACCAAATATACCCGATGAACAGAAACATTTATGCCATCCTAAATCCAACCTGGTCATACCTCTGTGCACTTTCTGTGCGACACCATTTTACGTACCTTACTGCACGTTTTGCCGCAGTTTCAAAGAGAAATGTCCAATGAGTGGCGCTAAAACACAGGTTAAATGTGAACCCTGGCACGTTTTTATGTTGATATAGGTACGTATTGCTGTGTTTTTATGATGTTGACGACTTATTGCTGTGTTTTTATGTTGCTACAGGTACGTACTGCGGTGGTTCAGAATTCAAATATCTGGGGTCTGCCCCTAAAAGTTAATGCTCTATTGTGTTGGAAATATGCCCTACACCAAACCCAACCCATTAAGTATGGCTCCGTACTCCATGAGCTACCGAACAAACCTACAAGCTATGAAAGCCCAAAGATACGAGGCTGGATATGTGCGATGCTAACATTCAGAAGCATCAGTTTTCAAATCTCCCAGCATATTAATATTGTTTTGAAGTTGTAACATGATATTCTTAAAGTAATTGTGCGAAACATACGCTTTATTAATCAAAACTCTGTAAATTTGTATGAATGAGTAAAAGGTGTCAGAGTTTTACTGCCTCTAGTGTTTGTTTCTTTAGGAAACAGATACTGCAGTAATATGTAATTATTGGTACGTATTTCGTATCTCGCTAAAAAGTGCACCCAGGTACGCAAATGCCATGAGACTAGGTTGCCTAAATCTGATTGTTCCCTTGTGCCTCTGAAATATTAAGGCTTGGTTTTACAGACAGGTCTTAGACTAAACCAGAATTAGGCCATAGTAAAAAAAATGTACATCAAGTAATTTTTATAAACATGCTTTAGAAAATAACATTACTGGTGTGCATCGCAGCGTTTGGACTAATCAGACAAACTGTGAGGGTCTATGGACCCTTCTCCAGAAAGAGCATCCTAAAGGGCTCAGTTACCAGGGAAACCATCTGATAAGAACCTTCTGAAACCCACACGATGCCCATAAAAACAGATCTTTCCTCTTTGTCACTCAGAGACAAACCTTTCAGCGAATAAACATGCATCCCAGGACATTGTGTGCATGATTTTAACTGTCTTGTATATTGTCTCTTGCCTTGTATTTTGTTTTATGCATGCTTTATGAGTGAAGTACTAGTTAATTTAACCCCACCAATATCGTTTCTCATTCAAAATTAATGCTCAAGTTATGATTAATTATTAATATTCCCCCTTTGAGCTAATTTGTTACAGCATATTGAGACAAAACACTAATATATGTAGATCATCTTTCAATAAAGCCAGCAAGAAATCAAAATTGACTTTTTCTATTTTTTTATGGAATATTGAAGTATTTATTGTAAAGGATTTATCCATTTTTAATTATGTGCCCTCACAATCTTTAACCAAAATAAGTTTGGTTGGAAATAAACAATTCCCTCTTGCAGCTACATCTCTTCTCTGATGATGCCTTTACTGGCACGAGGGCGGGGCAACTTGTCACTCACATGAGATTGTCCAATAGCAAAGAACAACCATCCAATTAACTCCACATGTACAGAATTAAACCCCGCCACGTTTGTTCTTATTCAAGAAGCAGTTTACCTCGGATGAATGTCAGGAAGAGGAAAGAAAAAACTCTGGCAACTTCCATCGCATGCCAAACAGAACAGATTTCACACAAAAGGAAACTGGCGCCTGACTTTACTTTTGTAGTTGCCTAAAATGGACAACAGTACAATAACATTGCAATGTCTTCTTTTTAAAAATAATTAACTTGATTGTGTCCTTGACATAGGCCATGAAGATTATTTGTCAATCTGTCAGTGTAAATCATGGATATATAGAGATGCATATGCAGCGGAAATCAATCTTATATTTCACGTAAATAATATTAACATCTCACATTCACACAGTAATATTAACATTACACTCTTAAGAATAAAGGTTCTTTATTGGTATCAATGGTTCCAAGAAGAACTTTAAACATCCATGGAACCTTTCAAATGCTGAAAAGGTTCTTTAGATTTTTTAAATGCTTTTTAACGTGATTCATTAAAGATCTGTTAAGATCTTTTTAAGAGTGTAGCATTCATAGATTCTGTACTATATTTCACAATAAAAATGTTTCTCATATAGAGGAAGTGAAATTGTGGAGGTCTTTTTAAAATCGCAAACTACAAGGACACACACTCACACTATTCACACCTCAAGAAGACATGCACATACTAACATTAACCACAAACATGGAGTAATAGCCACATTGACATGCTCAAAATGAGGCTGTGAAGGAGTGGTAAAGTGGAGTCTGCAACAGAAGGTATTCTAATGTACTCCAAGCAAACAATTTCCACTTAAATAATATTGGATATAATTTCAATTTCATTGTGTGTAGTGTAATGACTTTGGATCATGTCATTCACAGACTTTTATTTTTGTTCAGTTTTCACTCTGCCTGTGGTTTAGCTGTTTTCTTTAGTTTCTATTGTGTTAGGTTTCCATGTCTTTTGATTTCCCCTTCACCTGTGTCTAGTTTAGCTGCTTTCTAGTCTCTTATTTATAGCTCAGTGTTTCATTCATTAATTTATTTTACAGAAATAAAATCATGCTGCTCTTTGAAGATGAACATGAGCCGCATCCCAAGTTTCCTCACTTCTCCTTAACCAATCATTGACGGCTGGAAGTTCAGATGGCTCGCCAGACCAGGGGAAGAGTGGAGGTTGAAGTCCCAGAACACACTGAAAGGGTGCGAGTCCTGTGGCAGCTTTTCTTAGGGAGTTTTGTGCATACTCAGCCCAGAATAGATATCTGCTCTAGTCGGTCTATTATTGTGACAGTAGGCTCGCAGGAATCGGGTGAGCTCTTGGTTCAATCGTTCGACTTGGCCGTTGGATTCTGGATGGTACCCTGAGGTCAGACTGACGTTGATATTCAGTTGTTGGCAGAAAGCTTTCCAGACGCGTGAAGTGAATTGGGGTCCTCTATCGGAGACAATATCCTCGGGGAGACCATAAAACCTGAATACTTGCTGTAGAAGTGCCTCTGCTGTTTCAAATGCGGTGGGAAGTTTAGTGAGAGGGATTAGACGGCATGCCTTAGAGAATCTGTCAATGACTGTGAGGATGGTAGTGAAATGATTGGAGCTGGGTAGATCAGTTACGAAATCTATTGCAATGTGAGACCAAGGTCGTTGTGGTATGGGAAGTGGATGAAGAAGTCCTGCTGGTCGTTGATGGCTAGATTTGGTTATGTTGCAGGTCTCACACCTTTGGACAAACTGAGTGACATCGGATGATAGAGTGGGCCACCAGAAGCGGTTTGTGACAAGTTCAATTGTTGCATTGATACCTGGATGGCCGGCGTTGGGTAATTCGTGGACCCACTGCATCACTCTGGGACGCATGTCAGTGGGGACGTAAGTCAAATTAGGTGGGCATTCTACAGGAGCTGGTTCGTTTCTTTGGGCCTCTGAGATCTGTCATTAAATCCCATTATACTGGTGCTAGGATGATTTTGGGAGGTAAAATGGGTTCGTTGGCCTGAGGAGTAGGAAGGTGGTCGAATTGTCGGGATAAAGCATCTGCTTTGCCATTCTTAGATCCAGGACGATAGGTTACTTTGAAATCGAAATGTGAGAAGAATAAAGACCACCTTGCCTGTCTGGGATTGAGTCTTTTAGCAGATCTGATATATTTGAGGTTGCGATGATCAGTGAGCACTAGAAAGGGTACTTTAGCCCCCTCCAACCAATGCCGCCATTCCTCGAACGCGGCCTTCTTGGCTAGCAGTTCTCTGTCCCCCACATCGTAGTTCCTCTCTGCCGAGATGAGTTTGCGTGAGTAGAAGGCGCATGGGTAAAGCTTGGGTGGAGTGCCCTGACGTTGAGAGAGAACTGCCCCTATGCCTGTGTTGGAGGCGTCGACCTCTACCGTGAACTCGATATTCGCCAGCCTGGGTCCATTTCAGCCGTTGTGTAGCTCCCTGGAGCATGGATGTGAGAGGGGCTGAGACCATACTGAAGTTCTTGATGAAACGACGATAGAAGTTAGCGAATCCGAGGAAACGTTGAAGTTC
The DNA here is from genome assembly GCF_936440315.1 of Barbus barbus. Taxonomy (NCBI): domain Eukaryota; kingdom Metazoa; phylum Chordata; class Actinopteri; order Cypriniformes; family Cyprinidae; genus Barbus; species Barbus barbus. The sequence continues at coordinate 6,286,233 of NC_136737.1, read as the reverse complement.
CTTCACCGTTGAGGGCTTGGGCCAATTGAGTACTGATTGCACCTTGTGATCATTCATAGTGACTCCTTCTGAGCTTATGACATATCCTAAGAACGCGACCTGAGTTTGATGGAACTCACACTTCTGCAGTTTGGCGTATAATTGGTGTTGGATGAGTCTTTTAAGAACTGTCCTGACGTGTTGGATATGGGAGTTGAGAGAGTCTGAGTAAATCAATATGTCATCGATGTGGACTATGACGAATTGGTTAAGCAGGTCCCGGAAGACATCATTGACAAAGGCTTGAAAGACTGACAGACTGTTGGCAAGGCCAAAGGGCATAACCTGATATTCATAGTGCCCGGATGTGGTTGAGAAAGCCGTTTTCCATTTGTCCCCCTCTCTAATGCGAATTGAATTGTAAGCGCTGCGAAGGTCCAGCTTTGTGAAGTACTTAGCAGAGCGTAGTTGTTCCAAGGCAGACGGGACTAAAGGTAGGGGGTAGCGAAACTTCAGTTATCTCGTTGAGGGCACGATAATCAATGCAGGGTCGTAGACTGCCATCTTTCTTTTTTTACGAAGAAGAAGCCTGCTGATGCTGGGGACTTAGAGGGTACAATGAACCCCTTGGCTAATTCCTCAATGTACTGCTTCATGGTTTCTGATTCGGGTTGTGACAAAGGAAAGATTCTGCCCTTGGGTGGTGATGACACTGGAATCAGGTCGATGGCACAGTCGTTGGTACGATGTGGGTGTAATTTTGAGGCCTTGCTCTTACTGAACGCTTGGGAATCGTAGAACAGTCTTGGTCCTCGGATTTCTCCTTAACGGGAATTACAGCAGGCTTTAGCTCTGACTTAAGACAATACTCCGACCACTGAAGAATTTGTTGTGAGGACCATGAAATTCGGGGGTTGTGCTTCTCCAGCCAAGGTAGGCCCAGGATGACAGGATTGCGTGGGGATTCTATGGCAAATAGTCTGATTAATTCGGTGTGGAGAACACCAGTTTGAAGTTTTAACTTGGGGGTCAAAAACTTGATACTTCCAGAACCCAGCGGTCTTCCATCTAACGCCTCAGTGATTCACATGACAGGAGAGAAATATCATGAGCTTTAGCGAAAGAGACGTCAATAAAGTTTCCTGCCGCTCCAGAATCAATCATTGCTACTGTCTCTAGGGATTTATCGTTGCAGTAAATAGTTACAGGAATTTCAAAAGTATGGGTAGTAGGAAAGTGCAGGTTGCCCTCAGATGTCCTGACTCTCCACACTATAGACATAGATGTTGTCGAATTCGTCTTTCCCTCTCCTCAGCAGAGATATGAGTAACACCGATCTGCATGGGTTCTGTATCTTTGATACTGTGGTCCATCGAATTTGGTGCAAGAGCTCGACCTCCCCGTCTTGAACGAATTAGATTGTCGACTCGGATAGGTAGTTCCATAAACTGCTCCAAAGTCTTGCCCTCGTCCCGACATGCCAACTCAGCTTGGAGCTCCTCATTCAATCCCTTGCGATACAGTAACTTTAAAGGTCCATTCTCCCATCCAGTTTGTGTAGCAAGAGTACGAAATGTGAGGGTGTAATCCGCCGCTGTTTTATTGCCCTGGCGCAGTGATATCAGCTCCTCTCCTACCTCCTTTCCACTGGCGGAATGTTCAAATACTTCCCGGAACTGACGCATGAATACGATGTAGGATGGAAAGGATGAGTTATTTCCCTCCCATACAGCGGTAGCCCAGTCCAATGCTCTTCCGGTGAGTAACGAGCAGATGAACGAAACTTGACTTATCTGTGGGGAAAAATGGCAGGTTGTTGGTTGATATATGTATATGGAGCAATGCATCAAAAATCCCTTACATTTTCCCAGGGTGCCGTCGTATTTGTCTGGGAGAGATAACCGAAGACTGGGTGAGGCAGGAGGCGTTGAAGAAACATTAGGCGGCGGTGAGGGCGTGGTCGGCATGGCGTTTGTGAGCGGGACCGCCAGATGCAGCGTTTGCAGTGTCTTCACCAACTCCTCAGTGAGTGAAGTGAGTTTCTGCAGTTGTTGATGGTGTGCTGCTAACATTGAGCCTTGAGCTGAGACCTCCGAATTCAGCTGAGTCCACATTGCTGGATCCTGTTGTGGCGAAGTCTTCTGTAACAATGAGTCAGAAGCGATCGGATCCATTTGCAATGTTTAATAATGATAAGTATAATAATCAGAGTCAAACAAGCAGAGGTCATACAACGGCGTCAGGAATGTCACAGGTATCAGAATCGTAAACGTGTATCAGGCAGAGGTCATACAACAGCGTCAGGAATATCACAGGAATCAGAATCAAACTTATACCAGGCAGAAGGTGAGGGCAGGCGGCAGAGAATCACAGGAGTATCAACAGTCCGAGGTGATGCACAGCGACAGCAATCAGAGAAACGCTCAGAAATGTCAGACAGGCTAAACAAGACTTCGCACAGACTGGAGTGCGAGTGTGGCTTAAGTAGGGGTGGTAATGAGAATCACCTGGCGATGATTAGTCCTAGGTAAGGGGCAGATGGGAAATGGAGTTCATGAAACAGTCAATACTCGGGTGAGGGTGCCCTCTGGTGGCGATCGGAGAGAGCCACATAGGCCTGGCTTGTGACACACTGCATGGACTGTGTTTAACTGTTAAACATATGTGTTGCACAATCTTTTCTCAAAACTAGCGTCCCTTTTGTCATTTTTGCTCAGTTTCTTAATCTGCTATAAGGCAGTAGTTTTTAGTGGATGTATGTTCCAGTGTTAGTTTTTAACAGCTGTGGATGAGACTCGTATATAAACCAGTCTATGTATTATGTAGCTCACATAATGCATCAGAGATTATTTGACAGATGGCAGATCTTGTAATTGTGATACCTTATCTCAGGCTATTTGGATTTATCAAAATATCTGCATACTTGATTACTGCACATTTTGTGCACTGGATAGGGCAGATATATTGATGCTTGAAACCATGATCAGCAATGCAGCAATTGGCTACATCAAGACCGCAACGTATTAACATCATAACTAAAATCAAGGAAACAGCCTAGTGAGCATGAAACTTCTATTAGATATTTATTATTATTATTATTATTATTTTACACAAACTAATATTTGTACAGGCTGCATTATAACATTTATATGCATAAATAAATAATGTAATTTATGCATTACACTATTTATTTATTGATAGTGGAATTGAATTCCACAAAAATAGCATGCATAAAAAAATAAAAAAAAAGTTCTGTAACTTACCAACCAGACGGCAGCAGCACAAACAGTAAAAAGCCAGTGTGAGAAACATTTTCATCGTCAGTCTGAAATAGTTTCAGTCGAATTTGAAACCTTGCAGTAAAGATGTGTAGAGAACAAGCTGTTAATAATGTGAACTATCTACTAACTTCCTCCAGACTGAATTAGACTGCTGCATTCCTCCAGACTGAATTAGACCATGCCCCATGTGTTCAACAACACTTCCTCTCTAAAACTATTATTCACTACTTATTGAATATTCCTTTTAGGTCGTGCTTTACTAGAGAGTATGTTATTAAAACATTTCACTTTGTTGGTTTCCTTGTTTGTATGTCACGTTTGAAAAACACATTAATAAATATTTAAATTAATATATCTAGATGTGAATTTACTGATGCTGTCACACGTAACTCGCTTGATTTTATGAACATATTCTTCTGTGGATGTTGTCCATCAAATCTTTTGAAAGGCTAGTGAAAGTCTGAATAGTTGCAGTGCAAGTCTTAGCAACTGTTTCTTTTTCTTCTCCATTGTCTGCTGTGATGAGGATACTCTTTTACTCTAAACACTGTTACTTTTACACAGAGATATGATGTAATACGGTATCAATAGAGAGACAGCTGGAGTTGTCTTTTATGATGGTGCTGATGAGAGATTCAGAGACAGACTGGATCTCTGACCATCACAGACACCAGAACCACAGACTCTGGACTTCATGAGGTTGACACATAGACTGTAAAAAAAGACTGAAGCATATCCATTCCTTTCACTATAGAAAACTGAAGCCCACCATTGAAGTGTTGAAGTGTAAATTGATTATTTAGTTTGGCCAACCTCCAGTTGTCAATAAAATTTAATACAAACACTACAGTAGGCCAATATAGGCTACTACTACAGTACCTCGGGGTAATTACTGTCCCAAATATATACAATAGAATCCAATACTACTATTGCTGCTATATCGCTACCTCAAACCACATGTGAGCACCAGGCATTAAGCATCTATTCACTGCTCAGGTGTAAGCAGATCCAACACAAGATCATTAATACTAACTGATCTGGTGATTTCTTTCAATCAATCTAATAATCTAAGTGTTTTCTTACAGATGGTGTGTTTTCCTATTGATGTTAATCAGCATTAAACATACTTAAGCTTGTAAACCTCTGAAATTCTCAATAGGAAAGTGAGCTTGTCCTGTTTATGATAGTAACCACTAGGTGGCGTTCAATCACTGTAGAAGTGCAAAATGGAAAAAAGCATTAATAAATAAATTAATATATCTAGATGGTTTTCCAAATTCTTTCTTTCTTTCTTTCTTTCTTTCTTTCTTTCTTTCTTAAAAATAAACAAAGTATACTGTATTAAAGGCTCCTGCAAGAGGGACTTTTAATTTGAAACTGTAGTCGCAGTAGTATGACGGAAGAGGTCAGTGTAGTTCATTTGAGCTGCCGTTGTTTGCCGTGTTAGTGTGATCTGTTCAAGCCAGTGGCTGAAAGGATGATTATTCGAGTTTGTTCGTGGTGATTGCTGCAGATTTAATATCAAGGTGTTAGTCGCTGACCGCACAGCAAGCCGATTTTATTTATATTTGTGTTAACATTGATCAGAACAGTGTTATATGCGTCTGTATCCGACGAACCTGCCCAGACATGTCCTGTAACGATCGTTCTGTATTATTCAGTCTGGGAATGTTACTTGTGATTATTCATTCATTATCTGGTTATAAACCAGTGTTATGTGTTACAGTGTTTCTTAAAGATGTTTGAATGACGCAATGTTGTTCTGTTAAATTACCGAATGAGTGATGAGCGTTATGTTTATGTAAATGCTGCTCAGATTCTATTCATACATGGGAGCTGTATGTTCATAGTGACAAATTATCACTCATGGCTTGTAGTATTCGGTGAAAGACCTTCTTTCCCTTCATTTAACCGTATGTTTAAGAGAAATATCACTGATGTGAATTAGGAATACATTGACTTTGTAACAGTGAATGTTTACTGTTGTTTATATAGCCTAATTTAGTTTATTGTACTAATTTTTTGCAAACTATCTTCACCTTTTATTGTACATCTGTGGCCCTACCTTTCTCTGCCAATACACCATTTAAAGCTGATCACCTGTCTCCTCATTATTGGTGCTCTGACCGGCGCCCAGGGGGGGGTTTGCTCATCAACTATCCAATCAGAACCTAACAGTCCAAAAGTCTCTCCAAAGTATACAATATTTGGGCATCTGCATGAGAGAAAAAAAACACAATTTTATTTCTATAAAGGAAGTATAAGCCCTATATGATTCATAGATGTAGCTATCAGTTCAGCAGGTGGTTTATTTGGCATGACAAATATTTCTACTTTTTTATATTTCCAAATCATGAGCAAAATTGCAGCATACAATTAATACAGTGCAAACTGAAAAAAAGTGCAATGCAACTGACAACACCATAAAAAGGATGCCATATACAGCAGGCCTGGCCAACTTCGGTCCTTTGTCCTGCAGAGTTTAGCTCCGCCCTAATAAAAAACACCTGCCTGTAGATTTCTAGTTATCTTGAAGACCTATTAGCCTGTGCAGGCGAATTAAACTTTAGCAGGACAGTCGCCTTCCAGGGCCCACATTGCCCAGCCCTGGTCTACAGATTCAAGTTTTGAAGAATATTCATAGTTTTGGCAACCAGAGGGCCTCAGCGTACACCAAATGGGAAGGATTCCAGTTCAGAAGAGAGCATTGGTAAGCAAAGCTTTATTTTACAGTCATTAAACCAATAGACCACATATTTTCATCTTTACAGAATACAACTCCAAGATATTTATATTATCTGTTCTGTTTTCTTCTTTTTTCCTCTAGAAGATCTGACGTCATCGACCAGCAGAACAGCAGCCGCTGCTGCCACGCCCATCAGAGCAGTGACGACCAATCGGATCACAGCTTCAGTAGAATCACAACAGCGGCTGTGAATTTCTGAAGAAGATAAAAAAGATCAATGATGAAAGGGAGCTGTGATTTTTCAGCATCTCTGTCAGGGACTCAAAATAAGAATACAATAGATATCTGCAAAACCCCAGATCTACGTGGAATGAGTATACGATGACATACGTTTAATTTTTAGATTAATTATTTATTTAATAAATCATCTTTAAAGTTATCAGAATGGTAAAAGGAAAACAAAAATACAGAGAAAAAAAACGCTAATATCACCACTGACGTACCAGCATATGTCTGACAGAGTTCAGTGATGTTATGTTCAAATTTTGAGGATGATGATGATTTAGGAAGAGGCAGAGGAGCTGAAAAATGAGAGAAATGAATAAATCAGAATAAAGTGTTTATTATGACACACAATGATGAGGTCAGTACTTATACTGACAGGCTACTGAAAGCCTTGAACAAGGTTCTTAGGTTCTTAGAGGCCCAACACAATTTAGCACATTTTGCATGTCTGTTTAATCAAATACACCTGATTCAGTTGGAGGATGGAGGACAAAGGAAACGAGGAAGCATCAATTTCTACCCGATCTCATGAAAAACTTGTGGTATTGCTCCGCAAAAATTGACTTTGGTGTGTATATGCTACGCGATGGGTAGGGTGAGGGTTAGGATATGGTTATTTTTTCCGTATCAGTACCATGCGTTTTCATTTTTATATTGGCGTGCTATTTATACGCATTTTCATGAGGCCTGGCTGTCAATTTTAGTATTGAGAAGCACCAATGGCTTATCACCATCACTCAAGGTAAAAAAAAAAATAAATAAATTCACAGAATCACATCATTATCCATCATTTTCAGTAAAACCAGAGTTTAAAGAGACTGAATCTCCTACCGTCACTGACACTGACTTCATTCCATCCGCATTAACACCAAAGGCACCTGGAAAACATATAGAGTTTGTCACAGTTTAAGGGTTAATAGCTTTGTTGGCATAAAATAGCTGGTTCAAAATGAGAAATTCAGATCAAACCGAACAGCAGAAGACTATTCATAATAATACAGGCCCTCATTCGGCCCCTTTAATATGGGGCGCCAAACATGCCAAGCACAACCTAAATGAACACAGCCTTTTAATATTGATCCTGCAGAGATTGTTTTCAAGAGTGCTGTATAAACTAATGGGAAGCACGATACCACCCATTCACATAACCCTCTGAATTCTCTATTTGAACTGTAAGCAAAACAACTTAAATGGTGAGTGAGTGGTTCACATTAAGAATACGATCATAACTTACCAAACAGATGCCACAAGCAGAGCAAAATAAACCGGTGAACCATTGTCAAACAATAGTGCTTGAAATATTTGAACACTGGTAAAGCAACATGGGAGTCTTGGACTGTGATATTAATAGTGTTGCGTGTGAATTCTTCCCCACAAGATTTGATCACCACCCATCACATGCACTTGTTCCTTCTGAATATGCTCATCTGCCTTCTATTAAGTGTTACACTGGTCTTATTTGATCCTTTAACACAAGTTGTACCTTTTATGTTCTATATCACTTTCAATTATTAAATTGACCTTTTGTCACTCTTGTCTGTGGTCTGTGAGTTCAGTTCATTCCATGTATTAGTCCCCTTGTCATTTGTCTTCATAGTTTCCGATCTTTCTTTTCTGGTTACCTATATACAGTGGGTACGGAAAGTATTCAGACCCCCTTAAATTCTTCACTCTTTGTTATATTGCAGCCGTTTCCTAAAATCATTTAAGTTCATTTTTTTTCCTCAATGTACATACAGCACCCCATATTGACAGAAAAACACAGAATTGTTGACATTTTTGCAAATTTATTAAAAAAGAAAAACTGAAATATTACATGGTCCTAAGTATTCAGACCCTTTGCTCAGTATTTAGTAGAAGCACCCTTTTGATCTAATACAGCCATGAGTCTTTTTGGGAAAGATGCAACAAGTTTTTCACACTTGGATTTGGGGATCCTCTGCCATTCCTCCTTGCAGATCCTCTCCAGTTCTGTCAGGTTGGATGGTAAACGTTGGTGGACAGCCATTTTTAGGTCTCTCCAGAGATGCTCAATTGGGTTTAAGTCAGGGCTTTGGCTGGGTCATTCAAGAACAGTCAGGGAGTTGTTGTGAAGCCACTCCTTCGTTATTTTAGCTGTGTGCTTAGGGTCATTGTCTTGTTGAAAGGTAAACCTTCGGCCCAGTCTGAGGTCCTGAGGACTCTGGAGAAGGTTTTCGTCCAGGATATCCCTGTACTTGGCTGCATTCATCTTTCCCTCGATTGCAACCAGTTGTTCTGTCCCTGCAGCTGAAAAACACCCCCACAGCATGATGCTGCCACCACCATGCTTCACTGTTGGGACTGTATTGGACAGGTGATGAGCAGTGCCTGGTTTTCTCCACACATACCGCTTAGAATTAAGGCCAAAAGTTCTATCTTGGTCTCATCAGACCAGAGAATCTTATTTCTCACCATCTTGGAGTCCTTCAGGTGTTTTTTTTGTGTCTTGCACTGAGGAGAGGCTTCAGTGATGGTTGACTTTCTACAACTTTCTCCCATCTCCCGACTGCATCTCTGGAGCTCAGCCACAGTGATCTTTGGGTTCTTTACCTCTCTCACCAAGGCTCTTCTCCCCCGATAGCTCAGTTGGGCCGGACGGCCAGCTCTAAGAAGGGTTCTGGTCATCCCAAACATCATCCATTTAAGGATTATGGAGGCCACTGTGCTCTTAGGAACCTTAAGTACAGCAGAATTTTTTTTGTAACCTTGGCCAGATCTGTGCCTTGCCACAATTCTGTCTCTGAGCTCTTCAGGCAGTTCCTTTGACCTCATGATTCTCATTTGCTCTGACATGCACTGTGAGCTGTAAGGTCTTATATAGACAGCTGTGTGGCTTTCCTAATCAAGTCCAGTCAGTATAATCAAACACAGCTGGACTCAAATGAAGGTGTAGAACCATCTCAAGGATGATCAGAAGAAATGGACAGCACCTGAGTTAAATATATGAGTGTCACAGCAAAGGGTCAGATACTTAGGACCATGTGATATTTCAGTTTTTCTTTTTTAATAAATCTGCAAAAATGTCAACAATTCAGTGTTTTTTTGTCAATATGGGGTGCTGTGTGTACATTAATGAGGAAAAAAATGAACTTAAATGATTTTAGCAAATGGCTGCAATATAACAAAGAGTGAAAAAATTAATTTAATCTTAGTTCCTGTGCATTAATACCAGTTCTTGGTCCGTTATCATTAGTGTGTAGGTTGGTTTGTGCTTCTGAGAGTTTTTGTTTTTTATCCTCAGTTGAAATGTCTCGTTTGCCTGCACCAACCACTTGACACTTGTCACAGTTCAGGGTGGTGGCTAGTGAAGGATCTGAAACTGTTCTCTTGCTACCATCAACTCATTCTAAACCACAGCAGGTTTTACTTTAAAGATTCATTGAAACAACATACATTTCATTAGTTTATACAACACCATTTAATTTATTAATACAATGTAAATTCACAGACTGTGCAATAAAAGCGCACTTTTATCATTTCTCAAATGCATGGCAAAAACAATTGTATTCATACTGAACTAAAATATCTAGTTAAAGTGGCTCAGTGGGCAGCACAAGTCTAGTACACACTAGGTTTGTGTACCCAGACCTTTGCCTAACCACAAAGTGCATGATATCTGAGGCTGAGACTGTCACAGCAAGAACATCCCTGGTCTCTCACACTCTCAGCAAAAAAAGCTAAGGTACAAATGCTGTCACAGGGGTGGTACCTTTTGAAAGGTAAACTTTTACATCTAAAGGGTCCGTATTGGTACCTTATTTACAGTAGGTACATGTTAGTACCTGATGTGTACATTTAAAAGGTATGAAGGTGTAACCTTTGAAAAGATATCATGCAAATGTGTGTGAGACCAGGGATGTTCTTGCTGTGACAGTCATATAGGGGATTATTCAGTTATGTTTTTGTTTTGGGGTGAATATGATTATGCACACTAATTCAAATGCATTAAATTCTCTGCTGAATGCACTGGTGAGATTGGTGGTAGTATAAAGGTCTCATTTTTTTTTGGTTACTACTTTGGACATATTATGTTTTCTGCATTCAGTTCCTGTTTCCTTTACCGCCTTGGTTTCTGATTATGGCCTAGTTTGCTACAGTAAGCCTAGGTTCCTCACCTTTTACTAGCTCAGTTCTAATTATATCAGTGTATTTATGCCAATGGTCTGTTCTTGTGTTAATATATCAGTGAAGAACAAAAATGTCAAACAGGCGTGCACATCCCAACCACCCAGATCAGGCTCAGGTGCAGGACAACTAAGGAACTTGAACAAAGAAAAAGGAGAGAAGTCCGCACACTGAAAATAGCTGCTCCAAATGAATTTATTAACAGCAACGGTTCGACCCTCAGGTCTTCATCAGTGCCAGTGGTTCCCAAGCAGCCAATGCCAAAAGAAGAGGCAGTATTCAGAGCTGTACTATCAGATTACTGTTTTTACCACATCTTTCTATGGCAGAGCTAGTTAGAGTAGAATGCTAGTATGTGGTTCTGAATTAAGAATGTGCCTACATTAGATCAACACAAAGGTGGAGTTGAGAAAATAAATCTAAATACAATTCATTTTTTATTATTTGAATATTGGGTGGTTTATTCAGGAGAATCAGGCATATTTTTAATAAAATTAGGCTCGATTATTTATCGATTAAGGATTTTTTGCTGGCCTACTTGTTGCCATTTCTCTTTAAAATGCCTCTTCCCTTCTTCAGAAGGAAGGGATTTTCTTTTCTTCCCCTTTTTCTTTGTGGTAGGTTATTTATATTGCTGCTTTATTTTATTATATTGGTTTTGTTTGGTATTTTGGCCTTGGGTCTCTGTGACAAAAAATACTCTGACATTTGATTATTCTTATTTATTTTATTGTTTTTTGTTTCTCTGCTTTAATGTTACTTTTCTTTGGACCGTGGATCCTTTAAGGAAATCTACTACTTTGTGGTTTTCCCCTTGTGATTTACAATAAATTTACCTTATTTATGGTGATTTTTGTTTGGATCCTTTTTTGGTCTGACAGCCTGGTGGAAGTCTTTTGTCCTTTTTCTTTCATTTATTGTGTCCTACCCCTAGCGGACGTAATATTCAGTGCCACGGTATGTATTTTCACATCGAAGGTTCAATAGTGCCTCAGCAGAGCCACAGGCTGATCGCTTCCATGCCACACCTCACTGATGCTGGAGATGCTGTTAAAGGACCCCCGACCAAGTATTGAGTGCATAGATGAACATACTTTAAAGAACTTGAACTTTTCTGTTTTGCAAATCCTTGTTTTGATCTTAGAAAATATTTTGAGATACTGGATTTTTGACTTCCATAAGCTGTTGAGCATGTAGGACTTGATAGTACAATCCCTTAGAATAATCAGCACTTTGTTGACATCTTGAGTGGAGAGTTGGGGTAGTCACTTCATTGGGGTCATCAGGTGGGGACCCTCCTTCCTTGGTGTTTCATCGATAGGCCCACAACACCTCCAAAGGCCTCAAAAGCAACACCTGGCATCCCAGGTGCACTCCCCTCTGCTTTTACCCCTGTAAGTCATTTTGCAGCCCATTTGGGATCCTTCCTTTTTAGCCACTGCCAGTTGCCGCTTCGCTCAGCAGCCTCTGACAGCGACCTAACAGATTGTCATTAGGCCTGTCCTCTGACTCCCAACCCCTTCAGTAGCCTGGTTTTTGCTGTGGCTACAAAACCTCCTGCACTCAATCTCTACGGCAGGGGTGTCAAAGATCCTGGAGGGCTGCATCCCTGCGGAGTTTAGATCCAACCCTGCTCCAACACACATACCATGTAGTTTTCAAATAAGCCTGAAGGACTTGATAAGTTGGATCAGGTGTATTTAATTAGGGTTGAATCTAAAATCTGCAGGGTTGTGACACCCCTGCTCTAAGAGGAGCAACTGGGTTTGCCAGCCTCGTTGTACTGTTCAGCTAATAGTTCTGAGTACTTCAGACTTTTACGTTCATTTGCTTCACCAATTGCAGCCTCCCATGGCACAGTTAGTCCCACGATGAGCAAGGACTTTTGTGAGGTTGACCACAGTATTAGGTCTAGCTTGAGGTTAGTTATAATGATCTCAGGTGGAAATCTGAGCTTCTGGTCCTTATCAACCTGCATTTTCCAGTCCCGGGCAGTGTCCAGCAGGGTTGTTTCCATTTTTGTCATTGGCTTTACTGGAAGCTGTCCTGCTCTTTTGAGAATCCAGGCTTTAATGTAAGCTCTAATCATCAAAAAAAAAAAAAAACTTTTGAAATGTTTTACTTTGCACGCAATGAATCTATAAATAAGTTTTTGAAATAAGTTACACGATATTCTTTTTTTTTTTTTTTTTTTAAGAAGCACCTGTATATCAGGCTATATATATATCATTTTTTTTCTCTCTTCTTTTATTTTTAAATTTCTGCAAATTTGTATACTTTCCCGACACTTCAAAATAAGATTCATAGCCTATCAAGAAATTTGTGGAAATAGGACTCTTCCTTCTAGAGGTCAAATTAGGTTTGCCTCTATTGGTTTAATTTCATAGAGGCTTTAGCTACATCTGCTTTCTTTAGGTTCCAGCACATGAAACAGTGAAAAAACAATGTGGTAGGTATGCATGGAATTATATTGAACAGAGTATGAAAATGAAATGCAAGCATTGTTCATAAAATTACAGGAAAAAAAATGTCATTAAAAAATCTGCTGGCAAGAAAACAAGGTATGTGTCACATTTATCAGGGAGTCAAGGAAGCACGGAGACGAGGAATTCACAAAATGAGAGTCTTTAATAATCCAACAGGGAAACATTGAGCACAAGGAAGACATTCAAGAACTGACAACACTAACTGAAAGGACTAGGGCTTTTAAACACACGAGACACAGCTGGAATCAAATTAAACACAATCAACATGAGGGAGAAACTTGGTCACAGGGAGCAAAACGCACACAGACAGGTCCATAATCCTGACACTATGAAAGATGAGATGTTGCAATATATAAAATATACAAGATTATAATTTTGAAAATACAATTAAGCAATTAAATTATTTTAAAATTAAATTTTTATTTAGTTTGTTTTATGTATTTAGTTATAATTGTTTGTATTTATGTATCTATGTATTTAATTTATTTAGTTTAAGTAAGTAGTCCTTCCACATTGCTGTTTCACACTCCAGGTCAGTTGGTAGCAGTAATGCACCTAAATGCTGGTATGCTAACCACCAATAAACAAGATATTTGTCAACACAAAGGTCTTTTTTGATTGCAGTTTTAAGAACAAAGAACATACAAGGGCAATATCATATAAATTACATCAAAACAAATACAAAAATAAATAATAAAGGAAAGCAATAAGAAAAAGCAAGTACAAATAATTACAACTTATTCAAATAATAGATTTAAGGCTTTAAATTATTTTTTTTCCGGCTTTATTTCTTGATTATTTTAAAGTGTACAGGTAGTGGCCTATTTCTATGTTAAAATGGGTATATATATTTTTTTATTATTATTTTTTTTTTTCCCACTTCCCATTTACATTTGGGAATAAAGAATTCCATGTCCTTTTTTTTTTTTTTTTGAGTCGCAATTTAACTTTAATACTTTGTTTAAAAAAGAAAAAAAACCATTAAAAATAATTTTGTATAAATACAATCATAGAACAAATGGACAATAGGCTACACTCATTTTCCTCTTTACAGAAAACTTAGTCAATGTCTTTACAAAATTTGCAATTACCTGTTTTACAGGTGAAATACGATGAACAATCTTGAATACCTCGCTAAATTTATTAGTGATGCAAAAAACGTATGGAGATCTTAAAGGTCTCTTTCCAGTTGACATTTTGAAATTGTGATTTCCAAAAACCAATGGGAAAAAGCACCTTGACGGCCATTCATTTATAGTTTTATTTTAGCCGTAGAGGTTCAAAATCACTGATTTGTTTGGGGAGATTTGTAAAATAGATTTGTTTATTGGTGTTGGTTATTTACACTTTTTAATTGAATTTTGTTGGATTTTATTTTTTTACACTTTCAGCCAAACTCATCTTTCACAGAACAGATAACAGTCTTAAAACTACTATTTTGAAAAAAAAGAAAATATTTTGATGTGCCTTTTGGACTGTAGCACTGTTAAGATACTAAATATAGTTTGCATGTTATGCTATTTCTAGTTATTTACTCATGAAAATGGATAAAAATAAAAGAAATGATCAATAACCACAACATTAAGTTTACATTTAGCTGACGCTTTTATCCAAAGCGACTTACAATTGCTATATATGTCAGAGGTCGCACGCCTCTGGAGCAACTAGGGGTTAAGTGTCTTGCTCAGGGACACATTGGTGTCTCACAGTGGATTCGAACCCGGGTCTCTCACACCAAAGGCATGTGTCTTATCCACTGCGCCAGCACCACCCCATCATGTCATACATTGTCACTTTTGGGGAGTCGTTTTGGAAATAAATAGAGAAAAGAAAAGGTGTGTGAGTAAAAATAACTCCTAATTCTTGTTAGAACTGAAAATAACCAATGAACTAGCACTGGGGTCAAAGTATTTAAGGTCATAATGCATAAAGTATGTGATCTTTTCATATTTCACAGTAATATCAATGTTTGATTTGATCTTTTTTGTCAAACTCAGTATTTTGGAGTAAACTGGTTTTGTGTAAAGCAGAAGTCAAACTGTGAACATCATACACACGGGAATGGAAAAAAACCCACCCTTAAACCACAACCTTTTGACACATCTAGGCAAACATGCACAAACGGACATCAACCGCAGACGTCCAGTAATAGACTTCTGCTCATGCAGAAAGGATCAAACCACGTCTTTGTACAGAAATAATTTATTCAGACCACAGGTGGTTTCATTTTGGCTCACAAACTGAGTTTGCTAGTAGGGTCAGAGCCTGAAACTAGGGGCCTCTAACGATGCTGAACTGCAGGATCTTTGGCACATCTGACTGCTACCATATATTGAGAACTACTAGCTAAAACAATGAGTAAACATGTAGTTTCCTCATTGTTTTAGCCAGTGGTTCTCATCTCTGGTCATCAGTGAACAATAATTCTTGTCAACAAAAGAGAAGCTTTAAGATCTCCCTGTGGTTTTCAACCTTTCGTCAATTTTTATTTGCATTTGTTGTTTAGAGAGTGTTAATTTAATCTCACTAATCCCAAACTCAATCCTACCCTGTGTCCCAATGTTCATACTATCCAAATAGTATTTGAGATTAGAATAAGTGTGTCACAAAGCATAGTATGTTGAAAAGAGTATGCCAAAAGTGCCCGGACGGTCTAATATTTCAAGTCAGTTTTTAAAGTGTGGATCTGTACACACATTGGCTAATATTGCCCACAATCCATTGTGCTTTGGTGAAAGATTCAGCTCAGTACTACAAACATGGCGGATGTGCGCAACCGGCGGTTAGGTAGCAAGGTTTACAAAAAGGGGTTTGAGTAACTAATAATCAACAGTTAACCTGGTAAATATATTTATTGTTATCTGTAACAGCGATGTGCACTAAAGACACAGTTGTGTGACGTGATAGTATGTGCCAAAGCTTCTACTACTCTTCTACTGCACACTCAAAACTGTGTACTTTTTCCTCACCAAAAGAGTATATACTTTAAGCGCGTAGGCACATTGGGACACAGCAATAGTCTCAGAAACTGCAGGGTTTTGCAGGAACTTCCTAGTGTAGTGGTCACTCAGCTCAATCTGGTACAACTGATTGAAGTTTGATCATCTTCTAGTGACGACACCTGCATACACCACATCCTCCTCCACTTTAGCGTTCTGTTAAAAAGAAGAAAAACACACACATCACACAGATTTAATTATGAAAACTTCTGAAATTAAAATGTGGCAAATTTTGCTTAAAAATTGAGATTCAGTGCTATACACTGTAGTCAGCACTGTTATTAGGGAAAAAGCCTACTACTGTTAAGCTAACATGAAAAAGCTTGAGGAAATGCCATAATTCATCTGCCTCATCTACCTACCTTTTTTTTGGCAACGTGGAAGTAAACTATTTTCTGTGAATGTCTGGTTCATTAGATGCTAACTGAAGAACAATAACAGTGCAGTAAATGGTAAAACCGTTTGCACTACAAACCAATGTGTTTATGATTACAATAATAATTTAAATTATATGACGACAAATACCAGTTTGTGGTATCAAGCAGCATAATTCTCATACAGCTAAAATAACAGGAAGGTAATGACACGTGAAGCCTTGCACTGGTGTCAAATGGACACTTACAAATGGATGTACCTTTCTTTTTTGTTTTTGCCTTAAGATTCAATCTCAGTCAAAAAATAAAAATAAAATAAAATAAATAGTTGGACAGTGTTGCAGCCTTGTAAAGCTACAGTAGTTTAACTTTGAATAAAAAATAAAAAAACTTTTCTGTTTCTGTCTCACTCTTAAAAATATGCTGTGCAATATGTGCATTTTCATCACTTTCATTTCCTGAAGACTTTGGTTTTCTTGTGAAATCATATGACAGTGTAACACAGGAACTTGAAATATAGTGTGCTTACGTTTTTATTTAAAAGTCTGTAGTGTTAATGGTAACGTTTACAGTTTCTGGACTCTTTCAGACTTTTTCAGTTGCTTTAAAAACATACTCCAGTAGAAATTATCTACAGCAAAGGTCATTTGTTTCATGATCTGTCACATACAAGCACGGTATATTCACATAAATCTGCAGTGACAAACAATAAAATAGGAATAAATGATTTTTACCGATTTCTGTGCTTTCCTTTTGTAGAATGTTGGATCAGCGTAAGTGATCTCCTCTTCACGAGCCTGAACTGTTTCAATGATAATAACAGATGCATTAAAACTCATTCCTAACTAGATGCAGTTGTTTTTTTATTATTTTTTTTTATTATTATGTGTCATAGGGCTGCCGTGACCTAATAGTTATAGAGATTCAGACTTGTAACCCAAAGGTGAGTTTTTTTCTCTCTCTCTCTCTCTCTCTCTCTCTCTCTCTCTCTCTCTCTCTCTCTCTCTCTCTCACTCACTCACTCACTCACTCACTCACTCACTCACTCACTCACTCACTCACTCACTCACACACACACACACACACGGTTCCTAGCAAAGTATGTGCTAGCAATGAAATTTGGAAATATATTCTTTGCTGATAATTAATAAATTATGAGGAATTTTAACAAGGTTTAAGTTATTTGGATTTTTGTTTTTTCATTTATTTCTGTATGGTTAAATTTTCATTAAACCTTAATAATTGAAATATGCTGAGGACAGTATTTTTACGCAGGTAAGATTAGGTTCATAAAGTGTAGAGAAAGTAGTTTTATGATTGATTTTGATGCAGTTTGAGAAATGATGAATCCATTTATTTTATTTTTTTGTATGATTTAGATGAGTAACGAGTTTTGTTCAGTATCATTTTATAGATACGGACCTGTTTTTCTGAATGTAATTGTAATCTATACTTTAAGTATTACTTGTTATAATAGTTCAAATATAGGTAACACTTGCCTTCTTGATCTGTTTTCCTGTGTTTCCTGTAGATGCAGAAGATCCCTACTGCTGTTATAATCAACAGAGATCCAGCAGCAGCAGAAATCAACACTATCAGAAACACTGGAGGATAAGGAGACTGTGCTGCAACGTTTAAAGAGAGGCAGTAATGTAAAAGTGATTGTGTCGATCTGATCTATGTAAAAAAAACGAGTTCGGCTCTGTAAATAATCACTAATATCAGTGCTGCTGTACCTGAACATGCGTGACAGAGTTGACTGATGTTGAGGTGTCTGGTCTGGTTGCTGATGGGATTGTTGAGCACACAGCTGTAGGTGTTTTTATCCTGATATTCCACCTCCAGAGGTAGAGAGAGACTGATGCTGAGATCAGACACACTGATGCTGGACAATAAACTGTTTCCTTTGTACCAGGAGAGAGTCACATGACCCACATTCACCACTGAACACAGCAATGAACAATATGATGATGATGATGATGATGATGATGAAGAACACTGTGAAGAGTTACTGCTGATGACAGGAACAGACAGACGAGCTGGAAAAGATTTGAAAAATTCATACTATCTTTTGATTGAGAGTTTGTGATGTCATTCAGTGATTGTCTATTGTACTTTTGAGATGCTGACATAGTAAAAAACAATCATAATATAAAATGAGTGTGTATCTTAAATTTTACCATTCCAATATTTAAAAAAAAATCTAATATTTATGATTACTCATGGATATTTAGCTCACCATAGACAGTGAGACTGAAGCTCTTGCTCACACTGTCGGTCTGTAGTTTATAGAGTCCAGTGTGCTCAGTTCTGGTGTTTGTGATGGTCAGAGATCCAGTTTGATGATCCACCTTCAGTCTGTCTCTGAATCTCCCATCAAGAACATCCTCATATACAGTGATGCTGTCGGCCATTACATTGATTTGAGCTATTAAAGTGTTTTCAGATCCAAACCTCCACAGAATCAGATCATCATCCATCATTTCAGTAAAACCAGAGTTTAGAGAGACTGAATCTCCCTCCAGCACTGACACTGACTCCACTGCATCTGTATCAGCAAATAGTGGCGGACAATAAATTGGTCACATATTGAGGCTAATTACCTTTATTTACTTGATCACTGGTTTGTAGTAATTGTACAGTCAGTTAAAATGAGAAAAAAAAAAAAAAAAACAGAACAGCAGCACACGTGACAACAGAAATATATCTTAAGGTAACAGATATATTTTAAGATTATATATGAGCCAGTAAATTAAAGTGCAACTTCATTCATTATAATTAAATTAATTTAGTTTAGTTTAGAGCTTTATTAATCCCCTCGGGACAGTTAGTTCAGACTGTCCAGGTGCTTCACATTTACAAACAACACTTAATACACATACACACAGCCCTTCCAGATGCCACACAAGCAGCGCCTGGAAGATGAGTAAATTGGGAAATGAACACTAGAGAAAGATATAAGTAGGGTTTTGGACAATGAATGAATGAATCAGTAATAATATGCCTATTGAATTTAAGACTATTTTTTATATGTGTAATAAGGGCAAGTGCAAAACCATCTTGTACAAAAAAAACCCCAACATCTATTTAAAAAAAAAAAAGTATAACTTACCAACAGGTTCCAAGCAGAACAAAATGACAGCATAAAACATTTTCTGTGACATTTTTAATAGCCACTCTGCGATTACAACACTGGAATTCGTGACAACACACTGTTTTGACATGACAGAAGTGTGATACCAATCTAGTGTGTGTCTGTGTGGATCCTCCCCCAAAGGGACTTGAACACCCATCGGTCAGTGCAGTCTAGCTGTGCTCACATATATTACAGTGTCACAGTATATTCACTTCTGGCTTTTAAGACTGTTTTAGTGACAGTAGTTTAAATGAATGCTTATACGTAAGAATGTACAACCTTATGCTGATTCTGCATTATTTAAGAAGCGGAAATGTTCAAGAACAGGAGGAACTGATATGAGCAAGTGTAGCAAGATTTCAGAGAGATAAATTAACAGAAAACACATAATCTGTATAAGAGGCGTTTTGCATACCTTTAACAGAATTTTAAAGATTTTTTAAATAAGACAGGTGTCAAAAACTCGATCTACTCACAAATTAAATAAAGGATTATTTTCTTATCATTATTAAAAACACGGTGCTCAAAACACTAATTTGTTTATAGTGAAGTGAAAGGAATTCTTTGCTGATTTGCTAATCTTCACAGGGCTGCCAATTCACACATTCAGGGTTCTGTCTCACACACAACTGAAACTATGCTCTCATACTTTCATGCCACATGTCTATTATCTCACACAGTGAAAAGCACCCTCAAATGAAAGCAATGAGCAAAATAAGTTGAAAGTGTAATAATAGGATACAGGTGAAACAGATATGGCAAACTATCCAGTGAATATGTATGTTTGCACTACGGAAAGTGGCAAAAGTTCCCATTTACAACGTGTTTTGTAGTGTTGAGCAATGTAGCCAATCATAGAAGTATATGTTGATTTCTTGAACACCTCTGATTGACCATTGCATTCAAGTTAATTAGAATTCATTCACCGCTCAAAACAGGACTGTTTGTTTCAGCACGCTTGCAAAATCTACACAATGTAGAGCGCTTTATTGATGTTGTTGCAGTTATTTGTAAAAGTACTATTTGACGCTTATAGTGTTTACTCATCTGCAAAACATCTATAGGACATTTCCTATCAGATGTCAAATAGATCTTAAAGTTGTTTATGATTTAGAATGTATATTTAACTCAGACGTCTGTCAGATGTTTGTACACCGCAGATGCTTTCTAGATCAAGTGATCTTTAACAGACATCTTGCAGATGTTCATGAGCTCTGGGTTGTAAATCCCTGCACATTGATATGACTAGATTTGAAATTGCAGCACTGCACCATTCATTCATTAATTTATGCCTTTATTTATTTCACTATTTTTTGATAAAACACAGAAACAGTCATCATACTTTGCATTATCATGATGTTAATACTATGCATGTCCAGATGTTTTTTGTTTGTTTGTTAGTTTGTTTGTTTTAAACCCCAAACAAACCTCCCACCCAACCCGCCATGGGAATTCGATAAGTAAATTAGTAAGTAAAATGTATTTATATAGCACCTTTCACAGACAAGGAGTCACAAAGTGCTTTACAATAATAATTAAAACCAAAACAAGTTAATACCAGGGCCCGTATCCCTAAAGATTCTGAGAATCCTCTCAGAGAGCTCCTAACTTAACCTAAAAATTCCTTGCCAGGAGTTTTAGCTTAGAAGTGATTCCAGAACATTTTCAGTGAACTCTGAGCAAGGAATGGATGGAAAATCCTATCTTAGTGAGGAGGTGTGGTTGACCCCGTTGCTAGGTATGAGTCATCATTTCAAAAGCCGTGATTGGTTGATCCTACAAGTTTGATGAAAATGAACTTTTGGTGATAATGAGCAAAGGATGTACCCTCAAATCAATAAACATAATTATACACTCTAATCTTATGCAGACTGTAATTGTAAATAATATTTCACATTCAAGAAAATATCTGGAAAATGAATAGTAAGCTGTAGGGGTTATAGCCTAACATTAGAATCTAAAATATGTGAAAACTTAAGCTCATTACACCCTGTTCAAATAATGATTTGTGTCTTATTTGCTCATATTAATATCCTAGCTGGCATATTTTGTACTTTCACTCCCATATGGACCCCATTGAAAACAAGATGGCCTATCTCAAGGGGCTGTCCTTAATGAAGTAGTAATTGCAACGTTAGAACTCAGTGTGGTCTTAACGAGGGTAACACGGCTCAGCTTTTATCAATGTCTGTGATTGCTGGCTGGTCTATGTATGAAGGCTTGTTAACAAATATCCTACAAACACAGAAAATGGAGAAAAAAAGGAATCGCAAGCCGAACTGGACTGAGGAGCAAGGTTTGTTGCTGGCCCAGTTGGTGAACGAACATAAAGGTGTGTTACGAGGAAAATTTGGCCCAACTGTCACTAGCCAAGGCAAGAGGCGCGCCTGAGACACAATATCCCAAACAATCAATGCCTCTTTTCCACTGGTGGTGCGGACAGGCGACGATTGTGAGAAAAGGTGGTATGTGCTGCAGTCCAAGGCAAAAGATGAGATTGCAGCACACAAGCGGGAATCCTCACTCACAGGTGAGCAAAATATTATAGCCTACCACATAATCTGGCAACTTGCTCCTACTGGCAAAGTTAATTTACATGCCTAAATACTGTGTTCATTGACTGTTTCTTTCTAGGGGGTGGACCACCTGCAAAGCGGCTGTCCCAGGTGGCCGACACTGTCTTTCAAGTCCTGGGACACTCTGAGGTCAGTGTCACCGGGCTGCCAACAGGCATTGACACGTCAATGATGCAGGCCCTTGAAATGCAGCAAAGGTAGGACACA
Source organism: Barbus barbus (assembly GCF_936440315.1). Taxonomy (NCBI): domain Eukaryota; kingdom Metazoa; phylum Chordata; class Actinopteri; order Cypriniformes; family Cyprinidae; genus Barbus; species Barbus barbus. The sequence continues at coordinate 6,264,078 of NC_136737.1, read as the reverse complement.
GGGTTATTCATATCAACAGTGTTTATTCATTGCAGAAGCCATTTCATCCATGCTCATTGTATTAAATTAATTTAATCAAAACAATAATTAAACTAGGCCTATGTATTTCTGTAGAATGGAGCCATCACAAGAACCGGGCCCATCAAGTTTGCCGACAAGATTCCCGCCTGAACCATCTGCAGCTGCTACTCAGGATAGCCCGGCGGATCAAACACCATTCCCATCCGCAGCACCTGCTCCGTCAGCATCCCTGCAGGAGAGAAGATTGCAACTCACAATTGATGTGTTTGAACAACAAAAAAAAGTCCTTTCCCTTCAGGAGGAGTACTACCGCCTTAAAATTGAACACCTAAAAAATAAACCATTTACAGATTGTGTTCTGTGTCTTGCATTTAACAATTGCAGGTGATGTGCAGTAAAACTGTGGTAGTTCTTAATACCATCACAAGTTCTCAAATGACATGGGGCTACAGCTTGCCTGAAATGTAAATTTGTGAAGTTTGCCCTGTAAGGCAGTCCACTCTGGGCTAGGTTCCCCTGTGGAATGTGAATATCTTCTTCACCACCATCCTCATCGTTGTCTTCATCCTCATCGCCATCCTCCAGAGGTTCTGCAATCTGTCTAACCTTGCAAATATTGTGTAATATTGCACAGGCTATGATGACTTTGCTGACTTTTTCAGGCCTCAGCCGCACCTCTCCGTGGAGAACATGAAAGCGCCTCTTAAGATGGCCTATGCCACGCTCCACCACTGCTCTTGTTATCTTGTGGGCCCTACAATAGAATACAGACCTTTACTTATTTGATGAAAATATTGCACTACTTGGATGCTCTAACATATTGCTTGCATTTCATTTCCATGATTTTTGTATTGTTTGGCTTACCTGTTATAGTTTAGTTGGGGCCCTTGGCGTGGCTGGAGGTAAGGTGTAAGGAGCCATGGTTTGCATGGGTAGCCACTGTCCCCTAACAAGTGGCAATTAGCTGGCACATAGCGTCTCTCAAAAAGCTGTCTGATGCCACTCTCGGAGAGCATTCTCGCATCATGTGTGGAGCCTGGCCATTTAGCCACAATGTCCAAAATCTTACAGGCCGCATTGAACACTATTTGCACATTGATGCTGTGGAAATTCTTCCTGTTAACAAAGACAGCCTCGTCCTCTGATGGCGCAATTATTCTCACATGTGTTCCATCAATTACACCCACAACGCCAGGGAATCCTGCAATGTCCATAAATGCCCTTTTATGTGTGTGTAAAGTGCGGGCATCCAGCGGGAATGAAACAAATTGTGTCACAATATTAGGTTGTGACAAAGCTGTCAGTGTTTGGGTGATGACTCTGCTGACGGAGGATTGGGACAGACCCAAGTCATCACTGCTGCATTGTTGCATTTTCCCTGTTGCCAAATACCTCAGGGTTGTGATTACTTTCTTCTCCGGTGTAATAACGTTGTGGCGTCGAGTTGGTGAAGTAATTGCATCTCTAAGGAGATCCACCACAAACATGATTCCTGCACGATCCAATCTGTAGCGTCTCAATAATTCCCTGTCATCCAGTGTTTTACATCCAGTGTTTGCAAAACGTCATGACTCTGAGAATTTTCTTAGAATTTGGCCGCTAGGAGCCACTTTTTGCTCAAAAATTCTTTAGGGATACAAATGTAGCTGTACAAATACCACCAAATATCACAAAAATTAGGTTAAGTGACATACGGCCAAGTATGGTGACCCATACTTGGAATTCGTGCTCTGCATTTAACCCATCCAAAGTGCACAGACACAGCAGTGAACACGAACACACACCCAGAGCAGTAGTTAAAAGCTTGTTCAAAAAGATATCTTTCGGTGTTTTTTAAAAGATTCTACAGAACCCATAGTTCTCAATGATAAGGGGAGAGAGTTCCAAAGCCTTGGAGCCACGACAGCACGGTCACCCGTTAAAAGGTCTAGGTCAGAAGACCTCAAAGACCGGCCAGGAGAGTGTGCATGTAGGCTAATTATAAGAATTAATGTGTTTTGCAGTGCAGTTTCCTTGAGTTAATAGTTTTGCAGTTTACTTCAGTTAAGAGTTAGAAAGAGTTAGTTCTAGATAAGAATGTTTTCTCCTGTGTGTTATCTGCCTTTTTCAGGGTTGTCTGTCGGCAGGGAACCAGTTGGATGCGGCTGCACTCTCTTCTTTTTGTTTATTCTCTCATCCAGCTGCTCTGGACTATCTGTATTCTTCCATACCGTGTATAGAAGTGCTTCTTAATTTTGTATGAACACGCCTACATGAAGGCTTATGTGAGTGTGATGTATAAAAGATGGGATTGCCCCTTCTTTAGTAGTAGAGAACAATAAACCACTTGTGCTTACATCTGGAGTGTTGTTGTCTATTCCAAGCGCTTGTTGCTAATCCACTCGACAGACGAAGAAAGCTGCAGTGACCCAGAGTAGAGTTCTTACAATTTGGTGACCCCGACGTGATGTCTCTGATCAGGTAAGACAAGTTTGGTTGACTACCTGATTAGTGACATTATTGTTTTGATGCGTAGTCGGATAAGACAAAGTATAGTTTGACTATCTGTGGACTGACGCAGGAATACCCTCAGCGAGAAGCTGGGAAGAGCGCGCTAAACAAATAGAAAACGAAATCAAAAGTGAAAGTGTGGGTCGTCACGAGTTTCGGTCTGTCTTGTGGGGAGGCTAATATCTGTCATGGGAACCACCTATCCTAAACCAACTCCTGGCGAAACACCAAATGATTGGATGAATAGATGTAGTTGGGGGTTTTATACAAATCTCTGGGTAGATAATTTGGCGGGGTGGACCGAAGCCAATGGGATGTATCCTACATATCCGCGAACGGGTTCTTTTGACCCAAATCATATGGCACAAGCCTTTCGATTGACATATAAGGGCGAGGGCGACCCTGATTGGGACCAAAAGTATATGAAAGACGGGTATGATGTTTGGTTGAAGATGCAAACTGTGTGGAACGATAAACAAGGCATTTCGCTGCCGAAATCGGTCAAGAATGTCGTGCCAAAAAAGCCAAAGGGGAAGAGCGAGAAACAATTGTTAGTCGAGGCTGAGTCGAATTTGCAGAAAACCAAATTGACAAAAGCAACTAAACTCTATCCAGAATTACCGTCTATTTCCTCATTCCCGCCATGCGCGCCGCCGTTTTACCCTGCACCTGCGCCTAGCGTGCCCGCGCCTCTTACTTCCGCGCGCGCCCCCGCGTCCCCGTCAGCACCCGTTGAGAAAATAAATGAAGCTCATTTGTGGATAGCAAAACGGCAGGGCCATATAGAGATAACTCCGCCGTCCGTCTCGACTTTAAAAGATATTTTGAGCATGTTACCAGAAGTGGACAAACCATTACACTTCGTGGAAATGTTGATAAAATTGTCGCGCCACAGCCAATTTACTGGTGCCGATTATAAGTTTATAATCATGTCAAAAATGGGCAATAAGTACGATGAAACGCGCTTACTCGATGTAGTTCCCTGTCTACACGCAGACAATGACGAGTCCCATACAAGGGCGGTAGAGGATGAGGAAGAAGACGGGGAGAGTAAAAAACCCTCGAGCGCTAAGAGGACCGCGAGTAGAATTTATTTTTTCTGGCGAGACAACCCTGACGCTTTAGCCACCCTCCAGAAGCAGCTGACTAAATTTCTTATAGGTGAGAGACATGCTAATCGAGACCTTTCACATGTGACTAACTGTAAACAGGAAAAGAAAGAACCCGTGCCCGTTTTCTTTAAGAGGTTTAAAGATGCGTGGATTCACTTAGGTGGATTAGCATTAGAGGAAAATGAGCCTGACTGCCTCTTTGTCTCCACCTTCCTCAACAATTGCTCACCAGAGTTTCAGCCTTTGCTGAAACTGCAGTTAACAGACCGTTCACGGTTAAGTGTTGATTCTGTAGGGATTGATGGTACCCCTTTCTTCACACCGCTCACACCGCCTTTAGAATTGAAAGTAGGCTCTTGCAGATTAAATCATAGATTTGTATATATGCCATCATGTTCTTATAATTTAATGGGAAGGGACCTAATGGCTGCCCTATGGGTAGAAATGAGGTTTAAAAATGGCAAACTGGTTGTACACACCTCGGACGAGGTGTGCAATGAAGTAGGCGCCCTGAACGGCCTGCAGGTGTCGCTGTTGTCCACCTGTCAACCTACAACGTGGCCTGAGTTAGCACCAGCTAGTCTGTGGGCTGCCCATAAGGATGATGTAGGTACCGTCTATTGTTCACCATAGACTGCCACTATTAAACACATCGATCGTGTATATATTAAACAATATCCTTTATCAGAGGACAAGGCAAAGGGAATAGATGTCATAGTGCATTCCATTTTGGAACAAGGTCAGCTTTTTCTGCGTCTCAGGGACCTGATGACCTTTGGCGTGACAATGATGGTCGCCTCTGTTTACCTGCGTCTGATTTACAGTTTCTCGTCCGCGAATTTCATGGTGCCACTCATCGCGGACGAAGAGGGGTACTAGAGACAATGCGAGATTTATTTTGCGTTGACCAATTACCACACACGGTTAATGACATGCTTGACAGATGTTTGGTTTGTGCTCAAAACAATATAAGCAAAGCTCCAGCAAAGCATCAACACCTGCCGAGGCCTAACCAACCACTTACTGAATGGCAGGTTGATTTTACACACATGCCCAAGAGGGGACCTTTCAGATACCTCTTGGTGTTTGTGGACAAATTTTCTAAGTGGGTGGAGGCCTTTCCATGTGCCAGAGAAAATGCCAACGTGGTAGTGCAGTTTTTAACCAAAGAAATCATACCCAGGTATGGTATCCCAGTGTCAATAGATTCTGATAAAGGCACACCTTTTACATCAAAAGTGACACAGCAACTAGCTAAAGAGCTACAGATTGACTGGCGATTGCACGTACCCTATCATCCACAATCCTCGGCTTTTGTAGAGAGGACGAATAGGACCATTAAACAAAAGATAAGAAAAGCAATGGTCAGTATGAATACATCTGATTGGACAAGGGTCCTTCCAATTGTCTTAGCGGACCTAAGAATGATGCCTCAGCCAAATTTAGATAATCTATCACCCTATGAGGTGGTGATGGGCCGACCTTTTCCCATCCCTTGGCGCCACGGAATGGTAGGGATAGGTGTGGTAATAACTGATCACATGTCTGAGTATGCTGTAGGCCTAATAGACAAATTAACTGAGTTCTGGGAAAGGGTTAACATAAAACACCCTGCGGTCCCTAAAGCTAACTCACACCCCTTTGAAGTGGGTAATCAAGTATTGATAAAGAAACTAAAACCTGAGGGCCTTAATGACCCTTTGTACGATGGGCCTACAGAGATACTAGCTGTGACAAGAACGGCTGTTCTAACAGATCTTTTTCCACAGTGGATCCACGCAACTCGGGTGAAACCCATGAAATGAAGGAGATGAATTGTATATACTAACTTCTTTTGTTTTCCAGAGCAATAACCTGTATTGTCCTAGCTGGATTCATGGTACCCAACGCTTCAACGGAGGAGGCCAAAAGAAACCTCTTCTGGCAGTATGCCAACTGGACAGCGCGTCAACTGACCAATGCATCTTGTGTAGTGTGTCAGGAAGTGTTCAGCTCTGCAATAACCATATCCTTAAAACCCTTTTTATATAAATGAATTTTACTGTGTTCTGTCCAGACTATGCAGGGAAAACATACATATGGTCTCCACAATGTAGAACGGAAGAGACCACCCCTGGTGGCCGATTGAATGTCAGCCGTAGTTATTGTACAATGAATAAAACAACCAAATATAACAAAACCAATCCTGTTGATGTAAAAATTAGCTTGGTTTTACCAGAAGGTTTTATGTTTCCTTATTGTTTTAATGGGACATCAGGTAAAAGCGTAACAGGTATAAGTGCTACAAATTGTAAACAAATAATACATGAGACAGATGGAGCACGTTACTGCCCAAGGTTCAAGAGGGGTTCGTGTGAGAAAAACACGACAAGGTGTACTGAAAGGGGGGAATTCTCCTCTCGCTGTTATACTTCTAAAAACCCTTCCTGCATCTCCCTGAACTTGTACTGTGAAAACCCCTGGCCAGCGCAAGGTGCAGTACTGGCCAATGACTGGTACTGGTACTGTGGTGAGGACACTGTCAACAACACTTACGAGATGAAGTGGACAGGTCTCTGTGCACCAGTACAGCTACAACATCGTGTGACTGTTATGCATATACAATGTGATTCGTTTTTCAGGAGCAAAAGGTCAGCTGACAACGAGGACGTCCCTGATGAACATCAGATGAGGTCACACTGGACTCGGTTCTGGAAGTCAATGATACCTCAGTTCGGCGTCTCAGACCTAATGAAACAACAGGACATCATGCATTATCGACTGGCATCATTTGTTAACAGCACCACAGTTGCACTGGCAGGGGTACAAGATGAACTGAGAGCGGTGAGACAAGTAGTGATGCAAAACCGTTTGGCACTTGATATGTTGCTTGCTCAGCAGGGAGGGGTTTGTTCGATAGTAGGTGATAAGTGCTGCACCTATATCCCATCGAATGATGAGCCTGAAGGGTCAATTGGCACAGCAGTAACAACAATGAAACAAATCTCATCACAGATATATGAGGATGAGCTAAAATCTAGAAATAACAATTGGAATTGGGGTATTCTCTCTAGCCTATTTGGCACGCTTGCACCTTATGTCTCAATGATAATACCGGTATTACTTATTTTGTTTTTATTGTGTATTTTTGGCCCATGTATTGTGAAATGTTTTACACAACGTATGTATACTATGGTGTCTGCTATCTCTGCAGGATATCGCCCATTGCCACAAAAGGATAGAGGAGAATCCAGACTCTAGAGGAGAGTCTGGAAGAGGGGATTATAAGAATTAATGTGTTTTGCAGTGCAGTTTCCTTGAGTTAATAGTTTTGCAGTTTACTTCAGTTAAGAGTTAGAAAGAGTTAGTTCTAGATAAGAATGTTTTCTCCTGTGTGTTATCTGCCTTTTTCAGGGTTGTCTGTCGGCAGGGAACCAGTTGGATGCGGCTGCACTCTCTTCTTTTTGTTTATTCTCTCATCCAGCTGCTCTGGACTATCTGTATTCTTCCATACCGTGTATAGAAGTGCTTCTTAATTTTGTATGAACACGCCTACATGAAGGCTGTGAGTGTGATGTATAAAAGATGGGATTGCCCCTTCTTTAGTAGTAGAGAACAATAAACCACTTGTGCTTACATCTGGAGTGTTGTTGTCTATTCCAAGCGCTTGTTGCTAATCCACTCGACAGACGAAGAAAGCTGCAGTGACCCAGAGTAGAGTTCTTACACTAATAGATCCTGGATGTAAGAGGATATAAGAAGGTGCCTGACCGTGCCCAAAAATCTGTCCAAACCAATGCTAGGAAGTCTCAAAATTGTTTCACTTTGTTTTTGAATTTTTAATTATGACTGGTGGAAATTGCATTGTAGATATCTTAAAATGATTAGGCCTACTACTTTATTCTTTAAAGCGGAGCATTGCAGGCTTTGTCCCTCTCTAGTGTCTGCTCTACTAACTGCAGAGCCATTTTTTGGGGGCATTCACTAAATTCCAGGGGTTTCGTTACCACGACGTAAAACAGGGATTTCTAGAGGCGTTGGGAAAACACTCCCTTTCCAATAAATAAAAATCAAGAGGTCACCGATCATGCACAGAATGCTGTTTTTTTTTTTTTTGTCCGATCAGCTCCGATATGGATAATGAATGAGAAGAACATCTGCGATGGATAATGAAAGGACAAAACATGTTATTTTTATGTTTTATAATCTTACATTTAAACGACTTTTGAAAACAAATAAACAACATGTAAAACGTGCAGTAGGCCTAGTTGTGAATGTAATCTGACACAAAAACACCTGCGATCAGGACAGGTATCTGAAGTTACTGTATGTAATATAAAAGGTATTTGACACGAAACATCTGCGATCAAAACAGGTATCTGAAGTTATAACAGTATTAATGTAATCTGACATGAAGCCCCTGTGATCAGGACAGGTATCTGAAGTTACTGTATATGAAAGGTATTTAACACGAAACCCCTGCCCAGGGGCGTAGCCATCATTTCAAAAGTATGGGGGTGTATGTCTAGTGTTATACCTGTTTTGTTTTTTCAGTTAACCCTTGTCTAATTGACAGGTTTTATTTTTAATCATACCTTTTTGCTTAATACGCTTTGATTATATTATTATATATGATTATAAAACAAAAGGAAAGAAAGAGAGAAAAAAGAAAAAGACAGAAATACAACAGCTTGTCACTGGGACAGTACCCTTAAAAGGACGTCTTTGTACCTTATTTACCCCAAAAAGTTTCATAGTTGTACATTACGGTACATATTGGTACTCTAAGGTACTTATTCTGCCCTCGCATGTACGACGTCTGATTTGTACGGCTAGACAGATAGTTAACAGCAATGAAGAGAAACTTCGTAAATCTTGTTGAGGATTGATGTCTTATCTTTTGTTGCCTTTTTTCTTCCTCAGTTTTATTTCTCAAGTTTTTTCCTCATTTAAGTCTGTAAGACTGAAAGAGTAAACAGAAAATAAACATTACAAAAGTGTAACGTCTGTTGTCTTTTTTACACAATAAACTACAGACGTTCTTATTGCATAGAAATTAAACAAACATCCTCAGTAACACCAAACTATCTGCTAGACTGTTACCTGTATAATCTATATGAATCAACAGATGTAAATAAATCAACTAATTAATCTGAGGCGAAGCACCGCGGCTCGTTGTTGAGCAGATAAATCAGTGAGTCGGAAAACAAAAGACTTCAATCTAGAGCCTACGCGATGAAACTAATAAGAGTCACGAATGTAATAACACACATTACTTAAATGTAAACATATGCATCATACAGAAACCACAATTCTGACGAAAAATTACTTACAGACAAAGATTTGACCAAACTCTGTAATGACGCAGACTCGTAGGTGATTTCAGCGCTGTAGCTCGGCTCGAAACTAGGTCCGTCACCAAAACGGGTCCGACTAGGAAACAAACTAAACGCCGATGGGCGGAACACTCCTCGCCTGGTATATTATTATACCACTAGCAACATCTTAATTACTCCAAGATTAATCAACCAAACAAATATACAATCAATCACTAATTACATTTATAAACAGTATTAGTACGTATCAGAATGTCCATCACTTTATGAGTCCTTAGACATAAGAAAAACAAGCTCTGAGATGGGTCTGATGAAGGTTTTTGTTGTTCCTTGCCTTACAACTTTAACTTCGACCTTGCGGACTTTGTTGTCTTTGCTAGGCAATGTCTTTACCACAAGTCCAATTGGCCAGTCGTTCCGTTTAGCCTGATTGTCTTTCATCAGAACTACATCATCTACTTGTATGTTTGGCTTGTCATCAGTCCACTTATGACGTTTCTGGAGAGTCACCAGATACTCCTGTCTCCAACGTTTCCAGAAGCTCTCTGCCAGACACTGCACTTGTTTCCACTGATTTTTGTGAAGAACCTTATGATCAAAGTCACCTGGAGGCGCTGTCACTGGAGTTATCTTTTGAGTGAGAATCATTGCAGGTGTCAATATTGAAGGATTGTCAGAGTCAGTTGACACTGGAATCAATGGCCTGGCATTAAGAATGGCCATGACTTCTGCCATCAGTGTCGTCAACACTTCATGTGTGAGGTGTTTCGTGTCAGACCGCAGCAACATCCCTTCCAGAATGCGACGTGCTACTCCTATCAGTCTTTCCCAACAACCTCCCATATGGGATGAATGGGGGGAGTTGAAAGTCCACGAGCATCCCTGCTTGTCAAGGAAACTTGTCAGTTCTGGATCACTGATGTTGAATTTTAACTCTTTGCACGCTCCAATAAAGTTTGTGCCTCTGTCGGAGCGAAGCTGTTTAGATGACCCACGGATAGCAAAGAATCGGCGTAAGGCATTTATAAAACTTGAAGTGGACATGGATTCTAACACTTCGATGTGTGTCGCCCTCGTGCTCATGCATGTGAATAACACTGCCCATCTCTTACTTTCAGCACTACCTCCACGAGTGCGCCGAGTGACAATGCTCCATGGTCCGAAGACGTCCAGACCGACATGGGTAAAAGGGGGTTCTGAGGTGAGTCTGTCAGCTGGTAGTGGTGCCATTTTCTGCTCCATTAACCTCCCTCTCAGTTTTTTGCAGGTCACACAGTTATAGATGACACTTGACACCAGCCGTTTACCTCCCACTATCCACACTCCTGCTGACCGGACGGCACCTTCCGTAAAATGACGACCTTGATGGAAAACGTCCTCATGGTAATGTCTCACTATTAGAGATGCAATGTGATGAGTTTTGGGCAGTATGACAGGATGTCTCTCGTCTTTGGGTAAGTCAGCGTTGGTAAGGCGTCCTCCAATCCGAAGGAGTCCATCCTCGTCGATGAAGGGATTTAACTTTCTCAGTGGACTCTTTTTTGAGAGCTGAATCCCATCTCCCAAACATTTGAACTCTTCTTCATAGAATTCTTGCTGGACACAACGAATGACGACTGTTTTAGCTTGCCAACGTGCATCAACTGCGTCCACCTTTTGGGTCTTAGAGTATGTTCTTGTTACTTGAATAAGTTTTGTGATGGCTTGCAGTAATCTCTTCCAGCTAGAAAATCGTTCAAAGCGTGCTGAGCTGAACTGACCTTCTGCAGCTTTGGTGTAGTTGACAGCAACTTGGGCTCGAACTTCAACATCAAGTTCTGGGTCAACAAGATCAAAGCTGTCGCTTTGTGGAGGCTCACTGCTGCTTTTCAAGAATTCAGGGCCTGAGAACCAGTTAGAGGCTCTGAGGATGTCTACAGACGTGGGTCTGGTGGCGTGATCTGCCGGATTCTGTTCAGTGGCAACATACTGCCATTGTTGTGAATGACTTGATTTCCTGATGCGATTGACTCGGTTGGCAACATACACATGAAATCTTCTGGAGGTGTTATGGATGTACCCGAGAACAATCCTGCTATCAGTGAAAAATCTCACGGCATGCATCTCAATGTCCATCTCACAGCAAATTGTGTCCGCCATTTCGGCTGCCAGGACAGCGGCACACAACTCTAAACGTGGAACTGTATGGGCTGGATGCGGCGCCAACTTCGCTTTGCCCATAACGAATCCTACGTGGCACTGGTTTTCATCATTGGTGACACGCAGGTAGGCTACTGCAGCGATAGCCTGAGTGGAAGCATCAGAGAATAAACAGAGTTCTCGACTTTGAGATGAGACAAGAGGGATAGGCACATACCTTCTCTTGAAGTGTAGCTTCTCTAGTTCCAGAAGAGACTCTTTCCACAACTTCCAGGACACTTGCTTGTCTGATGGGAGAGGATCATCCCAATCATATTCTTTGGACGACAGTTCTCTGATGAGAACTTTTCCTTGGATTGTGATGGGAGCCACGAAGCCTAGTGGATCATAGAGACTCTGAACTGTTGACAAGATGCCTCTTTTTGTGAACGGTTTCTCTTCTTGGGATACTTGGAAACCGAAACTGTCACTCTCCAGATTCCATATCAGTCCAAGGCTCCGCTGAAGTGGGAGTGGATCTGCACTAAAGTCGAGGTCTTTTAAGTCTTTTGCAAGGTCCTCTGGGGCAAATGCTGTCATGACTTTGCTGCTATTGGAAGCGATTTTGTGGAGTTTTAAGTTCGACGCTGCTAACATTTTTTGAGTCCTCTGTAAAAGATCAATAGCGTCCTCTTCTGTCGGAACCGACGTCAAACCGTCATCCACGTAGAAGTTCCTCATGACGAACTCCTTGCTGTCTGTGCCGTACTCATCCTGATGCTCTTGTGCAGCTCTCCTTAGACCATAAATGGCAACTGATGGTGAGGGGCTGTTGCCAAATATGTGCACCTTCATTCTGTATTCAGTGATGTTATTGTTCAAGTCGTTATCCCGGTACCAAAGGAAGCGCAAATAATCACGATGATCCTCTCGAACAACAAATGCGTAGAACATCTGCTGAATATCAGCGGTGACTGCGATGTTTTCTTTCCTAAAGCGGATTAAGATACCCAGCAGGGCATTGTTTAAGTCTGGCCCACTGAGCAGCACGTCATTCAGCGACACACCGTCATGTTTGGCGCTTGAATCAAAAACAACTCTTATTTGATTTGGTTTTTGAGGATGATAGACCCCGAACAGAGGCAAGTACCACCTTTCTTGATGTTCCTCGAGTTCGGGTGCCAGTTCTGCGTGGTCATTCTGAAATACCTTTCTCATGAACTCTAGGAAGTGTTCTTTCATGTCTGTGCGTCTGTCTAGAGTTCGTCTGAGAGATACGAGTCGTCGCAGAGCCATCTCTCTGTTGTTTGGAAGACGACGGCGGGGTTTGCAGAATGGCAGCGGAGCTACCCAGCTGTTCGCCTGATCCACATAAACCTCTTTGTCCATGATGTCCAGGAATGTTTGATCATCTACTGACAGAGCTACTTTTTCATCATCAGGGTGGCTGTCGAAGACTGTGGCTCCAAGTTTTTCTGTCTCCTCGCCTTGGAATGCGCAGTCCAGACTTCTTGGTTGGTGAGTGTTTTTTCTGTTAAGTGTCTCTTTCACTTGAATTTTGTTAGGACAGGGACTTAACATGGATGTCCGTCCATTAGGCAGTGTGTGTGTCTTGTACACTCTGACACTGGGTGGTTTGTGAGCCCGGTCTAGACATACATCTCCTACGATAACCCACCCGAGATCAAGACGTTGAGCGTAGGGGTCTTCATGGTCTCCGTTATACTGCTGCCTCACTTTATGCACTCGCAAAATGTCTCTTCCTAGCAGGATAAGGATCTGAGCATTTTCGTTGAGTGGTGGTATCTTATCTGCTACATGTCTCAGATGTGGGAAATAGCGAGCAATTTCGGGTGTGGGGATTTCGGCTCGGTCGTCTGGAATCATTTCACACTCAATGAGGGTTGGAAGCTTGATCTTGATCTTTCCATCATAGGATTCCACCACAAAGTTTGTTGCTCTCCTCCCCGAGGTTTCCATAACACCAGAGCAAGTCTTTAACGTATAGGGAGACGCCTTTTCATAGAGGCCAAAGTGATTGAAGAACTCAGGGCGAGCAAGTGAACGATTGCTCTGGTCGTCTAACACTACATATGTCTGAATTACCTTTCCTGGATGACCTTCAGGGTAGACTTTAACCAAACATATTCTGCAGCAGGATTTGGCATTGGTGTTTCCCCCACAAACCTCTGTACATTTTGATGTTACTGCAGGGAGAGCTCCAGGAGGAGTCTCGTGGGTCTCCTCCTCCTCGCCTTGATCTGCTGGAACTTCTGAGAACCAGGGTGCTGGACCAGGATGTAAAGCTGATGTGTGAGTCTTGCTGCCACATTCCCTGCATACCACTTCTTTATCACAGTCTTTTGCTCTATGTTTGGTCGAACCACAGCACCTGAAGCAGATGTTCTTCTCCCTGAGGTAGGTTTTACGCTCCTCTATTGGCTTGCTGCGGAAGGTACGGCATTTTCTGAGTGCGTGAGGTTTGTTATGCAAGGGGCATAGTCGGTCTGGATCTGTGGCTCCTTTTTCAACAGAGCCTGTAGGAGCTGCTTTAGCTTCAGAAAACACGTCAGTCTTCCTCACAGACACTGGTACTTTGTTATATCTTGTGGGTCTCTCTGTTTTGGTTGGACCTGAGTAGTGAGCTTGAGATATCATAAAGCTAGGGTCGTTTCTGGTTTTAGCTTCAGAACGAATAAACTGTGAAAAGAAGGTGAAAGGTGGATAGGGGACATGGTTGCATTCTTTGTACTTTGACCCTTGGGAAATCCACTTTTCTTGAAGACTAAATGGGAGCTTTTCTAATATGGGGTTCACTCCGCGTGATGTATCGAGATATGCTAGTCCAGGGAGGTATCCTCCTTCCTTTGCATATTCGAGTTCAAGCAAAAGGTCTCCAAGCTCTCTTAATCTCACATTGTCTCGGTTTGAGATTCTGGGGAATTCCTCGATCCTCTTCAGGAGTGCATGTTCAACTGCCTCTGGGGTTCCATAGGTCTCTTCTAGTCTTTGCCAAACCATGCTAAGCCCTGCAGCTGAGTTGTGGCTGTGTATGGCTCGGATTCTTCTTGCTTGTTCCTTAGACGCTGGCCCAAGCCATTTAACCAAGAGGTCTAACTCTTCTCTTGGAGATAAGGTGAGTTCATCAATGACACTTTGAAAAGAAGTTTTCCATGCCCAATAGTTTTCTGGGTGGTCATCGAACTCCATTAAACCAGATGTAACCACTTCTCTTCGTATTAGGTATTTTGCGACATCTGGCGTGGTTGCTGTATGCTTTACAGAATTGTCAGAGTCCCACCTCTGCTGTGCAGGCTGTCTCAGGTAAGTTGCATCTACCTGTGGATTGAAATGTCTCTTTATCTGTGTTTGCACAGGAGGGGCATTTCCTGGAGTTTGTTGTATGGTGCTCACTGATGGTTGAGATTTCACATTTGTAGGAGCTATTTGTAGGTGAGTATCTTCATTGTCAATTCTGAGGTTACTCATTTCTTGTTTGACTGTCTCTACTGCAGGTTGTGAAGATGTGTGCATAGGTATGGGTTCTGATGCACTACTGCTGTGTTGCAAAACGTACTCACTTGTCCGTTGTGCAGCATTGGATGGCGAGAGTGGTAAGTCAATGTCATGATGAGAATCTATATCTGCATTTTCCACAGCAGCCACAAACACTGCTTCTTCTGCGGTGGCTGTAGCTGCCTCCTTTTCTATCTTTAGAATGTGCATTTTTGCTTTTAATGTTGCTTCTTCGACCATCATCTCTGCTTCTTTCTGAGCAAATGAAACCTGCATGCGGGCAGCTTCGGCTCTGGCTCGAGCTCTGAGTGCAGCAGAGCTTGTTGTTGATGATTTTCTACTTGATTGGGCGATGGATCTAGTCACCAAGGACTGATACATTTCTTCGTTGTTACTCCGTTTATCCATCCTAGTTGCTTGGATGACGATGGGTCAGCAACGCTGAATCAGTGTTGAGTGTTGAACTGCTTCGTGTTGAACTTGGTGTATTACTGTCTTCTTACTATTCTGCCCTCGCATGTACGACGTCTGATTTGTACGGCTAGACAGATAGTTAACAGCAATGAAGAGAAACTTCGTAAATCTTGTTGAGGATTGATGTCTTATCTTTTGTTGCCTTTTTTCTTCCTCAGTTTTATTTCTCAAGTTTTTTCCTCATTTAAGTCTGTAAGACTGAAAGAGTAAACAGAAAATAAACATTACAAAAGTGTAACGTCTGTTGTCTTTTTTACACAATAAACTACAGACGTTCTTATTGCATAGAAATTAAACAAACATCCTCAGTAACACCAAACTATCTGCTAGACTGTTACCTGTATAATCTATATGAATCAACAGATGTAAATAAATCAACTAATTAATCTGAGGCGAAGCACCGCGGCTCGTTGTTGAGCAGATAAATCAGTGAGTCGGAAAACAAAAGACTTCAATCTAGAGCCTACGCGATGAAACTAATAAGAGTCACGAATGTAATAACACACATTACTTAAATGTAAACATATGCATCATACAGAAACCACAATTCTGACGAAAAATTACTTACAGACAAAGATTTGACCAAACTCTGTAATGACGCAGACTCGTAGGTGATTTCAGCGCTGTAGCTCGGCTCGAAACTAGGTCCGTCACCAAAACGGGTCCGACTAGGAAACGAACTAAACGCCGATGGGCGGAACAGTACTAATGTGCACCTTTTTGACTAAGTTAGAAAGATGTCCTTATAAGGGTACTATTGTTTACATATTTCAGATTGTATTTTGTGTGTGCTGTATGTACAGTACATGGCACACAGTAATGGATACTTGCACATTCACATACTTTATTCTGTTCTGTTATATAGGTCCATAAATATTGGGACATCAACACAATTCTAACATTTTTGGCTCTATACACCACCACAATGGATTTCAAATGAAACGAACAAGATGTGCTTTAACTGCAGACTGTCAGCTTTAATTTGAGGGTATTTACATCCAAATCAGGTGAACGGTGTAGGAATTACAACAGTTTGCATATGTGCCTCCCACTTGTTAAGGGACCAAAAGTAATGGGACAGAATAATAATCATAAATCAAACTTTCACTTTTTAATACTTGGTTGCAAATCCTTTGCAGTCAATTACAGCCTGAAGTCTGGAACGCATAGACATCACCAGATGCTGGGTTTCATCCCTGGTGATGCTCTGCCAGGCCTCTACTGCAACCGTCTTAAGTTCCTGCTTGTTCTTGGGACATTTTCCCTTCAGTTTTGTCTTCAGCAAGTGAAATGCATGCTCAATCGGATTCAGGTCAGGTGATTGACTTGGCCATTGCATAACAGTCCACTTCTTTCCCTTCAAAAACTCTTTGGTTGCTTTTGCAGTATGCTTTGGGTCATTGTCCATCTGCACTGTGAAGCGCCGTCCAGTGAGTTCTGAAGCATTTGGCTGAATATGAGCAGATAATATTGCCCGAAACACTTCAGAATTCATCCTGCTGCTTTTGTCAGCAGTCACATCATCAATAAATACAAGAGAACCAGTTCCACTGGCAGCCATACATGCCATGCTTAGGATCATGAGCAGTTCCTTCTCCATACTCTTCTCTTCCCATCACTCTGGTACAAGTTGATCTTGGTCTCATCGGTCCATAGGATGTTGTTCCAGAACTGTGAAGGCTTTTTTAGATGTCGTTTGGCAAACTTTAATCTGGCCTTCCTGTTTTTGAGGCTCACCAATGGTTTACATCTTGTGGTGAACCCTCTGTATTCACTCTGGTGAAGTCTTCTCTTGAATGTTGACTTTCACACACATACACCTACCTCCTGGAGAGTGTTCTTGATCTGGCCAACTGTTGTGAAGGGTGTTTTCTTCACCAGGGAAAGAATTCTTCGGTCATCCACCACAGTTGTTTTCCGTGGTCTTCCGGGTCTTTTGGTGTTGCTGAGCTCATTCTTTTTAAGAATGTTCCAAACAGTTGTTTTGGCCATGCCTAATGTTTTTGCTATCTCTCTCTGATGGGTTTGTTTTGCTTTTTTCAGCCTAATGATGGCTTGCTTCACTGATAGTGACAGCTCTTTGGATCTCATCTTGACAGTTGACAGCAACAGATTCCAAATGCAAATAGCACATTTGAAATGAACTCTGGACCTTTTATCTGCTCATTGTAATTTGGATAATGAGGGAATAACACACACCTGGCCATGGAACAGCTGAGAAGCCAATTGTCCCATTACTTTTGGTCCCTTAACAAGTGGGAGGCACATATGCACACTGTTGTAATTCCTACACCGTTCACCTGATTTGGATGTAAATACCCTCAAATTAAAGCTGACAGTCTGCAGTTAAAGCACATCTTGTTCGTTTCATTTGAAATCCATTGTGGTGGTGTATAGAGCCAAAAATGTTAGAATTGTGTCAATGACCCAATATTTATGGACCTGACTGTACATTGGTCTGATTAGTCTATGTTAAAAGGTATAAGAAATATCTTATCATAGACAATGCTGTAAATAATGTTTACCTCTGAAGCCTCACTGAAACTTTCTGCCTCATTCACTCTCAGCTCTGAATTCACTTCTGCCTCTGTCTACAGCAAATAAAGTAGTGTTTGAAACATCTACATATATACAGGGAATAGTGACATACAGAAGAAAATAACACATTAAGTACACTGCTGGACAATAACCAATCATTTGTATCCTAAATAATTTTTAACACTTTAGAATGGGGAACACATATTCACTATTAACTATGACTTTTGCCTCAAACTCTTCATTTACTGCTTACTAACAGCTTGGAAGGTAGTCGTTGTAGTTGTTAAGTTTAGGATTATGGGATGCAGAATATGGTCATGAAGAATACAGAATTAATATGTGCTCAAGTACTAATAAACAACCAATATGCAAGCTAATAATTACCTACTGTAGTTAAAAATGAGAGCTGAGTTGTTCATCATACTAATGTTATTTTAAATTTGTCTATATTTGACTAATTATGTGTTTTTTATGATTGGTCCATATATAATCCTACAAATGCTTGTGTATTAATATATTTTATACAATGTAAAAACAGCCAGGTGTTAAAAGACACTCTATCAGTTCTTCTCAGCTGTGGAGTGTGTTTTTCTTGTGTGTCGTCCTGATTCTGCTAACAAACCTAGGCTGACTGTTTCTTGTTCATTCTTGACAACACATAAAAACGTAAAATTTGTGCAATACTGACAGAGCACCCCTAAATTAAGATCGGTCCTACACTGAAAAAAAGATACATTGAATTTACTAATTTTTTTAAGGTAAGTGATTGCAATCAATGTATCTTTTTTTCAGTGTATATCAGATCGTCAGTGCTTGCATACTTGATTGAAATACAAATACATAATGTAGAATTGGCAGAGTTAAACATGTCACAATGCTGCAAAATCTCAGTTCAACATTATCTTTATTCTTATTTGAAGGGTTCTGATAACATACATATGTGTTCAAATAAAATACGTTACAAAAGAGTTACAGAAAAATACACTGAAAATAAATAAGTGCATTTTTGTCCAGGCAGCTTTTTTTTCTCCATATAATGAACATCAAAACTTGCTAATTATTCAACAAGAGCAATAGGCAGAGTCACTCAACATTGTGCAATACTATTCGGATCCCACATGACAACTTACGCTGCTTGACTTTTTCGTAAAATAGGAGAGTTGAACTCATCTCGACCTCAGTGAATGAATGATGGACCGCGGGCGCGAGCCTGGGCATGTCATGAAGCGACAAACTGAGTGACTGATTGCCATGGAAACGTAAAGGTCATGTATAAACTATCTTGTCTTTTTGAATTTTATTTTATTGCATTTATATACATTGCTCCATTAAAACCTCAACATGTCGAGAACACAACTGTCCAATGAAAAAGTGCGGGGGACGAATTTACGTTTTTATAAAAAGTGGGGGGGACACGTCCCCCGCGTAATCTACGCCCCTCCCCCGCCATCTGGACAGGTAGGCGATTTAAAGAAAATGGCTTTTCCCCAAAACTGCGTTATCAGGGACCTCTGCAGATTCTCAAATAGGTCACGCCTTCCTGATGACGCTGTTCTGAAATCCCCTTAAAAAAAGTGCATTTTTGCCTACGCTCGTCATCAGCATGGTTCGCGCTGATTGGTGAAACCAGCTTTTGCTTTCACTTTTGACCGCATTCAACCAGAAACATCACAGCAGGCCTATACGTGTTTTAATTTATCCGAGAGTATAACGATATTCTCTTTTCATCTGTATAAATATCAACATTCAGTCGTGTCTTTTAATATTTTTTTCGTCCTTTTGTTTTTTGTAAGTTACACCTTATATGTCCTGAAGCTACTCTTGCTTCAGAGTCAGTGTTTCTGAGGGATAAACGACAGACGGACATCGCCATTACGAGATGAACACTTTGAAATAAGTCTCCACGAAATCTTCATTAATATCTCAGAGTAGGGGCCTGAAAATAATAATGGCAGGCTATTTTGTTCTTGCTCTGTACTTTTTGTTTGTTGATGGTAAGCCATTTTGGATATCTTATTTCAGCTCTTCCTTTCTCGTGGTTAAAAATGATGGTTTATATAAACGTTTTTATCTTAAAATCTGTCTTTTCCTTTTTGCCGTTTATATAAAATTGACGGTTATTATAATTCGCGTTATTTTTTTATTTTATTTTTTATGTTGCGTATGTTATGTATTAACATACAGTCTGTGGCAGCCACTGCCCCTATTTGCACCAGGCCTTGATGACATTGCAGAGGTGATCAATTGATTCCATGTTCTTGCCAAACCAACAGCAACTTTTACTTTGTGTCTTCAGGTGTGTTGAGTGCTGATACAGCTAAAGAGTCAGTGAAGGAGGGAGATCCTGTCACTCTACGCATTGAGGGAACCAAACAACAAAATGAAATGATGCTGTGGTACTTTAATAACATTCGCATCGCTCTGATCAATGATCCCACTACTAGTTGTTTATATTATGGTGAAGGTGGGACATTCAGAGACAGACTGGAGGTGGACTATAAGACTGGATCTCTGATCATCACAGACACCAGACCTCAACATGCTGGACATTATGAAGCAGAGATCATCAGAAGAGTCAGTTCAGGCAAAAGTGAACGCTTGAACAGATCCAGCGAGTGTAACAGCACAAAAATCATCACAAAAACCAACAGCCTTGGTGAAACCATAAAAACATTCAGTGTGACTGTCAGTGGTGAGTCATTTATTAAATACTACCCTATTTTTACATATTAAATATAATAAGTGAATTTTCTTCTCTTTCCATCAATATGTTCATAAGATAGTTAGAACCGTGTTCTGACTCCTTAACAAAATATGTGTTATAATTTATCACTCAGCAATGCAACTTATATTAAGGGTGGATGCTGCAGGGAGTTTGTTCTCCACAGCTACAATTGAACTTGTGTTTGCCATCTTGTTTGTCAGGTTCTGCCAAAATGCAGCAAGACTCCAGCATGGGTATGTCTTCTTTTTGCATCCTTTTCGATCTATTTATAGTAGACTGCACCACATACATATTAGTTTACTTCTAAATGCACATAGTTCTAAAGGGCGACATTGCCCTCTACTGGTCTCTGTCAGTAATATGTTCAGATTTGTCAGCAGTGATATTAATATTAGTGTTTTTTATGTTTGTTTTTTACTTAGATGATGTCTTAATTTACTGTAGGCCTGATAAATTTATCTTGGGAACTAATTTTCTACGAGCAAGAAAAATAGTTTCACTTTATGATTCACCTCTAAATGATACGGCTGTCATTTGTTTGAACACAAAATTTTTTTTTTTTTTTTTTTTTTTTTGGTGAAGTCTTTCACATCTCATCATTAGTCCATAGAGATAATATATCCAATGAATATGATATAAACACACTGTCAGGCTCACTTACACTCATGACTGTATTTATCTGTTTCAGATTCAGGTCCGTCTTTAGGTGTTGTAGTAGAACATGTTTTGCTGTTGTTGTTCTGCTGGTGGCTGCTAGTGTGATTTACTCTCAAGAAAGGGCAAGTACCACCTACAGATACTATAGTGAGATTATAACATTTGTATTTTGCAAAACAAGTGATTAATTGTGTAAAAAAGTGCAAGTTACTGTAGTACATCATGTACATACGTCACATTCACATCTGTTGATTTCACTTGTGCTAACATCATCCTGATGGGAAACAAACACTGATTGATGACAGATTTGCAGATTTCCTGAGTTTCTGTAGCTGTGAACGACTCTTGATAATGCCTCTTCTTTAACTTGTGTGATTTGTTGTTTTCTGACAGATGGAGAAAGATGGAGTTCACGTGATCTAAGAGATCAGCATCTTGGATATAGCTAAAGCAGCATAATTCATGCTTAAGTAAATTTGAGAAAACATAATTCTGTTTATTCAAAAATGGGAAAATGAGCAGCAACACAATGAAATGCTTTACATGTCACACTGGCTAATTAATAACTGATAAAGCACTTACCATTTAACCTGCTATGGAAGTCCTGAAATTATTTGCATGTGGAAGGTTATATTGTAGGGCTAGTTCAATTATAGTAAATATGCATGTTAAACAAGTACTTTCTTGTACTACAAATCACATGAACATGATTAATTTTTAGCAGCTTGTCTTCAGCTCTATCTTGAAAGTTCTGATGTTTCTGCAGATCAGATCAGCTCCTACTTCCACCACAGTAACCGAAAAGGTGAAGTTTTTAGAAAGTTATCAAACATAAGCTTGGACATTATTAATGAGTGATATATGCTTCTGTTGAACCTGGCAAATTCTACTTGAAGAACTACACTACCCATAATCCTAAAGAAAAATCAGAATCATTACAAATGTTACATCTGGGGATTGTACTTCCATTCCTTTTCCCACTATTTCCATGAACATTTTTACTGCAGATGAAAGTTTGTGCTGTTGTGATTAATTTTGGAAGTAGGTGTAGTCTTTTTGTGAATTTTGTTAAATTCTCATGAAGAGAATATTTTGGAAAATACAAAAAATAATGTCACTGTTGCACTCATTCGTTTCTGAACAAATGCTTGTATTATGTTACACTGTGTGCTTTTATAAGAAACTTTTTAAATGCCTTAAAATTTTCATTTTATCAAGTTATGTTTTCAGTGAAAAGAATGAATGAACTAACTGAAAAAGACTGTCCTATGTTAATACAGGATCCCCCCCAAAAATGAACAACAGTTAATATGGGCCAAACAAAACTTCTAATCATATTTATTCATCTGCATTTTTATCCAAAACAAATGACAATTTATTTCCATAATAAAACGAGTCCAGAATTGGGGCATATAATATTTATATTTAATAATCATAATTTGAGGAGCTATTACCTAATAATATAGTACACTGTCACGGTTTAGTTTCCTGTTTGCCCTTATTTGGTTTTGTTCCAGTTTTCCTCATCATTTCCTTTTCCTTCCTTTAGTTTATCATTCTCATCGCCTGTGTTTAATTAATTATTTTGTTTGCTCCTTTGTTCCCTGTTCTTTATAAGTCCTCAGTTCTCCCTCAGTCTTTGTCTTGGATTAAGTTTATCAATGGTAATGTGTGGTGAAGCTTATTAAAAATACTCCTTTTCGTCCACTCCTTGTCGTGTGCAATATTTCCACAACCACAGCCGTAACATACACTTAAAAAATCTATTAATTTAAGACCAACTGAGTAAAATTATTCAGTTTGAATTCATAGTTTATTGTTATGACACCACTTCAGTTAAAATTAAAGATGTCATAGCTATAGTTCAGTAGGTGATATAATTTTTTTTATTTTTTACTTTCGTATTTCCCAAGTATTTGCAGTCTTTTACAAAAAAATAAATAAAGAAACAAAACATAAATTGAGACAATAAGATGGTGTAATCAACAAACAAATATGAAATGGATGCCACAACAGAATAAAACACATATAGAAGAATATTCATCATTTTGTCTACCAGGAGTCATTCAGGTAGTGAACCTTTATACGATATCTTCAGAGGTAATAGAAAGCAAAGCATCGTTTCACCATCATCAAACAATTAGACCACAGATATTTTCATTTTCAAAGGCTCAGATTCTAAAATATGTCAGAATAATCATGATATCTGCTCTTTCTCCTTTCAGCCTCTCCTAGCAGATCTGACATCATTAACCAGAAGAACAACAGCAGCTCCAGCAGCCACGCCCATCAAAGCAGTGACGACCAATCGGATCACAGCTTCAGCAGTAGCACAGCCATGGACTTCTGGGGGGGGTCCAGAGATTAGGGAGTTGTGATTTTCAACAAGCTAACTTCAAAAATTGTAAAAACAAAAGAAACACTG
The DNA here is from genome assembly GCF_936440315.1 of Barbus barbus. NCBI lineage: Eukaryota > Metazoa > Chordata > Actinopteri > Cypriniformes > Cyprinidae > Barbus > Barbus barbus. The sequence goes on along the minus strand of NC_136737.1, from coordinate 6,240,687 downwards.
ATTATCCAAAAAGATATCTGCAAAATCTCTTTCTGGGCTCCACAGAAGTTGTAATAATAAGTTAAATCTGTTTAGAAAGACATGAGTAAATGATAACAGAAGTTCATTCATATTTTTTTTGGATCTTAAGTTTTCATTCTTGGTAAAGACTGTGAATTCAGTGAATAAACACACTTACTGTATCAGTGCTGCAGTACCTGAACATGTGTAACAGAGCTGGCTGATGTCCAGATGTTGAGTCTGGTTGCTGATGGGATTGTTGAGCACACAGCTGTAGGTGTTTTTATCCTGATATTCCACCTCCAGAGGTAGAGAGAGACTGATGCTGAGATCAGACACACTGATGCTGGACAATAAACTGTTTCCTTTGTACCAGGAGAGAGTCACATGACCCACATTCACCACTGAACACAACAATGAACAATATGATGATGATGATGAAGAACATTGTGAAGAGTTTCTGTTGATGACAGGAAAAGGAAGACACGTTTTAAAAACAAGAGAATAGAGAGAATTACGGAAGTGTTTATAATGTAGAAGTTCAATTTGCCTTGAACTTTTGGCATATAGGTCTTTGTATCATTAAAACATCCAGCAAGTTTCATAGCTTAAAACTGTAAACAAAGCTTTTATTTAATCAAGCTCCAAAATTTTTAGAGTTTACACCCAAAAAAGAACAGTTTTTTTTAAAGAGAAATCACAGATATTTTGCAACAGGTATGATTTAGTTTACAACACTTCTTGTTTGTTTCTGTAAATGCACATTGACTGTCGCACAACTCAATGACTGAAATGTGATTGGTTATCAAAGCACATGTAATTCTCATAATTGTCTATATTGTGTTTTTGCTGTTTTGTACATTGCCTATTTGGATATTCGTATATTATTCTTTTACTATCTGTGTCCTGTCCTGTTGCTGTCTTTCTGTTGCACTGTGGAGCTTCTGTCACTACAACAAATTCCTGGTATGTGTAAACATACTTGGCCAATAAAGCTCATTCTGATTCTAATTCAAGTTGACTGTTACGATTTCTCCAATGGTAAGTAATACAGACCCTTGTATCTCCCAATAATAAGACATCTCTGGCAGAGCCGTTTGCTTTATAGCTCTCGTGGTACTTTGATGTCACAAACTGGAACACACCTATACGTGCAGTAGCGAGGGGGCGTTGATAGTGTTTCCTATGCAATGATGTTGGCAAATCATAACGTGACCGATTACTAACAAGCTTTAAACGACACGCCCATTAAAAATAGGTCATTTTAGAAAGAGGGTCATAATGAGGGTTGAAAACGTTGTGCAAAAATCTTTAGTAACATTATAAGTGAACATTAAAGAGCATAGTCAAATAATAATAACAATAATAATAATAATAAAATCCATGTCATGACCACTTTAAGAATATTTGAAGGTTGAGACAAATTACCTTTACTCACCATAGACAGAAACACTGACTGTTTTTGTTAAACGTTTTGCTCCACTTTTCTTTATTATATAAAGACCAGCATGTTGAGTTGTGATGTTTGTGATGGTCAGAGATCCAGTTTGATTGTCCAGCTTCAACCTGTCTCTGAATCTCCCATCAGGACCATCAAATGTGAAGATTTGTTTCTTTCTATTGATTTTAGCTATGAGAGAGTCTTCAGATCCAAATTTCCACAGTATGTCATCACCATCATGTATTGCATTAAAATCAGAGTTTAGAGTGACAGAATCTCCCTCCATCACTGACACTGACTGTATTTCATTTGTCTCAGCACCAAACTCACCTGAAGAACAGAAACAGGTTTTACATAGAAAAAGAAACTTTTTGGTTTTGTAAAGTTCAAATGTGAACTGAAGAACATTGAGAAAATTAATTACTGAAAATATATTTATAACTTACCAATAAGACAGCACCAGCACAAACAGATCAAAACAAACGTGTGAAACATTCTCTTCAGTAGTTCAGTGTAAAGTCTGATTTAGTAGTAAAACTGTCCACCTAAAAAGACTGTATAAAATTATTTAAAGGGGTCCTATTATGCTTTTTCACTTTTTGAATTTTAGTCAGTGTGTATGTTTGGGCATAAAACGATCTACAAATTTACGAACCTCAAAGTCCACTCCAAAGCGAGATGTTTCGTTTTTAAAAAATCCCTTTCCAGAACTACAGGGAATGTGTCGTCACAGCGGCAATGCATTCTGGGAATTTAGGTCACGGGAGCTACAGCGGAGACTGGATAATATAGTGAATATAGACATTGATATTTAATGTTTCTATTATTCTACTTAAGATCGCGCTGGAGTGGTTAAGGCTCACTTTATATCATTTGCCATAGCCCTTTGCACGGCCGGTGTGAAAAACAGGCTTCTTTCTGCCTTAGAAAGCTGAAAAAGCAGACGTTTCCTGCAGACATTAATAGATGCCATAGCCCTTATCAGTGTCTGCATGAAATACCTCTGCTTTTGATTAACCCTATGTTGATACAGTAAGGGTTAATCATTCCAACGCGATCTTAAGTTGAACCACATAACAAAATAATAGCCTATAAAATGTCTACATTCACTACGGAACTCGGATGAAAGTTAAACTGAAACTCAGTAACAACTCAAATAAGATATGGCTTAATAATTGATCTCTGTAGATTTAATATATACAGTGATTTGCATTAAACTGTAAACCCTCTCACTACAAATAAAGGAAAATCATATATATTTGTTTTCATTGTTTTAATTGTGGACTGTTAGAAAAAGCGAGCTTTTATTTGGTGTTCCACTTTCACAGCATGCTGTTTGCAGTCTGGTGTCCTACAGCCCTGACAAATCTGGAAATTTTCCTAAAAAAATGGAAGTTAATAAAATCTTAAGGATTAAAAGTTCTATACTGAATATTATTTTTTCTAGTTACAGTATATCCAGTTTATATTCAACTAAATTGTTTTTTTTCTATTTCTATTTATTTGAATGGACAGTATGCAAGATAGCACAAACACAATATACAAAATAGACAATTCAGTATGTACAGGTATGTTAGGTGCAAATTTGAAATGTAATAAGTATGTGTGTTAAATAAAAAATAAAAAGTATGATAGTGTTGTGTGTTTCATGTTTATTGTTAATAGATGGATTGCCTGAGGGAAGAAACTGTTCCTGTGTCTGGTCGTTCTGGTGCTCAGAGCTCTGTACCGTCGACCAGATGGTAACAGTTCAAAGAGGGAGTGTGCTGGATGTGAGGGCTCCAGAGTGATTTTACCAGCCCTTTTGCTCACTCTGGATAAGTACAGTTCTTGGAGAGTGGGGAGGGTTGTACCAATGATTCGCTCAGCAGTCTGGACTACCCTCCGTAGTCTTCTGAGGTCAGATTTGGTAGCTGAGCTGACCCAGACAGTTATTGAGGTGCAGAGGATGGATTCGATGATGGCGAAGTAGAACTGTTTCAGTAAGTCCTGTGGCAGGTTGAACTTCCTCAGCTGGTGAAGAAAGTACAACCTCTGCTGGGCCTTCCTGACAATGGAGTCAATGTGAATATCCCACTTCAGGTCCTGGGAGATGGTGGTGCCCAGGAATCTGAATGACTCCACTGCAGTCACAGTGCTGTTCATGATGGTGAGTGGGGGGAGAGCAGGGGGGTTTCTCCTGAAGTCCATGATCATCTCCACAGTTTTGAGCGTGTTAAGCTCCAGGTTGTTAAGACTGCACCAGACAGCCAGCTCCTTAACCTCCTGTCTGTAAGCAGACTCGTCACCGTCCTGGATGAGGCCGATCAGTGTGGTGTTGTTTTGTTTATTACATAAAGCATATGTAATTGTTTTCTAAAATTATTTTAAATTAATGAGTAACTCTGATCTGATCAAAAATATATATATATATATATATAATTTCTCTTTGTCACTTTAATATCTTTTTGGTCCATAGTTAGCTTATGTATTTGCAGTTTACATGCTGGAGCTCAGTTAGCATCAGTCTAATTGCACCATAATATTTAATCTGTCACTATTATTCTATATAATAATATTATATAAATACTTATTATACAAAATATACAATCTATAAACAAGTGTGTGTGTGATGAGAACAATAGCAATGAACATGAATGAGAAAGCCTTGCATTAGAAATAGAATAGCAAAAACACTATTATGTGGCTTGGATCAGGCCATTACTGTAATATTTTTGTACCCAGAAGTAAACTGGCTGGAAGCAGAGGCTAAACTCCTTCCTTTGCCCTAAAGTTTTCTAAAAGTAACATTTCAATTTTATACGATCATAGGAGATTAAAACGGTAAAATTTACAATATTTTGAAAAACAATGTACAAGGTCATGTATACACGGTGATGTGACTTAATGCAGTTTTAGTTAAAACAACCCACCAGATGGTGCCATTTATCAGTTAAATATTAGATCGTTTGAGGTTCTCTGCCTTCCAGGCTCCTAAGTGTTTGATTGGGTTTTTGTGTAGCACAATGTGCCTTTTTGTTAACGAAGTCTGTGATAATCTACTGAAGTTTAAGGTTTATGGGTAATGTATGGTGGAGGATACCTTGGCTGTTGTCTCTTTCCTTCTTTTAAACAACAGGTGAGTTAGTGTTTATTTCCCTCCAGGTAGAGGTGTTTTTATTCATTTGTTCATGTCCTCCTCTTGAGGTAATGTCTTAAGAAGAAGAATATTGATCTTTATTTCAGTTGCAAGTGAAAATAAACGGCAGACACACATTTGAACTCAAACCTCAGTGTTTGGTTTTGTAACTCCGTGGCTGGAAAGTCTCTACACGTTTATTTTGTTCATTGTTCCCTGTTAGTATAACTAAAATATCAGTCCTCCCCTTCTTTACTTGATTCTGTATCGTCTTAAAGCATTGGTCTCAAACTCAATTCCTGGAGGGCCGCAGCTCTGCAGAGTTTAGCTCCAAATCACACCTGCTTGGACGTTTCTAGTGATCCTGAAGATCTTGATTATCTGGATCAGGTGTGTTTGATCAGGGTTGGAGCTAAACTGTCCAGAGCTGTGGACCTCCAGGAATTTAGTTTGAGACTTAAAGAGACTCTCTCCTACGCAGATGCGATTTGTGTTAGAGCTGAAATACTGCCATATGCCAAACAAAAAAGCATTTACCACAGATATATTTGTATGTTCGTGTGATAAATGCTATTAAAACTGCTCTATTAGGTTTTCTGTTTTATATATTTTCATGTATTTATATTGGATAATGGTGGAGGAGCCGTAATCTTGGAAAGTTGAATTCCTGTCTATAGAGCAGATGGTTCTATAAAGGCCAATTCACACCGCACAGACAAGCACTAACAAACTCCAACAAACTAGTCTGTTGGAGTTTGTTGGATCAGTGTGTTACCCCTGTTGGCGTTGGTTGGAGTTTGTTTATGCTTCTAGATATAGAGTTGGTCGGTGTCTGTTGGGGAAGTGTGAACATGAGTTATTTTTCATAAGATTCTAAATCCAATGGCCAACTTGAGCCAACATGTTTGTTGGCATTTATCTGTGCAGTGTGAATTGGCCTATAAGGCCAATGCATACTCATCCTTCTAGTCAAATGCCTTTTAATTTCATTTCTGGGGTTGTTTACACCTTTCTTTGGATTCCAGTGCATGCAGGGAGGTAATGAAGTAGTGATGGCAGAAACTAACCTTTTTGAAGCTTTGAATCAATTGCTTGAAATGATTCACACACCGTGTCCTGTCGCGACGAAATGCAGTTTGGCTGTCCACACTACACGCAACGCGACAGCATCAATCAAATATCACAGCCAATCAGAGGCGTGTGTGGGCGGGCTCTCTCTGGAAGCGCTCTGCACTCGCAACTAAATGGATACATTTATAATCTTAAACTTTTTAAAATGTACAGAGTGACTGATAACATCTTTGTCATGGAATGCACTCGTTGGTTCGCAGTGAGTACACAGTTTTAACTTTGCTTTAAACTATTTTCAAGATCTGAGGTAAATTATCTGTTGTTGGTTTCAGTATGGCTATAAGGTCACGCAATATGATATATAAACTCAGATTAGACAATTTTAATCTCAGCCTCTTTAGTGTTTAAATCACCTACTTTTTAGCAGCCAATAGTTATGAGTTATAGCGGCTATTTTCTGTTGGCTGTTCAGAACCAGAACCGGCGATTTGTTAATGGTTCACTCTTTTGAGCCGAATCTTTTCCAAATGAATTGGTCAGAACAATGTGAATCGGTTCGCGATTTAGTCTGAATTAAACGGCTCACTGATCCACTGAATCGTAGATAATGCAGAGAACAAAAAGAGCTCTAGATGAAGTGAAAATGTACCTTCTGTCATTTGAAGCAATTCTATAATTTAATAACGTTTTCTGTCAAAACGTATTTATCAGGTTATGAATAAATAGGGGCTTTCGCACTGGAGGAAACTTTTCATGGTATTGTGAGATATGAATGCCCACTTTTGTAGAGTTGTGAACACTAGAGAGCGCTGTAACAGCGTAACCCATGGTATTAGGCTATATCCGGGTTTATCATGGCCTTGTTAGCTGTAATTACACCATTTTTGCAGACAAAAAGCACCTTTTTCTGTTTGTGGTGATTCAAATGCAGTCCTGTTTTTTTGCTAAAATTCTGTGTGTCTGATGGACTCGTGGTCGTGTGTAACGCGGGTGGGGAACGTTGATCCAGGAGGGCCGGTGTCCCTGCAGAGTTAAACTCCAACCCTTATCAATCACATAAACTCAGGGGACACCGGCTCTCCTGGAGCAACGTTCCCCACCCCTGGTGTAACTCATGTTATTTAAATAGTAGTGGTTTAATATATATATATATATATATATATATATATATATATATATATATATATATAGCGTACCATAAAGTTTCACATCTTGCAATGAGTCAGGAGTTACATCCTTGATGATGACAGGTAAAAAGTTTTTCAGAAAAAAAACTTAGACTAACCAGTTTTGAGACTAACACAGCTGATCTATTTAGAGAGAGAGAGACGGATGCATATGCCATAGAATATCATTCTTAATATCTCCCATATATAGGGCTATTTTTGTACTTGATCTAATTCAGTGTTTCTCAACCCTGGTCATGGGCACACCAGGGGCGGAGCCAGACGATGTAAACATTCGGGGCTGAGCCCAAACCTAGGGGGGTCCTGGGGCATGCTCCCCCGGGGAGATTGTTTCCCAATTACGTCAGCTAAATGCACTATTTTTCAGGCTGTTTGAGATAAAAGAATGCCTAAAAATCTATACACTATCTGGGAAAATGATGATAGTTACTCAGTAAAAAAAAAAAAAATTAAATATAAATTCAAATTCATACAAGCTGAGTGATGACGTCATTTTTGCCACGCGCACCTTCGCGCTCGTGCGGACGCGTCGAGTACTGTCCGACACCACGCACGGTAATAGAGTTGGCATTTGGCATTCATTTTTTGCCGCTCCTGTCAGAAAGACTGAGAGGAAATGAAACAAAGTTGAAGTTATTTTAAAAAACCTAAAAGATTCGGGGCTTTTGACAAAACATTCGGGGCTTAAGCCCAATTAGCCACCCCCCCGCTCCGCCACTGGGGCACACTGCACATTTTGTATATCTCCCTTATCTGACACCTATTTCAGGAGTTTCTTCTAATGAGGTCATGAGTTGAATCAGGTGTGTTTGATTAGGGAGTTTTTATCAAGCATCTGCATTTATAGACAAGGAAGTTAAATTGCGGAAGTGCATTCAAACGTATATTGTTCACTCACTTGCTCCCAACCCCCTGCCGCCCACACACACACACACACACTATTCACATGCTGACACACACCACAAATGTCCAGTTATAGATTTGCATGCATAAGTTGTTTTTACACCAGACAAACCCCTTTTCTCTCCAAACCCAAAGAAAACCAACCACAGCAGGTTTTATTCTGACTGCAGCTGCTCAAATGTCAAATGCATTCATTGAACATTCATTACACACGGCAATAAAAACACCAAAATCATCTGTTTGCTGATAATACTTGTGACTAAATTATTATCCAGCAGACTAATGCAGGACTGGATTATTCTTGTTTGTGTATTTTTAATTTGCATTTACACCCTCAGAATAATGGCCATCATCTTGGTAAGCAGCATGAAGGGTGCGAACAACGCTGCATTATATCGTCATTAATTTGCCAGTTTGTAACTAATTCATGTTTACATATTTTAATGTATTAAATCATTATAAAATGTTTACTCCATATATGTAGCAAGGATTCAGAAAATAAAACAAAGCAAATAAAATGTAATGATATTAATAAAAACATTATTCTTCCGCCAAACCATGAAGTTCCTCGGAAACAGTTGTGGTTGCAACAGAGTGGTTGCCAAGCAACACAGAGACATGAACAAAGGTGTATGTTTGTAGAATAATTTACAACAGCTTCGAACGTGGCTCAACCAATCAGAATCAAGGACCGGAACTATCTGTTTTATAAATGTATATGAATCAGGCTTCATTCGACATTATACAGTTACATGGAATATAAGTGTAAGTAAATATTTTACTGATTTTATCCCAAAATTTTACTTGCATAACACATTTTAGAATTCCTGGAATTTTTCAGCACTAACATAGTAACGCTGCTGCACGTGAAAACATTGAAAAAAAAAATTGGTAGAAAGATGGCTTTATAATCGGCTATCTTTCTAGCATGCATGTAAACTGTACTGACTGTGATTGTAACATTAATGAGGAATTTGATCAACTTTTCGTGACAACGCCTGCATACACCACCTCATCCTCCTGTTTGACTCCCTGAAAGACACAAAGATAGTAAGAGACATGTCAGATCTGTTCATTTTTTCAAAAATAGTTGCCAAACTGCATTGTTTGATAAGATTTTGTGCGCTAGTCTTCAGGGTGCTAAGTTGTGCTGGGCAGTATGACCAAAAAACTGTTAACATGGTTGAACTGGCAATATTTAATTAGCACATGACTTCATATTTCAAATAAACATTAGCATGAAGGCTAGAGGGCTCCTCTCGATACACTCTATATAGTGCTGTTTATGGCCATTGAATAGATACAGCATTTGTTTAAAGAAACACATTTTATGAATGCATACCCTTTAAGAAAATTAGCAATGGTTTTATTATAGTCACCGTGTCAACCATGCTTAGTGTTTTAAAATCATGGTTAATTTGGTTTAACATAGTGACCATGTTTTTTGGTTTTATTTGTAGTTAATTTTTGTAAGGGTTACATTTTAGAGGCATTTCTCATCAATGTTTCACATGGGTTATTTAATTCAGGTTATTCCCAGTTTTAGTAAATTCTACTCCGCAAAAAAAAAGTCTCCTTATACAAAACAGCAGGGACATTTTTGCTTTATTTTTCATGTTTTCTTTATCGCACACATTCGTGCATAAATGAGCAGAGATGTGTAACTTTCTTCTGTCACATTGGCTTTCTGAAGGCCTCAGTTTCTAGTGAGAGACAGTTTAACAGTGCATGTTCAGCAAAAACACACTAAACTCTACCATATTAACCAAAGTGTTTTTGCAGTTGGTTTTATGAAGTTGAGAGATTTGTATCTGACCCTGACCATGTATTTTTCTCCTCCGTTCTTTTTGGTAATTTCTAATGAAAGTGAAATTGAAACTGAAACTGTTTTCAAATCTAAAGTTATTAACTATTGAAGCTAAGGGTGTGCTGTGTTTACTTGAATACCATGAATTAAATTATGACTGGAACTCAGTAATTCTGTGCAAAAAGCCTAGCGAATTAACTTATTTTTTTGTGTGTGTGCCTTTAATGCTGCTCTTTATCTACCATATGATTTTTGGCACTCTAAAGTGTCAGTAACTTCAAACTGTACTGTGTTAAATGGATATATTTACAGTGTTATGTGAATATAAGCAATATAGCAAAATTGACACTCTGTATCATTGTCACAATCAGGGCTGTGGAAATGGTCTTTGCTTAACAGCGTCTTCGCACAGATTAAAAAAAAATTGTTGTGCAGGTCTAGTCTAAAGCTCTAGCGTAAAAATTGATAATTTGTCAGCATTTGTGAGTATGACTTTATGTCTGCGTGATTAAAATCAGACACGGAGCTTTGGTGAGTATACTGGACTAACTTGGCCAAAACGTTTGCACATTAATTTAACTCAGTATCTCCTTTTTTGTAATCCGTCTGAGGTCCATTGAACTTACTGTTTTCGTGTTAACTATCGTTGCTTCAGGATCTTTCTTTTTTAGAACTAATACTAGAACTAATATACCGTTGCGACATTTTCCGTGTATGTATGAAGTAATTTCCTCCAGAAGTAAGTTCGTTCCCCAGAATCACACTGGGTTTCCTGTAGGAGGTGTCACAATAAATTTAGATTATGTGCATTAGTTTCAAATGTATTAAGTAAATACTTAATTCATATTTAATTACGTATTTAATTATTATTATTATTATTATTATTAATAATTCATAATGTATATGTAATTGAAACAAATAGAACTACTAATAAAAATAACAATTATTATAGTTTTTATAATAATAATAATAATAATATGTATTATTATTTGTAATTGTCATTACTGTTGTTTTTATTAGAACAGAAGGAAGAAGGGATGGATGGTTATGGGACATAAACATCTAATTTAATAAATATGCATTAATGACACAGTTATATATTCTCTTACTGGTTTCTGTGCTTTTAGTTTGTAGAATGTTGGATCAGCGTAAGTGATCTCTTCATTACGAGTCTGATCTGTTCCTACAATAATAACACAAAAACAACAACAAAATGCAATCTTAAATTTTCTTTCTAAAAAAAATAAATACTTTTATTATTTTAACACTTTTCCAGATGTGTCAGCAGTAGGAAACTTACCTTCTTGGTCTGTTTTTCTGTGTCTCCTGTAGATCCAGTAGATCCCGATTGCTGCTACGATCATCAGAAATCCAGCAGCAGAAATCAACGGTATCTGAGATATGGAGCCTGGAGAATGTGAAGTAGAGTTTGAAGTAGATTGTGGACCTGGTGTTGAAATGGCTAAAGAGAGTCATTAGTGTGAGTAAATAATAATAATAATAATAACAATATATTTTGTTTGTAAAGCACTTTTCATAGTTTAAAAACAATCCCAAAGTGCTACAGAGTATAAACAAAGTTAAAAACCGGATAAATATGTCTGATCTATAATAAACACTATAAAGAGCAGCACACAGCTGAGATTTTATAATATAAACAGAGTTTAGAATATATGTATATGCTACTTCAGATGAAGCTTTTACAGTCACAAGATATTTTACCATTCATACCTGAACATGTGTGACGGAGTTGAGTGATGTCCAGATGTTGAGTCTGGTTGCTGATGGGATTGTTGAGCACACAGCTGTAGGTGTTTTTATCCTGATATTCCACCTCCAGAGGTAGAGAGAGACTGATGCTGAGATCAGACACACTGATGCTGGACAATAAACTGTTTCCTTTGTACCAGGAGAGAGTCACATGACCCACATTCACAACTGAACACAACAATGAACAATATGATGATGATGATGATGATGAACATTGTGAAGAGTTACTACTGATGACAGGAACAGACAGACGAGCTGAAAAAAAAAGAAATTAATAATAGATGAGAAATTGTTTATTGCATCATCAGTCAGTGATCTTCACTCCTCTCTCTACATTTATAAAAGATTGTTACACATATGGACAAATTCCATATAGGAAAATGATGCTTAATTAAAATTATCTAGTCATTTTAATAATCAATAATCAAAATTATAGAAGTGTTAAGATATACATCTAACAAGTTAAATACAAATAATGTTTAACTCACCATAGACAGTGAGACTGAAGCTCTTGCTCACACTGTTGGTCTGTAGTTTATAGAGTCCAGTGTGTTCAGTTCTGGTGTTTGTGATGGTCAGAGATCCAGTTTGATCGTTCAGCTTCAGTCTGTCTCTGAATCTCCCATCAAGAACATGATCATATACAGTCATGCTGCCGGCCATTACATTGATTTGAGCTATTAAAGTGTTTTCAGCTTCAAACCTCCACAGAATCAGATCATCATCCATCATTTCAGTAAGACCAGAGTTTAGAGAGACTGAATCTCCCTCCAGCACTGACACTGACTCCACTGCATCTGTATAACCAAATATACCCGATGAACAGAAACATTTATGCCATCCTAAATCCAACCTGGTCGTACCTCTGTGCACTTTCTGTGCGACACCATTTTACGTACCTTACTGCACGTTTCGCCGCAGTTTCAAAGAGAAATGTCCACTGAGTGGCGCTAAAACACAGGTTAAATGTGAACCCTGGCACGTTTTTATTACGTTGATATAGGTACGTATTGCTGTGTTTTTATGATGTTGATATAGGTATGTACTGCGGTGGTTCAGAATTAAAATATCCGGGGTCTGCCCCGAAAAGTTAATGCTCTATTGTGTTGGAAATATGCCCTACACCAAACCCAACCCATTAAGTACGGCTCCGTACTCCATGAGCTACCGAACAAACCTACAAGCTATGAAAGCCCAAAGATACGAGGCTGGATATGTGCGATGCTAACATTCAGAAGCATCAGTTTTCAAATCTCCCAGCATATTAATATTGTTTTGAAGTTGTAACATGATATTCTTAAAGTAATTGTGCGAAAAATATGCTTTATTAATCAAAACTCTGTAAATTTGTGTGAAAATGAGTAAAAGGTGTCAGAGTTTTACTGCCTCTAGTGTTTGTTTCTTTAGGAAACAGATACTGCAGTAATATGTAATTATTGGTACGTATTTCGTATCTCACTAAAAAGTGCACCCAGGTACGTAAATGCCATGAGACTAGGTTGCCTAAATCTGATTGTTCCCTTGTGCCTCTGAAATATTAAGGCTTGGTTTTACAGACAGGTCTTAGACTAAACCAGAATTAGGCCATAGTAAAAAAAATGTACATCAAGTAATTTTTATAAACATGCTTTAGAAAATAACATTACTGGTGTGCATCGCAGCGTTTGGACTAATCAGACACACATTTATTCATTATATTTAATGAATAATCCAGCAAACCCTCTCACTCAACAAACAAACTGTGAGGGTCCATGGACCCTTCTCCAGAAAGAGCATCCTAAAGGGCTCAGTTACCAGGGAAACCATCTGATAAGAACCTTCTGAAACCCACACGATGCCCATAAAAACAAAGCTTTCCTCTTTGTCACTCAGAGACAAACCTTTCTGCGAATAAACATGCATCCCAGGACATTGTGTGCATGATTTAAACTGTCTTGTATATTGTCTCTTGCCTTGTATTTTGTTTTATGCATGCTTTATGAGTGAAGTACTAGTTAATGTAACCCCAACTATATCGTGTCTCCTTCAAAATTAATGCTAATTTGATGACGCACACTTTGGTGTAAACCATCTCATAGAATGCCATGTGTGTTTGTAATTTAATCAAAGTATAGACTGCCAGAGCCATTAGAACTATGCTCTCAGACAAAGGGTCATAAAAACCTCCCGCTTGGAAATTCAGCCTTTCTCATTGGTCAAGCCCATCCGAGGTGTGACTTCCCTGACTTTAAAGGCCTCACGCACAGGTCTCTCTGTCTTCTGCTAAATCTTACGATTGCTGCCCGTGTGGAGCGACTCACGGAGAGCCTGAGCCGGTGCGGGCGTGCCCGGTAGGCCCCAAACATATAGAGCCGTGTGCCATCTCCCTAGCCTGGGAAGATGGCTCTTGACCACAAAGAGTCAGACTAACACCACTGGAGTTCGTCCTCATTCAACCCTGGAATTCACCATCATTCACCCCATTTTACACCCAGCCATGTGCTTACTTAGGAGAGAGGACTCTCTCAACTACAACAGAGTCAAGAACAACCTCGGAGTTTCAAGAGATTGCAACTTCAGCCATCGAATGGAACCATCCAGACCTTCTTCAGAAGCTTCACGAGACTCTCGTTCCACAGCCAAGTCAAATGCAAGCATCGTTCCTTTCACCACAATCAGAGGATTGTTGTAAGCTATCGTATACTGTGCTTTGAATTAGAGACTGATGGTTCTCTCAGATAGTCAACTCAGCCTCATTCCCCCTGTTTCTGTCTGGTTTCATTCATCCAGTCTTACTTACCCTTCCCATATACCACGTATGCTTGATTTGTGTGTGTGTGTGTGTGTGTGTGTGTGTTTGTTTAGACTAGTTATGTGTTTGTGATTTAGTTAATAAAATGTTGTGCACAATATATGAGTATATGTTTCTGATTCTCTGCTTGCAACAAAGTCACTTTAACGATTTTGATCTTCTTACATGCTCTGAGTAGTATTGTACCTTAAAAATGGTATTTCCCTTACCCTGGAAATTAAGATTTCTTTGAATTCATAAATAATCAATACTAGACGACCTGGTCAATTGATTGTACTGTAAATTCTGCTTTATCAAGCTAATTTTATTAACTTATACAAATATTATAATTAATCATAAGTTATGATTCATTATTAATATTCCCCCTTTGAGCTAATTTGCTACAGCATATTGAGACAAAACATGAGATGAATCGGTGCAAGTTTCTTTCAGTTGAAACAATTCAGACTTACATTTGTGTCTGGGAGGCTATGTCTGTGAAACTGGGGGTAAGGGTTATAGGAAGCCAAATACTGCAAATCAGATAATGTGGCTGAAAAACTTCCCAGCAACACAACTGGACAGAGCCGGTTCATTTATGCCCATTTTACACTGGGCACATAAGCAGCACTTGCTCATTGTGCTTTAAATGGCTGCCCACTGCTCCGGGTGTGTGTGCACTACTGTGTGTGTGCACTTGGGTGGGTTAAATGCAGAGCACAGATTCTGAGTATGGGTCACCATACTTGGCCCCACACCACTTCCCTTCTCCTTTACTGTTACACAGAGATATTATGTAATATGGTATCAATAGAGAGACAGCTGGAGTTGTCTTTATGATGGTGCTGATGAGAGATTCAGAGACAGACTGAAGCTGGACAATCAGACTGGATCTCTGACCATCACAAACACCAGAACCACAGACTCTGGACTTCATGAGGTTGACACATAGACTGTAAAAAAAAAAAAAAAAAAGTTTGATGCATATCCATTCCTTTCACTATAGAAAACTGAAGTCAACCATTGAAGTGTTGAAGTGTAGATTGATTATTTAGTTTGGCCAACCTCCAGTTGTCAATAAAATGTAATACAAAAACTACAGTAGGCCAATATAGGCTACTACTACAGTACCTCGGGGTAATTACTGTCCCAAATATATACAATAGAATCCAATACTACTATTGCTGCTATATCGCTACCTCAAACCACATGTGAGCACCAGGCATTAAGCATCTATTCACTGCTCAGGTGTAAGCAGGTCCAACACAAGATCATTAATACTAACTGATCTGGTGATTTCTTTCAATCAATCTAATAATCTAAGTGTTTTCTTACAGATGGTGTGTTTTCCTATTGATGTTAATCAGCATTAAACATACTTAAGCTTGTAAACCTCTGAAATTCTCTCAATAGGAAAGTGAGCTTGTCCTGTTTATGATAGTAACCACTAGGTGGCGTTCAATCACTGTAGAAGTGCAAAATGGAATCTGCTTTTCCAAATTCTTTTTCTGTCTTTCTTCTTATTTCTATTAAAAATAAACAAAGTATACAATGTTGTTATCCATTTTGGAAACTGAACTGAACAAAAGCTGCTCTTTCACTGTTGTGCTCTATTGATTCTTAATGGCCATGTGCATGAGTTACTTTCTTAATGCTATAAATGATCACTATTTGGGCATCTGCATGAGAAAAATAAAATAAAATTGTATTTCTATAAAGGAAGTATAAGCCCTATATGATTCATAGATGTAGCTATCAGTTCAACAGGTGGTTTTCAGTTTAAAGTGCTTTATTTGGCATGACAAATATTTCTACTTTTTTATATTTCCAAATCATGTGTAAAATTGCAGAATACAATTAATACAGTGCAAACTGAAAAAAAGTGCAATGCAACTGACAACACCATAAAAAGGATGCCATATACAGCAGGGCTGGGCAACTTCGGTCCTTTGTCCTGCAGAGTTTAGCTCCGCCCTAATGAAAAACACCTGCCTGTAGATTTCTAGTTATCTTGAAGACCTATTAGCCTGTGCAGGTGAATTAAACTTTAGCAGGACAGTCGCCGTCCAGGGCCCACATTGCCCAGCCCTGGTCTACAGATTCAAATTTTGAAGAATATTCATAGTTTTGGCAACCAGAGGGCCTCAGCGTAGACCAAATGGGAAGGATTCCAGTTCAGAAGGTAAGCAAAGCTTAATTTTACAGTCATTAAACCAATAGACCACATATTTTCATCTTTACAGAATACAACTCCAAGATATTTATATTATCTGTTCTGTTTTCTTCTTTTTTCCTCTAGAAGATCTGACGTCATCGACCAGCAGAACAACAGCAGCTGCTGCTGCCACGCCCATCAGAGCAGTGACGACCAATCGGATCACAGCTTCAGTAGAATCACAACAGCGGTTGTGAATTTCTGAAGAAGATAAAAAATAGAGCAATGATGAAAGGGAGCTGTGATTTTTCAGCATCTCTGGCAGGGACTCAAAATTATAAGAATACAATAGATATCTGCAAAACCCCAGATCTACGTGGAATGAGTATACAATGACATACGTTTCATTTTTAGATTAATTATTTCTTTAATACATCATCTTTAAAGTTATCAGAATGGTAAAAGGGAAATAGAGAGAGAAAAACCCGCTAATATCACCGCTGACGTACCAGCATATGTCTGACAGAGTTCAGTGATGTTATGTTCAAATTTTGAGGATGATGATGATTTAGGAAGAGGCAGAGGAGCTGGAAAATATGAGAAATATGAATAAATCAGAATAAAGTGTTTATTATGACACAATGATGAGGTAAATACTTATACTGACAGGCTACTGAAAGCCTTGAACAACTGAGTGTTGTCTAAATCAGTGGTGCAGGTTCTTAGAGGCCCAACACAATTTAGCACATTTTGCATGTCTGTTTAATCAAATACACCTGATTCAGGTGGAGGATGGAGGAAACGAGGAAGCATCAATTTGTACCCGATCTCATGAAAAACTTGTGGTATTGATCTGCAAAAATGGACTTTGGCATGTATATGCTACGTGATGGGTAGGGTTGTGGGGTAGATGCGTATCATATGTACGTGAAAACTGCGTATCATATGCACGGCAACACATTTCATATCATATGCGTGAGAAAATTGCGTATTATATGTACGCCAAAGTCCATTTTTTTCCGTATCAATACCAGAAGTTTTCATTTTTATATTGGCGTGCTATTTATACGCATTTTCATGAGACCTGGCTGTCAATTTTAGTATTGAGAAGCACCAATGGCTTATCACCATCACTCAAGGTAAAAAAAATTTAATTAAATTAAAACAAAAACACTAAGTATTGTATAAATTAATATTATGACTGCAAATTAGATTGTGTGCGTGAATGCGACTCAAGCCAACAGGTATGATGTAGCATGGTCACTCTTTTTGTACATTTGCACAAATGTTGAAATAATTTATTCATTTTAATGATTGAAGATGAAAATAATTGAAATGTGCAAATCCAGAAGCTTTAAATATGTAATAAATGTGAATGTGAAACTTCTAACTCACCTTGGACATTGAGACTGAATCTCTCATGTGCACTGTTGGACTTTAGTTTATAGAGTCCAGTGTGTTCAGTTCTGGTGTTTGTGATGATCAGAGATCCAGTTTGACGATCCAGCTTCAGTCTGTCTCTGAATCTCCCATCAAGAACATCATCATATACAGTCATGCTGCCGGCCATTACATTGATGTCAGCTATTAAAGTGTTTTCAGATCCAAACCTCCACAGAATCAGATCATTATCCATCATTTCAGTAAAACCAGAGTTTAAAGAGACTGAATCTCCTACCGTCACTGATACTGACTTCATTCCATCCGCATCAACACCAAAGGCACCTGGAAAACATATAGAGTTTGTCACAGTTTAAGGGTTAATAGCTTTGTTTACATAAAATAGCTGGTTCAGAACAAACAGAACAGCAGAAGACTATTCATAATACAGTCCCTCATTCGGCCCCTTTAGTGCCTGGTTATGGGGCGCCAAACATGCCAAGCCAAGCACAACCTAAATGAACACAGCCATTTAATATTGATCCAGTAGAGCAGATTGTTTTCAAGAGTGCTGTATAAACTAATGGGAAGCACGATACCACCCATTCACATAACCCTCTGAATTCTCTATTTGAACTGTAAGCAAAACAACTTAAATGGTGAGTGAGTGGTTCACATTAAGAATACGATCATAACTTACCAAACAGATGCCACAAGCAGAGCAAAATAAACCGGTGAACCATTGTCAAACAATAGTGCTTGAAATATTTGAACAGTGGTAAAGCAACATGTGAGTCTTGGACTGTGATATTAATAGTGCTGCGTGTGAATTCTTCCCCACAAGATTTGATCACCACCCATCTCATGCACGTGTTCCTTCTGAATATGCTCATCTGCCTTCTATTAAGTGTTACACTGGTCTTATTTGATCCTTTAACACAAGTTGTACCTTTTAAAGTTCTATCACTTTCAATTATTAAATTGACCTTTTGTCACTCTTGTCTGTGAGTTCAGTTCATTCCATTTATTAGTCCCCTTGTCATTTGTCTCCATAGTTTCCGATCTTTCTTTTCTGGTCACCTGTATATAGTTCCTGTGTATTAATACCAGTTCTTGGTCCGTTATCATTAGTGTGTAGGTTGGTTTGTGCTAATGAGAGTTTTTGTTTTTTATCTGCAATTGAAATGTCTCCTTTGCCTGCACCAACCACTTGACACTTGTCACAGTTCAGGGTGATGGCCAGTGAAGGATCTGAAACTCTGTTCTCTTGCTACCATCAACTCATATTCTAAACCACAGCAGGTTTTACTTTAAAGATTCATTTAAACAACATACATTTCATTAGTTTATACAACATTTAATTTATTAATACAATGTAAATTCACAGACAGTGTGCAATAAAAGCACACATCATTTCTCAAATGCATGGCAAAAACAAACAAATCAAAATTGTATTCATACGGAGCTAAAATATATAGTTAAAGTGGCTCAGTGAGCAGCACAAGTCTAGTACACACTTGTTTTGTGTACCCAGACCTTTGCCTAACCACAAAGTGCATGATATCTGCGGCTGAGACTGCCAAAGCAAGAACATCCCTGGTCTCTCACACTCTCGCAGCAAGAACATCCCTGATCTCTCACACTCTCGCAGCAAGAACATCCCTGGTCTCTCACACTCTCGCAGCAAGAACATCCCTGGTCTCTCACACTCTCGCAGCAAGAACATCCCTGATCTCTCACACTCTCG
This sequence comes from Barbus barbus, assembly GCF_936440315.1. NCBI lineage: Eukaryota > Metazoa > Chordata > Actinopteri > Cypriniformes > Cyprinidae > Barbus > Barbus barbus. The sequence goes on along the minus strand of NC_136737.1, from coordinate 6,221,338 downwards.
CAGCAAGAACATCCCTGGTCTCTCACACTCTCGCAGCAAGAACATCCCTGGTCTCTCACACTCTCGCAGCAAGAACATCCCTGGTCTCTCACACTCTCGCAGCAAGAACATCCCTGGTCTCTCACACTCTCGCAGCAAGAACATCCCTGGTCTCTCACACTCTCGCAGCAAGAACATCCCTGGTCTCTCACACTCTCGCAGCAAGAACATCCCTGGTCTCTCACACTCTCGCAGCAAGAACATCCCTGGTCTCTCACACTCTCGCAGCAAGAACATCCCTGGTCTCTCACACTCTCGCAGCAAGAACCTCCCTGGTCTCTCACACTCTCGCAGCAAGAACATCCCTGATCTCTCACACTCTCGCAGCAAGAACATCCCTGGTCTCTCACACTCTCGCAGCAAGAACATCCCTGGTCTCTCACACTCTCGCAGCAAGAACATCCCTGGTCTCTCACACTCTCGCAGCAAGAACATCCCTGGTCTCTCACACTCTCGCAGCAAGAACATCCCTGGTCTCTCACACTCTCGCAGCAAGAACATCCCTGGTCTCTCACACTCTCGCAGCAAGAACATCCCTGGTCTCTCACACTCTCGCAGCAAGAACATCCCTGGTCTCTCACACTCTCGCAGCAAGAACATCCCTGGTCTCTCACACTCTCGCAGCAAGAACATCCCTGGTCTCTCACACTCTCGCAGCAAGAACATCCCTGGTCTCTCACACTCTCGCAGCAAGAACATCCCTGGTCTCTCACACTCTCGCAGCAAGAACATCCCTGGTCTCTCACACTCTCGCAGCAAGAACATCCCTGGTCTCTCACACTCTCGCAGCAAGAACCTCCCTGGTCTCTCACACTCTCGCAGCAAGAACATCCCTGGTCTCTCACACTCTCGCAGCAAGAACATCCCTGATCTCTCACACTCTCGCAGCAAGAACATCCCTGGTCTCTCACACTCTCGCAGCAAGAACATCCCTGGTCTCTCACACTCTCGCAGCAAGAACATCCCTGGTCTCTCACACTCTCGCAGCAAGAACATCCCTGGTCTCTCACACTCTCGCAGCAAGAACATCCCTGATCTCTCACACTCTCGCAGCAAGAACATCCCTGGTCTCTCACACTCTCGCAGCAAGAACATCCCTGGTCTCTCACACTCTCGCAGCAAGAACATCCCTGGTCTCTCACACTCTCGCAGCAAGAACATCCCTGGTCTCTCACACTCTCGCAGCAAGAACATCCCTGGTCTCTCACACTCTCGCAGCAAGAACATCCCTGATCTCTCACACTCTCGCAGCAAGAACATCCCTGGTCTCTCACACTCTCGCAGCAAGAACATCCCTGGTCTCTCACACTCTCGCAGCAAGAACATCCCTGGTCTCATACACTCTCAGCAAAAAAAAGCTAAGGTACAAATGCTGTCACAGGGGGTGTTACCTTTTGAAAGGTAAACTTTACACCTAAAGGGTATGTATTGGTACCTTATTTACAAGATGTACATACCTGAAGTGTACATTTTAAAAGGTATGAAGGTGTAACTTTTAAAAGATATCATGCAAATGTGTGTGAGACCAGGTATGTTCTTGCTGTGACAGTCATATAGGGGATTATTCAGTTAGGCAGCGGCTATTTGCACAAAGTGCAAATAGCATATTTTTTAGTGACCGATGCTATTTACACTAAGTGCAAATAGCTATAGATTCTATTTACACTGTTAAAGTAGCAAGATTTTCTACTATTTATACTAATTGCAAATAGTGGCAATTATCTGCACCTCAGTATTGTAGTACATTATAAAACAGTACGCAATAATAACGTACTGAGTGTAAATTTATAATTTTAATTCAAATTATTATATGGATGCCACCTTATTGGGACAATAAAGCCCTCCCTACACCTACCCGATACTTTATTTTCAACTTCTTGATTATTTCCTTCATTTTTATTGAAAATAAATGCCTTTCTGATGCGATTATGAGATTTCAAAAGGGAGAAAAAAATGTTTGGCAAAATGTAGGCTCGAACTCGGGTCGATCGCATCAAAAAGCATTCCCCTTACCATCTACATCACTGAAACTAATGTTGAGCTAACTTCTTTTTATTATTATTGTTGACTAACCCAATCACACATTAGTGGGCGGAGTTAGTGTAAATAGCCTTTGCCAACACAATGGGCTATTTGCACTTAGTGTAAATAGACACTCCGATTCAGTTATGTTTTTGTTTTGGGGTGAATATGATTATGCACACTAATTCAAATGCATTAAATTCTCCATGCTGAATGCACTGGTGAGATTGGTGGTAGTATAAAGGTCTCATTTTTTTGGTTTATGTTCTTTGGACACATGTTTTTCCATTCAGTTCCTGTTTCCTTTACCGCCTTGGTTTCTGATTATGGCCTAGTTTGCTACAGTAAGCCTATGTTCCTCACCTTTTACTAGCTCAGTTCTAATTATATCAGTGTATTTATGCCAAAGGTTCTCTCAGTGAGTTGTCTGTTCTTGTATTAGTATATCGATGCCATCTAGTGGTTCCTAAGCAGCCAATGCCAAATGAACAGGCTGTATTCAGAGCTGTACTATCAGATTACTGTTTTTACCACATCTTTCTATGGCAGAGCCAGTTAGAGTAGAATGCTAGTATGTGGTTCTGAATTAAGAATGTGCCTACATTAGATCAACACAAAGGTTGAGAAAATATATCTAAATACAATTCATTTTTTATTAATTGATTATTGGGTGGTTTATTCAGGAGAATCGGGCATATTTTTAATAAAATTAGGCTCGTTTTTGACTTTATCGATTATTAAGGATGAAGCGTTAATCCCCCCCCCCCCCCTTTTTTTAAAGGATTTTGACACTGAGCACCATTTATTTTTATTTTAGAAAAGTCTGAGCAGTCAATTGGAGAAACCCCCAATTTGATTTCAATCAATTGATATTCCACCCGTTTGAAGGGGTGATATTCATCAGGGTCTGTGATTGCTACTTGTTTGAATGTACAAATATTTGACACATTATATTCATTCACATACATCCATGACACGTGTAGGATGTTAGTAGTTGAGCTCTGTGATATAATGCTGTGAGCAGCTGTTCTTTAGAAACCCACCAGATGGCCCCATTTATGAGTTAAGATCATACCACTGATTATCAAAGCAAATAGGTGTGCATCGTTCATTTCTTTTTTTCATCATTTAGACATGAAACAGGTCAAAACAGTGTTTAATATCCACTGGCATGATGATACATGTACCATTAAAGCTGAAATGTTGTCCTAGTCAAGACTAAACTGATGCTTAAGTCACCTTAAGGATAAATGTTTTGTGAATAATTATTTAAAAATTGTTATTAAAAATATAATGTAGGCTAATAATTATTCCTGACAGCCTAGCAAACTTAATTTATCACCGAGTAATTAGTCACTTGTGATAAGTTTCTTTAACAGCAATGCAGCTACTGTTAGTAATGATACTGCAGGCTTGTGTACTTTTTTATTTTATTTTTCTCGTTTTCATTTTATTTGTCTTGGTCCTGTCAAAACCAATGAAGAATCCTACAAAATGGATTCTGTCATTATTTACTCACCCTCATATTATTACAAACCCATACAACTTTCGTCTCCTAAAAACAAATTAAAATATTTTTAATGAAACCTTAAATGTTTCTGTCCCTCCATTGAAAGTTCAGGTAACCAAAACAACCTAAAATGGTCATAAAGGTGTTATAAAACGAATCCATTTGAATCAATTGGTTTAATTCAAGTCTTGTGAAAAGATACGATTGCTTTTATTGATGGACAGGTTTCATTTTGGATTAAACCACTCAATTGAGGCTATATGGATTCATTTCAATGCCTTTTATAATGTTTTTGGATAAAAGTCAAAGTTTCATTAAAAGTGTCTAAATATGTTCTGAAGATGAATGTCTAGTGAGTTTGAAACTAGTGAGCCCAGTGAGTGAAGTTTGACAATGTCCCCTTTGAAGCACAGCCACCACAAAATCACCCTTACTTTTAAAATCATTCTGAGGTTTAATACAGATTTAAAATCATAATAGTTTAATAGCTATTGATTTTTTTAAGTCAAATCTTTGCATAGCTATGCCAGGAAACACTGGAATCTAACAGTTAAAAAAAAAAAGTGAATCTTAAAAAAATAAAGCATTTACATATTTCCATATAGGAAATAAAAGTTATCAAATGAGCATATTATAAACTCCTGGAACACTCGTGTTTCATATTTTAGAGCAGTCACTGCAATTTCTGAAATAAATCAATTAAATCTATATGTGGGAAGAAAAAAAATCAGATGTAACCCCCTTTGTAATCATTAACATTTTCATAAATAACTAATTTAATTACTTTTTTTTTTTCTCTCAGAAACTGTAAATTATTACTTTTATTTTGTAATTAAATGATGTAATTCCGTTACATGTAACTAGTTACTTCCCAATACTGGTAGGTAGTTGATAAATGGAATGGAAAATGGAAAAATAATAACAACCTCTAACATTGAAGATAAACCTCTCTCATGCTATTTGTGACTCTAAGAATGAAGACACATTTTTATCATGTTAAGATATTTTCTACATTTTTGCTATATCGCACAGTCTAAATTGTCAACTACCTATATACATTTTACAGATGCCTATTAAATGAAATATAAATAAATATTCCAACAGGTGACAACATAAATTCGCTTTGGATGAAAGCATCTGAAAATGCATAAATGTAAATCATTATTATAGATTAACTCACAATATTTCTGTCTGATCTGTTTTTTGTTTGTCTTTTCCTTCCAATGATACAAGAAGCAAACACATTATACATTATCTGCCAGACGGAGATAAATTACACATCAAATACTCATTTTTATCTCACACCAGTTTTCTATTAATATAGATTATTAAACGAATCTTTCTAAAATCTTCAAAATTTACAGGTGTATGAAATATGTCCATTTCCATTGTCTGTGGTTTTTAAAATATGCTGCTTAAAACGGTTTTAAGTTTTCATTGACACCCCTTTTACTAAAATATAGGCATGATTTATAGATATTTGATCTTTTCAGGATGTAATATTCAGTTTTTGATCAATCATAAATATATTTACTTTTGTATTTGTGTAGTTGCTGCAGCTACTGTATGTAACAAAAAATAGTATCATAATTTAAGGGGGAAATGAAAACAAATGTAAAATGGATGGCATTTTAAAAATGAAATATTAAAGAATATTCATAATTTTGGCCACTAGATGGAGAGCAAAGCTTTGTTTTGCCATCACTAAACAATTGGACCACACATATTTTCATCTGTACGATTAAAACTCCGATATATGTCAGGATATCTTTGATCTGTTCTGTTTTCTCTTTTAACCTCTTGTAGACCTGATGTCATTGACCAGAAGAACAACAGCAGCTCCAGCAGCCACGCCCATCAGAGCAGTGACGACCAATCGGATCACAGCTTCAACAGTAGCACAACAACTGATGTGAATTTCTGGAAACAACAACAACAACAAATGAAGTGGGGTTTAGATTTATGGATGGATCATGGAGCAAGGACTTCAGCTGGTGTATACATCCTTAAAATCATTTTAAAGGGAAGATTGTAAGAAAATAAGAAAAAAAAAATCCTGTAATTGGGAGTAAAAATGTGAAATTGGTAATTTTTTACAGACATTTAGCAGTAAACTGTTGAAAGGGAAAAACAAAGATGAAAGTTTAATAATATGCAAAATTTCAGATCTTCTATTTAAATCAGTTGAGTTTTCAAACAAAAAGATGAAGGAGCATTTGTTTGAGGATGGAAGTAGGTGAGAATTTTTTGCTTTTTTAGATTGGAAAAGCGACAAATAAATAAATCGGATTGGAAAGATTATGATTGAAGACCAGAAAATCATTGTCAATTTTTGTGCCAAATTTTATAATAATTCACATCTAAATTAAACACACATGCTCTTGATGTGTGTTTTTTTTTTATCATCTTCCATAAGCAGACTGAGTAATACCGATCAAGCTTTTTATGATGCTCCCATTACTTTAAAAGAAATTGTAGAAGCAATTCAATTTTTAAAATGAAATACATCTGTTGGTACAGATGGTCTCACATCAGAATTGTGTTCAGTAAAAATATAGCTCCCTTCTTGTTAAGTGTTTTTGAATATTTTCAATCCATCAGGAATCAGTATACTTTTTCAAAAATAGCAGTTACTCCCCACTTTTAATTTTTTTTATTTCCTGAGCCAATAAGTGTTTTTCTGTTTTTTTTGTTTGTTTTTTTAAAAAAGAGAAATTATGAAGTTAGATCGCTTTTAAATTTAAAAATTTATTTCTTTGTCACCTGTAAATTAATCTTTTACTGGAATAATTGATAAAATCTGAATTTGGAAAAACATATATGGTCTTTGCAACAAACAAAAGAAAATAAATAAATAATTTCCCCACTAATAAAGTAAAGGAAGTATCATTCAAATTAATTTACAAATAACGAAATATAAGATTAATATTGATACAATTCAAGTTGCCAATTTCACACAGAAACGGTCTTTATTTATTCTGGACTTATCAGAACTGACTGAACAACTCTGGGAAAATATTAGCTCATTTATTATTCAGCAAGATATATCCAGAACTTTTAAAGACAATATTTTAGAACATTATGGATCTGTCTCCACTAAAAACAATGCGTGTTTTGCTATAAACTTCATTTATTTTTATAATTTAACTTCATAAATTTTATAACCACAAATGTTTGCCAACAACAAACCAAATTCTTTCTTTTCTTTTTGAAATAATTTTAAAATTATCTAAACACCATTTTATTGTAATAAGAAAGTAGAACAATTTTAATTTGGGATTATTTTCATTTGTATACTGATAGTTGATCCTCTTTTCCTACTTTTTCCCTGTTGCAATCTTTAAACCAATCGCTAATACTTTGTTTTCAGTTGATAATACAAATCTCTCAATACATTGTATATGTACATCATTTTTAAAAAATGTCAACTCTATAATCTTTTCTTGCATTAATAAATGCATCTAGAAAATATGTCCTTTTGTGCTCCACAGACCATAAAAATAAATAATTATAACCATCTAGGAATTTCTGGCACCTTAAGTTCTCTTGGTAAAATCAACAAATTAATTCAGTGAATACATGCACATGCGCCACTGTACCTGAGTGACAGAGTTGACTGATGTCCAGATGTGTGGTCTGGTTGCTGATGGGATTGTTGAGCACACAGCTGTAGGTGTTGTTATCCTGATATTCCACCTCCAGAGGTAGAGAGAGACTGATGCTGAGATCAGACACACTGATGCTGGACAATAAACTGTTTCCTTTGTACCAGGAGAGAGTCACATGACTCACATTCACCACTGAACACAACAATGAACAATATGATGATGATGATGATGATGATGATGATGATGAACGTTGTGAACAGTAATTGCTGATGACAGGAACAGGCAGACGAGCTGAAAATGAGAAAATAAATAGTATTAAAAACAAAGTATTAATTGAAGGTACGTTTAGAACAAATAAAAATGTGCGATTAATCACGCGATTTAATCACGATTAAAAAAATTAAGTCAGTGGCGTCAGGATCCATGTGCAGCTTTATTGATTCACAAAACAAGTCAGACGGGCATAGATCAATCACAGGCGTTAGACACAACAAAGGCAAGACAGATTCATAAACAGAGTTCGTAATGAGGGTCGAGGCAGGCGGCAGACAAACAGTAGAATCACTCCATGAGGCAGGCAGGGTCAGAATAGGCAGGCAGCAGAAAATCATAAACGGGTAAACAGTCCAGGTTATCATCAGGAAATCAAACACAGGAAGAACACTTAGAAATGTCTGCATGGCAAAACAAGACATCGCAAGGGCAGCACAGCTTAATTAGTGCAGGTAATCAGTCTCAGGCACGGGGTACATGGGAAATGCAGTCCGAATGGAACAGTTAGTACTCTGACGATAGTTCCCTCTGGTGGTGATCGGAGGGAGCCACAGAGGCTGAATTTGTGACCGTATGTTTGTATACGTATAAGACATATTTAATTATTGATAGTTTGTGTAAGCTGTGGGAGTGATGGAGACATATCAAGTGTTTTTTAACTGAAGGCCAAATCGTCATAGTTACAAAACTGGTAAGAAGCCCATCTTAACTTTAGGTTTACTACATAGTACAGTAGAGAGAACAAGCAAACCTATAATTGTGACTCACCATAGACAGTAACATTGAATTTGTATGTGGTCTCTGTGATGCCTTTGATGTTTACTTTATAAAGTCCAGAGTTTGTGGTTTTGGTGTTTGTGATGGTCAGAGATCCAGTCTGATCCAGCTTCAGTCTGTCTCTGAATCTCCCATCAAGAACATCAGATGGAGATAAGCTTTCAGTCATTTGATAGATTTCAGCTATTTGAATCTCTGGATTTCCAAATTTCCATATCACAAGATCTCTCTGTAGTATAGTAACATTTGTGTGTAGAGTGACTGAATCTCCCTCTATCACCGACACTGACTTTGTCTTCACTCCATCTGTATCAGCAAACACTGAAGAACAGAGAGATTTTCAGTTGCATTGAAGTTCTTGTTGAAGTAAAAATAGTCGTCACCTTTATTTATATAGCGCTTTTAACAATACAGATTGTCTCAAAGCACTTAACAGTATCAAATTGGAGGATAGAGTGTCAGTAATGTATAATAATAAGATTAACTATTACATTTTCAGTTAAAGGCATTTCATTATTGAGTTCAGAGATGTCATTGTCTAGCTCAGTTTAGTTTAAATAATATCTGTGAAATCAAATTGACGATAATCGCTAGAAATTAAGTCCCCAACTGAGCAAACCAGAGACGACAGCGGCAAGGAACCAAAACTCCCTCTGTGACAGAATGGAGAAAAAAAAAATAGCTTAATGTTGGCTTAAACATGCTTTAACTTTAAGCTTCCAGTTTTGAAACGATCACAAACCGTTCTGGCTTTCACATTGACGTGAGACGCTTAAAACTAATGCACTGAATGTGAGAACAAACACAGACTAGATCTGACAGTGAAATCCTGTTTGAATTCTTATTCTGGTACTATAAAAATGTTTAACACTTACCAAACAATAAGCAAAAAAACAATAAGTAAAACATTTTCTGCAGCAGTTTAGAAAAGTAGAAATGTTTAAAAGTCCTGTAGTGAGTCTATAATCACTGAGATGAAAACTGCCTCAGTCGTGTTAGGTTATATCTCTAGGGGGTTGTACTTCAGTTTTTAGTTTTTTCTAAACCAGTCTCAAGTTTTTGTTGATTTGCATGCCATTTACTGTGCTAATCCTAACCCTAACCTTAACACATTCTTTTTTTTGGACTAGATTAATTTAGTAGAAACAAATCCTATAGCTTATTTGCCTGTCTTCAAGCAAAACAGATAGATAGATAGACAGACAGACAGACAGACAGACAGACAGACAGACAGACAGATAGATAGACAGATAGATAGATAGATAGATAGATAGATAGATAGATAGATAGATAGATAGATAGATAGATAGATAGATAGATAGATAGATAGATAGATAGATAGATAGATAGATAGATAGATAGATAGATAGATAGATAGATAGATAGATAGATAGATGAAGCACAGGAGTAAATTATCTTTTACATTTAAGGCAAGGCAAGTTTATTTATATAACACATTTCATACACAGTGGTAATTCAAAGTGCTTTACATAAAAGAAAGTGAAATAGACATTAAAATCAATAAATAATAAAAACAAGTAATTTTAAAATGATATAGAAAATGATTTAAAATAAATTTAAAGAAAATGATTGTACATAAAATATATTGCAGTCAGTTCGGACATATAGCACAGTGCTCATTCAACAAATGCACAGTTAAACAGATGAGTTTTGAGTCTTGATTTAAATGTGGCTAATGTTTTAGCACATCTGATCTCTTCTGGAAGCTGGTTCCAACTGCGGGCCGCATAATAGATAAAAGCAGACTCCCCTTGTTTTGTGTGAACCCTTGGTATTTCTAACTGACTCGATCATGAGTGGTCTGTTTGGTTTATATTCAGTGAGCATATCAGCAATATATTTAGGTCCTGGGCCATTGAGTGACTTATAAACAAGTAAAAGTACTTTAAAATCAATCCTAAATGTAACTGGAAGCCAGTGTAAGGACCTGAGGACTGGTGTGATATGCTCAGATTTTCTGGTTCTAGTCAGAATCCTGGCAGCAGCGTTCTGGATGAGTTGCAGCTGTCTAATGGTCTTCTTGGGAAGGCCGGTGAGGAGACCATTACAGTAATCCACCCTGCTGGTGATAAAGGCATGAACAAGTTTCTCCAAGTCTTGATTGGAAACAAAACATCTAATTCTTGCAATATTTTTGAGATGATAGTATGCTGATTTAGTTATTGCTTTGACATGACTACTGAAACTAAGGTCTGTCTCCAGAATCACCCCAAGATTTCTGACTTGATTTTTAGTTGTTTGACCCCTAGAGTCAAGGTATGCATTCACCTTGAGAACTTCATCTTTGTTTCCAAATGCAATGACTTCAGTTTTCTCCTTGTTTAACTGAAGAAAGTTCTGGCACAGAAGAAAATTTAACAGAAGAAAATACATCATCTGAAGTTGCCCATAAATAAGAAATAAGAACATTGCTGAACTGAAACCAAAGTTTTTCAAAGAGAAATGGTGCAAGATTCCTCCTGACCACTGTATTGCAATGACAGGAAACATTTGGTGGAAGTTACCACAGCCAGAGCAGGAACAACAACTTAAAAAAAAATAGGCATGCTCTGAAATTATATCTTTTTGTTTGTGTTTGTCTATTGTGTACTTGGCTATTGTACAAAAAGTGCATGATTTGTAACTGTTATTTCTTATATTAGTCAAATACCTCTGTAGTATTTTTTGCTTTCACATTTTCAGTATAAAGGCTAAACTCTAACTATCATTAAACTGAGTTGCTCTTCATTTGCATAAAGTTAACATATTTCAACTTTATTATGTCGCTGGACACTCCTACATCCTGTCAACAACAGTCACTGTCACTTGTGTCACCAGAAATCACCAGCTCTCAGTTAAAATTAACGAGATCATGGCTGTGTCTGAAATCGCCCCCTATAGGCCTACCCTTAAAATCGGCCACTATTTGAGGATACAGGCATTAGTAGTGTCCGAAACCATAGTGAGCACTATCAGGTGCACTCATTCAATCCCATAATGCACCACAAAAACAAGTCTACGGCTGTTTCTCAAACGGAAGGCTGCATCCTCCGGTGGTCACATTTGTAGGCTGCATACGTCATAAAGATCTTATTTTAGTATATTAATAGTTATAAATTTGACCATTATTTTTAGTTGTGTAAATTGTTGTAATATGCTTATGACTCGCAAATGTAATGCTCAGTTAACTGAAATAAACCAGGCTTGATGACGTATGCAGCCTACAAATGCGACCTCCAGAGGATGCAGCCTTCTGTTTGAGAAACGGTCTACAAGCGATGTACACTCACCAGCTTGAGAACACCCATAATGCATTGTGAGGGTCTTGCTGAATTGATTTCTCACATCTCGCCAGAAGATGGTGCCCATAGCAGAATTGTCAATTCATTCATTTTACAAACTGCTGGTCCTATGTAGGTACAGCGCCTAATATCACACAGGTAGCCTATAAATGTATTTGTAATTGATTATTAAATAGTTTAATTAAGGTTTATATGCTACTGTCCATTATTACTGGCTTGAATGTTATTACACCTGCATATATATATCTATATATATCAGTCTAAAGGAAACCCAAAATGTAAATTTTATTTAACAACTGCACCTAGATGACTGATTATAAGTGATTAGCTTATAAAAGATAGCAAGAAGATCAACTCCTCCCTTATTCTCAGCTTAAGACTTCTCTTTATACCTTAGTAAAAGTTTGTCTCAACAGCTTTGTGAATAGGTTTTAAGAGAACTCTTAGCTAAAAACTTTTACTGCTATTTAGGAGAACTCTTAGTGATAAGATAAAATGTTTTGTGAATACGGGCCCTGATCTATTTAGAGAGAGAGAGATGCATATAGAACAGGGTTGCTCAAATCTTTCCCTGGAGGGCAAATCTGCTGCAGAGTTTAGCTCCGACCCTGATCAAACTCACCTACCTGTGATTTTCTAATGATCTTGAAGACTCTGATTAACATGCTCAGGTGTGTTTGATTAGGGTTAGAGCTAAACTCTGCAGGAGTGGGCCAGATTTGAGGCTGCCTGCCATAGAATATCATTCTTAATATCTCCCTTATATAGGGCTATTTTCATATTTTATCTAATTCAGTGTTTCTCAACCCTGGTTCTGGGCACCCCCCCCCAACACTGCACATTTTGTATATTTCCCTTATGCCTATTTCAGGAGTTTCTTCTAATGAGCTCATGAGTTGAATCAGGTGTGTTTGATTAGGGAGACTGTTTTTGTCAAGCATCTGCATTTATAGTTTCCTAAATTTATTTCAGATTAAAAACAAGGAAGTTAAATTGCGGAAGTGCATTCAAACGTATATTATTCACTCACTCGCTCCCCAACCCTTCCCCCGGCCACACACACACACACACACACACACACACACTATTCACATGCTCACACACAACACAATTTTTTTGCAACCCCAAAGAAAACCAACCACAGCAGGTTTTATTCTGACTGCAGCTACTCGAATGTCAAATGCATTCATTGAACATTCATTACACACGGCAATAAAAACACCAAAATCATCTGTTTGCTGATAATACTTGTGACTAAATTATTATCCAGCAGACTAATACAAGACTGTATTATTCTTGTTTGTGTATTTTTAATTTGCATTTACACCCTCAGAATAATGGCCATCATCTTGGTAAACAGCATGAAGGGTGCGAACAACGCTGCTTTATATCGTCATTAATTTGCCAATGCTACTAATTAATGTTTACATATTTGAATAAAGCATTCTAAGATGTTTACTCCATATAAGTACAAGGATTCACAAAATAAACAAAGCAAATAAAATGTAATGATATTAATAAAAACATTATTCTTCCGCCAAACCATGAAGTTCCTCGGAAACAGTTGTGGTTGCAACAGAGTGGTTGCCAAGCAACACAGAGACATGAACAAAGGTATATGTTTGTAGAATAATTTACAACGGCTTCGAACGTGGCTCAACCAATCAGAATCAAGGACCGGAACTATCTGTTTTATAAATGTATATGAATCAGGCTTCATTCGACATTATACAGTTACATGGAATATAAGTGTAAGTAAATATTTAACTGATTTTATCCCAAAATTTTACTTGCATAACACATTTTAGATGCGTTTGAGCTGAACACTAACATAGTAACACTGCTGCATGTGAAATCATTGAAAAAAAAAAAACTCCTTGGCAGAAAGACAGCTTTATAATGGACTGTCTTTCTAGCTTGCATGTAAACTGTACTGACTGTGATTGTAACATTAATGAGGAATTTGATCAACTTTTCGTGACAACGCCTGCATACACCACCTCATCCTCCTGTTTGACTCCCTGAAAGACACAAAGATAGTAAGAGTCAAGTCACATATCAGATCTGTTCATTTTTTCAAAAACAGTTGCCAAAGTGCATTGTTTGCTAACATAAAGATTTGGTGTGCTATAGTCTTCAGGGTGCTAAGTTGTGCTGGGCGGTAAAACTGTTAGCATGGTTGAACTGGCAATATTTAATTAGCACATGACTTCATATTTCAAATAAACATTAGCATGAGGGCTCCTCTCGATACACTCTATATAGTGCTGTTTATGGCCATTGAATAGATACAGCATTTGTTTAAAGAAACACATTTTATGAATGCATATCCTTTAAGAAAATTAGCCATGGTTTTATTATAGTCACCGTGTCAACCATGCTTAGTGTTTTAAAATCATGGTTAATTTGGTTTAACATAGTGACCATGTTTTTTGGTTTTATTTGTAGTTAATTTTTGTAAGAGTTACATTTTTAGAGGCATTTCTCATCAATGTTTCACATGGGTTATTTAATTCAGGTTATTCCCAGTTTTAGTCAATTCTACTCCGCAAAAAAAAAGTCTCCTTATACAAGACAGCAGGGACATTTTTGCTTTATTTTTCATGTTTTCTTTATCGCACACATTCATGCATAAATGAGCAGAGATGTGTAACTTTCTTCTGTCACATTGGCTTTCTGAAGGCCTCAGTTTCCGGTGAGAGACAGTTTAACAGTGCATGTTCAGCAAAAACACACTAAACTCTACCATATTAACCAAAGTGTTTCTGCAGTTGTTTTTATGAAGTTGAGAGATCTGTATCTGACCCTGAACATGTATTTTTCTCCGTTCTTTCTTTTTGGTCATTTCTAATGAAAGAACTGTTTTCAAATCTAAAGTATATGACTTTTTGTGCTGGAAATAAGGTTATAATATCAATATAAAGAAGAAATAATAATGCTACAGAATCTGAAATACTACATAGGCTTCACTGTATAAAATATAGATTAATGCTTATTAAAGCTACTAGAATCATTCAGAATACTTGCCATGGATTAAATTATGACTGAAAGTAATTTTGTGCATGCACTTCAGGTGCAAGTAGCCTACAAATTTTATGCTGTGTGTGTGTGTGTGTGTGTGTGTGTGCGCCTTTAACATGTCAGTAACTTTAGCTGTAGTGTGCTAAGTGGATATATTTAGTGTTATGTGAAGTGTTAGATATATAAAAAAAAAACTTGTTGTGCAGTTCTAGTCTAAAGCTCTAGCGTAGAAATGTATTATTTGTCAGCATTTTTGAGTATGAATTTCTGTCTGCGTGATTAAAATCAGACATGTATATTGGACTGACTTAACTCAGTATCTCCTTTTTTTGTAAGCCATCTGAGGTCCATTGAACTTACTGTTTTCACGTTAACTTTGCTTCAGGGTCTTTTTTTTAGAACTAACTTCATCTTTTTCTTATTGACATTTACTTTTTACTGTTGAGACATTTTCCGTGTATGTATGAAGTAATTTCCTCAGAAGTAAGTTAGTTCCCCAGAATCACACTGGGTTTCTTGTAGAACGTCACAAATTTAGATTATTATGTGCATTAGTTTCAAATGTATTAAGTAAATATTTAATTACGTATTTATTTAATAATAATAATTCAGAATATATATCTTATTGAAACAAATAGTACTACTAATATAAATAACAATTATTATAGTTTTTTATATGTATTATTATTATTATTAGGAATTATTGTCATTATTGTTGCTTTTATTATAACATAAGGAAGAAGGGATGGATGGTTATAAATTCTCTTACTGTGCTTTTAGTTTGTAGAATGTTGGATCAGCGTAAGTGATCTCTTCATTACGAGTCTGATCTGTTCCTACAATAATAACACAAAAACAACAACAAAATGCAATCTTAAATTTGTTTCTTTCTTAAAAGAAAAAAAACCTTTTATTATTTTAACACTTTTCCAGATGTGTCAGCAGTAGGAAACTCTTACCTTCTTGGTCTGTTTTTCTGTGTCTCCTGTAGATCCAGTAGATCCCGATTGCTGCTACGATCAGCAGAAATCCAGCAGCAGCAGCAGAAATCAATGGTATCTGAGATTTGGAGCCTGGAGAATGTGAAGTAGAGTTTGAAGTAGATTGTGGACCTGGTGTTGAAATGGCTAAAGAGAGTCATTAGTGTGAGTAAATATGTCTGATCTATGATAAACACTATAAAGAGCAACACACAGCTGAGATTTTATAATATAAACAGAGTTTAGAATATATGTATTAATTTCATTCATTTATTCATTTAGCTGAATATGTATATGCTACTTCAGATGAAGCTTTTACAGTCACAAGATATTTTACCATTCATACCTGCACATGTGTGACAGAGCTGACTGATGTTCAGGTGTCTGGTTGCTGATGGGATTGTTGAGCACACAGCTGTAGGTGTTTTTATCCTGATATTCCACCTCCAGAGGTAGAGAGAGACTGATGCTGAGATCAGACACACTGATGCTGGACAATAAACTGTTTCCTTTGTACCAGGAGAGAGTCACATCTATCACATACGCCACTGAACACGTCAACGAACAATATGATGATGATGATGAAGAACAGTTTGAAGAGTTACTGCTGATGACAGGAACAGACAGACGAGCTGAAAAAAAGAAATTAATAGATGAGAAATAGTTTATTGCATCATCAGTCAGTGATCTTCACTCCTCTCTCTATATTTATAAAAGATTACTGTTACAAATGGACAATTTTCATATAGGAAAATGATGCTTAATTAAAATTATCTAGTCATTGATTTCAGCTATTAAAGTGTTTTCCGATCCAGACCTCCACCGAATCAGATCATCGTCCATCATGTCAGTAAAACCAGAGTTTAGAGAGACTGAATCTCCCTCCAGCACTGACACTGACTCTGCATCTTAACCAAACACACCTGAAGAAGAGAGAGACACATTTATGCCATCCTAAATCCAACCTGGTCTCATAAAAATACGTACCTCTGTGCACTTTCTGTGCGACACCGTTTTACGTACCTTACTGCACGTTTCACCGCAGTTTCAAAGAGGAATGTCCACTGAGTGGCGCTAAAACACAGGTTAAATACGTGAACCCTGGCACGTTTTTATTATGTTGCTACAGGTACGTACTGCGGCGGTTCAGAATTCGAATATCCGGGGTCTGCCCCTAAAAGTTAATGCTCTGTTGTGTTGGAAATATGCCCTATACCAAACCCAACCCATTAAGTACGGATCCGTACTCCATGAGCTACCGAACAAACCTACAAGCTATGAAAGCCCAAAGATACGAGGCTGGATATGTGCGATGCTAACATTCAGAAGCATCAGTTTTCAAATCTCCCAGCATATTAATATTGTTTTGAAGTCGTATCATGATATTCTTTAAGTAATTGTGTGAAAAATACGCTTTTTTAATCAAAACTCTGTAAACTTGTGTGAATGAGTAAAAGGTGTCGGAGTTTTACTGCCTCTAGTGTTTGTTTCTTTAGGAAACTGCAGTAATATGTAGTTATTGGTACGTATTTCGTATCTCGCTAAAAAGTGCACCCAGGTACGTAAATGCCATGAGACTAGGTTGCCTAAATCTGATTGTTCCCTTGTGCCTCTGGAATATTAAGGCTTGGTTTTACAGACAGGTCTTAGACTGAGCCAGAATTAGGCCATAGTAAAAAAAATTACATCAAGTAATTTTTATAAACGTGCTTTAGAAAATAACATTACTGGTGTGCATCGCAGCGTTTGGACTAATCAGACACACATTTATTCATTATATTTAATGAATAATCCAGCAAACCCTCTCACTCAACAAACAAACTGTGAGGGTCTATGGACCCTTCTCCAGAAAGAGCATCCTAAAGGGCTCAGTTACCAGGGAAACCATCTGATAAGAACCTTCTGAAACCCACACGATGCCCATAAAAACAGATCTTTCCTCTTTGTCACTCAGAGACAAACCTTTCTGCGAATAAACATGCATCCCAGGACATTGTGTGCATGATTTGAACTGTCTTGTATATTGTCTATTGCCTTGTATTTTGTTTTATGCATGCTTTATGAGTGAAGTACTAGTTAATGTAACCCCAACTATATCGTGTCTCCTTCAAAATTTATGCTAATTTGATGACGCACACTTTGGTGTAAACCATCTCATAGAATGCCATGTGTGTTTGTAATTTAATCAAAGCATAGACTGCCAGAGCCGTTCAAACCATGCTCTCAGACATGTGCTAGTCATAAAATTAGAATATCATGAAAAAGTTGATTTATTTCAGTAATACTATTCAAAAAGTGAAACTTGTATATTAGATTCATTCATTACACACAGACTGATATATTTCAAATGTTTATTTCCTTTAATTTTGATGATTATAACTGACAACTAATGAAAGTCCCAAATTCAGTATCTCAGAAAATTTGAATATTGTGAAAATGTTCAATATTGAAGACACCTGGTGCCACACTCTAATCAGCTAATTAACTCAAAACACCTACAAAAGCCTTTAAATGGTCTCTCAGTCTAGTTCTGTAGGCTACACAATCATGGGGAAGACTGCTGACTTGACAGTTGTCCAAAAGATGACCATTGACACCTTGCACAAGGAGGGCAAGACACAAAAGGTCATTGCTAAAGAGGCTGGCTGTTCTCAGAGCTCTGTGTCCAAGCACATTAATAGAGAGGCGAAGGGAAGGACAAGATGTGGTAGAAAAAAAGTGTACAAGCAATGGGGATAACCGCACCCTGGCGCGGAGACTCGAACCCGCAACCTTTGGATCACGAGTCCAACTCTCTAACCATTAGGCCACAACTTCCCCATGCACCACCAGAACCACCACGCACAGACGTATGCAAGACATGGGTTTCAGCTGTCGCTGTCCTTGTGTCAAGCCACTCTTGAACAAGAGACCACGTCAGAAGCGTCTGGACTGGACTGCTGCTGAGTGGTCCAAAGTTATGTTCTCTGATGAAAGTAATCAAGGTCCCAGAGTCTGGAGGAAGAGGGGAGAGGCACATAATCCACGTTGCTTCTTTCTTGAAAGTTCTGATGTTTCTGCAGATCAGATCAGCTCCTACTTCCGCCACAGTAACTGAAAAGGTGAAGTTTTTAGAAAGTTATCAAACATGAGCTTGGACATTATTAATGAGTGATATATGCCCCAATTCTGAACTCTAACGTTTTATTATGGAAATAAATCGTCATTTGTTTTGGATAAAAATGCAGATGAATAAATATGATTAGAAGTTGTTTTTTTTTGGCTCATATTAGGCCTATATTAACTGTTGTTCATTTTTGGGGGGGATCCTGTATTAACAGGACAGTCTTTTTCATTTAGTTCATTCATTCTTTTCACTGAAAACATAACTTGGTAAAATAATGAAAATTTTAGAGCATTTAAAAAGTTTCTTATAAAAGCACACAGTGTAACACAAGCATTTATTCAGAAACGAATGAGTGCAAGAGTGACATTATTTTTTTGTATTTTCCAAAATATTCTCTTCATGAGAATTTAACAGAATTCACAAAAAAGACTACACCTACTTCCAGAATTAAATCACAACAGCACAAACTTTCATCTGCAGTAAAAATGTTCATGGAAATAGTGGAAAAAGGAGTGGAAGTACAATCCCCAGATGTAACATTTGTAATGATTCTGATTTTCTTTAGGATTATGGGTAGTGTAGTTCTTCAAGTAGAATTTGGTAAATACTTTAAGCTGACTAGGGGTTCAACAGAAGCATATATCACTCATTAATAATGTCCAAGCTCATGTTTGATAACTTCACCTTTTCAGTTACTGTGGTGGAAGTAGGAGCTGATCTGATCTGCAGAAACATCAGAACTTTCAAGACAGAGCTGAAGACAAGCTGCTAAAAATTAATCATGTAATCATGTTCATGTAAAATGAACATTTTACATGTGATTTGTAGTACAAAAAAAAGTACTTGTTTAATATGCATATTTACTATAATTGAAACAGCCCTACAATATAACCTTCCACATGCAAATAATTTCAGGACTTCCATAATTATATTTATATTTAATAATCATAATTTGAGGAGCTATTACCTAATAATAGAGTACACTTAAATCAACTGATGTTTTAAGACCAACTGAGTAAGTTTATTCGGTTTGAATTATAGTTTATTGTTATTATGACACCACTTCAGTTAAAAATAAAGATGTCATAGATGTAGTTCACTAGGTGATAGAATCTTTATTAGTATAACAATTTATACTATAACAATACTTTCATATTTCCCAAGCATTTGCAGTGTTTTACAAAAAAAAAGAAAGAAAGAAAGAAACAAAACATAAATTGAGACCATAAGATGGTATAATCAACAAACAAATATGAGATGGATGCCACAACAGAATAAAACACATATAGAAGAATATTCATCATTTTGTCTACCAGGAGTCATTCAGGAGTGGGATACCCCTTTCAGCCTCTCCTAGCAGATCTGACATCATTAACCAGAAGAACAACAGCAGCTGCAGCAGCCACGCCCATCAGAGCAGTGACGACCAATCGGATCACAGCTTCAGCAGTAGCACAGCAATGGACTTCTGGGGGGGGGGGGGGGGGGGGGGGGGTGGAACTTGGGTCCATAATTTCTTTATAATTATAAAGAGAGAGTGACAACATTGATTTAGGGATTCACAAATTGTAATAAAAATCATATAGCCTATATTAAGAAACATATTTGCAAAACTTCATTTAAAAAAAGTAAAAAAAAAAAAAATAGACGAGTAAATGTTGACAAAAACTCATCCTTTCTGGCATCTTAAGTTATCAGTCTTTGTAAAATCAACAAATTGATTCATAAATGTGAATTATATCAGCACTGCTGTACCTGAACATGTATGACAGAGTTGACTGATGTCCAGATGTTGAGTCTGGTTGCTGATGGGATTGTTGAGCACACAGCTGTAGGTGTTTTTATCCTGATATTCCACCTCCAGAGGTAGAGAGAGACTGATGCTGAGATCAGACACACTGATGCTGGACAATAAACTGTTTCCTTTGTACCAGGAGAGAGTCACATGACTCACATTCACCACTGAACACAACAATGAACAATTCTGCTGTGATGATGATGAAGAACATTGTGAAGAGTTACGTCTGATGACAGGAACAGGCAGACGAGCTGGAATAAAAAGAAGACTTTAGGGAGTAATTGACAAGACATTGCTGACTTGAAATGCTTCTTGATATATTGTTCAGTAATCTGCCTCTAGGGTCTCTTCATCCTTTATTATGCTCGACTATTTTGTATTTATATTAAATAAAGTGTTGTATTTGTGTTGCTATAAATTGAGACTTCTTTAAATCTTATGAACCTTATAATACATTGTATAATGTATTAATTCTAACTCTGCACAACTTACAGAAATACTTGCTTATTTTAAAATATATTAAACTGAACTTTTTTAAGGAAATTTGAGTGTCTGTGCAAAACTCACTCACATAGTTCTATGGGTTGGTTGCTATAAGAAATAGATTTAAACATTAAACAAAACTATTAATATTTACATCTCTTAAGTATATTCACCCACTGAAGTGTGAGTCTGAGACAATGCAAACATTTATTACATTGTATGCATTCTGTAAAGCTGCTTTGAAACAATGGGTATTGTGAAAAAATGCTATGCAAATGTAATTAACCCAAATTTAGCCTAAACAGAATCCAACTTTTCATTAAAAGTAAACAGAATTAGGTATTTTGTGAAATTCCCTGAGGGATAGTAGTATATAAGGGCAGACAACAAACACATTGAACTTTTCATAGTTTGTGAAAAGATGCTTTAGAGACCACCAGTTTGGAATTGTTCACCCAAAATTACAGTGTGATTATTCATATCTATTTTTATGCATTCTTGTAAGCTGTGGGAATGATAAAGGACCATCAAGTGTTTTTGAACTGAAGAAGGCAAAATCATCATAGTTATGCCACTGATAGGAAGCACATTTTAAGATTATTTTTCTAATGAATAGTATAGACAGAACAAGCACACATGTAATTGTGACTCACCATAGACAGTAACATTGAATCTATATCTGGACGGTTTTGGGCCTTTGATGGTTACTGTATAATTTCCAGAGTCTGTGGTTCTGGTGTTTGTGATGGTCAGAGATCCAGTTTGATGGTCCAGCTTCAGTCTGTCTCTGAATCCCACAGCATCACCACCAGATGTGGAGAAGATACTGTCCTCTTTATTGATTATAGCTATACAAGGTTCTGGATGTCTAAATGTCCATGTTATCAGATCATGTGTCTGTAATTCAGTAACACCAGTCTGTAGAGTGACTGAATCTCCCTCCGTCACTGACTTCACTGCATCTTTATTACCAAACACTGGAGAACAGACAGAGTTTATTTTTCAGTCACTCATTAAAGTTCTTGTTATAGTTAAAATAAATGACATTGGTTTAATCAAGGTTTATCTTTAATCTTGTAGTTTTGAAATGATCACAATCTTTCTTCTTGACTTTGACACGAGACTCCGAAAACAAAGTAAAGTGAGTTTTTTTTATTTTCAGAAAAGTGACGGTTTGAGCTGATTTCACTCTAGTTGAGCTCAGGCCAGACCGTATGTGAAGGACCTTTAGCTCCAGCCCTTGTTGAAATTAAACATCAGAAGTGAAATAAAACTGCAGCAGTTATTACATAGCAAAGCACCACAGAGACTGATCTGTTTTGAGTACATTTAACGGGACATCAGCATCTCTGGTGATGATATTAGGCAAGAAGAAACATAATTTTTAACAATTAGGTCAGGTCATCGTGACAACAACATCCAGTATATGAAGTTTTATGTGGAGCATTGCAGATAGGCTATACATGATCCTCATCATCACTTATGATCTTATAGTCTGTGAACACCAACAAATCTATAAACGAGAAACACAGATCTCTCAATTTCAACTGTTTATAGCTCTAATTTCACAAGGGGCAACTTTTAAAACTCTGAAATGACAGCAGTCTAGTTCTTCTGCTGTTGTCATTTCATTTTTATTTCTCACATTTATTTTATAAACAAAATCCCCCCCAAAAAGTCTGCACTCTACAAGATATCATTCAGAAGATGCAGTATACAGTAAAAAAAAACAACAGAGCATAAAATAATGCAAATGTTTCAGCTAATAGCTTTCAGTGTTCATCAAAACACTACAGCAGGGGTTTCAAACTCAGTTCCTGGAGGGCCGCAACCCTGCTCCAACTAACATACCATCAGAGGTGGGTAGAGTACCGAAAAACTGTACTCAAGTAAAAGTAATAGTCTGAATAGTTACTTGAGTAAGAGTAAAAATGTATCGGATAAAAAAAACTACTCAAGTAGTTAGTTACTTTGGATTTTATACTGAATGTAGTCTATTTATTTAGATATTTAGATAAAGTGTGTGTGTGTGTGTATATATATATGTATATATATATATATATATATATGTATATATATATGTATATATATATATATATATATATGTATATATATATATATATATATATATATGTATATATATATATATATATATATATATATATATATATATAATGCGCGCACACACACACACACTGACGTTCAAAATACTTTTAATGTTTTTTTTTGTTTTTTGTCATTTATTTCAGTGATCCAGATCAGAATTTTTATCAGCCTGATTTATTATCAATGCTGTTCTTTTTTAGTATTCTATTCATAAAATAATCCAGGTTCCAAAAAATAATTAAGCAGCAGAACTGTTTCCTGTTGAAAAAAACAGCATATGCTGGTTAGGTATGTTTTGAAGCATGGAATGCTGGCTTAAGCTGATTTAAGCTGGTCTTTTGTTGGTTAATGCTGGTCCTTAGCTGGTTTAAGCTGGTCATGTGCTGGTCCGACCAGCTAAGGACCAGCATTAACCAGCATACCAGCTTCAATACATACAGTGGGTACGGAAAGTATTCAGACCCCCTTACATTTTTCACTGTTATATTGCAGCCATTTGCTGAAATCATTTAAGTTCATTTTTTTTCCTCAATGTACACACAGCACCCCATATTGACAGAAAAACACAGAATTGTTGACATTTTTGCAGATTTGTTAAAAAAGAATTCAGACCCTTTGCTGTGACACTCATATATTTAACTCAGGTGCTGTCCATTTCTTCTGATCATCCTTGAGATGGTTCTACATCTTCATTTGAGTCCAGCTGTGTTTGATTATACTGACTGGACTTGATTAGGAAAGCCACACACCTGTCTATATAAGACCTTACAGCTCACAGTGCATGTCAGAGCAAATGAGAATCATGAGGTCAAAGAACTGCCTGAAGAGCTCAGAGACAGAATTGTGGCAAGGCACAGATCTGGCCAAGGTTACAAAAAAAAAATTCTGCTGCACTTAAGGTTCATAAGAGCACAGTGGCCTCCATTATCCTTAAATGGAAGACGCACGTTTGGAATAAACTGAAATATTTTTAACTTGTATTGCATTAAGAAAGTAACGAGAGGAGCGTCACTCACAGTAACGAAGTAAAAGTACAGTTTTTTTCACTAATAATGTACTTGAGTAAGAGTAAAAGTACCCATTTTAAATATACTCAAAGTATTAGTTACCCAAAAAATGTACTCAAGTAAATGTAACGAGTTACTACCCACCTCTGCTCGTATATAAACCAGAAGTCTGTGTATGTATTATGTTGCTCACATAATACATCAGAGATTATTTGACAGATGGCAGATCTTGTAATTGTGATATAACATATCTCAGGCTATTTGGATTTATCAAAATATCTGCATTAGGTTGTCTGAGATTACTGCACATTCTGTGCACTGGAAAGGGCAGATATATTGATGCTTGAAACCATGATCAGCAATGCAGCAATTGGCTACATCAAGACCGCAACGTATTAACATCATAACTAAAATCAAGGAAACAGCCTAGTGAGCATGAAACTTCTATTAGATATTTATTATTATTATTTTACACAAACTCTAATATTTGTACAGGCTACATTATTTATGCATATAAATGTTATAATGTAATTTATGCATTACATTATTTATTTGATAGTGGAATTGAATTCCACAAAAGCAGCATACATAAAAAAAATTAAAAACTTCTGTAACTTACCAACCAGACGGCAACAGCACAAACAGAAAAAAGCAAATGTGAGAAACATTTTCATCGTCAGTCTGAAATAGTTTCAGTCGAATTTGAAATCTTGCAGTAAAGTTGTCTAGAGAACAAGCTGTTAATAATGTGATCTGCTAACTTCCTCCAGACTGAATTAGACTGCTAACTTCCTCCAGACTGAATTACACCATGTCCCATGTGATCAACAACACTTCCTCTCTAAAACTATTATTCACTACTTATTGAATATTCCTTTTAGGTTGCGCTTTACTAACCAGTATGTTAAAACATTTCACTTTGTTGGTTTCCTTGTATGAATGAATGAATGATGCATTTATATAGCGCATTTATTGTGTATTGCCGTACACCCAAAGCGCTTTACAATCATGTGGGGGGGGGTCTCTCCTCAACCACCACCAGTGTGCAGCATCTACTTGGATGATGCGACGGCAGCCACAGTACAACGGCGCCAGTGCGCTCACCACACACCAGCTACAAGTGGAGAGGAGAGTGTGATAGAGCCAAACAAGTGGATGGGGATTACTAGGAGGCCATGATAGACAAGGGCCAGTAGAGGGAATTTGGCCAGGACACCGGGGTTACACCCCTACTCTTTACGAGAAGTGCCATGGGATTTTTTTAGTGACCACAGAGAGTCAGGACCTCGGTTTACCGTCTCATCCGAAAGACGGTGCTTTTTTACAGTATAGTGTCCCCGTCACTATACCGGGGTGTTAGGACCCACACAGACTCACAGGGTGAGCACCCCCTGCTGGCCTCACTAACACCCCTCCCAACAGCAACCTAGTTTTCCCAAGAGGTCTCCCATCCAGGTACTGACCAGGCTCAACCCTGCTTAGCTTCAGTGGGCAACCAGTCTTGGGCTGCAGGGTGATATGGCTGTGGCACATGTGTATGTCATGATTGAAAAAAGCATTAATAAATATTTAAATTAATATATATCTAGATGTGAATTTACTGATGCTGTCACACGTAACTCACTTGATTTTATGAACATTCTTTTGTGGATGTTGTCCATTAAATCTTTTGAAAGGCTAGTGAAAGTCTGAATAGTTGCAGTGCAAGTCTTAGCAACTGTTCCTGTTTCTTCTCCATTGTCTGCTGTGATGAGGATATTCTTTTACTCTAAACACTGTTACTGTTACACACAGATATTATGTAATACGGTATCAATAGAGAGACAGCTGGAGTTGTCTTTATGATGGTGCTGATGAGAGATTCAGAGACGGACTGAAGCTGGACAATCAGACTGGATCTCTGACCATCATGAACACCACAATCACAGACACTGGACTTCATGAGGTTGACACAGACTGTAAAAAAAAAAAGATTAAAGCATCTCCACTCCTTTCACTATAGAAAACTGAAGCCATCCATTGTAAATTGATTATTTACTTTGGCCAACCTCCAGTTGTCAATAAAATTTAATACAAACACTACAGTAGGCCAATATAGGCTACTACTACAGTACCTCGGGGTAATTACTGTCCCAAATATATACAATAGAATCCAATACTACTATTGCTGCTATATCACTACCTCAAACCACATGTGAGCACCAGGCATTAAGCATCTATTCACTGCTCAGGTGTAAGCAGGTCCAACACAAGATCATTTAATAACTGATCTGGTGATTTCTTTCAATCAATCAAATATTCTAAGTGTTTTATTACAGATGGTGTGTTTTCCTATTGATGCTAATCAGCATTAAACATACTTAAGCTTGTAAACCTCTGAAATTCTCAATAGGAAAGTGAGCTTGTTCTGTTTATGATAGTAACCACTAGGTGGCGTTCAATCACTGTAGAAGTGCAAAATGAAATCTGCTTTTCCTTTTTTATTTTTCTGTCTTTCTTTCTTCTTATTTCTATTAAAAATAAACAAAGTATACAATGTTGTTATCCGTCTTGGAAGCTGAACAGGACAGATACTTACTGAACACCTCTTTCACTATTGTGCTCTATTGACTCTTAATGGCCATGGGCATGAGTTACTTTTTAAACTGTTTTAATCCTATAAATTATCACTATTTGGGCATCTGCATGAGAAAAAATACATAAAATTGTATTTCTATAAAGGAAGTATAAGCCTTATATGATTCATAGATGTAGCTATCAGTTCAGCAGGTGGTTTTCAGTTTAAGGTGGTTTATTTGGCATGACAAATATTTCTACTTTTTTTAATTGCAGCATACAATTAATACAGTGCAAACTGAAAAAAGTGCAATGCAACTGACAACACCATAAAGGATGCCATATACAGCAGGGCTGGGCAACTTCGGTCCTTTGTCCTGCAGAGTTTAGCTCCACCCTAATCAAAAACACCTGCCTGTAGATTTCTAGTTATCTTGAAGACCTATTAGCCTGTGCAGGTGAATTAAACTTGTTGCCAGTTGCCTTCCAGGGCCCACATTGCCCAGCCCTGGTCTACAGATTCAAATTTTGAAGAATATTCATAGTTTTGGCAACCAGAGGGCCTCAGCGTACACCACATTGGAAGGATTCCAGTTCAGAAGAGAGCACCGGTAAGCAAAGCTTCATTTTACAGTCATTAAACAAATAGACCACACATTTTAATCTTTACAGAATACAACTCCAAGATATTTATATTATCTGTTCTGTTTTCTTCTTTTATCCTCTAGAAGATCTGACGTCATCGACCAACAGAACAACAGCAGCCGCTGCTGCCACGCCCATCAGAGCAGTAACAACCAATCGGATCACAGCTTCAGTAGAATCACAACAGCGGTTGTAAGTTTCTGAAGAAAAAAAAATAGCAATGATAAAAGGGAGCTGTGATTTTTCAGCATCTCTGTCAGGGACTCAAAATTATAAGAATACAATAGATATCTGCAAAACCCCAGATCTACGTGGAATGAGTATACGATGACATACGTTTCATTTTTAGGTTATTTCTTTAATACATCATCTTTAAAGTTATCAGAACGGTAAAAGGAAAAAAAAAACAAGAAAAAACCCCCCCGCTAATA
Organism: Barbus barbus; assembly: GCF_936440315.1. NCBI lineage: Eukaryota > Metazoa > Chordata > Actinopteri > Cypriniformes > Cyprinidae > Barbus > Barbus barbus. Next base: position 6,193,674 of record NC_136737.1, on the reverse strand, counting down.
TCACCACTGACGTACCAGCATATGTCTGACAGAGTTCAGTGATATGTTAAAATTGAGGATGATGATGATTTAGGAAGAGGAGCTGAGAAATATGAATAAATATGAATAAAAAGAATAAAGTGTTTATTATGACACACAATGATGAGGTCAATACTTATACTGACAGGCTACTGAAAGCCTTGAACAACTGAGCGATTGTCTAAATCAGTGGTGCAGGTTCTTAGAGGCCCAACACAATTTTGCACATTTTGCATGTCTGTTTAATCAAACACACCCGATTCAGGTGGAGGATGGATGACAAAGGAAACATCAATTTCTACCAAATCTCATGAAAAACTTGTGGTATTGATCCGCATAAAAATGGACTTTGGCGTGTATATGCTACGCAATGGTTAGGGTTGTGGGGTAGATGCATATCGTATGTACGTGCAAACAAATTTCATATAATATGCGCGTGAAAATTGCGTATTATATGTACGCCAAACACGCACGTCTCATATACAGGTGGTGGTCATAAATAAACTTTTTCATGATATTCTAATTTTATTTCAGTAATACCATTCAAAAAGTGAAACTTGTATAATAGATGAATTCATTACACACAGACTGATATATTTCAAATGTTTATTTCCTTTAATTTTGATGATTATAACTGACAACTAATGTGAAAGTCCCAAATTCAGTATCTCAGAAAATTAGAATATTGTGAAAATGTTCAATATTGAAGACACCTGGTGCCACACTCTAATCAGCTAATTAACTCAAAACACCTGCAAAAGCCTTTAAATGGTCTCTCAGTCTAGTTCTGTAGGCTACACAATCATGGGGAAGACTGCTGACTTGACAGTTGTCCAAAAGATGACCATTGACACCTTGCACAAGGAGGGCAAGACACAAAAGGTCATTGCTAAAGAGGCTGGCTGTACACAGAGCTCTGTGTCCAAGCATATTAATAGAGAGGCGAAGGGAAGGACAAGATGTGGTAGAAAAAAAGTGTACAAGCAATAGGGATAACCGCACCCTGGAGAGGATTGTGAAACAAAACCCATTCAAAAATGTGGGGGAGATTCACAAAGAGTGGACTGCAGCTGGAGTCAGTGCTTCAAGAACCACCACGCACAGACGTATGCAAGACATAGGTTTCAGCTGTCGCATTCCTTGTGTCAAGCCACTCTTGAACAAGAGACAGCGTCAGAAGTGTCTTGACTGGACTGCTGCTGAGTGGTCCAAAGTTATGTTCTCTGAAGAAAGTAAATTTTCCATTTCCTTTGGAAATCAAGGTCCCAGAGTCTGGAGGAAGAGAGGAGAGGCACATAATCCACGTTGCTTGAGGTCCAGTGTAAAGTTTCCACAGTCATTGATGGTTTGGGGTGCCATGTCATCTGCTGGTGTTGGTCCATTGTGTTTTCTGAGGTCCAAGGTCAACGCAGCCGTCTACCACACTGTAAAAAATTAAAAATTTGCCCAACTCAAAATTTTCTAGTGACTGGTAACATTTAAAATTTTCCATTGGCCCAATTTTTAAACATTGAAATTCGGCAAATAGATTTTTTTCACTTATGGCAACAGTCAGTTGACATTGGCTCAATGAGAAATAATGTGTTGAGCCAAATGGAAAAACATTAAATCTACCAAAGCATGTTATTGGCCCAATTGAATATTTTAAATAGTACCAGTATACTTTTTTGGTTTTGCCTAATTTAAAAATGTCCATTGGCCAATTTATATAGCTAAAGCAACTTTACTGAATTGCTTATTCCCCATTGTCCCAAATGAAAAAAAAAATGCATTAAATGATACTAAACACTGCCACATTTTAATACTTTTAATTAAATCTACAACACAATATTGGGCAAAATACCTTAAAATGACAAACATATTAACATTTAACACAATATAGCCATACATAAAATCATACATTAATTCTTACAAGATAAACAAAGATTAAGAATTGCATCTTATAAATTAAAACGCTTACAAACATGTGCAAAAACACCATAAAAGGTAATTTGTCTGGGGTTACTTCAACCAGCAGTTAGGGCAACGTCACCTGAGCTCATGAAACCGCATCTTAACTGTTTAAACACATGTACATTCACATAAAAAAAACACACACACACCAAATTTACATAATGGCGTGGTTATTTCACCCAGTTTAGAGTAATTTTACAAATTCTACCACTCTCACAATTTACACATATTTACTAACATTCTCACTTTAAGCTCATGAAACCACATCTTACTTCACATATTAAACATGTTTTTACAAATGTTTACAGAGATGCAAAAAACAAAAACAAAAATAAAGAAAAATGAGCTCTTGAAACTGCATCCAACACTTTACAAAAGTGAAAAAAGGTAATCTTAACTCACAAAGTTTTAACTAATTAAAATATTAAACATGTAAACATTTATAAATGTAAGGTACAAAAACACACGGGGCTCATATTTGAGCTCATGAAACGGCAAGTGTCAAAACAGCATAAATTTAAGTTAACTGGGGAGGTAACGTCATCTATTCTTCAGTGTAGTTTCACTTGAATTGAACCATTCTCAGAAGCAGTACTTTTAGCTTGTAAAACTGCATCTTACACTTCCAAAAAAAAATCTTGTAAGAGGTACTTTGAGCTTACTTCTCCCCTAAGGGTTTCATCACCTAGATTCCCAATAATTTGGACCTAAGAGCTTGAACTTTTTTGCTGCACTCAGTGCCAAGGTTTAAAAACACCTTCTGAATCAACTCAAAATTGTATTTTAAGTCCTTGTTGTACTCCATATTGAATGCATACACCAATCCAAAGAGTACAATGAATGAATTTACAAAGTCTCCCAAGTTGTCAAATACCACCTCCTCTTCCAGCACAACGGAGACATCCTGAGTACTTGACTGGGCTCTTGAGGTGGGCTCTTCCATCTTCATTTCAGTTATGTGGTTCTCCAATGGCTCTGTACTCTGTATAAAAACAACAACAACATAGCAATGTCAATATTAAGTCTACATATAACAAATAAATCCAGAACAATATACAACATCATTACAACCCATATTCTCAATGTTTGATAAAATATGAATAAGTTACTTTAGGATCATTTTACTTTGTTGGCTACTTTGGTTGTTTAGTTTGTTTCATATCCTGTTACAGAGACTGAAGAAAAGCAAGAAAAGTATTTTTTGCAGTGCACAGCCAACAACACCGAGTGAAAAAAACAACATGATTCCATGCATTTCCAAAGTAGAGTAAAGAATATATATTTAAAAAAAAAAAAAAAATTAGCTGATTGCGCTCTGTAGTCTCCACAGAGTGTGATCTGAACCCTAAACACGTTTTGTCAAAAAAAGACTTGGGAGTTATCTGCATTTGCTATTAAACACTTACTGTGTGTGTGTGTGTGTGTGTGTGTGTGTATATATATACACTTTCAATTAACTTCAATTTTGTAAATTACCTGTATTCGAGTTATCGGATTTGCAAATGAACTCTTCATTTCAAAAAGACCTTTTAAAATAGCATTTCTTCAATCTATGTGGGAATGTGGGTACTTCAAAATTAAGCCACATAGATTTTCAGGTCTAAACAGTATTTTGAAACTGTTAAAACCATACATTTATATATAGACGCCCCATTGGACCGCCCTAAGCACGTAGATGGATGCCATATATATAAATATATAATCTGTGTATGTGCTACGATGTAACGGTCATATTCAGAAAGCAATGAAACCGAAACCGAAACCAAATTGCGTTGTTATCCTATATACAGTTGTGCTCAAATTTACACACCCCTTGCAGAATATGCTAAATGTTAATAATTTTGACAAAATAAAAGGGATCATAGAAATTGTATGTTATTGTTTATTTAATGTTGTCCCGAATAAGCTATTTCACATGACAGATGTTTCTATATACTCCACAATACAAAATAATAAATGAATTCATAAAAATTACCCTATTAAAAAGTTTACATACCCTTGAATCTTAATAATCTGTGTTGTTTGCTGTATGATCCACGACTGTTGTTCTGTTTTGTGATGGTTGTTCACGAGTTCCTCATTGGTCCTGAGCAGTTCAACTGCCTGCTGTTCTTCAGAAAAATCCTCCAGCTCCTGCACATTATTTGGTTTTTCCGGTGTCTTCTGCATATTTGAACCCTTTCCAACAGGGATTGTACAATTTTGAGATCCATCTTTTCACATTGAAGATAATTGAGGGACTCATAGACAGCAATTACAAAAGGTGTAAACATTTACTGATGCTCCAGAAGGCAACACAATGCATTAAGAGCTGGGTAGTGTAAAATTTTGAACAGGATGATGTGTTCATTTTTCTTATTTTGTCTAAAGATCATATTTTTTTCATTTGGTACTGCACTGAAGAAGTTACATAAATAATTAAACGTTACTCAGAAAATGAAATAAGTACAATTCATCCAATTCAAAAAATTTACACCCCCCAGCTCTTAATGCATTGTGTTGCCTTCTTGAGCAGTGAATGTTTTCACCTTATATATAATAGTTATGTATGAGTCCCCCAGTTGTCATCAGTGTAAAAAGACGGATCTCAAAATCATACAGTCACTGTTGAAAAGGGTTCAAATATAAAAAAGGAGCTGGAGGATTTTTCTGAAGAACAGCAGGCAGTTGAACTGCTTGGGATCAATGAGGGACTAATGAACAACTATCACAAAATATAAAACAGTCGCAAATAATCCAGGAAACAACAGATTATTAAGATTCAAGGGTATGCAAACTTTTGAACTGGGACTTTTTTCATAAATTCAGTTATTATTTTGTCTTTTGGAAAATATATAAACATCTGTTATGTGAAATAGCTTATTCGTGACAGTATTAATTAAACAATAACATGCGAATTTTCTTCATCCCTCTTATTTTGATAAAGTTATTAACATTTTGCATATTCTGCAAGGGGCATGTACATTTATAAATTTAAGCGCCAATTTCAAAGGCTCAGCAGACCAGCAATGCGTCTAGGCTAATCACATTTACAAGCTAATAGTATTTGACACTAATGTAGAATAAACATATCTTCAATAAGAATTCGTTAATACTCACTGTTCAAGTCGTACGTTAGTGTTCTTCACTAAATGGTGCCTCGCGTGTTCATGCAGGCCTAGCAATGGTGGGTTCACTGAGGGGAAAAACATTTATATTTATAGCAGAAACGTATTCATTGTGCCTCATACATTTAATATCGTTATTATACAGTGACATAAAATAATTTAGTTAAATAAATAGTAAATAGTAACTAGTAACCGAGGGATCAGCATGGGCTAAATTGAGTTATAAAACGCCAACACGACACCAGTAAGTTAACTTAAAGATGTGAATTCACTGTTACATTATTCTGCGAAATAAACACCATTAAAGGCGTGAATTCACACTTAATCTGCAAAAAATACAATGTAATACACGTAAAATGTACCGTGTCCTCAAGTATAAACCTGGATAATTCGGAAAACCTGGCAATTCATTTAGCGAATAACTTAACGTTAACGTAACTTACTTGTCTGAGGCGGTAATGTAATGCCCATGGTTTACGTTTTTTTTTGTCGAAATTACTGACAGTTGCACTCTATTTAACCTAAAGAGGACTTAATAAATACAGTTCAGTACTCACCGTAACTTTATAGATGAAAATCCGTCTGGAAATGATGTTTCGTTTCGTCGCTCCTAAGCATCTCTCGCTCTCCCGCACACAGGAATTTTAATCCAGTACGATTCTCTCATGCGCATGCGCACACTCGTTTTTGCTGCAAGGCTTGTTGGGCCAAAACAGATTTTTCACTTATGCTTGATAAATTGGCTGAAAACAATTTAATATGTTCGGTAAATATATATTTTTAACTTTAACTTCAGACCTTTAGCTAAAATTAGCACAATGTATTTTTTTGTTTTGGGGTAATTTCTGGGAAGCAATTTGTTGAGCCAATGTTTATTTGTCAGTTTCCCCAATTTTTGTAAATGTAAATTTTTTACAGTGCAGGAAGTTTTAGAGCACTTCATGCTTCCTGCTGCTGACCAACTTTATGGAGATGCAGATTTCATTTTCCAACAGGACTTGGCACCTGCACACACTGCCAAAGCTACCAGTAGCTGGTTTAAGGACCATGGTATCCCTGTTCTTGATTGGCCAGCAAACTCGCCTGACCTTAACCCCATAGAAAACCTATGGGGTATTGTGAAGAGGAAGATGCAATACGCCAGACCCAACAATTCAGAAGAGCTGAAGGCCACTATCAGAGCAACATGGGCTCTCATAACACCTGAGCAGTGCCGCATTGCTGCAGTAATCCAGGCCAAAGGAGCCCCAACTAAATATTGAGTGCTGTACATGCTCATACTTTTCATGTTCATACTTTTCAGTTGGCCAACATTTCTAAAAATATTTTTTTTTGCATTGGTCTTAATTGATATTCTAATTTTCTGAGATACTGAATTTGGGACTTTCATTAGTTGTCAGTTATAATCATCAAAATTAAAGGAAATAAACATTTGAAATATATCAGTCTGTGTGTAATGAATGAATCTAATATACAAGTTTCACTTTTTGAATGGTATTACTGAAATCAACTTTTTCATGATATTCTAATTTTATGACCAGCACCTGTATACGCCAAAGTAAATTTTTTCATATCAATACCACGAGTTTTCATTTTTATATTGGCGTGCTATTTATACGCATTTTCATGAGACCGGGCTGTCAATTTTAGTATTGAGAAGCACCAATGGCTTATCACCATAACTCAAGGTAAAAAAAAAATTAAATAAAACAAAAACACTAAGTATTGTATAAATTAATATTATGACTGCAAATTAGATTGTGTGCGTGAATGCGACTCAAGCCAACAGATATGATGTAGCATGGTCACTCTTTTTGTACATTTGCACAAATGTTGAAATAATTTAGTCATTTTAATGATTGAAGATGAAAATAATTGAAATGTGCAAATCCAGAAGCTTTAAATGTGAATGTGAAACTTCTAACTCACCTTGGACATTGAGACTGAATCATGTGCACTGTTGGACTGTAACTTATAATATCCAGCATGTTGAGTTCTGGTGTTTGTGATGGTCAGAGATCCAGTTTGAGGATCCAGCTTCAGTCTGTCTCTAAATCTCCCATCAAGAACATCATCATATACAGTCATGCTGCCATCCATTATGTTCATTTGAGCTATTAAAGTGTTTTCAGATCCAAACCTCGACCGAATCACACCATTATCCATCATTTAAGTAAAACCAGAGTTTAGAGAGACTGAATCTCCTACCGTCATTGACAATGACTTCATTACATCCGCATCAACACCAAACGCACATGGAATACATATAGAGTTTGTCAGTTTAAGGGTTAATAGCTTTGTTTGCATAAAATAGCTGGTTCAAAATGAGAAATTCAGATCAAACAGAACAGCAGAAGACTATTCCTAATAATACAGTCCCTCATTCGGCCCCTTTAATATGGGACGCCAAACATGCCAAGCCAAGCACAACCTAAATGAACACAGCCATTTAATATTGATCCTGCAGAGCAGATTGTTTTCAAGAGTGCTGTATAAACTAATGGGAAGCACGATACCACCCATTCACATAACCCTCTGAATTCTCTATCTGAACTGTAAGCAAAACAACTTAAATGGTGAGTGAGTGGTTCACATTAAGAATACGATCATAACTTACCAAACAGATGCCACAATGCTGCACCAAATGTGTAGTAGGCTAGCTAAGTTAGCTAATTAAATTCAAGCTTGTTTTTTAATTTTCACATATAATCATGCAAGATAATATCATAGGAGATTGCAAGATTTTTAATTATGATGTGTGTTCAGTTACTCATATTACATGAAGTTAGCTCGGTCACAACACTTTAGCCATTTATAAATGTTCAGATGAAGAGCAGTGTTGCCAGATTGGTGTGTTTTCCAGTAATTGATCAAAATCCACACAAATCTTACCAATAATAAACTATACAAATTATTATTATATTATTAATTCATAACTACAACAATATTGTGGCTCATCATATGGTATAAAGCAAATTAAGTGTTCTCTAAAGAATGCTACGTTGTAAACCATTTTACATGCCTGTCATTTGCCTTAAAGAAATAAAAGGGTACAACAGAAATATCAAAATTCCACCTGTCCAAGCCCATTTTATTCCACGTAGTACAAGTCAAAACTGATCTGCCAACACTGATGAAGAAAATACTGATTAAAATGTATTTTTTTTTCTCTCTTATCAAGTCCTTCAAATTTGCCAGCTTCCAACATTCTGCTTTATCAGAATGAGCTTTATTGCCAGGTATGTTTGCACATACGAGGAATTTGTTTTAGTGACAGAATGACAGCAACAGTACAGGACACAGATAATAAAAATAAAATACAATGTGCCAAATAGCACAAACACAATATACAAAATAGACAATTCGGTATGTACAGGTATGTTAGGTGCAAATTTGAAATGTAATAAGTATGTGTGTAAAATAAAATTAAAAGTTTGATGTAGGATATCAGAGACGGAATCAGACAATTTTAAGATGCATCAGAACATTGAAACCTGAGGAGCTGGAATGCAGAGAGGCCTTAAGGAACAGGACGTCATGAATCTAGTTTGAAGCAAGCAATCCCAACTAGCAAGCCTCTTTCACCAAACAGCTTGCAACGCCGAGACAAAGAACACATTGATAATTCCAATTCAAGAAGGAGACTGTCAAATTTGTTGCAAGTAATCAAGACTGATGTTCACATGTAAACCTGTGATAGGAAATCACTAGCTACAGACTCTTTCTTGGGCCAGTCTCCACACATAGAAGACAGACCAAACCAAAATTCCTTTGTCTAAAGAACATGTCGTCGTTATCCTTAGAACTGCACAAAGACTTTATTTTCCATCTGCACATAAAATCATCCTAAAAGGACATTTTCATGCAGAACCCCATATTATGTTTTAATCAAATATTATGTATGTCTTTTTAATCATTATCGAATAGCTGAGGGATTCCAATTCATGTTTAGTATGCATGAGTTTGAAAATTCATGCTTTAAATGTTTCTTCCAATCAATTCTTTGTCAAATGCATCATAGTCTTGTTATTAGAAATCATGGACAAGAGTATACTTTGCAAGGGCCTGTAAAATTCGGACCATGTGACTGATAACAAGCTGATTTATGATGTAAGGGACACCCTTAGCTAAGATAATAGCCTATCTAATTGGTCAAGACACCAGAGGGGATGTGTCCAGAAGCCGAGTTTAAAACTCTTGTCCCTCCTTCTTTCTCGTCTCTTTACGCTCTTTTTACACTCTCTGGCTGCGCTCTCTCACTCTCTCTCTCTTCTTCTCTTCTGGCCCACGTGCCATAATGAGAAGAAAACAACTTATAGTCTTGTTACATCCTTTTACTTTTAGTTCCTTTTCTTTCCGTGGAGTTTCGTGTTCTAATGTAAGTTTGCTACAGAGTCCAGCTCCGACTGCACTCGCTTCAAACCCTCGACCAGACTCCGCATCCTCAGCCAACGCCCAAGACCTCACTTCAAAGACTACTGAACTTCCAGCCAATCAGACACTTCGGGAAACCCCCTGTCTCAACGAGGACACAACCCCGTTACACAGGCAAAGCAAGCAATACACCAACAGATTCTCACTGAATCAGGTGCAGTTAATATAAATTTTAGCCTCATTGAGAAACTCAAAGCGAGGGTTAAATAAGTGATTGGTTGTTCAGGTCTATGCAATAGCACATATTGCTGTAAACTTGGGATTTCACATTTCCATTCTCTTAAACTCATCCTTTCCTCACTTTCTCTCTTTCTGCAACCATGGTTTGTCGTTGTTATAAGTTAGATGAGTCCTGGTAGGAATGCATACATCCTCACAGAAACTGATAGAAGATGTTACAGTCACTGTGAGCTCGTCCAGATCATTTGCAGCAGCTTCAAAAACACTCCAATCAGTAAGGTCAAGACAGGCTTGTAAAACTCACTCTGTCTCATTAGTCCATCTCTTTACAGTCCTTAATACAGGTTTGTTTTAGTAATTTTATTATTTATTGTATTGTATTTGGATTGGATTGTAATCAGTATAGTTTGAAAGACATTATCTAATATGCTCCACAGTTTCCTCAAAGAACAACTTTCAAATGTAATTTAATGCCAGTAATTGATATTGTCTGATATATTAATTCATTTTCTATATATCATTCAAAAACAACTATCGTTTATACGATTTTCTTTCATAAAACAGGATTGAGAATGTCTGACTTTGACTTTAGCTACATTTAGATTTCTGTCATAAGAAGTTGCATTCATTTGAACTGATGTTTATAATGCAGTTGAAATATATATTTGAGTGTGGAGCAAATGATTAGTGTTGCTTTTTTCGTTTTTGCTATTGTTGGTTTTTTTTCTAAATTCTATATTTTTGTGCTGGCATGACAGATAAAATACAGCCACTGAAAGTGATGAAAGGAGATGCGTTGACTCTGAACACTGGTGCTGAAATACAGAGAGATAATGATAAAATACAATGGATGTTTGGAGATGAAGATGCTCTCATAGCTGAAACCAAAGAAGGGACCGGACAGCTTGTTACATTTGATAATGGTGCTGATGAGAAATTCAGAAACAGACTGAAGCTGGGCAATCAGACTGGATCTCTGACCATCATGAATATCAGAACCACAGACTCTGTACATTATAAACTAAAGATCCTCAGAAGTGGAAATGTCTCCTGTTTCAAGTTATTCTATGTTACTGTTTTCAGTGAGCAACTCAAATCCTTCAGTAAACTAATGGACATTTAGATAAACAATGTGTCAATCATGTAGATGAAGGACTAGGAGTTTGCATCAAAATCGCTTTCAAGGAAAGTCAGTTCACTCTGTGGCAATATTTGCCAAAATGTTACACTTTAACACCAATCCACTTCTAGAACACTCGAAAGATGTATGAGTTTGCATTTTAGAGATGCATAATAATATTTGACCATCTAAATGTCAAATTTAATGTTTCTGGATAGTGTAAGAGCTTTGATATGAATCTTTTAATTCTGAAATTACTTGCAAGTTTCAAGTATTTGACTTATGCTTTATCTTAGTTTATAAAAAGATAACGTAATGTAATTGTTTTCTAAAGTAATTCTAAATTAATGAGTAACTGATAAGATAGTAAAAAATATACGATCATAGGAGATTAAAATGGTAAAATTTACAATATTTTGAAAAACAATGTACAAGGTCATGTATAATAAGCTATTCATAATTTTTCTCCATGTAAATATCACCATATCAAAGCTATTCATAATTTTTCTCTACCTCATATTGCTGCTATTTAAATACATTGTACAACCCCCCCCCCGTAACCTGCCCTTTTTGGGGGGCTTTCCTCTCAGGGTGAATGAAAGGATGCTTTAGTTGCCTTTTATCCGAGATGCAATGATTAATGCATCCATGGCCAGGATATAATTATAAAATATGACATGATTTTAAAAGTTTATAACATCAACTATGCAATACACTTGAATTAATTTAGTGCTAATAAAATTATTAAGCCTATTGGAGAGAGATATATTTATAATGTGACAATATGTCAGTCATCGTGTGATAACGAAAATATGACTAGGCCTACACTACTTGTTCTGAGCAGATGTTGTCAGTGAACAGGCTGTAAAACTGTTGGCTAAGTAACAGACACTCATGAAAAACTGATGTTAATTATCTGGGAAACATTCTCTAACAGCAGTCAAGTTGTCATAATGTTGTTTGTGTCAAACAAGTTGTGAATTTGCTGTAACAGGAGATCATTACTTACTTTGTGCTCAAAGTGATGCTTTTTCATTGGTTGTTGCGTTAAATCTTACCCAGATACAATAGTGCTATTTTCTGATTGGCTATTGTGTAGCCTATTTCTTTTTTTGATTGGCTGATAAGTGGCATGCTCGACTAAGAACTCCAGGGGAGACGCGCTTGAATCCTGCCGGTTCCATAGCGAGAGCGGCGCGGTCAGAGAAATGTTGGGCGCTGCGGTATATTAAATATATTATAAATAGTTTTTTTCTGCGTGAGAAATACAATGTGTGGCGGGAGTGCGTGACAATAGACCGAAATGAGTGACTGTCACGCTCAATGCGTGACACTTGAGAGCCCTGCGTTTATAATCTAATATTAACACTTTTTAAAATGTACAGAGTGACTGATAACATCTTTGTCATGGAATACACTCGTTGGTTCGCAGTGAGTCCACAGTTTTAACTTTGCTTTAAACTATTTTCAAGATTGAGGTAAACTATCTGTTGTTGGTTTCAGTATGGCTATAAGGTCACGGAATATGATATATAATCTCAGATTAGACTATTTAGAAAACAGCACAAAATCATCTGAGATTGTCTACTGTCATAGTTTGTATGTTGTTGTTCCAGCCGAACGGAAATAGAAACCGGTCTCTGAGTAACATGGAAAAGATACCTTTTATCGCGTGTCGCGGCGTCGCGTCGCTTGTAGTTAGGACGCGGTGTTAGAGGGCAACGCATGAGCCCAATCAGCGTCGTCGTTATAGTGACACATCTCAGCCTCACTGGTGTTTAAATCACCTACTTTTTAGCAGCCAATAGTTATGAGTTATTTGGCATTTATCGGTAATGAGGTATTTTCTGTTGGCTGTTCAGAACCAGAACCGGCGATTTGTTAATGGTTCACTCTTTTGAGCCGAATCTTTTCAAATGAATTGATCAGAACAATGTGAATCGGTTCGCGATTCAGTCTGAATTAAACGGCTCACTGATCCACTGAATCATAGATAATGCAGAGAACAAAAAGAGCTCTAGATGAAGTGAAAATGTACCTTCTGTCACTTGAAGCAAATCTATAATTTTATGTTTTCTGTCAGAACGTCTTTATCAGGTTATGTATAAATAGGGGCTTTCGCACTGGAGGAAACTTTTCAGATATGAATGCCCACTTTTGTAGAGTTGAATTGTTGTTGTGAACATTAGAGAGCGCTCTAACAGCGCAACCCATGGTATTATGCTATATCAGGGTTTATCATGGCCTTGTTAGCAAAGATGCTGTAATTACACCATTTTTGCAGACCTTTTTCTGTTTGTGGTGATTCAAATGCAGTCCTGTTTTTTGCTAAAATTCTGTGTCTCTGGACTCATGTGGTTGTGATCCTGGAGGGCCGGTGTCTCTGCAGAGTTAAGCTCCAACCCTCAATCAATCACGTAAACTCTGCAGGGACACCAGCTCTCCTGGATCAACGTTCCCCACCCCTGTTGTGACTCATGTTATATTAATAGTAGTGGGTTAAAAAATATATATAGCGTGCCTTAAAGTTTCACATCTTGTAGTGAGGCAGGTGTTACATTTGGTCTTATTTTTGTCCTTGATGATGACAGGTAAAAAGTTTTTCAGAAAAAAAATAATGTAGCTAGTTAGACTAACTAGTTTTGAGTCTAACACAGCTGAATTATTTATATAGATACAGATGCATATGCCATAGAATATCATTCTTAATATCTCCCTTATATAGGGCTATTTTCATATTTGATCTAATTCAGTGTTTCTCAACCCTGGTCATGCCCCCAAAACACCTATTTCAGGAGTTTCTTCTAATGAGGTCATGAGTTGAATCAGGTGTGTTTGATTAGGGAGACTGTTTTTGTCAAGCATCTGCATTTATAGACAAGGAAGTTAAATTGCGGAAGTGCATTCAAATGCCGCCCACACACACACTATTCACATGCTGACACACACCACAAATGTCCAGTTATAGATTTGCATGCATAAGTTGTTTTTACACCAGAGGAAAAAAAAACCTTTTCTTTCCAACCCCAAAGAAAACCAACCCCAGCAGGTTTTATTCTGACTGCAGCTACTCGAATGTCAAATGCATTCATTGAACATTCATTACACACGGCAATAAAAACACCAAAATCATCTGTTTGCTGATAATATTTGTGACAAAATCATTATCCTGCAGACTGCAGCATTCTTGTTTGTGCATTTTTAATTTGCATTTACACGCTCAGAATAATGGCCATCATCTTGGTAAGCAGCATGAAGGGTGCGAACAACGCTGCATTATATCGTCATTAATTTGCCAATGCTACTAATTAATGTTTACATATTTGAATAAAGCATTCTAAGATGTTTACTCCATATTTGTAGCAAGGATTCACAAAATAAACAAAGCAAATAACATGTAATAATATTAATAAAAACATTATTGCCAAGCAACACACAGATGTGAACAAAGTGTATGTTTGTAGAATAATTTACAACAGCTTCAAACGTGGCTCAACCAATCAGAATCAAGGACCGGAACTAACCGTTTTATAAATATTTGAATCAGGCTTCACTCGTTTTTTAGCATGTAAAATCTATTATTGACCAAATTAAGTGATTAACTCTTTCCCTGCCAGTGATATAAGTTACCAGTTTGTTTTATATATTTGCTAAATTTTCGTGGCTTCCAGAATATTTTGAGCAAAAAGGAATTTGTGTTTACAAATCAAGAGTACATCTGGATTATATTCAGTGGAATGATCAATGCATAGATGCAGTAGATCTCTTCCATCAGCACCCCCAAATCTTGCACGTCCTTTACCACTTCCTGGATTGACATTTTCCTCATTTTGATTTATATGCTGTTTATTATTGATAATTGTATTATTTTTCATATGAATATGCTTATGTATTAGAGCGCTTGTTTGTGCATCTTCCTCGTCCGTGTTTTTGATCGGGAGATTCTGGTCTCATTCAGAAGATGTGTAATAGCGCCCCCAAGCATATAACAGTGAAAACACAGAAAGCTGTAAAATCTCGTCTTTGGAAGCGTTTTCTAAAAATATGTTCAAAAACATTATACAGTTACATGGAATATAAGTGTAAGTAAATATTTAACTGATTTTATCCCAAAATTTTACTTGCATAACACATTTTAGAATTCCTGGAATTTTTCAGCACTAACATAGTAACGCTGCTGCACGTGAAAACATTGAAAAAAAAAAATGGTAGAAAGACGGCTTTATAATCGGCTATCTTTCTAGCATGCATGTAAACTGTACTGACTGTGATTGTAACATTAATGAGGAATTTGATCAACTTTTCGTGACGACGCCTGCATACACCACCTCATCCTCCTGTTTGACTCCCTGAAAGACACAAAGATAGTAAGAGACATGTCAGATCTGTTCATTTTTTCAAAAATAGTTGCCAAACTGCATTGTTTGATAAGATTTTGTGCGCTAGTCTTCAGGGTGCTAAGTTGTGCTGGGCGGTATGACCAAAAAACTGTTAACATGGTTGAACTGGCAATATTTAATTAGCACATGACTTCATATTTCAAATAAACATTAGCATGAAGGCTAGAGGGCTCCTCTCGATACACTCTATATAGTGCTGTTTATGGCCATTGAATAGATACAGCGATTGTTTAAAGAAACTCACTTTATGAATGCATATCCTTTAAGAAAATTAGCAATGGTTTTATTATAGTCACCGTGTCAACCATGTTTAGTGTTTTAAAATCATGGTTAATTTGGTTTAACATAGTGACCATGTTTTTTTTGGTTTTATTTGTAGTTAATTTTTGTAAGAGTTACATTTTTAGAGGCATTTCTCATCAATGTTTCACATGGGTTATTTAATTCAGGTTATTCCCAGTTTTAGTCAATTCTACTCCGCAAAAAAAAAGTCTCCTTATACAAAACAGCAGGGACATTTTTGCTTTATTTTTCATGTTTTCTTTATCGCACACATTCATGCATAAATGAGCAGAGATGTGTAACTTTCTTCAGTCACACTGGCTTTCTGAAGGCCTCAGTTTCCAGTGAGAGACAGTTTAACAGTGCATGTTCAGCAAAAACACACTAAACTCTACCATATTAACCAAAGTGTTTCTGCAGTTGTTTTTATGAAGTTGAGAGATCTGTATCTGACCCTGACCATGTATTTTTCTCCTCCGTTCTTTTTGGTAATTTCTAATGAAAGTGAAATTGAAACTGAAACTGTTTTCAAATCCAAAGTCATTAACTATTGAAGCTAAGGGTATGTCACGGTTTGGTTTCTGTTTAGTTCCTGTTTGTCCTTATTTGGTCTGTTTCCTGTCATTAGTTAATCATCGTTTATTCCATTCACCTGTCTTGTATTAATCATCTTGTTTCCTCATTAGTTTGTGTTCTTTATAAGCCTTGAGTTCAGTAGTCGTCTTCGCCGTGTCTTAAAGTTATGTTTACGCTGTTTATTCTGTTGTTAATACGTTTACTCCATTAAAGAACCTGATTATTCTGCATCCCTCGTATTCCTACCTTCCTGAATCAGCATCGCGTAACGGTGGGCCATATGACTTTTTGTGCTGGAAATAAGGTTGTTATAATATCAAAATAAAGAAGAAATAATAATGCTACATAATCTAAAATATACTGCATAGTCTTCACTGTATAAAATGTAGATTAATGCTTATTAAAGCCACTAGAATCATTCAGTCAAGAGCAGTGAGCGCTAGGCTGCTGTCACTTTAAGACCTAATGCATGGATCAGATAAATTAACACGCATTTGATTTTCTCCCAGCTGTTTACATTCGCTAAAAAATAACCTGCTGTGTTTACTTGAATACTTACCATGGATTAAATTATGATTGGAACTCAGTAATTCTGTGCATGCACTTCAGGTGCAAAAAGCTTAGCTAATTAACTTTTTTTTGTGCCTTTTAATGCTGCTCTTTATCTACCATGTGATTTTTGTCACTCTAACGTGTCAGTTAAGCTGTACTGTGTTATGTGAATATAAGCAATATAGCAAAATTGACACTCTGTATCATTGTCACAATCAGGGCTGTGGAAATGGTCTTTGCTTAACAGCGTCTTCGCACAGATTAAAAAAAATTGTTGTGCAGGTCTAGTCTAAAGCTCTAGCGTAAAAATGTATAATTTGTAAGCATTTGTGAGTATGAATTTATGTCTGCGTGATTAAAATCAGACATGGAGCTTTTGTGAGTATACTGGACTAACTTGGCCAAAACGTTTGCACATTAATTTAACTCAGTATCTCCTTTTTTGTAATCCGTCTGAGGTCCATTGAACTTACTGTTTTCGTGTTAACTATCTTTGCTTCAGGATCTTTTTTTAGAACTAATACTAGAACTAATATACCGTTGAGACATTTTCAGTGGATGTATGAAGTAATTTCCTCCAGAAGTAAGTGTGTTCCCCAGAATCACACTGGGTTTCTTGTAGGACGTCATAATACATTTAGATTATTATGTGCATTAGTTTCAGATGTATTATTAAGTAAATACTTAATTCATATTTAATTACGTATTTACTTAATAATAATAAAAATAATTATAATTAATAATGTATATGTAATTGAAACAAATAGAACTACTAATAAAAATAATTATTATAGTGTTTTATAATATGTATTATTATTTGTAATTGTCATTACTGTTGTTTTTATTACAGAAGGAAGAAGAGATGGATGGTTATGGGACATAAACATCTAATTTAATAAATATGCATTAATGACACAGTTATAAATTCTCTTACTGGTTTCTGTGCTTTTAGTTTGTAGAATGTTGGATCAGCGTAAGTGATCTCATCATTACGAGTCTGATCTGTTCCTAAAAATAATAACACAAAAACAACAACAAAATGCAATCTTAAATTTTCTTTCTTTCTAAAAAAAAATTAAATAAATACTTTTATTATTTTAACACTTTTACAGATGTGTCAGCAGTAGGAAACTCTTACCTTCTTGGTCTGTTTTTCTGTGTCTCCTGTAGATCCAGTAGATCCCGATTGCTGCTACGATCAGCAGAAATCCAGCAGCCGCAGCAGAAATCAATGGTATCTGAGATTTGGAGCCTGGAGAATGTGAAGTAGAGTTTGAAGTAGATTATGGACCTGGTGTTGAAATGGCTAAAGAGAGTCATTAGTGTGAGTAAATATGTCTGATCTATAATAAACACTATAAAGAGCAGCACACAGCTGAGATTTTATAATATAAACAGAGTTTAGAATATATGTATATGCTACTTCAGATGAAGCTTTTACAGTCACAAGATATTTTACCATTCATACCTGAACATGTGTGACGGAGTTGACTGATGTCCAGATGTTGAGTCTGGTTGCTGATGGGATTGTGGAGCACACAGCTGTAGGTGTTTTTATCCTGATATTCCACCTCCAGAGGTAGAGAGAGACTGATGCTGAGATCAGACACACTGATGCTGGACAATAAACTGTTTCCTTTGTACCAGGAGAGAGTCACATGACTCACATTCACCACTGAACACAACAATGAACAATATGATGATGATGATGAAGAACAGTTTGAAAAGTTACATCTGATGACAGGAACAGGCAGACGAGCTGGAATAAAAAGAAGACTTCAGGGAGTAATTGACAAGACATTGCTGACTTGAAATGCTTCTTGATATATTGTTCAGTAATCTGCCTCTAGGGTCAGTTCTTCCTTTATTATGCTCGACTATTTTGTATTTATATTAAATAAAGTGTTGTATTTATGTTGCTATAAATTGAGACATCTTTAAATCTTAAAGTTAAGAATTTTATAATACATTGTATAATGTATTAATTCTAACACTGCACAACTTACAGAAATACTTGCTTATTTTAAAATATATTAAACTGAACTTTTTTAAGGAAATTTGAGTGTCTGTGCAAAACCCACTCACATAGTTCTATGGGTTGGCTGCTATAAGAAATAGATTTAAACATTAAACAAAACTATTAATATTTGCATCTCTTAAGTATATTCACCCACTGAAGTGTGAGTCTGAGACAATGCAAACATTTATTACATTGTATGCATTCTGTAAAGCTGCTTTGAAACAATGGGTATTGTGAAAAATGCTATGCAAATGTAACTAACCCAAATGTAGCCTAAACAGAATCCAACTTTTCATTAAAAGTAAACAGAATGAGGTATTTTGTGAAATTCCCTGAGGGATAGTAGTATATAAGGGCAGACAACAAACACAGTGAACTTTTCATAGTTTGTGAAAAGATGCTTTAGAGACCACCAGTTTGGAATTGTTCACCCAAAATTACAGTGTGATATTCATATCTATTTTTATGCATTCTTGTAAGCTGTGGGAATGATAGAGGACCATCAAGTGTTTTTGAACTGAAGAAGGCCAAATCATCATAGTTATGCCACTGATAGGAAGCCAATCTCAAGATTAGTTTTACTAGAAATAGTGGAAAGAACAAGCACACGTGTAATTGTGACTCACCATAGACAGTAACATTGAATCCGTATGTGGACGATTGTGTGCCTCTTTTGATGTTTACTGTATAATTTCCAGAGTCTGTGGTTCTGGTGTTTGTGATGGTCAGAGATCCAGTCTGATGATCCAGCTTCAGTCTGTCTCTGAATCCCACAGCATCACCATCAGATGTGTTGAAGATTTCATCCTCTTTATTGATTATAGCTATACGAGTCTCTGGATGTCCAAATGTCCATGTTATCAGATCATGTTTCTGTAATTCAGTAACACCAGTCTGTAGAGTGACTGAATCTCCCTCCGTCACTGGCTTCACTGCATCTTTATTACCAAACACTGGAGAACAGACAGAGTTTATTTTTCAGTCACTCATTAAAGTTCTTGTTATAGTTAAAATAAATGACATTGGTTTAATCAAGGTTTATCTTTAATCTTGTAGTTTTGAAATGATCACAATCTTTCTTCTTGACTTTGACACGAGACTCTGAAAACAAAGTAAAGTGAGCTTTTTTTCTTTTCAGAAAAGTGACTATTTGAGCTGATTTGACTCTAGTTGAGCTCAGGCCAGACCGTATGTGAAGGACCTTTAGCTCCAGCTCATGTTGAAATTAAACATCAGAAGTGAAATAAAACTGCAGCAGTTATTACATAGCAAAGCACCACAGAGACTGATCTGTTTTGAGTACATTTAACGGGACATCAGCATCTCTGGTGATGATATTAGGCAAGAAGAAACATAATTTTTAACAATTAGGTCAGGTCATCGTGACAACAACATCCAGTATATGAAGTTTTATGTGGAGCATTGCAGATAGGCTATACATGATCCTCATCATCACTTATGATCTTATAGTCTGTGAACACCAACAAATCTATAAACGAGAAACACAGATCTCTCAATTTCAACTGTTTATAGCTCTAATTTCACAAGGGGCAACTTTTAAAACTCTGAAATGACAGCAGTCTAGTTCTTCTGCTGTTGTCATTTAATTTTTATTTCTCACATTTATTTTATAAACAAAATCCCCCCCAAAAAGTCTGCACTCTACAAGATATCATTCAGAAGATACAGTATCCAGTAAAAAAAACAACAACAGAGCATAAAATAATGCAAATGTTTCAGCCAATAGCTTTCAGTGTTCATCAAAACACTACAGCAGGGGTTTCAAACTCAGTTCCCGGAGGGCCGCAACCCTGCTCCAACTAACATACCAATAAGCCTAAATGACTCGATTAGCTGGATCAGGTGTGTTTAATTAGGGTTGCATCTAAACTGTGCAGGGCTGTGGCCCTCCAGGAACTGAGTTTGACACCTCTGCACTACAGTATGATCTTCTTTGAAACTGCCATTTAATATCCATCAGTTATTTCAGTTACAAACAAAGACACTATACTTTTACAGAATCTCTAGATGATCTGAATGAATAGTATTACAGTCCCATTACAAAATAAATTAGTAAAGCTTTATTAGCTGTACATTTGGTTTTCAGAACGTAGCAAAGTTGCTTTGTTTTACGTATTTAAATAAGATGTATGCCCTTTCCCGCTTGTGCCATCAGACAGAAAAAGCCAACTGATGTTTAAAACACTACAAATTCTGATTTCATCATTTAAGATGTCAATGATTGAGAGACAAAGCACAAAGTAGATCTCAGAGTGAAATGCTAGTTTGATTCTTATACAATCAAATCTATGAAAAATATTTGAAACTTACCAAGCAGATGGCAAAAGCACAAACAGCAAAAAACAAAAAAGCAAAACATTTTCTTCAGCAGCTCAGAAAATGAGAAATGTATAAAATTCCTACAGAGAAGCTGTAATTACTTTAGATGAAAACTGTTCCTGTTTGTGTTAGTATGTGTCTGGTGTGGGTTGTACTTCTAGTCAGCTGTTTTCTTTTTTTCTTTTTCTAAACCACAGTCTCTCATGTTTTCGGAGCGCTACATGCCATCATATTAATGATAATGACCTGTCTCACTCTTGTAATGACTCATTTAATTTATTAATCTAGTCTAGAAACTTGTAACAGAATTTAATCTAATCTGCAGTCAAACAGCAAATACATACATGCTCAAATGAAACTCAAAAAACTTTACATAACACATTGATTACAGTACATTAAAAAAAGTATAATGACCTAAAAGTTAACTGGAGTCAGGAGTTTAAAAAGCTGGAAATAGTTTCTAGAACCTGGTTTAAAAGCCTTGCTGTTGATCAGTCCACTGTAATGCTATGTTCTTGTGCTGAAATAGCGGCAAATGCTCAATGTTAAGCTAAAGACTGGTTATTTCTAAACAAAATCACCATTGGATGACACCACAAAAGAAACCAGTCAAACCAAAAATTATTCAGACACCAGATATAATTTTTGTTTTTGTTTGTTTGTATGTTTGTTTTTTAGTGGCTGCAGGACACTATAGTTAAATAATGTAAGTGAGGATAGTGGACTATCAGTAAAATTGATAAAAATTTGGGACCAAAAATTTAATTTGACACTTTGACCATTTTCTAAACTATCGCGAATAAACTGATAATGTGAGAAATGTTGAAGGTGTCTGAATACATTTTGGTTTGACTGTATATTCCATGGACAGATGAAGCACACAAGTAATTTAACTTTTACATTTTAACAGAAGAGAATACACCATTTGAGGTTTCCCATAAGAATATTGCTAAACAGAAACGAAGTTATTCAAAAAGAAATGGTGTAAGATTCCTCCTGACCACTGTGTTGCAAATACAGGAAACACTTGGTGGAAGTTACTGCTGCCAGAGCAGAAACGACCAAATAATAATTAAAAAAGAAAAGAAAAACAAAATAAACACACTGAAAATGTATATTTTGTATGTTTTTATCTATTGAGTGATTGACTCGTGCAAAAGAGCATATTTCTCAGTAGTTTAATACCTCTTTAGCATTTTTAAGACTTATGCTATAGGCTACTACTTCTTTTTGCTTCCTCAATTTCAGTAGATGTTTGTAATAATTAAACTGTCAATTGCTTTTCATTTACAAAAAGACAAACATAGCTATCTCAACTTTATCACGTTGGTGGACACAGCTATTTCCTGTTGCCAAAGGTCAATGTCATTTGTGTTGTCAGACATCCCCAACCCTCCACTGTGTCGCTTAGTGCTTGTTGCTGGCGGTGTAAATGCATTTATTCATTTCAAAGAATATAGAGCATAACAGTTGGATTCCAGAAGTAAAAGCTCCATTCATTTTCCATAAGGAAATAGATTTTTAACCATAACTGCAACCAGACAGACCTGTTATGAGCTCTGATGTTGCTAATCAGTTCTATAGGCATTTTGTTAAAGCCATCTGCCATCTGTGTTCATTTGAATTATTTAAAAAAAATAAAATAAATAATCGTGCTTAATAGCGGAATCCATGGTGAAAACTACATTTCCCATTATGCTGTACAGACAATCCCAGCAATCAGAGAGCTGCAGCGAGCAAAGGTCCCTAAAAGACACACTTTTTTGACACACGCTATCTGAGGAAGGCTGGGTTCTTTTTTTAATGTGCCATGTTTGAATAAAGGCCTTTTAATATTTTGTTACTGAAGTGCCTTGGATTCGTTTTTCTATAAATAAATAGCATTTTTAGTGAGTATCAGTGTTATTGTTCTGCCCTCTGGGTATTATCTTGTTAGAGTAATTACCTCTAGCGGTCAATTATAGTATTGCGGCCTGAACCAGGAAGTTAATTTACGAATCTAATCTCATGGTGGAGATCGTTCCAGCTGCAATAATCCTTGTTGCGTTCCGAATTCTCATTAGCAAGAACTGCCTGTAAGTGATTTATAATTTCTATGTTACAGTATTTCTGCCAATAGATTTGTGGCATATTCATGTTGATTTAAAAATCATAAAACCTGTTTAATTCATGACTGGTAGTTTACCCAGATAAGCTATTTAGTTATGTTATTATTGTACAAGCTACAATTTCATCTTAATGTATTTTTTGTGTTTATTTTCTGTTTCACTCCTTTGTTCATGTCTACATGCAGTCTCTATTAAACGGAGCTAAAAAGCTATATCCTGACTCTTACGTTACTCATGAAGGGAGTTTGGTTGGCTGTCTAATATTGGTTAAGAACATCAATTGGAGGACAGTACAGTGAAAGGCACTTTGGTCAGAGAATTAGGACGTCGATTATGTGCCAGTAATAAGCACCATGGACAAAAATAAGGATGGCGACAGAGCTTCTCAGATGAGTGCTGGTAGCAGTCACACATCAGTATCAACAGCCAGCGCAGCGGCAAGGGCCCGTGCAAGAGCAGAAGCAGCTCGCATCCGTGCATCCTTTGTGGAAAAAGAAGCCAAGTTAAAGATTGAGCAAGCAGAGAGGGAAGCTAGAGTACTCCTTGAAAAGGCTAGACTTGATGCTGAATTGAGTGCTCTAACGCTGCAGAGAGAGGCAGCAGCAGCTGTAGCACAGGCAGAGATATTAGAGGCAGCTGAGGAACAGTCAAATGTACCAGATGACAAAAGTGCTAAAAAATCATTGAAGGAAGAATGTATGCAGCGTACTAGTGACTATGTTACACAGCAAGCAGAGTTAAAAAATGATTCACGCTGTGATGACTTTGTACCTGTAAAGCAAGAGGAAAGCTTAGTTACATGGGACAAGATACTTGAATCCTCGTCACGTAAACCTCATCCACAAATCCAGGTTAAATCTTCAGAGGAATGCATGGCCTTGTCTGATTCTTACTTTTCACCACTGAGAACAAGCCCTAACGCCCCAGAAACTAATAACCAACAGTGGTCACATCCTCAGTCAGGCGCTCGCATCAGTTTGAATGCCACAGCTCAATCTTACGCTCCTCTGCACTATGCTTCCCAGGCTGAATCAATCAAAGACTCTCCTATGGCAGACTTTGTTAAATTTCTGGCACGTCGTGAATTGGTGACTACAGGGCTCAGTCAGTTCAACGACAGGCCAACCATTCACGAAACGTGGTGTGCTGTCCACTGTGAACAGCATCTTTGATCCACTTGGCATGGTCTCTCCAGTCACGATACAAGGCCGAGCCCTACTGCGGGAGCTCTCGAACTACACCTCTGACTGGGATGCTTTACTTCCCGAAGAAAGAAGGAAAGAATGGGAAACATGGCGAGACTCTCTGCATGACCTAAAGCAACTGCATATTCCTCGAACGTACATTTCAGTTTCCCTCTCGGAAGCCAAGCTTGTAGAGTTGTGTCTTTTCTGACGCCTCCACTAAAGCAATCAGTGCAGTGGCTTACCTCAGGGCCATTGACAATGATGGAAATAGCAATGTCGGATTTGTCTTAGGTAAAGCCAAATTAGCACCACAACTCAAACCAACTATTCCACGTCTCGAACTTTGTGCAGCAGTATTGGCGGTCGAAATTGCTGACCTGATTCGGCATGAGATAGATCTTAGACTGGATGCCATAAGATTCTACTGCGATAGCAAAGTAGTCTTAGGGTACATACACAATGAGACAAAGCGTTTTTATGTGTATGTGCATAACAGGGTTCTTCGAATTCACCAATCTTCCCGACCGAGCTCAACCCAGCTGACCATGCCTCTAGAGGAGTTGCCGCATCTCAACTCAATGATTTGGCATGGCTCAAGGGACCACTGTTCCTTTCCAGACCTTACACATTCTTGCAGGAGGAGCAGGAATCCTATGAACTTGTCTGCCCAGAACACGACATCGAGGTAAGGCATGACATCCTTAGCTGTTGCACTCAAATTGGACTTAATGGTTTAGGGACAGAAAGATTCAAGAAATTCTCTACGTGGAAAGCTCTTGTAAGGGCTATTGCCCTTTTGATCCACATTGCTCAGACAATCAAATCCAAGAATGGTTGTGGAGAGCACGGAGGGTGGCATCAATGTAGTAAACCTCGAACCCCACAAGACCATTCACTAGCCCGGAATGTAATTTTGAAAGCAGCTCAATAGGAGAGCTTTCCTATGCAATATGCATCCCTTTCTGAAGGGAAAGCCCTTTCAAAAAGCAGTCCTCTCTTAAAACTCGATCCCATTCTCAATGAAGGCCTGATCCAAATTGGAGGAAGATTGAAAAACTCTCCATTAAGGTCCAAAGAAAAGAACCCATTGATTCTACATAAGCACAACCACGTCTCCATTCTGTTAGTGCGTCACTACCATGAGAGAGTAGAACATCAAGGGCGTCATTTTACAGAGGGAGCCTTGAGAATGGCTGGGTTCTGGATTATAGGAGGGAAAAGGCTGATTAGTTCAGTCTTACACCATTGTGTAACCTGTCGTAAGCTCCGCGGAAAAATGGAGGAACAAGTTATGGCAGACTTACCACCTGAGCGCCTAAACATAGATCCCCCATTTACCTACGTTGGATTGGACGTTTTTGGACCTTGGATGGTCAGAGCGAGGCGTACTAGAGGTGGACATGCTGAGAGTAAGCATTGGGCTATATTGTTCACTTGCATGAGTGTAAGAGCGGTGCACATTGAGGTCATCAAATCAATGGATGCTTCCAGCTGCATCAACGCATTGAGACGATTCTTTGCCATACGAGGACCCGTAAAGTAGCTAAGGTCCGATTGTGGCACGAACTTTGTGGGAGCGAGCAAAGAGCTAGGGCTGAACAAGTTGCAGCAGGAAGAAAGGTTTCTCAGATATTTCGGTGCGCGGAACTGTTCCTGGGAGTTCAATCCTCCTCATTCTTCGCACAGAGGAGGTTCTTGGGAACGTATGATTGGAGTGGGCCGCAGAATCCTGGATTGCATCTTACTGAGAGAGCATGCTCCTTTCTCCCATGAAGTCTTGTGCACACTTATGGCCGAAGTTTCAGCCATCATCAATGCTAGACCTCTCATTCCTGTATCAACCGACCCACAGTCTCCATTTCTCTTGACTCCAGCAATGCTGCTTACTCAGAAAGGGGCAGTCCCATCTCCACCAGGGGAATTTAATGACAGGGACCTTCTTCTCAATCAGTGGAGACAAGTACAGGCACTTGCCGATGAGTTCTGGCTCAGATGGAAAAAGAGTACTTACCAACCCTCCAGAGTCGCAGGAAGTGGAATGAAATTCGTCGCAATTTGCAAGAAGGCGACATCGTCTTATTGAAGGACAACCAAGCTGCTCGTAATACGTGGCCAATGGCAGTGGTGACTTCTGCAATAATCCTTGTTGCGTTCCGAATTCTCATTAGCAAGAACTGCCTGTAAGTGATTTATAATTTCTATGTTACAGTAGTTCTACCAATAGATTTGTGGCATATTCATGTTGATTTAAAAATCATAAAACCTGTTTAATTCATGACTGGTAGTTTACCCAGATAAGCTATTTAGTTATGTTATTATTGTACAAGCTACAATTTCATCTTAATGTATTTTTTGTGTTTATTTTCAGTTTCACTCCTTTGTTCATGTCTACATGCAGTCTCTATTAAACGGAGCTAAAAAGCTATATCCTGACTCTTACGTTATTCATGAAGGGAGTTTGGCTGGCTGTCTAATATTGGTTAAGAACATCAATTGGAGGACAATACAGTTATGTAAGCCCAATCATGCTGTTTTTTTGTTTGTTTTTTTTAATAAATAGAATGCTCTTTTTTTTTTTTTTTTTTTGCAGAAAAAGGTAAAAACTGTAACTGACTGCCATTATATGATTTATTGAGGTGCTTCATGGGATTCAAGTTAGCCTTTATGCTTTTTCCAATGGTAAGACAACAGAAAAAAGACAATCTCTGTCTTCAGCTCCAGTATGTTATTAATTAAGACCCTAAAGAATCATATCAACATGTTTCACGTTTTGTTTTTTGTTTTTGTTTTTCAGCAGGGAAAATGTTAGCTACATGACATATCCAGTGATGCAACTCAAACTCACATTATCATGTCCATTTTTAATTGAAAATATGGTATTTATGTGATTCACGTGTGTTTTCAACATACTATACAAATAAAAGTGCCTGTGCGCATATTTTAAAATAGTATTTGCAAATAGTTCAAAATGTATACTTCTACTATAGAATTAGACCATGGAATAGTGGCAAAGAAGCTAGAGAAATGATTTTAAGTCAGACCAGATACATTCCTACAGTACCATTATCAATAACTCCACCTTGGTTGTTTCCTGCAGTCCTCATACATTTTGATATGCTAGAGTTAATGAAAAGAATCTGGAAACATTGTAGCTGTTGTTGAAGATAGACTACAAACTGTATGTCCCAGTATATACTGATGGATCTAAAGATCCTAATACAGGGAGAACAGGTTTTGCTTTCAGTATTCAATCCTTAAATAATTCTGTTAATAGGAGAACATCAGATCATTTATCAGTATACACAGTAGAGATTATGGCAATAGCAACAGCACTACAGCGGATAGAAGAGACTCAAATCAAAAAGGTTATACTTTGTACAGATTCATGTTCGGCATTAAAGTCATTGAAATATTCACATCTCACAGTCGACAGGATATAGTAAATGAGATGAGAATATGAAAATCTTTATAGATTTAAGAATATGAACATCATGATATTTATATTTATGATGATATGATATTTATATTTATGTGGATACCGGCTCATACGGGGATGAAAGGTAATGAAAAGGTTGATAGTTTAGCAAAACAGGCTTTGGAAAATGAGGAGGTCATGAATATTTCACTCAAAGAAGTAATTAAAGCATATACAACGAAGGAGTGGCAACACAAATGGTATACAGTAAATACAGGACGTCATCTTTATGAAATACAACGAGAAGTAGGAGTAGTGAGGATAACTAAAAGAAGCACCAAATATTCTAACAAGATTAAGTGTTGGACATACTATGCTGAATAAAACCTTAAAAATAATAAATAAACATCCAACAGGATTATGTGAGCACTGTGGAGTAGTGAACGAGAAATAATGAAAAATTAACTTAGAAAGATGGGAATGGATGAATTAAAGCTTAAAAAATATAGTTACTTATGGACTAGAGAGTTTATTTCTTTATCTCAAGAGAACAGGGCTGATTAAGAGAATTTAGAGTTTTTTTTATTTATTATTATTATTATTGAAATGGGTAAATTCTGGTCCACACTCCAATACAGTAGGTGGCGATAATGCACCTTAATGTTGGTGCTACCCGCCATAAAATCGAAGAAGCAGCAGCAGCCATTTCAAAGATAGGTGGCGGTAATGCACTTATGGCTGTGTCCAAATTCAGGGTCTGCATCCTCCTTAGGATCCTTCCTACCCGGTTGAAGGAGGAGGGATCCTCCGACGTCCGCAAAACCCGGAAGTCGGTGTTTGTGAATTTGGACAGCCTACCCTTCTTTCAGTTCCCTCCCTTACCCGTTGCTCATATCCTGTCACCTAGCAACCGTGACAGCGCCAAGCAAGAAGCGGGAAAATGGACAAACAAAGAGTTATTCTCCTCATTTTAATTATTTTGGAAGAAATAAAGCAATTAAATAAATTAAATACTTTCTTTGCTCGTTGTCGGAGAGTTTTTTATATCAGACTACAAGACAGTCACATCCAGGTAAGCCATTATAGCCTATTTTTATTTGTTTTTAAGTATTCTACTAATTTCTCCTACAAATTCATTGAGCCGAAGCATAAACTTTAGCTTGTTTTGTCAGAGAAACTCCTCTCCCACTCCGCTACCGCTCGCTTCGTCCGCCATTACAATCTGCCGAAAAGAATTATGGGATAGGTAGGACGGGAAAGGATCCACCACACCCATCCTTCCAATTCGGGGAAAAGGAGGACGTATTTGAGGGCCACATTTGAAGGATCCTACGAATTTGGACAGCCTTCGTCGCGGCGCTGTGATGTAACATCCTTCAAATGAGTACTCCGAAGGATGCAGACCCTGAATTTGGACACAGCCTATGTCTGCGATCCGCCGTAAAGCAAGAAGAAGAAGCAGAAGTAGCAGCAGTGTTCAGATACTCGCCGTGCTTTTTTACGTTCACAGTAGTAGAAGATAAAGACTCTCTATATTAAGATCTAATCAAGACAATTCATCAGCACACTCTCAGTAGATAGAAAGTGTCTGATTCTCAGTCAGTCGTTGATTCTGTGACTCTGGCACACCTACAAACACCGGATCACATTACAAATAATATTCACTCACCATCTAACATTTTTCGGAAACTCCTGTTTTCTGAAATCTTCAGCAATATGAAAAACATCTCATTGTTCTTTATGTTCTTGTTTGCGGAAGGTAATCTTAAATAGTTCTTAAATATTTTCGGTTTCTGTTCTGGAGTTGTAAGGACATATGATAACAGTATAAATGTAGGACAGAAGTTTCTGTTTTTTATTGTAACTATATTGCGTTGCAACTTTTTAAAAGACAACTAGCCTATTTAAAACATATTTCTTGAAATTGGTCATTATTAATTTCGTGTTTTTAAAAAAAATCTATACTAGTTGTATAATTTTCCTACAGGTGATTATCCAGGTGTCTATTTTTGGCTTTGGGAAGGAAGATGCTGATAGTTTGCATCTTAAATCATCTGATCTGTTGTTACAGTCCCATATGAAATGTATATCTATCTTTTGGAACCGTGCTAGTTTAAATTTATGAGCATCACAGGCCTTTATACTGTTCAGATTATTATTATTATTCAATTGTATTATTAAACCTCAAATCTGACTTCTGAGGCAGCACAAGGGTCTAATGATCGACAACAAGCTATAGGAATTTAATAAACCAAGCAAATATTTAATTACTAAAATGCTGATTTATTGTTAGAAATTGAGTCTAAAGTTCAAAAATAGCTTATCTTATCTGAAACAATTGCAGTTATAGGGTTGTGGAAAGTCATAGACAATTACAGATATAACTATACTGCCTTTAAAATGTGTTCATATGAAGAATGTATTAATCATATCATGGCGTTCAGACATGCATTGGTGCCTCGGTATGCATTCTGGAAATAAATATTTACCAGATTTCAGATACAGCACATGAAGTCATGTAGGATTTTAATTTCATTTTCTGTCTGTGTAACTGCTCCTATTTGTTTTCCAGGTGTGTTTGGTGATAAAATGTCAGTGTCAGTGAAGGAGGGAGATTCTGTCACTCTGTCCCCCAAGTTTACTGAAATAAAGAAAGACGATGTGATAGACTGGAGGTTTGGAGACATTCTCATAGCTAGAGTAAGAAATAACAATGTCCCCTCAGTGTATGAGGATGCTCTTGATGGGAAATTCAGAGGCAGACTGACGCTGAACGGTCAGACTGGAGATCTCAACATCACAAACACCAACACCACAGACGCAGGAGATTATGAAGTATCCAACAGCATCAACACCTTTTAAGAGGACCTTCAGTGTCAGTCGTGAGTGTCTAATGCTTTTCAGTGTTATTATTAACTTAGTTTTCTCTCTGACAGTTCAACAGCATATTTAAAATAATTTTATGGTGAAACAGAAAGAAAAAATACAGCAAGCTCAGAGTATAGAGCTGTACAATTAATCATTAAACGACTGTGATCTCAATTCAAGCACGCAATCTAATTTCTAAATAACAGCAATTCTCTGGTGTCTATTAACCATTGACAAAGTCCTACCAGAGCATTCAAGTCTGCATTTACGCTGCCGCTGACACAGAGCAGTTATCATGTTTTGGTATGAAACAGCTTCACAAACTATCTTTTCAACTACACAGTATTATTTGTGTCTAACAGTCATTCATATTATCATAGAAGCACTGGAATAAATGTTTATGGTTTAGATGATTACATTGTTTTGCCACATGTATTTGTCATTGATTCATTCATTCAAACCATTTTTTTAAAGTAAATTATTCGAATGAGTGCATCATCAAACTGCAGCAATGAATATTTTAGCCTCTAGTACATTGTTTGTGGGAGAATCGCGATCTCTGAAACAAAACAACCATTATTCTCAGTTTATCAAGAATCGTGCAACTCTACTTGGGTACCCATTGTTTAACTATGTAGTAACACCAAATGTGTTTGACTGACAGAACCCTCGCCTTATCCGAATAGGAATAGGCCCTTTCCTGAACCTGTCGACTGTTAGTACTGCATGGAAATCAACATTTGATCATTTTTTTATTCTAAGTAACACTGAAGAAGATATTGGGGTTGAAAACAGAATTTAAAAAAAAAACATTTGTTGTTTGTCGTCACTGTATCCAGGAAGTCTAAAATGTGGTTTAGACCAGTCATGGTCTGAATAGTCACAAATATTAGTCATAATGTGAGCTCACAGAGATGTGTGTTTGGGTGGAGGTTTGAACGTCAAAACTATTATGTTGCTGAAATCAACTACACCTCTTTGTAAGAAATTAGTTTTTTAATACTCTTGAACTCCTCATAAGACCAGTAATCAAGTTCTTCGGTCTTAAAACGACAGTTCACCCAGAAATAAAAATTGTGTCGTCATTAACTAGTTTTAAACTAGTAATTATTTTAGTTGTTCTAAACCTGCATGAAGTTCTGTTGAACATAATGGAAGGTGTTTTGAAGAATGTAGGTAACCAAATGGATGCTGGTTCCCATAGACGTATAAAAAATGAATACTATGGGAGTCAATGTGGACCAGTAACTGTTTGGTTACCTACATTTTTGAAAAGATCTTTTGTGTTCAGCACAAGAAAAAAAAGAAATACAGGTTTGGAGGGAGAGTAAAGATGACAAAATGTTCATATCTGGGTGAACTATCCCTATAATGTAATGTTAAGAAAATGACATGACTGACACCGGTTGGTCTAACAACATAGTAACAACTGCAATTATTAGTTTAAATATCTGATAAGAAATTACATGAGAACCAGAATCTATCTTATTAATGTGTGTTTATTTATTTTTATATAAAACAAGCACTTTAAATATTGGGGTCAGAAATTTTATCGCACTCTTCTCTCCTAGAGGTTTCTAGAAACACACGAGTTTGTGTTGAATGTAAGAACCTTCTAAGTCACTTCCATTCAAGATGTTAATCACTTTTAATGTGAAAGCTCTGTGACACTTTAATTGCTGAAGTTATTTTGCGTTTGTATTTGCTTGTACGGTATTATAAACTGTGCTTTACTTTTATGCTATACCACATAGTTTCTCTTAATTGCACTAAAATGTAAATTTAAACAATATGGTAATGTTGAATTGTTACTGTTGTGTGAGTTTATTGATTCGATTTCTGATTGTTTCTGATTTATTTTATTAGAGAAGCTTCAGCTTGAAATTTGTCATTTTGAGCCATTTTGAGGAAAAAAATTGCCATTTTGAGCCTGATGCAAAACATCCACATCATGTTGCTTCTGAATAAAAGTAAGCTATTGTCCAATGTCCTGCTAGATTCTCTTCTCTCACAATTGTGCTCTAGCTTCTAGTCAAAGCTCTTAAACCACTGATACATTAATACACAGAAAAGAAAAAACATGGAACTACCAGGCAATTTTCATATTTTACATGAAAAAAAATTGAAATCAATGATAGAAAACTGAAATCTGTTGTCTATTGAAATATGTAATAGTTATGCTTAGCTCTACAATATTCTATCAGCATATTGGACACTTTGTTATTTTCATAATAGCCTTGTTGAAGTAGTAAGTTTGGATACATCTTGCTGTTTTGTCCTTTACAATTTAAAAATTGCACTGTAAAAAAAAAATGTTGAGCCAAATAAAAATTTTAAGGCAACCAGCTTCAGCACATTTTTTAGTTCTCTCAACTTATTTTTGTAGGAGATTCTCAACTTTTTATTGCATAAACTTAAAACTAGTTGAAAAAACTCAAAAATGAGTTGAAGCTGAAGCTAGTTGGCTCAACTTCTCATCATTTTCTTTTTTTTTTTTTTACAGTGTGGGAAAATGCGGTTTTCAAAAATAGTTTTTTAGGCAATTGTTTGTAGGGCAGGGGTGTCCAATACGGCTCCTGCAGTAATACCCCTATTTTGGCTATTTCTAAAAACGGAGGTAGATTTAAATATAATGAAACTAAAGGAAAATGGGAGGTGAGTGAGAAAGGACACCTGGCAATTCAGTACATAAGAAGCAAATATTACAGTTATTTACTGTATATAGTTATACAGATGAGTCCAAAGATGAAGATAGTGTAGGCATAGGAATATACCAGCACTGAATGTAAGTATTGTGAAAAGATTAGGCCTATCTGATCAGCTGTCAGTTTACACAGCAGAGATGATGGCTATTATTGTAGGGTTGTAGTGGGTGGTGGAAGTAAAACCAAACTGTAATGTTGTGTTAATGCTGTAGCAGCCTTTTACGGTATTTAAAATATGAAATCTAACAGAGAAGACTTAATACTAGAAATCCATCAAAGTTTATTTAGATTGTGGACACTTCGGATAGATGGGAGATTTTGCTGGGTACCTGCTCGTGTAAATGTAAAATGAGAGAGCAGACAAAATCGCAATCAATAAATAAATAATAAAAACAAATCAACCAGGATGAGCAATATTATAAATATTCATTTTGGTAAAGGAGAAGCTAAGGCAATGATCAAAAATAAATGAGGAAATGACAGGTCAAATGGGACATAGATAATAGTGGAAGAAAATATAACTGTGTACAGAAATCTATCAATGCACAGGGTGTGAATAAAGGGAACAGAAGGGAAGAGTCAGACTGGCCGAAC
This sequence comes from Barbus barbus, assembly GCF_936440315.1. Classification (NCBI taxonomy): domain Eukaryota; kingdom Metazoa; phylum Chordata; class Actinopteri; order Cypriniformes; family Cyprinidae; genus Barbus; species Barbus barbus. The sequence goes on along the minus strand of NC_136737.1, from coordinate 6,159,815 downwards.
CAGACTGAGGTTTGACCACACAGTGCTAAATAAAACATTGTTTTTGTTAGGTAACAGTCAATCAGATGAACATTTGGAATGTAAAATCACAGAAAGGGCAGCACATTTACTGCATAGCAAGTCACTGAATCCTCAAACCATCTTGACAGGTAGCAGTTCCCAGGTTGGAGAAGGTGCAAATGATCCCTCACAACTCTGTATCTGGAGATCAAATCATCTCTCAGGGTGAAATTTTCTTAAGTATACCGTTCTTTCTGACACAACTTTTTGTCTTGAGCTAAACTGCTTAAAAAATGTTTTTAATATAAATTGATTCAATTACATCTGAATACACTTTTGATTGTGCAGTTTGTGTATATTCTTGTATATTACTTCTAATGAAAACTGAGTTTGTCTTGCTAACTAACACCAGTGACCCCTTAGAACACAAATATAAAGGATGTCTTTGATTTGAATCTGGCAAAAAGTCACACTGAATATAAGATGCCAAATATTAATTGATGAGTAGTCAGTACAATATATAACCTAGGGTCTGGTTTTACCCCCAAATTGAACATACATAAAGATGAGTTTCAAGCTGAATGCTAACACTGTATTGCTTTGTAACATCTGCAGGCATACTTTCTGTACAAATAAAAACATTGTAGCCAGTCTGAAAAGTGTGTCATGTTCTGTCAGGTGTGATTTAAGCCATGCATGTTCTGTTCCTGTGTATGTGTTCTTTTTTAATAGGGGCTTTAAGGGGTGGGTGTTCTTCTGAAGAGCAAGTCTGCGCACTCGTGTGTGGGTGGAGTTTTTTTTTTCGAGAAGCGTTTCAGTTTTTTCGGAGCCGATGATTTTCACAAGCATTTATGTCATTAGTCTCAAACTCAATTCCTGGAGGGCCGCAGCTCTGCACAGTTTAGCTCCAACCAGCTCCAAATCACACCTGTTTGGAAGTTTCTAGTGATCCTGAAGACCTTGATTAGCTGGATCAGGTGTGTTTGATCAGGGTTGGAGCTAAACTCTGCAGAGCTGTGGCCCTCCAGGAATTGAGTTTGAGACCAGTGATTTACGTTAATAAAAGCAATATCCTAGAATCAAGTGAGTCTTTTCACTTAGTTTGATCGCTACAATATGAAAATGTATTTTTCTTTTTTTTATTGGCAGAAAGACAGCTTTATCATCTGCTTTGTCATTATAGCCATCTTTCTAGTGTGCTTTTAAAAAGTACTGACATCATTAATTAGGGATTTGATCAATTTCCCGTGACGACGCCTGCATACAGCACCTCATCCTCCTGCTTGACTCTCTGAAAGACACAAAGAGACATCTCAGATCTGTTCATTTTTCAAAAACACTTACAAAAATAGATTGTTCGCTAATATATTAAACATTCAGTGTGGTAGTCTTCAGGGTGATAAGATGTACTGGGCAGTTTGACCACTTTTTGTTTTTTTTAAGATTCTTATTGCATCACATATATTGTAATGTCAAAATAATGTAATGTAAAAATACTAATTTATTATCAAAAACTGTGGAAACCAAAATTTAACAATATATTTTAAAATGTAATAAAGTGGAAATGTAAGTGCTGCGCGTTGGGTTTACTGTGTGAATTAAAACTTAACTTCACATTAGCAGGTCAATACATTGTAGTGCTGTTCCTCCAATTTCATGAAACTTTTTTTTTTTTATGGTTTCATATACATTTCAGAGGCCATTAACATCAGTGTGTTACATAGGGTGTTTAATTTGAGGTTTTTGTCAATTCTATCAAGCAAATGTTTCTTTATTACACTCATTTGTGCATAAATCATCAGAAATGTGCTATTTTTTCTCACATTGGCTTTCTGATAGCCCCAGTTTCTGGTGAGACAGTTCATCAGTGCCTGTTTAGTGAAACCACGCTTAACATGTTAGAAGTGCATTTACAGTTGTGTTTATGAGGATGAGAGATCTGTATCTGACCCTGGCCATGTGTTTCTTCCCCTGTTTGGTCATTTCTCTAATGAATATTTTGAAATGTAATCTTATTTTATTAAATATTGGAGTTAGGGGTGGACCACATATGCTGGAAATCAGGTTGTTATATCAAAATGATGAAGAAATACAATTCTAAAATAACACTACCAGAGTTACTCAGTGAGTCAGTGAATGCTAGGCTGCTGTCACTTTAAGACCAAATGCATTGATCAAATAAATTTACACTTGTTCGATTTTCTCCCAACAGCTTGAATTCACTAAAAAATAACCAGCTGTGTTTATGTGAATACTTGCCATGAATAGCATCACCTTTAATAGCGCTCTTTATTTTCCATTTTTTCTTTGTTGCTCTAATATGTCAATAACTAAGCCATTCAGTGCTAATATATTTATAGTCTTGTATGAATATAAACAATATATAGCTAAATCTCTGAGCTGCCATTTTGTATGAGTATCATTGCCACATTCAGGGCCGTTAAAAAGGTCTTCGATGCTTAACAGTCTGCAGTTCTAGTCTAAAGCTTTAGGATTTTTTTTATTATTATTTCTCAGCATTTGTGAGTATGAATTCGTGTTTGCATGATTAAAATCAGACATGGAGCCCTGTCCACTATATATACTGTACAAACTTGTTTGCACATTTTGCACTAAGTTTGCACATTTATTAAGCTCTGCATCTCATTTAAAAAATATATATTTTTCTTTTTCTAATCAGGCTGAGGTCCAATGGACTTCATGTCGTCATGTAAACCATCTTTATTTTGTATAACTTTTTATTTATGGATTTTTATGCTGTTGAGGCATTTTTATGTATGAAGTCAGTTCCTCTCAAGTACATTATTTTCAAATGTATTATTAATTAAATACTTAATTCATATGTAGTAAATTATTTACTTAATAATAATAATAATTCATAATCCATAATTACAAATAGTACTACTGATAAAAATAATAATTATTGTTTTTTTAATACATATTTAGTAATATTAATCAGAATTATTGTCATTACTGTTGTTTTTATTAAAACAGAAGGAAGAAGAGATGGATGGTTATGGGACATAAACATCTAATTTAATAAATATGCATTAATGACACAGTTATAAATTCTCTTACCGGTTTCTGTGCTTTTTGTTTGTAGAATGTTGGCTCAGCGTAAGTGATCTCTTCATTACGAGTCTGATCTGTTCCTTCAATAATAATTAAACCAACAGAAAAAAAAAATACAATATTAAATTTGTTTCTTTCTTTTAAATACTTCCTTGTTTTTTATTGTTTTATTATTATTTTTTATACTTTTACAGATGTGTCAGCAGTAGATAACACTTGCCTTCTTGGTCTGTTTTTCTGTGTCTTCTGCAGATGCAAAAGATCCCGACAGCAGCTACAATCAACAGAGATCCAGCAACAGCTGCAGAGATCAGCACTGTCTGAGATTCAGAGCCTGGGGGATGTGAAGGAGAGTGTAAAGTCTGTGATAAATGCTACAAAAAATATTATTAACCCAAATTTAGCCTAAACAGAATTTAACATTTCATTAAAAATAAACAGAATTAGGTATTTTGTGAAATTTATGTTATATAAGGACAGACAACAAACACACTGAACTTTTCATAGTATGTGAAAAGATGCCTAGAGACCACCAATTTGCTATTGTAAACCCCAAATTACAGTGTTACATATGGGACATTTTGTAAAATCAATTAAAATCAAGAATCGGTGATTTGTTAGTTCTCTTTAACCTTTTTTTAATTGACGAAAGTACAAAGAACAAGTTTTGAATGTTTGACTGACCAACTTTAGTGTATTTTGTATATAGAAGAATAGATATAATAGGTGAGAGGATCGTGATTGGGTGTAAAAGGGACATTTCAGTCTTTGCCAGGAAAGCTGGATCATCATTTTGTGACTAATTTCATGACAGAATTGACAGGAAATCATATTTCTCAATGCAAAACTTTCACCATCTACTATGCATAATATTGTGATTCAGGGAATCCAGCGAAAGCAGTATGTGTGAGGCATGGTAGGACAGTTCAGTTGACTGTGCACAACCTTTGAGGCCTCAGATGGCATTGCATAGGAAACCATCATGCTGCATGATGTCCATGGTTATTTAGATCAAGACAATGCCAGGTTTCATTTTGCATGTGCTACAACAGTGTGGTTTTATAGACACGTGTGGATGTGGATCAGTCACCTATTGAAAATGTATTACTATTAAGTCATAAAAAGAAGAATCAGACAATGATGACCACAGACTGATGAGCAGCTGAAGTCTTGTATCAAGCACAATTGTGGAAAAACATTACTTGCAGAACTTAAAAAAAATTAGCATCCTTAATTCCCAGACTATTAAAATTTTTAATTAATAGGACAATGGATGTGACACAGTGGTAAACATGCCTCTGTCACAGCTTTTTTGAAGTGTGTTGCAGCTATCAAAATCAAAATTAGTTTATATTTACAAAATAGAATTAAGTTGGATTGGATAAATAATTGGAAATCTGTTCTTTGTACTTTTGTCAATTAAATAAAGGGTAAAGAGATCTTGTTTGTTCTTGTAAGCTGTGGGAATGATGGAGGACCATCGAATGTTTTAGAAATTAATTCCAAATCATCAAAGTTAAGCCACTGGTAAGAAGCACATTTTAAGATTATTTTTCTAATGAATAGTATAGACCGAACAAGCTCACCTGTAATTGTTGACTTATCATAGACAGTAACATTGAATCTATATGTGGACGGTTTTGTGCCTTTGATGTTTACTGTATAATTTCCAGAGTCTGTGGTTCTGGTGTCTGTGATGGTCAGAGATCCAGTCTGATGATCCAGCTTCAGTCTGTCTCTGAATCCCACAGCATCACCATCAGATGTGTTGGTGATTCCATCCTCTTTATTGATTATAGCTATACGAGTCTCTGGATGTCCAAATGTCCATGTTATCAGATCATGTGTCTGTAATTCAGTAACACCAGTCTGTAGAATGACTGAATCTCCCTCCGTCACTGACACTGACTTCACTGCATCTGTATCAGCAAACACTGGAGAACAGACAGAGTTTCTCAGTCACACATTATGTTCTTGTTAAAGTACCTTAGCATTGGTTTAATCAAGGCCTATCTTTAAGCTTTTAGTATTGAACTTTCTTGCGACTCTGAACACTGCGGTGAAGTGAGCTCCTTTTTTTTCCACAGAAAAGTGACTATTTGAGCTAATTTTCATCTTGAGCTCAGGTCAGACTGTGTGTGAAGGACCTTTAGCTCCAGCCCTTGTTGGACTTAAACATCAGAAGTGAAATAAAATTGAAGCAGCTATTATGGAAAACACAGAGACTGATCTGTTTTGATTACATTTAACTTGACATCAGCATCTCTGGTGATGATTTTAGGCTGTAAGTAGAATTACTGACAATACAACTTTCGACCATTAGGTCAGGGCATCGTGACAACAACATACTGTATATGAAGGTTTATTTGGAGCAATGTAGATATATCATTATCATCAGTCATGATCTTAGTCTTTGTTAACACCATTTGTGGTTGTTTTCCAAAAGTCTATCATCGAGAAACACAGATCTCTCATTTTCACCTTTTTATTGCTCTATTTTCAACAAACTAGTTGTTCTGCTGATGTCATTTCATTAGTACATGTTTTATTTCTCACGTCCAACAAATAAAAAATAAAAACCAAACCAAAAATAGTCTGCACTCTACAAGATGTCCTTCGGAAGATATCGCAACAGGGCATAAAATAATACAAATGTTTACATACAAATATAAATGACTGATTTATTATGATCCCTAGAGGAGCTGAATGAACAGTATTACAGTACAGTCCCATTACAAACACACAAACTGTATATTACCTGAATAAACTGATACAAATCAACAAAGCCAGTTATACGGCATTATCTGTACATTCGGCTTTTGATACTAAAAAAAACATTTTTAAATAAGATTAATGTTCTTACGAGTCTGAAATTCTGATGGGACATAAGCTGTATTTATATTGCAGATACTTGTACCATCAGACAGAAAAAAAGTCAGCCGATGATTATAACATTACCAACTCTGATTTGAGAAATACACTGAATGTGAGACCAAACACAGAATAGATCTCACAGTGAAATTCTAGTTTGATTTATGATTCTAGTACAACTGAAACTATAAAAATATTTCAGACTTACCAACCAGATGCCAAAAGCACAAACAGCAAAAAACTAACGAACAAAACATGTTCTCCAGCAGTAAGGAAAGGAGAAATAAAAGTCTGAGATGAAAACTGCTGCAGTGTGTGTTAGTACGTGTCTGTTGTGGGTTGTACTTCAACTCTGCTGTTCTTTTTTTTCTAGACCACAGTCATGTTTTACACAGAGCTGTCTGCCATCATATTAATGATACTGTATTGATTTATGACCTCTCCCACTCTTGTTTGGACTAGATTCATTTAGTAATCTAGTCTAGAAACAGATATAGCTTAATTGTCCGTTTCCAAGTAGAAAAAAAAAACTGCAAGAGGCAATTTTAGGCCAAAGAAAGTGAACTCTGAATGTGAACTTAATTTACTAATATCTGAATTTCAGCAAAGACTAGTGATATAATTTAAATTAAACACAAACAATGTATGTTTTCATGACTTTGAGAAAATGATGGTTGTTTCTGCTTTAGCTTCAGTAACTTCCACCAAACATTTCCTGTCATTGCAACACAGGGGTCAGGAGGAATCTTGCAACATTTCTCTTTGAAAAAACATTGTTTCATTTAAAGCAATATTCTTATGGTCAACTTCAGAAGACTGTCTTCTGTTAAATGTAAAAGATAATTTACTCATGTGCTTTGTCTGTCTATGGAATATGGCTTCTTCTGTGGTGTCCTTTCATGCTGTTTGTGTTTTTTGTTTAGAAACAACCAGATTTTCCTTCAGAGAAAAAGTATTTCACGAGCTGAAGATTCTTATTAACATTACGAGCAGAAGCATTGCTGAACTTTCTCCATTTATAGAAAGAGCATATTACGCTGGACTGATCAACAGCAAGGTACTTCAAGAGAACTTTTTTTTTTTTTTTTTTTTTTTACAGAAAATTACTTCCTGCTATATTTAAATCAACAAACCTGAAACTGAACTCAGCAACTTCTCCATTCATGAAAACATACATTGTGTTTAATTTGAATTCTATTACTATTTATGCTGACATTCAAATATAATTAAATGAAGTTACGATTTAAAGCAAATGCTAAGGTAGTTTACATACAATTTATATACTGAAAACAACGAAGCAAAAGGAAGTAGAATATGCTAAAGGTTAATAACAATTACAAATCATGCTCTTTTTTTCATTACAGAATAAACACAAAATTAACAAATCAAATGTTTTTTAACTAATAAACCTTTATAAATGGACCAGTTGTGAGCTCAGAGGTTGTCAATTGATTGTTTATGCATCTGTTGTAGCCATCAGTTCACATTAATAGCGAAATTATTGGTGAAAACTGCATTACCCATAATGCTGTGCAGAAAATTCCACCATTTTGAAAGTTGCAGTGAGGAAAGCATGTCAAAAGACACCTTTTGTACTGCAAATGTAATCCTCCTGCTCTCTCAAAACACTTAAATATTTATATATGCATAGTTTGCATTAATATTTCTTCTTTTTTCCATTTGATTGTCATTTGTAATGCTTCATGGGATTGCAGTTCTTTCCCTCGCCAAAGGTCACAGTCTTGTAAATGTGTTGTTTTGTCCAAATATCGTGTAAGGCTTTGCTTCAAATAAAAGTTTATAATGATGTGATTCTCCTCATAGCTGGTTAGCATAGTTCATGGCTTATAACGCTTTAATCAATACTTTTTTAAATTGCATTGCACTCTAGCTATATTATGTGGATTCCCTTCACTGCCTCAAATGTAGCTTTGCTTACACATACAATTATTATTATATATATATATATTAATTTGGAGTAAATTTTTATTTTTATTTTAAATATTGCATCAGCTATTATATGAGTACACCGAGGCCTACATGTAAGTAAGCAGGTAAAACTAAAATGCATAAATACAAGTTGGTTATTTGTCTGCATGCTACCTTTTGTTGGATGCTGGGTAAAACTAAATATTTTAAATGGTTTTTATTAGGCTATTGATGTTATTATTCATTCCTAATATAAAACTGTCTGATCTATCCACAAAATATTTGGCAAAAAACAAACAAACAAACAAACAAAAACGTGCATCTACACTCCCGTCCGGAAGGTGGCGGTAATGCACCTATATGTCCAACCGGAAGTCATATCAAAAGAAGACGTTGCCGCGCCCGTGTTAGATACTCTGTGCTCTTTTGTTTTCACAATTATAGAAGATAAAGACCCGTAAACGCTTTCTGCAGAACACAAATGTAATTACTAAAATTAATCAGTACATTTTCAGTCGATATAAAAGTCTCTTCGTTGATTATTAGTCAGCGATTATTTCTGTCGATCAGTTTTATTCTGTGGCAGTTAAGGCGGAGCCGATTACAAAATAATATCCATCGACCATCTCCAGAAACTCGCTTTTTGACGAAATCTACAGCGATATGAAAAACAGTTTGTCGTACTTTATGCTCTTATTTTTTACGGAAGGTAATGTTTATCTTTCTTTCTTAAACTCTTTCGGTTTCTCTTTGTAAAACCCGTGTCTGTAGCTTATCTTGTTCACGCTGTATTATTAAATGAATAAATAGACAATAATGACATTTCTGTATTTATTGTAACTATATTACGTAACAATTCAAGTGTAATACACTCCACACTTTCTTAAAAGATGTCTATTATAGTTTTAAATTAATTCCGTGTTTTAAAGGCTGTATACTTGAGCAAGGCACCGAACCCCCAACTGCTCCCCGGGCGCTGCAGCATGGCTGCCCACTGCTCCGGGTGTGTGTTCACGGTGTGTGTGTGTGCATTTGTTCACTACTCACTGCTGTGTGTGTGCACTTGGATGGGTTAAACGCAGAGCACCAATTTCGAGTATGGGTCACCATACTTGACAATACGTCACGACTTTACTTTACTTTTTTATACTATTAGTAGGCCTGATATTTTTAAGGTGTTTATTGTTTTGGGGGGGGTTGAGAATGCAGATGTTGATAGTTTGTCAACATATATGTTGTTCATTCCCATATGAAATATATTTAGGCAGCTAAGTATAGCGATAGATGACATTTACAGTAAAACAGTACGCAATAATAACGTATTGGGGTAAATTATAGTTTTAATTCAAAATAGATGCCACCTTATTGGGACAATAAAGCCCTCCCTACACCTACCCGATACTCGTATTTTCAACTTTTTGATTATTTTCTTCATTTTTATTGAAAATAAATGCCTTTCCGATGCCATATGAGATTTGAAAAGGGAGCCCAGATAGCACACGTACGTCTGCAAGATGTCTGTTAAAGATCTCTTGATCTGGAAAGCACCTGCTGTCTACAAACGTGTGGCAGACGTCTTTCAGATGTCAGTTTTACCTACATTCTATATCATAAACATCTTAAAGACATCTAATAGATGTCTATTTGGCGCACAGCCATATCACCCTGTAGCCCAAGACTGGTTGCCCACTGAAGCTAAGCAGGTTTGAGCCTGGTCAGTACCTGGATGGGAAAACTTCCTGGGAAAACTAGGTTGCTGTTGGAAGAGGTGTTAGTGAGGCCAGCAGGGGGCAACGCCCCAGTATAGTGACGGGGACACTATACGCCCCAGTATAGTGACGGGGACACTATACACCCCAGTATAACAAGATGGCGCCGGTGAGATCGGCTGCCGTCACGACTGCTCCGACCAAACTTTGTCTTTTTTTGTTATTTTTTCGTATTGTTAACTATATACACCGGTTTCTTTTTGTAAGATGGCCATTCTTACATACGACAGGGCCACTCTTATTTCTATTGGTGCACAATGCACTAACCTTTCGCCGATTTTGAACCCGGACCCATCCTGGCCAAGCGAGATCCTGAGGAGGAACAAAGGACCCGACCCGTACCGGCGTCCTCGAGGGAAACGAGCCGGCGTCAGGAACAGGCTGAGGGCTCGCGCACACCGCGCTCCCTTACCAAGTGTCCTGCTCGCCAATGTCCAGTCGCTGGATAACAAACTCGATGACCTCAGGGCAAGAGTCAGGTTCCAGAGGGACATTCGGGACTGCAACCTTCTCTGCTTCACCGAGACATGGCTGAACCCAGCGGTACCAGACCACGCCATCCAGCCGGCCGAGTTCTTCTCGGTTTACCGCATGGACAGAACGCTGGACTCGGGGAAGACTAGGGGAGGTGGAGTATGTCTGATGGTGAACAAACACTGGTGTGACGGCGCGAGCATTGTTCCCCTCTCACGCTCCTGCACACCGAATCTTGAACTTCTGACCATCAAATGTCGCCCTTTTTATCTCCCTCGGGAATTTAGCTCGGTCATCGTCAGTGCCGTTTATATTCCACCTCAAGCGGACACGGACACTGCGATATGGGATTTACATGAAACACTACACCTTCACCAGACACAGCACCGGGACGCCGCATTCATTGTTTTGGGAGATTTCAACAGTGCCAACCTCAAGCGTGCACTGCCGAACTTCCATCAGCACATCAGCTGCCCCACCAGGGGCGAAAGGACATTAGATCACTGTTACACCCCATACAAGAACAGCTACAAGGCACAGTCACAACCACCGTTTGGGAAATCGGACCACGCCGCCATCTTCCTCATGCCTGTTTACAAACAGAGGCTGAAACAGGAAGCCCCGGTGCAGAGGGAGGTCCAACGCTGGACGGACCAATCGGTGGCCGCTCTGCAGGACGCGCTAGATGACGCAGACTGGGACATGTTCCGGCGCAGCTCTGATGACGTCAGCTTGTTTACGGAAGCGGTTGTGGGATTTATAGAGAAACTAATGGATGATACGGTGCAGAAAACCATCATCAGGACGTTTCCCAACCAGAAGCCGTGGGTGGATAAAACCATCCGCGACGCCCTGAGATCCCGCTCCGCTGCCTACAACACAGGGCTCATCACCGGGAACATGGATGATTACAAGGCTGCATCTTACAGCGTGCGCAGATCGGTGAAGGAGGCGAAGCAGCGCTACGGGAGGAAACTAGAGTCGCAATTCCAACATGGCGGCTCTAGGAGTCTGTGGCAGGGACTTAGAACCATCACGGACTATAAAACACCACCCTCCAGATCGGGGAATGCGGACGCCTCTCTGGCTGACGAGCTGAACACTTTTTATGCTCGCTTCGAGGCTGCAGCTAATCACGCTAACGGCGCTAGCAGTGCTAACTGCATGCACGCTGAGGAAGCCGGTGAGGACAACGTATTCACCATCACGGAGCATGACGTGAGGAGGGCATTCAAGAGAGTGAACATCAGGAAGGCAGCAGGACCAGATGGCATCACAGGTCGGGTTCTGAAGGCCTGCGCTGACCAGCTAGCACCGGTGTTCACCGAGATCTTCAACCTCTCCCTGGAACAGTCCATAGTCCCCTCATGCTTTAAGCAGTCCACCATTGTTCCTGTCCCCAAGAAACCGCAGCCCACCTGCCTAAACGACTATCGCCCTGTAGCCCTCACATCAGTGGTGATGAAGTGCTTTGAGAGACTGGTCAGAGACTTCATCATTGCATCACTACCAGACACACTGGATCCACTACAGTTTGCATACAGACATAACCGCTCCACGGAGGATGCCATCTCACACCTCCTCCACACCACAACAAGTCACCTGGACTGCAGAAAAGGGAATTATGTAAAAATGCTGTTTGTGGACTACAGTTCAGCGTTTAACACCATAATTCCCTCCACACTCACCTCCAAGTTGGAGGTCCTTGGTCTCAGCACATCCTTGTGCCAATGGATCTCCAGCTTCCTGAAGGACAGACAGCAAGCCGTACGGATGGGTAAACACACCTCATCCTCCATCACCCTAAGCACTGGAGCCCCTCAAGGTTGTGTTCTGAGCCCCCTGCTGTACTCACTGTACACTTATGACTGTGTGGCCACTTCCAACTCCACCACCATCATTAAGTTTGCTGATGACACTGTTGTGTTGGGCCTGATCTCAGACAACGACGAGACGGCCTACATACAGGAGATTAAGAACCTGGAGAGTTGGTGCCAGGTGAATAGTCTACACCTGAACATCAGCAAAACTAAGGAGCTGATAGTGGACTTCAGTACGAAGCAGGAGCGGTCGTACCAGCCGATCACGATCAGCGGGACTCCAGTGGAGAGAGTGGACAGCTTCAGATACCTGGGTGTTCACATCACGCAGGACTTGACTTGGTCCTGTCATACCAGCACCCTGGTGAAGAAGGCCAGGCAGCGTCTGTACCATCTGAGACGCTTAAAGGACTTTAGACTTCCCTCTCGGGTGCTTAAGACTTTTTACACCTGCACCATCGAGAGCGTCCTGACGGGCAGCATCACTTCCTGGTTCGGGAACTGCACTATGCAGGACAGACGAGCCCTCCAGAGGGTGGTGCGTTCAGCGGAACGTACCATTCACACCGAGCTCCCTAACCTGCAGGACATCTACAGCAAGCGGTGCCTGACCAGGGCCAGGAAGATAGTGAAGGACCTCAGCCATCCCAACAATGGACTCTTTTCTCTGCTGCGTTCAGGGAGACGCTTCCGCTCCATGAAGGCGAACACAGAGAGAATGAGGAGGAGCTTCTTCCCGCAGGCCATTCGGAGTCTAAACCACTCTCCACTCTAAGCACATCACCCCACACTTCCACTTTGCACATTTTTCAAGTACAATCTGCACTAATTTGTAGAAGGTACGGAAGGATAAATGAGTGGGACTTACATACCATTTGTCTTTGTCTTTAGTATCCTTTTACTCACTTATACACTTTACTGCACTGCACAGCACAGCACACGGACACTTTATCACTGACATACACTTTACTTTTTATAGAATCTATATAGAATCATATTCTATTTTTTATTCTCATATCTATTTGTTATTTTATTTTATTGCTAGTTTATTCTGTATATATGGTTACTGTACTTTTTCTATTTGTATTTTTGTAAACTTGAGGTTTTTCTAATTTTGTTGGACAATTTGTTGGACAGTCGTACAATACATTTCACTACATGTCGTACTACGTATGTATATGTATGTGACAAATAAAATTTGAATTTGAATTTGAATTGAATTTGAGTATAGGTCCTAACGCCCCAGTATAGTGACGGGGACACTATACTGTCAAAAAGCACCGTCTTTCGGATGAGACGTTAAACCGAGGTCCTGACTCTCTATGGTCATTAAAAATCCCAGGATGTCTTTCGAAAAGAGTAGAGGTGTGACCTCGGCATCCTGGCCAAATTCCCCATTGGTCTCTGACCATCATGGCCTCCTAATCATCCCCTTACATTGATTGGCTTCATCACTGTCTCCTCTCCACCAGTAAGCTGGTGTGTGGTGGGCGTTCTGGCGCACTATGGCTGCCGTCGCATCATCCAGGGGGATGCTGCACACTGGTGGTGGACGAGGAGACACCCCCCCTCACAATGTAGAGCGCTTTGAGTGCTTAGAAAAGCAGAAAAGCGATATATAAATGTAATTATTATTATTATTTGACATCTAAAAGGAAACGTCCTATAGATGTATTGCAGATGAGCAAACACCCTAAATAATACGTCTTGCAGATATAAATGCAGACATCAAATAGACGTCTCGGAGATGTACGTGTGCTGTCAGGAAAAAAAAAGTTTGGCAAAAGGTGGGTTCGAATTCGAGTCGATTGCGTCAAAAAGCATGCGCCTTATACCATCTAAGCCACTGAAATTAATGCAGAATGGGCATCTTTTTTTAGTGTTGATAACTCAATCACACGTTGGTGGGTGGATTTAGTGTAAATAGAATTTGCCAACAAGGCGGGCTATTTGCACTTAGTGTAAATAGACACTCCCGATATTTATGTAAGTGTTTCTTTTTGAACCCTGTTAGTTTGCATTCATGAGCACAGAATGTGAAAATCAGAACTTTAAACTGTTCAGATCATTTTTATTTTACTTATGTATGCTGAAATTTGATATGACCTACAGCTTTTGCTTACAAAGGTGCTTCACAAAACGGATTTCAGACAGACTTCTGAGGCAGCAAACGATCTACAACAAGCCATATACTTTGGTGTAAAACCAAACAAATATTTAATTACTACTGATTTATTTGTAGAAATGTAACTAAGCTGCCTCCAAAATGTGTTCATATGAAGAATGTAGCAATCATTATAGCATTCAGACATGCCTTGGTGCCTCGGTATGCATTCTGAAAAAAAAAATATATATATATGTATATATTTACCAGATTTCAGATACAGCACATGAAGTCACATAGGATTTTAATTTCATTTTCTGTCTGTGTAACTGCTCCTATTTGTTTTCCAGGTGTGTTTGGTGAAAACATGTCAGTGAAGGAGGGAGATTCTGTTACTCTGTCCCCCAATTTTGCTGAAATAAAGAAAGACGATGTGATAGACTGGAGGTTTGAAGACATTCTCATAGCTAGAGTAAGAAATAACAATGTCCCCTCAGTGTATGAGGATGCTCTTGATGGGAAATTCAGAGGCAGACTGAAGCTGGACGGTGAGACTGGAAATCTCACCATCACAAACTTCAGAAACACAGACGCAGGAGATTATGAAGTATCCAACAGCATCAACACCATTAAGAGGACCTTCAGTGTCAGTCGTGAGTGTCTAATGCATTTCAGTGTTATTATTAGCTTATTTACATAATTTCAACAAATTCTCAACTTAAATTATCTGGAATTGAATTGTTGAACATGCAAGATGCACATCTTGTCCATGTGTCTTGATGAATCTAGAAATTTGCTAAGCAAATTTTAACACGTCAAATTTTATATATCACGTATGCCCTTTTTCCCAAAAAAATTAAATCTGCAAGACCTTACAACACAAAAGTCATGTGATCACTGACAAATCAACAGCATATTTAAGAAAACACAATTTTACAAACTCAGAACCATAAACATAACCTCTAAAAATGAACAATAGTTTTTCTAATAATAGTTTAACCACGAAATAACACCAACGGTCAAATAAAACCTTTTTCTGAATCCGCCAACTGTTGGTACTCTTTGTCATCACTTTATCCAGGAAGTCTCCTCCAGACTTGAAATGTGGTTTGGACCGGTCAAGATCTGGACAGTCACAACCATTAGTCATAATGTGAGCTCACAGAGATAAGATATGATTGGGTGGAGGTCTGACCAACAAAACAATCCTGTAGCTATAATCAGCTCAAAGACAAACCATCGCTTTCTCCGAAATGTACTTTTAATGCATGTATTTATAATTTTCTCAGATGAACTCCACGTAAGACGCTAACATTAAGTTCTTCAGTGTAAAAAGGAGTAGTTCGGCCAGAAATGATCCAAATAATTCTGTTCCAAATAAAACCTTCTTCTGTTAAACAAAACGGAAGATTTTTTGAAGAATGTAACCAAACAGTTGCTGGTCCCCATTGAATTCCATATTATTGGGGAATAAATGAAATTCAATGGCTACAAGCAACTGGTTACCAACATCCTTCAAAATATCTTTTTGTGTGCAGCACAAGAAAAAGAATCCGGTTTGGATCAACTTGAGGGTGAGTGAATAAGAGACTACGACATGACTGGCACCTGTCGGTCTAACAGCATGACAACTGTTGGCATGTTTACAGAGTATTTGTAACGGTTAAATCTGCATTATTTAGCACTTACAATGTTCTAACTGAATTCAGTCTTGTTTTCACATCAAACTTCTGCTGTAACTCAGTAAAACAGCATCAACAGTGAATAAGTAAATCTTGCAATCAATAGAAACAAAATCAGGTTTATATTTACTATGTTTTTGTCTTTTCTGACGGTTCATACTTTATAGTGTTTATTATAGATTGGATGTATTCCCGTGACGGGTTCACAATCTCAGTTGAGATGAATCAAGTGAAAGCTGGTGATTTCTAGCAACGGTTGAAAGTTGAACTTTATGCAAATGAGCAGTGAAGGGATGTACTGACTGCCAATGAGAATGCAGAAAGAGATCTGACCCTATAAGTCCCTATAAGAAATACACCATTACAGTATTAAATAATAGTGTAAAAACAATTCCCACTTAGAAATAGTTAGTCATTTTACAAACGGTTACAAAGAAACAGCAACACATTGAATTAATTGTGAAATTTTGAAGTAGAATATCAGAAAAAGTATTTTCTTGTAAAACCAACATCTGTGTGATCTCCATCAGTGTTATTGTGGCTTTACTCTAACGACTGTCTTGTCTTTAGTTCGCTCAGGTCTGTCTCCAGGTGAAATAGCAGGGATTGTTTTTGGTGTTCTTGTGCCGCTGGTGGCTGCAGCTGTTGGTGTGATTTACTACAAGAAAAAAAGTCAAGTTTGTAAGTATTACAGATGATACGATGTGAGAAAACGTGCTGTGGATTGTGAAGGTGTAGCAGGTGATGTTTAGTCAGGTTTAAAGCATTTTGTGCTTTTTGTTATTGTATGTTTGTGACATGGTTTTATTCAAGCTGTTCTTTATCTTGCAGCATTAGAAATAAATATTATTAATACACAAATATTAAAGATGCCAGTCATATGACAGAAAGCAGGAGGCAGATTTTGTTGATTTGAGTAAATGTTTGATCTTTGTTCATTATTTCTCTGTTTCTACAGTATGAGCTTCTGTGACAGATGATGACTGACTCTGGTAAGTCTTTCGGTGTAATAAATGAATTTATCATCATTAACATTTATTATTTTAGTAATGTGTTGAATAGTTTGAATGAAGGATTGTGAGTTTGTTTGACTGGACAGATTAATCATGTCATTGTCAGTAGTTCTCCTTGGAAATGTGTGACAGAAAAGCACTTCCTGATTTCTGTTAAAAGAGACTCGGTCTGTTTTATGTCATCTGTTTAATAAAAAAAAGTGTATAATGTCTAAATGAAATGAAATCTCACCTTAAAATCGCAAACTTGAGATATTTAGGAGAAAAAAGTGTTCTTAACATTAATAATATTGTATTGATATTCTGTACTATATCCAGGGAACATCCCATGGATTCTGTTAACAAACACTTTTATGTGAGATACGTTTTATTATTTTTATTTATATATTTATTTTTATTGTAACTGTCTATTGAAATCTTTGTTTTTGTTTTTTTGGTCAGATTCCTGGAGAAATAGTTTGCCAGAGAACACAGTCCTGAGATTTTTCCAGCAGCTTTATTGTGAACCCATTTATCATTATAATAATTTAAACATTATTTAAAGTCATATTTCTCCTCACGTGAGCCTTTAAAATCCTCTGTGGGCAGGTAAATTTAATCAACATTTCACATCCCATAAATAATAGTCATTGCATATAATGCATACTGGATAAATAAAATTAATTATTAGCGAGGTATTGTATGAGAACCTCTGACCAAAGTGTTTAATATAACATAAGCATGTTTCATCTTCAGTGTCATGTGACACTCTCTCTACTACTACGGGTTTATGTGAGTTTGTGTTTAATTCAAGAACCAGTTGATTGTTAATCTCAGCGTGAAAACTTGTGTAACGCTTTATTGCAGGAATTATCTGCACATTTTTATATTATTTTGCCTTTCTATTTGCTTTTATTTTGAACCGTGCCTTATTTTTATGCGATACAAATTCACTGCACTTAATTGCACTGACATGCATCTATCTATGTGTTGTGTTTTCTGAAGTGAATCTGTTCATCTGCTTGTCTGATTGTTAAAGTAAATAAAATAAATAAATAAATATGGTACTGCTGATGATTTATCACTATTGTGTAAGCTTATTGAACTTCGGCTTGAATTATTTGTATTTACCATTTTGAGCCTGATACAAAAACAATATTAATAGTTTATAATCTAAGACATGTGCTAAATAAATAAATGTAAATAGGCTGAACTAAGCTCTGCTGTCATTTATAGAGTAATTGAGAGTCTCTGTACATCTAACACTCAGATGCACTAAACTTTCACCTTTACTGACGCTGACTAGCTGTTCAACTCTAAATAAACTGTAATTAGTGTCTAATAAACTTTCTCTTTCGTTTAATTATAGTGGATGGTGGAGCTAATGTTGGGGAAGCCAGTTCCTGTTTAAGAACAGTAGGTGGCGCTATAGTGCTGTATTTATGCTGCTTGTTGTAGATAAACAGGCATTTTTTCTTTTCCTTTATTTGTAGATTTCTGCGCATATTGTAAACTTTCCCGACATTTCATGATTCATGTCAAACAATTCCAAACAAGGGTTGTTTTGTCCTTGAAATGTACAATGGGAAATGTAAATTATAAGTTTATTTTCCCAGCTGTGAGCAGTGACCATATAGTTCCGGTTCTGAGGGAGTTGACCTTCCTTTGGTATGTTTCTGTTTGATATTTCCGTCTTCCGAGTCCTTTTCCGAAAAACAGCTTTTCGTTGTAAAACACAAAAGTGTCCTAGCAACTGTGTACCGTTACCAACAGAGGAGGTCATTTAGCGTTTCACACTATTGATTCCGAAAATGTTTACTGTGAGGTTTTGATATAATATAGTGTCATATTTACTAGTTTAGAAGTGAATGTTTATCATCTCGCCGCGTGACGTCTCATGCACGCGCATCTATGCAACAATGAAGCTCTGGACTTCCGCTTGAGTTAAATACGATTTAAGTGGCTTTATGTTGCACTTTTTCTTCATAGACGTTGGGATGTATCACTTTCTGAGCAACGCAAATTAAGCTTAAATAATATTTCAGTTATAGCACGTGCTTTTATTGTACACAGTGATCGTGTTTACGTTTTTCACCTGGTGGACGATAAAACAGGTGACAAAATCCCACAGTCTTGCATCGACTTGGACCCCGAGCAATATGTGTCTCTTTAGTAAACCACCTAGGAACCACACAGAACATCTTAGCAACCACACAGAACATCCTAGCAACCGCAGAACACCTTGTCAGGTGGAGCAGGTGCAGATCTTCACAAATCAATGACAGGAGTTTAACAGCTTCAGCATCCCTCGAGGTGAGACTTTCTGTAGCAAACCTTTTTTTATATATATACATTATTATATTCAATTTTATATATATCTGTAGGCCTACATGCGTTTAATTTAATTTTAATTTTATTTTTAATTTTTATTTTATTTTTTTGGCGTTGTGAAGCGCTGAATTAAAATCTTTTGTACCGGTTATTAGGTAAATCTTTTGAAGGCAGTTCATGTAAGAATATAAACTGTTGTATAAAATAGCAATAAACTGGTTTTAATTATGTTTTCTGAAAGAGGCACTGTATACTGGACTGCAAATCACACGAATAATCACAAATCACCAGCATTAATTTCTATATAAATCTTTATATACAAATTTAATAGTATTTCTGCAATCAAATAATGTGTCCGGTATTTAATGTCGACCGTTTAGAATCAAACCAATCAGATTCGTGAATGAACGATTCTTTGAGTCGGTTCTCTTGAATGAATTGGTCAAGCGGGTTAGCAGAACGGTTTGAATCAGTTCGCGATTCAGTCTGAATGATTCATTAAGCTCTGACTCACTGAATCGTTTGGAGCGGTTTCTCTCTGGAAATGTGATACACATACATAACCGATTTATATCTTCAGCTTATATACAGTCATTTGAAACAAACCTGTCAATGATAAAGACTTTTACTTTGTTTATAATGAGTTGAGTATATTTGTTAAAGACCCTTTACTGCAGATAAAACCATTTTTAGAGCATGTACAATAAAATGTTTATAGTGTTTAATCAGCTTTTTTCTTTCTTCCTTGCTTTAAATATTTTTTGCTCATTTTCCTGCAGTTAGGCTATATTCAAACAGTCATTAATCTGCAGCTCTACTGTGATCTGTTTATAGCGCCCCCTATCTGTTAACAGCAGAGTTATTCTAGAGAGAAATGCTTGTTGTAAACACTAGTGAGCGCTAGTAACAGTGTATGCCAATGCTATTTTGTCCCTTTAGTTCCAGTGACTCAGGGCTAATCTGGTTAGCATGGCCTTGTTTTTTTTTTCTCTTTCAAAAACAATTATACAGAAGTATTTAACTTCAAACATAACTCACACACAAAAACAAAATAACAACAACAAAAATAAATAAAAACATGGGGGATACATATAACAAATATATATGATGTATGATAAAGCATTACATTTTACAAATATAATTTTTTAATATGAGAGATGTTTTTATACATGTTTTGTTTCTGGTAATTGAATTCAGTGAGTCATAAAATATATTAAGTTCTTTACAAAATAATTTAAATGAGGGACTAATAGATGTAATTTTTGCTTTATGTATATGGAACTTCCCAAGAAGAATTATCACCTTTAACGTGTTATCAACTACATCCGATCCAGTATTACAGTTCAAAAAAAGGATCATAGATTCATCTATTTTAAATATTTTGTAAAATATATCAAAAACTAACATAGATAAGCATGGCCTTGTTAGCCCCTGTGGTCAGATAGTATAATTATACCATTCTGCAGGCAGAAACAATCTCTTTCCATTGATGGATATTTAATAATAGGAGAGTGGATATTTAATAAAAGTCCCTGTTTAAAAACTATTAATAAAAAAATGATAACTTCCTAAAATAGATAATGCACATAAATTGTGGTACATTATTACTGCGTTATTACAGCTTGCATTAAATCATGCATTGCAATGCTTTTATTTAAAATGCTTCACTTGTTTTTGAGCTTAACTGTTAGATTTGAGGACATGATGCTCTTCACAAAACAGATATGTAGACCCATCTGTGATCTGTCAAGATCAGTGGAAACTTCTCAGAAATAACACAAAGTGTTGCTGGAGCTGGAAATAACTTCTGCTGAAAATAACACTTCTTATCTGCAGGATCACATTAGTATTAGTAAGGTCATGAATATAATAGAGTGATGCATATGCCACTAAATATCAATCTTATATTTCAGATACACATAATATATTTTTAATATTTCACATTCACACAGTAAGATCTCAAAGACAGTATGTTTTTGTCAAACATTTGTCATTCTTTACTTTATTTTGCAGTAAATCTTTGTTTCTCAGAAAGAGGAAGTGAAATTGTGGAAGTTCCTCAGCCTCGAGCGATTCACAGGAACACACACTCACACTATTCACGCTTCAAGACATGCACACTACCACAAACGTCCAGTAATAGCCACATTCTCATACACAAACTGTCTACCCGACAGATGCAGACATATTTCTTCCCATAACTAAAAATGAGGCCTTCTGTTTTTGAGTCTGTGGAATACAATGTTGTAAAAACACACCAAAACATCTGTTTCCTGCTAATATTTATAATGAAGTTAAATACTGTCACTCTGCAGATTTTATTGCTCACGTTTTATATGTATTGACTAGTGATTTGTAATCTGATGCACCGAGGAGAATAAGCTGCAAGAACATATAAAATGGCTGTTGAAAGTCATCTGGGATTTCCTGAACATACACAGAGTAAAACTAAACATATAGGCTACTTGTGAACAAATATCTGATCGAGGTTCCCATGTGAGCTCTCACATCAGTAAATTTTGGTAATATATTATGAAGTTTTTCAGGGCTCACAAAATGTCAAAATCCTTGGTTGACCTTCGGGCAGGCATTTTTCAGAAATGAGTAGCCCAAAATGTATTTAACTAGCCCGAATAATAGAGACATCAGCTGAAATTCACTGCAGACACTTCAAAAACTTCTGTGATTTGTATTTTTCCTTCAAATAACAAGTCAAGAGAGTGGGGGTGCAACGGATCGCACAACCTATGGTTCCGATCATATTACGGATTTTGAGTCACAGATTAGGTCTTTTTTTTTTGGATGAGCAAAATCATTTAAAGAACACTTTAAGTACTTCTTCGATACCACAGGGAAAAAAACAACTTTGTAGCATAACTAATACAAGTCACAAATTTTAAAGGCAAGTGAACTGTCAAACTAATAGCAAATAAACCAAATTCAAGCATAAATACAATAAAACAAAGTTACAAATAAGGTCTAACGTTAGTTTTCAGGGACAGAAATGTAATAATTAAGTTTAAAATAACATTGCATTGTCTTCATTGTATAAATTAAATATAGATTCATCTTTTTATATTTATCTTTTTTTTTGGATTCACACGCTCCGGGCGACTAAGTCCCCAGGAGTTAATGAAGAATATATTTTTTGGTGATGTATAATTTTATTCCTACACTGTTATATGTGTTTTTCTTATTTGGTTTTTTGTTGTTTTTTGTTTATATATATATATTTTTTTTTTTTTTGTGTGTACTAAGCAGCTAGTCCTAGCCACACCTACATATTAACCAGCTGTTATTGATGATTCATTAATTAACACCAGTCTAAGAATACCTGTTTGAGCAATTGATGTGTCCTGAAGGAGGCTGTTTTTGCTGAAACGTGTAGATCTACTTTTAACTATTTTGTAATGACTTAAGACCAGTACATTAAAGGCTTTTTTTATCTTACCACGTGAGTGCCTTGGAAGTATTTCGTCTATATAAAAATATTAATCTATATTTAATTTATACAATGAAGACAATGCAATGTTATTTTACACTTATTACATTTCTGTCCCTGTCGCTTAGACGGTGTTTCAGTATTGCCCCGCCCCTTGCCAAAACAGCAAGTTCGTCAATATTGCCATATCAATTCAGACCTCGAGAATATTGAACAAGAGGATCGTGCGGAACATTTGCACGCACGGATATTGCAAGACATATTAAAGTGGTAATGATGTTGTTGTTTTTGGCTAAATCACGTTTTAGACAGGATGTCAACAACAGCTTAAAAATAACTGCATTGACTACAGATACGTGCAACGGTAATATGTTTTATGTTTCTTGTTCTTTAATTCTAACATTATAACATGAATTGCACTGAAACTGTTATACAGTTGAATTTATTTATACCATAGTCCCACAGACTTACACTATTTGTTGCGCAAATTAATTCTCTACCAGCAGGAGGCGCTGTTGGAGCAGAAGAGCTCAAGGTTTCCCCGGTAACGCTGCACACAAAACAGAGCTCTGCTCAGCTGCTTTATCAGACATTATATGCAAGATTAAATGAAAATAACATCCATAATTTTCTGAAAACAGTTGGTTACCATCAGAAATACAGTGATATAAAAGCACCCGCACTGGGTTTCGATTTTGAAACGTGCAGAGCTCAACCAAGAGTTCTCCCCACCCTCCGACCAGTCGAAGGCGGGACCCGTAGGCGGGATTTACAATTTGTGATGTCACAAATACAGGAAAACAACTGTAGTCCAAACGAGCCGTTCGTTGTAGTTCTTGAAAAGGGATTTTTAAAAAAAACAGAAATCTCCCTTTGGAGTGGACTTTGAGATTCTTAACTTTGTAGATCGTTTTATGTCCAAACATACACACTACACACTGACTAAAATTCAAAAAGTGAAAAAGCATAATAGGACCCCTTTAAGTTTGGAATTCATTGGCAGAGAAGGTAGGGGCAAACATAAGGTCCTTCGGAACGACAGAAATACAATCAGGTGAAAGAGCAATATTAGATATTATATACTAATTGATATACTAATATTAGATTAATCTTTGTTGAAAGTTGGGTTTGGTTGTTTGATGGATAACAGTAGTGACACAGACACCAGCAGGTTTTTATAGGCTGCAGTTATTTTATGACCGATTGCATGGATCCGATATTGATACACATGCAATTTCTTCACTGGTTATGTTCACGCAAGACATAACTGTCTGTGTTTATGAGAATACTTGCTGAGATAGGCATTTTGAGATAATTTTGTGTAAATGTATCCGTTCAAGCTCAAGAAGATGTGAAAGAGGAATCAATTCTGTGTTTGCGTGCTGTCTGAAATGCCGCTCAATGTGTGCAAGCTTTGCGTAAAGAAAACAGTGCAAGAGTACCGTATTGAATTCTCCTTCACCTCTTCATGTGCTTCAGTGGTTTAAAACACTTTAATGTTTGAATTGGCAACACGTGCAAATGATCAACTACGATCCGAGCCTTTTGGTCAGGGCGGTGATACATTTTGGTTGCCCGACTGGAAGATACAACAGCCCCGGGACATCGGACTAGCGATTTTACAAGCCCTGATTTTATAAGTAACACTGTGCATTTTGACAAAATGTGTGTTCAATTTGAAATGGTTACTAATGTATGCAAATGTCTGTTACGTGTAAATGAATTATTGGATTTCTGAGTTCTTAAGAGCTCAGAGGACACTGTATAGAGCAGGGGTTTTCAACCTTTTAGGACATGCGCCCCCCTAAGTTTGTCTAATTTCACTCGCGACCCCCCCCCCCCCCCCCCCCCCCGCATAGCATTAAGAAACATAAACATATAACCAGTTTACCTGATTCAGTGTGATGGCTGAGCTTGTTTCTGAGATAACAACATGCCAATCTGTGGTTGGATTTCTGACATGACTAACCGTAAATCATTTTACACTAGGGGTGGGCGATATGGGGAAAATATCATATCACGATTTTTTTTTTTTTAAATATCACGATTCACGATTTTATCACGATTCTTTGTCATGTTAGTTTTACTATTTTGGTTTTACAAGTTGTCTGAGCATTACAGCCAAACTAGAAAGACAAAACCTTTCAAGGTAGAAAAAAAAGACATTGAAGATATTTAGGCCAAAGTGGGCAAAGATAAAAATCTTTGTCATCATTTTATCTTTCTTATTAAAAAATAAGAACAAAGATACAATGATGTATGAAGAACAGTGATGAAGAACAGTGCTTTATTTTCAGGTACAATGGGTGTATTTAACAGAGCATTCAATGAAATTGAATGAACAAATATAAAAATAAAACACTAGATAGACTGATTGCTAAAGCAACTGTATTAAAGATTTTCAGTCAAGAATAGTGAGTGATTTTTCTCTTTGCGTTTTGTTGTTTTGTTAACGTTACATGACTAGTTCCCCCAAAAATAAATATTCAAAAATATGACAGTCATCTGTCTGTCAATTCTGTCATAATGTTTTATTTTTATACCATCATTTACTCAAAAGTTGTTTTAAAACCTGAATGAGTTTCTTTCTTCTGCTGAACATAAATGCTATTTTGAAGAAGGTGGAAAACCAAACAGTTGCTGATCCTCAGCGACTAGGATTACCCTCATTCTTCAACATATCTTATTTTGGGTTCAGCACAAGAAATTAATAGAGGTTTGGGACAACATGTGAGTGAGTAAATAATGACAGAAATAAAAATTTAGGGTGAATCCCTTTAATGACAGTCGACAGCATGTTTAGTGTCCTGTCTCTTTAAGAGCTGCACGCATCTAATATACAGGCACGCATCCGTTTCTCTCTTAACTCTTTACTTTCATTTTAGAGATAACCAACTGAGTCTGTATGTAAACCTTGTGTGTTTTGACAGTATTAGCGCAAAAGATAAGTTAGTTGAGTAATCTGGCGCTGTTAGACAGGCTTTTTAGTGCGCGCGCTTCAGGTGTATCCGCTCAGAAAAAGGGCACGTCAGACCAGCGCGCGAATTAAACATTTAACCAGCAAGGCTTGTATGCAAATAATATACTTTTGCGATCGCGAATAAGTGCAGTGTCCTGTCTGAGTAACTCTACTGCTGTATGTCGTGTTGTACAGTATATAGAGACGGAGGCGCCAGAACTGTATTTGATATAATGTGTGCTGCAGCACGATACTACGATATTTCTTCAAAAGCAGATCGTGGAGACATTTTTATCGTCCACGATCAAAAATCGTCATATCGCACACCCCTATTTTACACCATTCTCACTGATTGCCCCCTAGCGGATGGCTGAAGAATTGAAAGCGCGTATTCATAAATCTTCAAGGCAATGTCTCTGAATTAATTGATGCTCGCGCCCCCCTTGACAGGTGCTGGCGCCCCCCTGGGTTGAAAACCCCTGGTATAGAGGATACATGTTTATATATGTATATGTATTTTATACAACTGAAACATTATTATGCAGGATCACAATAATCAAATCAATGAACCCCCCCCAAAAAAATGCATTGGAACGTATTACAAAGCTACTTAGGCCTATCTGATGCAATTAAGTGTATTTGTATAGCACATTTCTCACATGCCAGTAATTCACTTTTAAATTGGTTTAGGCTTGGAGTTTATAATAAATAATGTTTTTAATAAATTCCAATATAATTTATTTATTTTAAAATGTATTTTTTCCACTGTTGTTATATCAAGTTTGTGTTTCATTTTATTTATGAGTATTTAACATTTATTTATGACATAATTTGTTCTAAGTTCATGTATGATAAATGTCTGTTACTTGAGGATGAGTTTTATGATTTTTTGAGAATGGGATTTATAATTATTTCTACGAGCTCAGAGGACACTAGACTCACAAACTTAAACTAAATGTGCAGAATCTGTTCACAAAACAGGGTGTTAATTAGGACCTCAAGAATAAAATCTCTTGGGCCAGTTGCATAAACGTAGCCTCTATACAGTGTCTTAGAAACAAGTCTGACCAACTAGTAGTTTGCTGAGTGTTAAGCAGTCTTACTCTTTGGATTCAACTGAGACTAACCTATGTTTTTATGTAACTAAATAAATGTTTTATGCAATTAAATCAGCTTTCCCTGTTTTTAAGTATGCTTAACCTTTGACCTTTATTTTAATTGAAACACGTTACATTAACAGGATCACAAAAAGCAACCATTTAAAAAATGCTCAGGAAAAAAAAAAAGAATTACAAACAAAACAAATAGAAAAATAAAAAAAGGTAATATTGCGGTTCAGAGTTTGCATGCATACAAATAGTCAATAAATACTTGTATTGCTTTTTTTATACAGAAAGCTTTGTTCTGAAATGTGCTAGTTTCATGCTCTTAACCTGTTACTTTAGTTATCTTTCACATGTGCGCTTCTTCCATGTTTGCATTATCACATAAGCTTCTTCTAACACATGCTTGAATTTTATACAGCTTTGTTGCAATAATCGCCAAGTGTGCATGTGTACTGACTGTGATCAGAACATCACTGAGGAAACATTCAATTAATGAGAATTTAATTAACGTCTGTGGACAACACTAGCGTACACCACATCATCCTCCTGTTTAGCACTCTGAAAGAAAACACAGAGATAGAATATATAGTTTTATTGGGAAGCATACTCATTTTCATTTGAAAATTAAAAACACTAAACACACTAAATGCGACTCTGTTGAAAATGACACAGATGACACGATCTTACCGATTTCTGTGTGTTTCTTTTGTAGAATGTTGGATCAGCGTAAGTGATCACTTCCTCATGGGTCTCAGCTATTTCAATAATGATGATGATAATAATAAAAGATGCTTTAAATCAACAATTAATCACTAAATCACTATTTTCATCATACAAGATACATTAAGGTTTATTATTAAATTATAAACTTATTTGTTATAATATTTAGTATATGTTTTACAGATGTTTCAGCAGTAAGTAATACTTGCCATGTTGATCGGTTTTTCTTTGTTTCCTGCAGATGCAGAAGATCCCGACAGCAACAAGAAACAACAGAGATCCAGCAGCAACAGCAGCAGAGATCAGCACTGTCCGAGAGTCTGGAGAACCTGAAAAAGGATCTGAACTACGCTGTGAAGTAGGATGTGGAGGAGGATGTAAAGTTGTTGTTGGTGGTGTAGCTGATGTTGTAGCATCTTAAGAGAGACAGTTTTTTAGTGTGAGTAAATGCATAGGAGTAAATAGTAAATCTGTAACTAACACTATGAAACCTCAGCACTAAATGTGTATTGCAATGTCATTCAGGATGAGTTTATTGTGATGATAAACTCATTATTTAATTTATTATGTCATTTATTTCCACCCTGTCTATTCATAATCTGAATGAAATGCTTGGTTTTGGCCCTGGTAAAGATGAACAACAAGCAACATGTCAGATAGCCGTGACACGACACATAGAATAAAATAATTGGCCAATAAAACTCTCAAAGATGGTAGTCTAGTGTGTTAACGGAGACCAACAATTATTTTGATAGATAATAGAGCAATAATGTGTCTTGCTTGAACAACTCCTAATAATTACTTGTTAGTGTGTAAATATAGGATGTCCTGTTCTTATCACTTCACCTACTGGGCATCAGTGGACATGGAGGAAATAATTTGTTATTATGGAGACAGTATTTTATGGACATGTTTCATAGTGTAATGTCATAATGTCGATGAATAGAGAACAAGTCTATTTTGCAGCTTGGTTTCAATAAATTTGGATTTCTGATACTTTTTAAAATATGTCTAGTGCAATCATCTGTATATGTCAAATAATCAAGCACAATTTGATTTATCATGTGATAAAACCTTTAAGCATCCATTCAGTCCAGAGACTTCCCCAGGTGAGCTTCCAGAGTGACCAAATGCATTTGTGTTTAATTGGAAGTCAATGCAGGAGATGCTTGCAAAAACTCTTTTATGTGGAGATGGTTCATCATATATGCACCTGACTGTGCTTTCAAGACATATTCATTAGTGAGCTTCATGATAGAAAACATTAAAACAGTATGAAAAAGTCACATGAATTTTCTACCAGAAGTAAGAGGCCTATTTCATTATCAGGCATTTTACATGGAATTACTGTCAAAAAAAATATGTAAAAGAGTTTGAAAAAAAAATCACCATAACACTTATTTTAATAAATATACCAAATCTGTAGTGTATATAATAGAGTGATCTGTAATACTTTACTCACCATTGACCGTAACATTGAATATGTGTTTATCCTCAGAGCTGCTGCGGCTGATCTCAACTTCATAAAGTCCAGAGTCTGTGGTTCTGGTGTTTGTGATGGTCAGAGATCCAGTCTGATGATCCAGCTTCAGTCTGTCTCTGAATCTCCCATCAGTACCATTAAAGATCGTACTGTTCACTCCATTCATTTTAGCTATAAGACTCCTGTTAGTTCCAAATTTCCACTCGATCTCATCATCTGTCTGTATTTCAGTAACATTAATCTGTAGAGTGACTGAATCTCCCTCCAGCACTGACTTCACATCAACACTAAACACACCTGAGGAACAAACAGAAACAGCTTCTCAGTTACACATATTATTATTTTTCATAAAGCTTTAACTGAAGTTTGAAATGACTGAAAATCTTTGAAAGTTACAGAACAGCAAAAATCAGAAACAGCATTGTAGCAAATATGAGACTGGGTGCAAAAGACAAATACTTGAATTCACGTTTTAAAAGCAACTAAATAAAACAGTGTAAATCTCTTCTTTCTTTTTTTGATGGTGAAACTGAACATTAGTTCCACACAAATAACATCTTAATGGAAAAATATAAACAGCAAATGGGAATAACTGACTGAACGTACAGAAGTTCTGTTTGGTATCCTATCTTGACAGGACAATGACACAAATCTGGATAATTATAATTGATAAATAGTGAATAATGTTGATTAGACTACTGCTCTTAATTTGTATGTGATGAGAAATCGCTAACTTGAATCCAGACTACATCTCATAGTAATATCTGAGAATAAAAGCAAGATCAAATCTTCTGACTGATTTAAATAAACCAACGAAAACATGTTTATAACTTACCAACCAGATGACAAAAGCACAGACAGAAAAAAACAAGTGTATTTTCTTTCAACATTTTCTTCTAGCAGCTCTGGGGTTTGAAATTGGAGTTTAAAAAGATTAGCTGAGAGCGTTGTGGTCTGTAGTAAAGTCATGTAGGAAAAATCGACATCTGCTTCTGTCTTTGTGTCTCGGCTGAGTGAGCATGCGTGTAGCGTGTTGAAGCTGTAGTCCAGTTTCACAACAGTAACATGGGCTGTACCATTGTTTTAACCATGCTGCAAAAAAAAAAAAAAAATCTAATATCTTCAAGAGTGCATTTATTCAACCAGTTCTATTGCTTGAGAGAATTAATTAATTTCTCCCTAAATATAAAATTATTCTGTTGCCCTCCTAAATTAGTGGGCAACAGTGTGGGATATGATTTTGCTTTTGAACTGGTACATTAACATTAAACCTTGTCCCAAAAGGCACAGTTGATGTGGATTTGTGATCTCTTCATCTTGAGTCACACATGTTCAAGAAGTCCACATGACTTCGGATATTTCATTTGTGATTTTATGATCCTATCCACCATTTCTGCCTGTCCCTGATGTTCACATGTCTCTGTTGCTGGTTTTTACATTGTGTGTTTTTTAAAAACAGTGATCATATACCATCCCGAGTAGGAATTCAGTACAAGATTTAAAAATATATCTCTTAAATGTACAAGCTAGTGTCATACATATAAATTTTTCAATACATGTAGATTCTGAATATTTGAAACAGTTTCAATACTCATTATTCACAGCATTGCTTTCTCAAGTATGAAGGTCAGAAACAGCTCTAAGTGGGCAGGGCAGCTCAAAGTAGGCGGGGCTAAAGTTCAAACACTAATTGGTTCATTTATTGTGGTGATAGAAAGAAATAATGGCAGCAAGTACTGATTACAATCTTAATACTGTGGCTTTTTATTTTATTTAAAATGTTATGTCTAAGAGCTTTATCCATAACACTAAGAGTGTTATGTTTTCATTAGTGTGAATGCAAAATGTGTGTTGTGTAAAGGAGTTTTATTTTCTTTGGATTAACAAATATAATGTACAGTACATACTTGTCAGATGGCCTCTGTAACAGGCTGTAATAAGCAAAAAGGGAATTGTAGTAGTTTTTAATCAGAAAAGACGCTCATACCTGTCAATAGTGTTGTGTGTTTGTGTTGGCTGGCATGTTTTGGGGGCGGGGTTTGTACAGAGAACTTGTGGTCGAAGGCATGGGGTGTGGTCTAATTCAGTCAGGCGGAAGTTAGCAAATAGTTAACGTTGTCTATGATTTTTGCTATATACATCTTTACTGCTGGTGCTCATAGGTGTTATAAGTCGCACATATAAGTGCTATAAGGTGAACTGTTTGAAGAAAATGTTTCATCCATTTGCTTTTTGTTGTTTGTGCTGTTGGCATCTTTTTGGTAAGTTATAGAAACATTTATAATGTTTTACAGTTGCATGGTAATTGTTTGGAGCTATAACTTCAGTTCCACCATAAAATCTCCACTGTTATATTTACTAGCTTATAACACTATACCAAATACTAAGTTAACATGTATGAAGAATTGTGAATTCAAGTATCTGTCTTTTGCACCCAGTCCTATATTTTCCGCACTGCTGTTTCTGTCTTTCTAACTTTCCAAAGTTTGTAATCATTTCAAAACTATGGCTAATTTCAGTTAAAGCTTTATTGTGACTGAGAAACTGTTTCTGTTTGTTCTTCAGGTGTGTTTAGTGTTGATGTGAAGTCCGTGTCAGTGTCAGTGCTGGAGGGAGATTCAGTCACTCTACAGATTAATGTTACTGAAATACAGACAGATGATGAGATCGAGTGGACATTTGGAACTTACAGGAGGCTTATAGCTAAAATGAATGGAGTGACCAGTACAATCTTTAATGATACTGATGGGAGATTCAGAGACAGACTGAAGCTGGATCATCAGACTGGATCTCTGACCATCACAGACACCAGAACCACAGACTCTGGACTTTATGAAGTTGAGATCAGCCGCAGCAGCTCTGAGGATAAACACACATTCAATCTTACTGTCCATGGTGAGTAAAGTATTACAGATCACTCTATTATATACACTACAGATTTGGCATGTTTATTAACATAATTTGATTAGAAGATTCAACTTTACTGTCATTGTATAGTACAGATACTTTGAAATATAAAAATGTGGTGTGGGGGGTGAGAGTGATTTGCTGTTACTCTGAGTAAATTCAGACACACGAGAGAGCAGGATCCAAGTGCAGCTTAATATTATAATTATAACAATAACCAAGATAACATCCATGTAAGAAAACACTAGACAAGGAACACACAGAACACAAGGTCCGTATGTACACAAAGATAACAAGGTTAACCAGAAATATGTTGAAACAAGCAACAAACTAATCAACAAACTACACACAGACTACAAAAAAAAAAAAAAAAAAAAAACAGGAAAATACAACACTTAAACACAAAAGTCCAAAATGGGAAATATCTGACAGAGGCATATAGTTGATGTACTGTAAATAGTTTGTATAGTTGATGTACTGCACAGCTAAAGCTTTAATGTGTGTAATTGAAAAACTGTTCTTCAGGTGTGTTTAGTGTTGATGTGAAGTCAGTGTCAGTGCTGGAGGGAGATTCAGTCACTCTACAGATTAATGTTACTGAAATACAGACAGATGATGACATCGAGTGGAAATTTGGAACTAACAGGAGTCTTATAGCTAAAATGAATGGAGTGACCAGTACGATCTTTAATGATGCTGATGAGAGATTCAGAAACAGACTGAAGCTGGATCATCAAACTGGATCTCTGACCATCACAAACACCAGAACCACAGACTCTGGACTTTATGAAGTTGAGATCAGCCGCAGCAGCTCAGAGGATAAACACATATTCAATGTTACGGTCAATGGTGAGTAAAGTATGACAGATCACTCTATTATATACACTACAGATTTGGCATATTGTATTAACATAA
Organism: Barbus barbus; assembly: GCF_936440315.1. Taxonomy (NCBI): domain Eukaryota; kingdom Metazoa; phylum Chordata; class Actinopteri; order Cypriniformes; family Cyprinidae; genus Barbus; species Barbus barbus. The sequence continues at coordinate 6,127,239 of NC_136737.1, read as the reverse complement.
TTTGATTCGAATATTCAACTTTACTGTTATTGTATAAGTACAGATACTTTGAAATATAAAAATGTGGTGTGGGGGGTGAGAGTGATTTGCTGTTACTCTGAGTAAATTCAGACACACGAGAGAGCAGGATCCAAGTGCAGCTTAATATTTTAATTATAATAATAACTAAGATAACATCCATGAAAGAAAACACAAGACAAGGAACATACAGAACACAAGGTCAGTATGTACATAAGGATAACAAGGTTAACCAGAAATCTGTTGAAACAAGCAACAAACTAATCAACAAACTACACACAGACTACAAAAAAACAAGAAAATAAAGCACTTAACCCTCTGGCCCTCTAGGAGTCACACTTGCCTCCTTCGCGGTCAAAAGTGTCCGAAGCCTTGAAATGTAACTTCTTTTTTTTTCAGGAAAATCAATGTATTATATTTTTGTTCAACAATTTTTTGATTATTTATGATTTAGAGGGAATTTTATGATTCTATGCAATATTTATACAATTTTAATGAGCTACCATTTTCTCCATTAGAATTCATATATATTATTTATTTATTTATTTACCATCTGGAGGCATTAAAAAATAAAAACTTGTGTAATGTTGTATAACCTTCTTGTATTAGCACCCTATATAGATATATACAAAGGCTTTTGGATTCCCGTTGTTTTTTAGACATCATTTCTTCATTTTCTTTGCATTTAGACATATATTTAGACATTCTTAAAGACTACTTTTTGTCAAGGTTTAGATATTTTTGATTAGATAAGTATCAGGTTTTACATTATGATTACAGTCAAACATTAAAATATTGTTAGAAAGGGAACACAAAGAAAGCATTTTTGTTACTCAGTATTTGATAATTAAAAAATCTAACAAAATAAGGAATGGATAGTGATCATACAAAACATTTTATACAAACATTATGTAATTAATTCATGTTTTATTCAGTGTAATTCAATAAATGTTACTAAAACTTCAGAAGGGAACTGCAAAAACAATCAGTATCAAACAGTAGATGTTAAAAATATGAATAAAAATGTAATAATTATAAACAATTTTAACTATATATATATATATATATATATATATATATATATATATATACAAACTGTAATTATTTTATGCATTGCTGCACATGCAACAGATATCAGGAACATCTGTTAGGCTGAAATATGATCACACAGTAAATTGAAGAAAAAGAGGAATACAAATAGAAATAACCATAAATAAATAGATTTGTAACTATTTACATACAAACAGTAATTATTTTACACATTGCTGCAAATGCAACAGACAGTGTTACAGTGTCTCTTGCACACTGGAAGTTTGCACTTTATGCAAAAACTGCTGGTTTTCACATCCTTTGGCCAGCACATTTGGCACCTTTTCTTTTCTGTTAGAGACTGGTCATAGAGCCGTGGAGGGATCAGCTGCAGAGGCACCTGCCGTGGAGGGGCCACTCATGGACAGATCAGCCATGGAGGAACCAGCTCTACAGACACGAGCCATGGAGGCACAAGCTGTGGAGGGACCAGCCATTTAGGCACGAGCCGTGGAGGGATCAGCTGCAGAGGGATCAGCCATTGAGGCACAAGCCGTGGAGGGGCCACTCATGGACAGATCAGCCATGGAGGAACCAGCTCTACAGACACGAGGCACTAGCCGTGGAGGGACAAGCTGTTGAGGCACAAGACGTGGAGGGACCAGCTGCGGAGGGACCAGCCATTGAGGCACAAGCCGTGTAGGGACCAGCCATATAGGCACAAACTGTGGAGGGACCAGCCGCAGAGGGGGATCAGTCATTGAGGCATGAGCCGTGGAGGGACCAGCCATATAGGCACAAGCTGTGGAGGGACCAGCCATTGAGGCACAAGCCGTGGAGGGGCCACTCATGGACAGATCAGCCATGGAGGAACCAGCTCTACAGACACGAGCCATGGAGGCACAAGCTGTGGAGGGACCAGCCATTGAGGCACAAGCCGTGGAGGGGCCACTCATGGACAGATCAGCCATGGAGGAACCAGCTCTACAGACACGAGGCACTAGCCGTGGAGGGACAAGCTGTTGAGGCACAAGACGTGGAGGGACCAGCTGCGGAGGGACCAGCCATTGAGGCACAAGCCGTGTAGGGACCAGCCATATAGGCACAAACTGTGGAGGGACCAGCCGCAGAGGGATCAGTCATTGAGGCACGAGCTGTGGAGGGACCAGCCGCAGAGGGACCACCCATTGAGGCACGAGCCGTGGAGGGACCAGCCATTGAGGCATGAGCCGTGGACCAGCCATTCAGATGATGACAGATGATGAGATCGAGTGGAAATTTGGAACTAACAGGACTCTTATAGCTAAAATTAATGGAAAGACCTGTACGATCCGTGATGGTCCTGATGGGAGATTCAGACACAGACTGCAGCTGGATCATCAGACTGGATCTCTGACCATCAGAAACATCACAAATGAACATGCTGGAGTTTATGAAGTTGAGATCAGCAGCAACTGTACAGAGACTAAATACAGATTCAGTGTTGTTGTCTATGGTGAGTACAGCTTACGCTGTTATACTACAGATTTGACATATTTCTATTAGTAGTTCAGCTTTACAGACATTGTACAAGTTCACTTGAATTATGTTCGCAGTTGACATACTGTACCACACATTGATGCACTTTGTTAACATGCTTTAATTAGTGAGGTGAAAAAAATATCTGGATTGGATAGATGAATTTTTGTTCTACTCAGAAAAAGGGACACGTTTGTGCCTTTTTGTAGTTCTCGTATTTGTAATGTTCAGGAGCAGGCAGAGGATTGGATTTTCTTTTTTTTTCAGCAGCGGTTTAATAAGAGTAACCAAATAAAGAGACAACCTGAAACAAGGAAACAAAAACACAAAGAAATGAAACACGAGCAGATTGGCAACCATTACATTTTTCAACTGACAAAGTAGCAAGGGAAACACAAGGGGTAACAAGCTTAACATGGTATCGAGTTAACATGTCCAACCTGGGGAGAATAATCAAGGGGAAAAACTACAAACAAGGCACAGGAATCACTCCAACATAAAAGTCCAGACAAGACACATGGAACATGGAACATAAGTATCTGGCATGGTAGGGAGCTCAGAGGAGCACAGAGTATGTCCTCCTTGGCCGTGACAGGACAGGCAGAAGATTTAGGAGCAAATGTCACTGCCTCAGGAGGAGTTGTAAACATTTATTTGGCCCAAACACAAATTGGCAGCTACCATCACAGCAACACAGATGACAGTGGAACAATTTCCAAGACCACCGGCTTTGGGACCACCGGATTGGAGGATGACGCAGAGATCGCTGGGTTTGCACCAATCACAGTGTAGATATGCTACACTGGACATCAGTCTCATCCACCACCAGTCAGGTCCATTGGCAAAGATGGTGCAGGCTGATTATGCTAGTGGCAACCCAAGCTCCGCAGCCACCCCCACCTCCATGTCACTATGTCACTTAAAATAAATGGCTGTTTACTTGAGCATCTTGTCCAGCCTAGTCTCAGCCTCAGATGTCACACCCACGGACTCCTGCCTAAATGCCTGATGCATACGAGTCGCAAAATTGGAAACACTTTGGGAATTTCTAAGTTGTCATCAAATTGGTTAAATTTGTCAGGATTTCTGGGAAACGCGTGTGTCACATTATTTTCCCTGATACCAAAGCCCCTCATGGAAGAAGAAACAGAGATTGTCTTACTATAGGGAGATGAGAGGGTCTGTATTACCAAAGTCCCTTTAAGGCAAGACAAGTCACTCGGCGGCCATCTTTGAAATGCCTCTTGGGCATGCAAGTGCAGCCCCTATCTCTTTGTATGGGGAAGCATCAAATTCTCCAAAACTGTTCAATAAGCTTACAATTAAATTTCATATTTGAAATCACCATTAAATCTGACAACAACTGTGTCATAAATGTTGTTTCTTTTGTTCAAATAGCGTTATAAAAAGCTTATTTTTCAGGCTAGATCAGCCAGTGTGCATGCGCAGTCCTAGCTCACGTCTCAGAATTCTTACTGTTTATATAGCAACTGGGACTTCTAACGCCAACTGCAATGATTTGCTGACTTAACCGATTAGCGACTGAGCGGCCATATTAAGCGTGGCATTTTTCCCCATTCAAAACTATAGACCCTTTTAGGGCCGACAGACCGTGTGTAGTTCTATGGAGAATAAGAGGCATGTTCTGTGACGACCAGAGAGAGGTTAAAAGGTCTCCTAAGGAATTCCAGTCTAAGTCTTTGTCTTGTATGGGGGGAGACCTGCCCAAGAGAGTCTGTAGCTCGTGATTTTCTATTACAGGTTTACATGTGACCATCAGTCTTGATTACTTGCCCCAAATTTGACAGTCTCCTAATTTGACAGTAAGCTGTTCTGTGAAAGAGGCTTGCTGGTTAGTTTGCTTGCTTCAGACTAGTTGGTGCTAGGATTTGGACAGATTTATGACGTTGTCCTGTTACAGCTTTGAGGCCCCTCTTTGTGGAATCTCAGCTTCTCATGTTCTGATCGAATCTTAAATTTGTCTGATTCAGTCTCTGATATCCTACATGGCCATTATGCTTTTTCGGCTAAAGGTTGCAGGCTTGCCTTCTAGTGGCTTTAGAAGAAAGCCGTCTTGTTTACAACTGTGACAATGAGCGCTTATCAGGATCAACTAAATGCTGGATTGTCAAAAGTATGTGAAATGTAAAGTTTGTGGCAAAGACTCTTTAATATAAGGTTCCCAGACCTTCTGCTCTCAGTCTGAAGGTATGGTTATGTGAGACTATAGCCACTTTCACACAGTAATACCTGTAAATTGGCGTAAAATTACCAGAATGACCTTACCGGTAAATTCAAAAATGCACTGTTTACACAGGCAATGGGATTCCATCTTATTTGGGTGCGCCTCCCAGTGTTGTGTTTGTAAACCATGAAGGGGTATACTCATTCATGCAGCACTTTTGGTCCAGAGACATCATATTACACAACTTCAAACTGAACTACACAGCACGGAATAATGCATCATGTGTGTCAGAATGTTATGACTGGCCCAGAGCTCTGGATTGGCCTGGAGTAGACGTCTTACATCAGCACGTCTACCCATCCTGTGTTCAAAATGGCTTCACAGTTCCCAGTGTTGCCTAGAGTGTGCACATCCCCCTCCCCCGTCCATCACATGTCGAGGGGTTTTCCTATTCAAAAAGGAAAAACATTGAGAAAGTGTGCACAAGCACGGTCATCACACAGCTCCATTGACACCGAGAGCATAGGTTGTAATTTAGATATGTTTTTAAGATGGAAAAATGCAGTTTTACAAATGTTAAAAACATGTTTTTCAAAGAAAAGATTGCTATCAAAAAGTACACCTAGCTTCCTAACTGATGACAAAGAATTTACAGAGCAGCCATCAAGTATTAGACAGTGATCTAGATTATTACATGCAAAAGTTTTTGGTCCAATAATTAATACCTCTGTTTTTTTCAGAATTTAGAAGTAAGAAATTGCTAGTCATCCAGTTTTTGATATCAACTATACATTCCATTAGTTTTGCAAATTGATATGTTTCATCGGGTCGCGAAGAAATATAGAGCTGAGTATCATCAGCATAACAGTGAAAGCTATCACCATGTTTCCTAATGATATCTCCCAAGGGTAACATGTAAAGCATGAAAAGGGGCCTAGTACTGAGCCTTGAGGTACTCCATACTCCACTTGTGATTGGTATGATACTTCTTAATTTACTGCCACGAATTGATGGTGGTCAGATAAGTATGATTTGAACCATGCCAGTGCACTTCCTCTGATGCCAACATCATTTTCTAGCCTTTTTACAAGAATGTTGTGGTCGATTGTGTCAAACGCGGCGCTAAGATCCAGTAGCACTATTAGAGAGATACAACCACGATCAGATGATAAGACCAGGTCGTTTGTAACTCTAATGAGAGCAGTCTCAGTACTATGATATGGTCTAAAACCTGACTGGAAATCCTCACATATATAATTTTTCTCTAAGAAGGAACATAGTTGTGATGGTACTACCTTTCTAATATCTTTGACAGAAAAGGGAGATTCGAGATCAGTCTGTAATTAATTAATTATTTGGGGTCGAGTTGTGTTTTTTTAATGAGAGGCTTAATAACAGCCAGTTTGAAGGTTTTTGGGACATATCCTAAAACAATGATAAGTTAATAATACTCAGAAGAGGATCTATTACTTCTGGAACCACCTCTTTTAGGAGCTTAGATGGAACAGGGTCTAACATACAGGTTGTTGGTTTAGATGATTTAACAAGTTTAAACAATTCTTCATTTCCAATAGAAGAGAATGAGTGGAATTGTTCCTCAGGGGATTTATAGCGTACTATCTGATGCGATACTGTGGCTGACAGCTGCATGGTTACAATTTTCTCTCTAATAGTTCCGATCTTGGAAGTAAAGTAGTTCATAAGGTCATTACTACTGTGCTGCTGGGTAATGTCTGCACCTGCTGATGTTACAGTTGTGGTCAGAATTATTGGAACCCTTGGTAAATATGATCAAAGGAGACTGTGAAAATTAACCTGCTTTGTTAATCCTTTTGATCTTTTATTTAAAAAAATCACAAAAAGCTAACATTTCATTGGATAATAAGAATTTAAAATGGGGGGAAATATCATTATGAAATAAATGTTTTTCTCTGATACACATTGGTCACAATTAACGGCACCTTTTTATTCAATACTTTTTGAAACCTCCATTTGTCAGTTTAACAGCTCTAAATCTTCTCCTATAATGCCTGATGAGGTTAGAGAACACCTGACAAGAGATCAGAGACCATTCCTTCATCCAGAATCACTCCAGATCCTTTAGATTCACAGCTCCATGACGGTGCTTCTTCTCTTCAGTTCACCTCACTCATTTTCTACAGGGTTCAGGTCAGAGGACTGGAATGGCCAGCAGAAGCTTGGTTTTGTGCTCAGTGACCCATTTTTGTGTTGTTTTTGAGGTTTGTGTTTGGATTATTGTACGGTTGGAAGATCCAAACATGGCCCATTATAAGATTTCTAATAGAATCAGTCACTTATTGATTTTTTATCTGTTGGTATTTGATAGAATCCATGATGCCATGTGTCTGAACAAGATGTCCAGGACCTCCAGCAGAAATATAGGCCCACAACATCACAAATACAGCAGTATATTTCATTGTACACATGGGGTACTTTTTATCCCTGTGTTCACCAAACCCATCTTGAGTGTTTGCTGCTAAAAAGCTCATTTTTTAGTTTCATCTGATCATAGAAGCCAGTCCCATTTGAAGTGCCAGTCCTGTTTGATAACTGAATATGCTGGAGTTTGTTTTTGGATGAGCTAGGAGAATTTTTCTTGAAATCCTCCCAAACAACATGTGGTGATGTAGGGGCTGTTTGACAATTTTTTTTTTAAGGTTTTCTGACCCCGAGACTCAACTATTTTCTGCAATTCTCCAGCTGTGATCCTTGAAGAGTCTTTAGCCACTCAAACGCTCCTTCTCACCGTGCATTAGGACGATATAGACACACGTCCTCTTCCAGGCAGTTTCATTACATTTTCTGTTGATTGGAAATTCTTAATTATTGCCCTGATGGTGGAAATGGGGATTTTCACTGCTCTAGCACTTTTCTTAAAGCCACTTCACTAATTTGTGAAGCTCAATTATCTTTTGCTGCACATCAGAAATATATTCTTTGTTTTTTCTCATTGTGATGGATGATTAAGGGAATTTGGGCTTTGTTTTCCCTCCTATTTATATTTCTGTGAAACAGGAAGCCATGGCTGGATAATTTCATGTTCATAATCACCCTAGAGTGCTCAAAATTGTGAATATGAATGGGAGTATACTTCAGAGATATTTTACTCTTAAGAATTTCTAGGGGTGCCAATAATTGTGTCCAACGTGTGTTTGAGAAAAACATTTATTTCATAATGATATTTCCCCCCATTTTAAATTCTTATTATCCAATGAAAGGTTAGCTTTTTGTGATTTTTTTTAAATAAAAGATCAAAAGGATTAACAAAGCAGGTTAATTTTCACAGTCTTCTTTGATCATATTTACCAAGGGTTCCAATAATTCTGACCACAACTGTATATTTTTTGTTAATTTAGCCACTGTATTGAATAAATACTTGGAGTTGTGTTTGTTTTCTTCTAAAAGAGATGTAAAGTAAGCAGATCTAGCAGTTTTTAAGGCTTTCCTGTAGGGGAGAGTATTTTCCCGCCAAGCAATACGAAATACCTCTAATTTTGTTTTTCTCCAGCTCCGCTCCATTTTCCGGGCTGCTCTCTTTAGAGCTTTTCTACACGGTCTTTATATGGTTGTAAGTGGCAAGTGTTTTAAGGGTGGTGTGATGGCCATGGTCTCACATCGTATCAGTGATCAGTTCCTGATATATTGTGTTTCTTACAAGATCTTATGGATAAAGTCTTTTCCACTATCAAGGTCTACCTGGCGGCTATCTCTGTCTGTCATGTGGGCTTTGAGGGCTCAACTATCGGGCAGTATCCTCTAATCCACAGATTTATGAAGGGTGCTCATTGTTCTTTGCCAGTCTTCAGAGGACTGTTCTTGAATGGGATTTCTCCATGGTGCTGGAGGCTCTGTCTCAATATCTTTTGAGTCCCTGGGAAGAATTTCCCTGAAACTGCTGTCTTTCAAGATGGCTTTGATCTTGGCCTTGGCATCAGCTAAAGGTGTCAGTGAGCTACATGCACTCGGTTCATTTTTAACTATGTTTCATGAGCATATAGAAAATCATGTAAAATCAACCAAAATTAAATTTTCTTCGACAATTTCCCCCTTTTTATCACTCATTGATAACTAATTATAAAACAAATTAATTACTACATCTAGAACTCTCACTACTTTATCAAGATTACATGCATATTTTCTCATAAAACAATAATGATAATCTCAAAGCAAATTTAAGTAATTACATCACATTTATTAAGTTATGATCACTCTTAACTTCTTGAAATCAGAAAAACATGTTAAGGCTTTTTGTGCAGGGACAGACCCTAATCTTAAGCAAGCTAAACAGTATAGACGCAGATGGGCTAAACACTAATCAAAAAGCCCCATGACTCAAATACAGGGTATTACCTTCTGAATTAGTTTAGCAAATTTCACTGTAGCTTCCACTACTGGTCGTGTCTTCATCACCCGATTTCTCTCTTCCCAGATTCAAAAACATGTCATCAGAATAAGCCGTCATTTTAATATTCACGCTAGACACGCTAGTCTTCACCAGTCTCTGTACTGAGCTGAATATGAACTGAAAAATGCATGATAAACATAACAACAAAAGCAACAATCCTGTCGCCACAATTGGAAACACAGTGTTAAACAACCAGTAGCCCCATCCTCCCCACAGATGTGTTAACCATTCAAGCCATAGGCTGTTCACTCGTTCAGGCTCTTTTACAGCCATTCTCATTTGGGTGATGTTGGTAAATGCACTCTGTGTTTATACAGGATCCTGGCACTTGTTGACACACATCTCCGATCTCTTACTCCCTCTGTTCCTCCTCCTGAGATACAGATGGAACTTTTCTGCAGTGGCTGGCATGAATCCGCGTTGCCCTCTCAGCTACCTTCACAGCCTTGTGAGTAGTCAGAAGCACCTGGAACGGTCCCAACCACCTTTTTGCCTTCCAGCTCTTTCTCCTCAGATCTAATGAACTATGAAATCATCATGTTTAATGTCGTGCAAGGGCGTTTCAGCAACTGCCCCTGGGCAGCTTTCACCTGCACACAGACATTAGACAACAGAGAAGACATTTCTTTGCAGTAACTCAACATACCTCTATTGATGGCAACTGTTGTTTTCCCCCTTCCATTCCCATAAATGGTGGTCTACCAAAGAGAATTTCAAATGGGCTTAGGTTTCCCATGATCTTTCTCTCATCCTCATGTACATGAGGACGATCGGGAGTGCCTTAACCCATGTGGTGAGTCCAGTTTCCTCTCAACACTTAGCCCCATTATTTCAGTCAGCAGAGACTTTGCCACTGCTGCTGCGTCCTCTTTTGATGTTGGGAAAGCCTCGACCCATTTGGACCCCAGCACCAAACAGTATTTCTTCCTTCACACAGGGACAATTCAACAAAGTCTATCCTTAGATACTCAAAAGGGCCTGTCAGTGCTGGCTGGGATGCTTGAGATCATTTTTATCCCTTTTGGTATTAAAGATGAGACATCTTTTCCAAGAATTTTCAGCAAAAGTTAAAAGTGAAAAAGTGAAGTGATATACTGCCAAGTATGGTGACCCATACTTGGAATTCGTGCATTTAACCCATCCAATGTGCACACACACAGCAGTGAACACACACACACCGTGAACACACACCCGGAGCAGTGGGCAGCCATTTATGCTGCGGTGCCCGGGGAGCAGTTGGAGGTTCGGTGCCTTGCTCAAGGGCACCTCAGTCGTGGTATTGAGGGTGGAGAGAGTGCTGGACATTCACTGCCCCCACCTACAATCCCTGCCGGCCCGAGACTCGAACCTGCAACCTTTGGATTAGGAGTCCGACTCTCTAACCATTAGGCCACGACTTCCCCAAGTTGTGAACCCCTTGTAAATCACAATTCTTTCATCAATTTCACCATTCCCCGTTCGATACATGGTCTTTCCCATGCATCCCTTTAGCATAATGGGCAAAGAAATGTCGGGGTAAAAAAGGCTTGCCATCACAGCTCATCCATGCACCATCAGTCATTTTACAGCCACACTGTTTCCACTGATTTTTCTCTGCTCCGGAGGCAAATGCCTGCATACTCTGTAAGGAAGAATAAACGTCATGGTTAGTCTCAGATAACAAAGTCTTTTGACTGCTGAGCCGCTGTGGCCTTCGCAGCTGCGTCTGCTCTGGTATTTCCTGCGGATACAAAATCTTTGTTATTTGTGTGTGCTGCACACTTGCAGATGGCTACCTTATCAGGCAGCAGAATGGCCTCTAATAAAGCTGCCACAAGAGGACCATTTAATATTGGGCGCCCATCTGACTTTAAAAATTTTCTGTTTCCCCACAAGGCTCCAAAATCATGCGTAACACCAAATGAGTAACGTGAATCGGTGTAAATTTTGACGCATTTTCCTGCCATAAGTTTACACCCTTTTCTTTTCTTTGTCGGGGGGGCCATGAGCACTCTTTCCTCTTGAGCTTCTTCGTGGGGGGTTTCAGGAATCATTTTGGGGTCTTCCTCTATCCGCGGTGCTGTTGGTCTTTTTGGTGGAGAGCAGTCGAGGTCAGGGTCCACTTTCAGGGCTTGCAGCTCAGCCACGGGACAGTGATGATATGGAGGTGGTGCGTGTGGAGAGACAGCAAAAGCATTTTTCATTTTTCTTATCTTTCCCATTTCTACATGCTAGTTCTTTCTGCATTGCCCTTCTTTCTCTCTTATCTGCTTCCCCCATCCAACAATTCACTGTTTGTTCACATTTCCCACTCATATGCTTCACACAACACCCTTTCTGCTTTTTGCTTCCCTCTTCAACTGATTACTTTACTACAATTAATCTTGTGACACTCAATGTTCCCTCTTTTGGAAAATCATGATACTTAATTAGTTTCCCCATGTCTTGCATGCAGTTCTGGCCATATAATTTTTGCATTTGACAAAATACCGGTGTATCATATTTAGCGAGCTTGCTCTGGGACTTCCCCATACTGGCTGTTTCTTCTCTGTGGGCCTCTTTTCGGTGCCTATAATCTGTTAGACATCTCCAACAGATCCAATTTTTATCCCAAAGCCAGCCAGGTGGAGTGCTCCCTGCAGCTCCAATTAAAACCCGCACAGTTTCAATTTCCCCTCTTAGAAATATGTTAACTGCATTGAGCGTGACCTCAATTTTTTGCCGATCACGACTCGTTGCCCATTTTCAGTTTCTTTCTAGAAAACTTCTTAACTATGCTGTCCACGTAATCTCAATCTTTCTTAGAGACTTCTTGATTACGGACTTCCACAGAGCCAGACCCACCAATATGGTTTATCCCTTTTCTTAATTCTAATTCTACTTTCAAAACCCAATTCTTTAAATGATTGATTTATCTCTTACCAGAGACTTCCGTTGCCACCTGGGTTCGTTTACAGATTCCAGTGGTGTCCCCTTCGGGCCCTGGCAGTCGGTCCCTGTCGTCCCTTCAAACCTATTCGGGGTTAGGGCTGGACTCGAAGTCCAGGATGTACGGTCACCGTCCACTCTCAGGTCCAGAAGACACATCCAAGGAATCCCACTTCTGACGTCAAATTGTAATGGTAAATTAAAATCACTCTCAGCATGTAAGTTGTCTTTAAAAAGGTTTATTCTTTGCAAAGAAGGTCAGACAGTCATACAGAAACACACAAGTCGCTGCAGAGTGAGACTCCGAAGGGAGGGCTCCCTGCACCTTATATCTCCCTCGGCCTTCAAGGTTACAAACTCCTAACAGCTGTACTTTTCCACTCACGGTAAGAAACTAGAAAGAAACAGTCCACTATGTTTGATGAGGATATAGAAAATCATGTAAAATCAACCAAAATGATTTTTTCTTCGACACTAGCCACTAGGGGTGGTGATGGCGCAGTGGATAAGACACATGCCTTTGGTGTGAGAGACCCGGTTTCGAATCCACTGTGAGACATATATAGCAATTGTAAGTCGCTTTGGATAAAAGTGTCAGCTAAATGTAAATGTAAATGTAGCCAGACTTGGTGCAATTGGATGCTTCTGCAGAGGTCAGGTACAGATGCTCTTCCCATAGGCGGATCTCTCTACTCTCTGTTTCAGAGAACCGGGGTTAGGACAGTGACCTATTGTTTCCTTCCCACTGTTGTTGAGAATTTTTTTTTTTTTTTTTTTTTGCTGTTTTCCTTTTTTTGTACTTTTTTTGTTTGTTTAATTTTTGTTTGTATAATCTGTTGGTCTATTTCTGCATGGAAGGCTTCTTCTTTTGAATTGGGTTGCTGTGATACATTTGTGGTTGTTACTTGTTTTTGTTTTTTTGTGTGTGTGTGGGTTTCACTAAAATCATCCCATCATGCAGTGAAACCCAAGTGATTATTAAATTTTGAATGGGTTTTAGTACCATATTAGTTATTGTGGTTATATGTGATTATTTTGATGTGAAGTTATTTATTGTGAATTATTGTTGAATCATTGTCTCATGTTTATTTTATTTGTTGATGTTGTTGTTTGGTTGATCTTAATTGGTTGAGACCCATCTTTTTTTTCAATTGTATTCCAATAGATGTGGGGTGAAGTAGCCTATTCTAGTTGTTTTATTAGTAATAGTAATAGTAGTAGTAGTAGCCCTTTATTGTCACTAGTCACAAGTACCAGCGAAATTAGCCATCAACCTGTCCATACATACACAACATACATACAATACAATATGACAGGGGGTAGACAGGACAGGAAGACAGGGAATTGAGGAAGAAATACAGCATAACATGAGAAAGGGGGGGAGAAAAAAATAACCCCCAGACTATGCTCCTTTGGGAGTACAGTGTGAGAACAGGAAAAACACCCCAGCAACAAAAGCACATAATCAATACAACATAGACACACGACTTGCAACGGGGGGTAATCCAGCTCCGGCAAGCAGCCATCCGGTCCTGCAGCCCTCTCAGCGCTGGTCACAGACCCGCTTGTCAGACTGGCGGTACAAAGCGGCAAAGGCGTTGGATGGGGTTTGGGAGGTGAATGCATATCTGTATATATGTGCGTATGTGTGTGTGTATGTGTGTAGATCGTGTATTTTTTGTAGGCCTGGAGAGCCGCCACGCTGGCATTCAAATCAAGTTGTCTCAGTCCGCAGATTGTGATAGCGACACAGCAATTGCCATGGAAACGGCCTTGATTGGGACCCAGACGGAGTCGACAATCAGCAGGTGTCATTGGAAGGGGGGAGGAATGCAAGAGCGTTTCACTGCAGTGCTCTTCCAGGGGTTGTTTTCCAGCCAGGACCTTGTCCCAGGCAGTACTGGTTGTTTAGGGAAGCCGAAAGAAGATAAGATTGCGATTGTTTGGTCTTGGGGCGAGTAGCTGCATACCAATTTCACAGCTACTCTCTTTGTCCATTCTGGTCTCCAAATCCATCAATTTTTCTTTCCAAAGCCGTGAGCTTAACCGTGATGGAATCCATATTGCGGTTGATAGTCCCAGTCTCAGTGCTGACCGCTCTGCCCACTGCTTCAATCATGACGGGCAGCCTTGTGAGGCTTTGGACAGCTGTTCCCGTCTCCTGAATTTCTTCGATAACCCAGGGCTAAGCCTAATCCAATCAGCAGAAAACCCGTTATCATGGTTCCGAATAGGTAGATGTCTTCAATGTCCTCCACGGAAAGAGCCGCCAGACACATGACCCGCCATCTCTCCCACGCGTCCATCGTGTAGCCAGTTGCGAACGTTCCGACCGGACAATTGGGTTCCCCCGAACCCAGGCTTCTGGTCGAGAAGATGGTGTCAATTGCGTTGAGAGACCAGTTGATCAAATCCATGATTTTTCAGTTTGGAGAGCAGTGCAGAAAAAGTCTCTCAAGTATTAGAAAATAGACGAGACGAGAAAGCAAGCAGGGAGGAGAGGAGAGAAAATGTGACCGCCTTCGCTGAGAGCCAAACGAGAAAATAATTTATTCAAATTTTTTATTTTAACTGTTAACTTGTGTACACTGGTGTCCAGATCATTAAATTCATTATGTACAAAGTATTATCTTTTGGGGTCCCCCTTGTCTTAAAAAGTGGGGTGGTGTAGTCAATTCTGCCAGCTTGATTAATATCCTTCTATATTGTTCAGGTCACAACTGGAAATGTTACAACTTCTCATACTGGTATATTGCCAGAACAAATTTGCTGGTATTTCTGAAAAGGTCCTGTTCACCCATTATTTCTTCACGATAATTTACCAGTATTTTTCCAGTAAAGTCTGTATGTGTGAAAGGGGATTATGACCAGCCTGACTTGGCTACATCAAGTGTTGTTTGTTAACTTTCTAAATGTACAGTTCTGTTTCATGTTGTTCTTTTATTTCCTCAGATTGCACATTCTGTTGTTATTTTCCTGAAGCTATCACTCGATTGGTCATCTCTGTTCTGGTGGGCGTGGCTGCTGCTTTTATTGTTGTGTATGACATCACATCCAGAAAAGTTGAACAGGAAAGAACGGAACAGCCATCATCATCATCATCATCAGACCCTCACAGATGAATTGTTTTGCCAGACCCAAATTTAATTCAGAAAACAAAAATCTGGATTTATAAATTAAAGCCCAGTACTTTTAATGATTAATCCATTTCCTCATAATAATAATAATATATTATTTAGGCATTAACAATGGACCTCTCTCTAAATATCATTACTGTCAGTGTATTTCACATAAAAAGGGGATCCTGCCGATCTACTTAAATAGATGGCAGTACAGCATCTAACAGCACTGTGGTATCTGTACTTAAAAGATTAGTTCATTTCCAGAATAAAAAAAAAGTACTGATAATTTACTCACCCCATATCATCCAAGATTGTCATGTCTTCCTTTAAGTGGAAAATAAATTAAGGTTTTTGAGGAAAACATTCCAGGATTTTTCTCCATATAGTGCACTTCAATGGTGGCCAGCGGTTGAAGGTCCAAACTGCAGTTTCAGTGCAGCTTCAAAAAGCTGTACACGATCCCTAGCCGAGGAAAAAAGGTCGTATTTGGTGAAACGATAGGTCACTTAAATATATATTTTAATCACAAATGCTCGTCTTGCACCAACCTCAAACATTACGTAATCATGTTGGAAAGGTGATGTGTGACATAGGTGGAAGTACTGACCCAGTGTTTACAAAGCGAATGTGCAAAGAAAGTCAGACGCCCTTTACAAAAAAGGTAAAACAACGATGTTGGGCAATTTTGAAGTTGGAAGAGAAAATGAGATGGAGTTTTTTTGCCCTACCCTAACCTTTTGAACCGAAGTACACAGACATTTCCAATGTGATTACGTGATGTGTCAAGTCGCACATCGCAGAGCTAGTGCAAGACGAGCATTTGTGGTTAAAAAGTATATACATTTAAATTTTTTTTTTTTTTTTTTGGGAAAATCTTTTCAGTAGATAAGACCCTTATTCTTTGGCTGGGATCGTGTAGAGCCCTTTGAAGCTGCTTTGAAACTGCAATTTGGATCTTCATCCCGGTGGGTCACACTGGAGTGCACTTTATGGAGAAAAATCCTGGAATGCTTTCCTCAAAAACCTTAATTTCTTTTCGACTGAAAAAAGAAAGACATGAACATCTTGGATGATATGAAATTTTTATTCTGGGAGTGAACTAATCCTTTAAAGTGCACAAAGAAAAGTGATGCTAAGCTAAAGAAAAACTGTGCCCATGCCCATCGGCTGATTTTAACCTGTGGATTTGTCTGGTGCTTCACAATGGTTAATATTAGCATTATTGTAATATTAATATTCAGTAAGTAATACAGCTTCTAAACTAATATGACATTCTTCAACTATACCTTAGGCTGGGTTTTTTTTTTTATGCATGGCTGGCATAAAACAATAAAAATAAATAAACATAGTACTGTAGCTCATTAGTGCCACCTACTGGATCAGTCTCATTCTATGTTAAAAGTGTGCTTTAATCTGTACATTGAAATCTGTTCGTATAATGGGGTGTATAGTTTTTGAAATAATTTACTTTTTTTCAGTAGTCAGTTATTGTTGTCCAAGTTTTTTTCTTTGTCTGTATCCCATTCAGCTTGAACACAGCTGTTAAAATTGTCATTATTTAGATATTTAAAGTTGTTTTGGAAATAAATACGTGTTCAAGGGCCAGTGTTTGTATGTGGTTTTATTTGTTTTGCTACAAGATAAATGGTTCTAAATAGCACCAAATTAAGGTCCTTCAGCTTGTAGCAGAACCCTTTTTAAGGTTTTATTTATATAAAAAAGACATGTTTTGAAAGTGCTATACTTTAATGTTTATATAGAACCTTTTTAGTAACAGTTTATTTTCATTAATATCAGTATATTAGAATATTTATATAATTAATGTTATAATTAAGTATTATTTATTAATATTGTTTATCATCCCTCTATCTATTTGGTCTTATGATATATCTTATATCTTAGTTGTACTAATTTAATATATCTTGTAGCCTCAGGGTTTTACATAAAAACAACAAGTTGTGTCTATTATTAAAAAAAAATATGTGAAATTGTAGCAAAATTGGCACTGAACATATAATAAATAATATAAAAATGCATAAAGTACAACACAAAACAGAAAAAGAAAATCAATGTAATGAAGCTCTATGACGCCTTTAAGTCCATCATTATGTGCATATTTTTGTGTGATTGAGTGGCAGTTTCTCTGCAGAGGATCATGGTTGTGGGATGTGATGCATCTGAAATACACAATTGAGTTTAAAGTTACAGTGTGCCTCTTCCAGTTGTTTAAAAACTAATTAAAATGATTGTTATGAAAGCCAAAAGTAGCAAAATGGACAGTGTGAGCCCTACCCAATGTTAAAAGAAAAAAGTGATATAAATTATGGGATGGCTTTAATATTATTTTGTGACCATGTTTATAAAACCAAGTAATTAAAACAATACATGGCAACACTTTAGAATACTGTTCCAGTGAGACTGTGTTGATTAATGAGAACGCATGAAAAACACAATATACACATTCTAGTAACTACTATGAAACTCTGATTAATAAATTAGTAAGTAATATTGCTCAGTCGAATGTGGTAGTCCAGTATTAGCAAATCAGTAGCTACTATTTTTCTATTCTTCCCTGAGAACTACTGTATACAGGTTCATAATATGAATAATGCATAATGTATAATTGATTCTAAAGTAGCAAATGTTTCTATGTATTTCCTATAATAACACATTAGCTGATGCATCATCACCCTGAACATGTTAAACTTATAACTACAAATGTTGCCAATTTAAAAGTAAATTCACATTGTTCTTAAGGGGATCTTCCCCCATCATATAGTACTACATAGTATCTATAATTAGTGTATAGTTAACTTACTCAGATGCATGTGCTCCAAGTATAAATGAAGAGACACCACAATCTTACTTCTAACTTTCTTGACGTCCGTGGCTTTCGTTATAGTCTCGCTATGCGCATGCGTCTGATAGAGACTTCAGCCATTTTAGACAGCAAACTGAACTGCGCTCTTACTGTTCTCGAAAAGAAGCAATATAGACCTGACTGTTTCAAAGTAAACAACTGAGGTCATTCAGTGAATGCTAATCGGTGTAAAAGTCTTCATGTAAGAAGTGTCTTTGTTTTCTGTTATTCGGCTCGTGCTGCAGATCTGTGGTTCAGGGTGCGGCTCAGAAACGGATCTCTGAAAAACACTCAGGATTTCAATAACTCTCCGGATCATATTCACGCAACTCTACATCAAGATGAAGATCGCACTTACAGTTGTTCTTTTTCCATTATTCACGATCGGTAAGTTTGGTTTTTGAGCATAACTGCAGCACTTTCGGTTTCGTTTTTCTACACGCTGGAAATGAGCATGTTTTTATTTCCTCAATTTTCGCATTCCCTGCTGAGTTTATAAATATAATAAACGTGATCATATTTATCAAGGTGAAGAGCACCTTCTTGTGGGCTTATAGCCTATTGTTCAACAACAAATGACAGCATGGCCTAATAGTCCTGGGCCGGTGTGCTAAAATATTGAGATACTATTTGGTGTCAATGGGCAGAGCATGCATGAATATTCATCAATTTCCTGTTTCGCGTTAAAATATTAATGCATTTTCACCGGATCACAAAAACTTTTCAATAAGGTAATTATATGTCAGCTTCGAACTAAGTTAAGTTTAAAATAGCCCATAATTGTTCGTTTAGGCTATGCACAAAATGGTTATCGTTAGGATATGCTACAAGTAGTCTAAATGAGCCAACAGATGCTAAATATTTTCTTAAATTCCTCTGTTTTGCTATTACAAGTATGTCGATTGATAACGTTTTCTAAGTGTATTGGCTATATATGGTGGCATAATAAAACTTGCTCACTGATTGAGAAAAACATTTTCTTGCTAAATGAATTAAAATGTTGTTGTTTTTTTTCCAAGCACAACCTTATAAAACATGCTTAATTATTTGACCAGTTTTAATGTTTTACATTTTGTTCCTGAAATCCACACTTTTTTGGAATCGGGATAATCAAAGGTATCCCAATCCAAAGTTTTAAATAACACACACTGAAGGGTTTCTTCAGATCTAATCCAATTTCAGTCATTTATAGTAAATTATATCAGATTTGCAATATTGTGCTGTAATTATATTTGGTTTACTAACTGTTAAAAATTTCTTGCAAAGTGTATTAAAATGTTTGTTTTGTTTTGTTCTTTCCACTGGGTTAAACAAAGCACACCCTTATAAAACATGTTTCAGTGATAAATGGTTTTAGCAAAAATGACACATAATATTAAAAACATGTGGGCATCCTTGAATGGCCTATTCTTCAATAAGTATGAACAATCTGACTCCACTGACAATCCATTAAATTTGAAATATGATTTTCTTTTTTAAATCCTCTACCAACATTTATACTGATTTCATTGAGTTTGTCCATAGAATATACATCCCTGTTTGCCATTTTTTATTTATATAGAAATTTATTAGATTCTTAAGAGATAATATACCACAGAACTCCTATGATGTGTGCTTGGCTTGTGTTGATAAATATCTGCTGGTCATATCTGCTGGTCTGTATCTTTGTGTAAACAAGACTTATAGGCTGATGAATTGTCATCTTAGTCAAAGACATGACACCCTTAAGTCCCTTATTATTATTATTATTATTAGTCCATTATGCCACATTAAGCCTTTAGCTGTATGGGAGGACAAGTTAAAATTTGCGTATTGTGTTCATGGCCGTCTGCTTGCCTTGTAGTACATTTAATAATAAATATACATCGAATTTTATCTTTTAATTGCACAATGTATTAATAGATTAAGCCATATTAAGCGTTTATGGTTTTCTACGGGAGAAAACCACTTAACGAGAAAATTTGCGCATTGTTCATATTCTATATTAGTTTCTTTTTTCTTGTCTTCACCACCTGGCTACTGTTGTAAAATGTTGAGAGATTCAAACAAAAAATAATCAATAAATAGAACAAAATAAAAAAGACTGCAAGTGACGTCACCTGCGGAAGTGCAAGTGTCTGAGAGTGCAAGTCTGCAGCCAGACCCTTCTCCAAAATCAGGTTATATCTTTATTCAGCAAAGGGAAACTACTTTTATCTTTGACATGAAAATGTACAATTTACTATATGGTATATATTTTAATAAAATATAAAACCTTTGAATGGTCATAAGTTTGTAAAATAGAAAGAAAAGTTTGTTGAAGTACTGCAGGATTGCTAATTTCACAACTTGACCAACGCATATTTGAGTCTAAATTATTTTCATCTGAATCACAATGCACTATGATTAAAGACAAAAATGGCGTGGTTAAAGATTTTTCACATTTTTGCACAAATTTCTAATTTTGTCTTTAACCACATGGTGCATTTTGGCCACTAAATGTATCGTTTTGAACAAAAAAAGATTTATAGAATATTTATATTCTAATTCATGTGTGTAAAAAAAAAAAAAAAAAAAAAAAATCAGTTTTCGCTTTATGATTGAAAACATTTTTGAATGATTGAGCAAACGATTAGGAATGGCACAGAATAATCATCACAACAAACTTTTTTTATTTTGCCACAACGGATACATTTTGACAGTTATTAAACAACACATTTTAAGGACTCTCAAGGTAAAATCAGAATATTATAAATATGCTTAACAGCTATAGGCTCATTTACTTAGAGTGTAGCCTATCAGCTGTACCTCAGGTAAATCATTACGCCAATAATAAACACGACACAATCTATAAATTATTTTGCATATTAACAATTATACTCTAACCATAATTTAATTCTACACTGAAAGATAATTACTTTTGAAAAGGTTTTGTGATCCAGTAAAAAAAACATTTAAATTTTCAGAATTGCATTAACATAAAAATCAGGAAACTCATGTATGCTCCGCCCAGTGACACAAAATATCCCAGACACCGAATATTTCTTCTGCAGATTATAAGAGATTTCCACTGATTATGATTTCTGAGTGCTTAATAAGTTTCATTTTTGACTTAATGTTTCTGTTTGTTCTGCAGGTTTGTTTGCTGATGGAGAGTTAGTGTCAGTGACGGAGGGAGATTCAGTCACTCTAAAGTCTGGTAAAACTGAAATAAATAAAAATGTTGGGATTCAGTGGAGGTTCAATGAAATTCGTATAGCTAAAATCAGCAGTGACTCTGGTGAGAGATGGGTTAAACCTGATGGGCCATTGAAGGACAGACTACAGCTGGACAGTCAGACTGGAGATCTCAAGATCAGCAACATCAAAAGCACAGACTCTGGACTCTATAAACTAAAGATCAGCAGCACTGGTGTGTCCCCCCCTGAGATGACATTCACTGTCGAAGGTATGTCATTTTAATATAGCGTTCTTTAAATCGTTATTTATCACCCTACACCCTCAGAACACATTTGTGCCATTAACGGTTTTTAGACTGTTTAGTTTTACGAAAATTTTAGAAGACATTTTACCTCTGTGTTTCATTTTACCACAGTTTCACAAAGCTAAAGTCAAACCATTCTGTTGAAATGATGCAATTTAATTTACATAAAAAACATGCACCATGTATGTAACATCTCTTTTGAAATGTGATTTAAAAGGAGTGGTTGCCTATAATTTCAAATAGCTTCAGTTATTTTTAAGGCCTAATAGGGCAAATAAGCATCTTGTTTATGTAGTCTTTCAGCCTTTTTTATCAGTCTACAGTGGTGTGAAAAAGTGTTGGCCCCCTTCCTGATTTTTTATTTTTTTTGCATGTTTGTCACACTTTAATGTTTCAGATCATCAAACTAATTTAAATATTAATCAAAGATATCACAAGTAAACACAACATGCAGTTTTTAAATGAAGGGTTTTTTTTATGAAGGGAAAACAAAATCCAAACCCACATGGCCCTGTGGTTTATCACACCTGAGTTCAGTTTCTCTAGCCACACCCAGGCCTGATTACTGCCACACCTGTTCGCAATCAAGAAATCACTTAAATAGGACCTGCCTGACAAAGTGAAGTAGACCAAAAGATCCTCAAAAGCTACACATCATGCTGAGATCCAAAGAAATTCAGGAACAAATGAGAAAGAAAGTAATTGAGATCTATCAGTCTGGAAAAGGTTATAAAGCCATTTCTAAAGCTTTGGGACTCCAGCGAACCACAGTGAGAGCCATTATCCACAAATGGAGAAAACATGGAACAGTGGTGAACCTTCCCAGGAGTGGCCGGCCGACCAAAATTACCCCAAGAGTGCAGCGACGACTCATCCAAGAGGTCACAAAAGACCCCACAACAACATCTAAAGAACTGCAGGCCTCACTTGCCTCAGTTAAGGTCAGTGTTCATGACTCCACCATAAGAAAGAGACGGGGCAAAAATGGCCTGCATGGCAGAGCTCCAAGACGAAAACCGCTGCAGAGCAAAAAGAACATAAAGGCTCGTCTCAGTTTTGCCAGAAAACATCTTGTTGATCCCCAAGATTTTGGGAAAATACTCTGTGGACTGACGAGACAAAAGTTGAACTTTTTGTAAGGTGTGTGTCCCATTACATCTGCCGTAAAAGTAACACAGCATTTCAGAAAAAGAACATCATACCAACAGTAAAATATGGTGGTGGTAGTGTGATGGTCTGGGGCTGTTTTGCTGCTTCAGGACCTGGAAGACTTGAACCATGAATTCAGCTGTCTACCAAAAAATCCTGAAGGACAATGGGTCTCATTCACTAATAAGTGCGTACGTTTTTCGTATTTATATGCACATTTGAACTTCTCACGAAAACTTTCCGCCTAATTCACAACACGTACATACGCACATGAGCTTGTTCTTAAACTCGTTCTTCTGTTTGTGAATTTGGAGTCTTCTAAAAGAGCGCCTGCGTGCACGAGGTTAGTGATTAGCATAATACACGCCCAAACCAGCTCCATATAAGGGCTTTCCGCAAAGCGGCAGTCGTCCAGAGAAAGACAATTATGGCACTGAAACAAAAGACAGAAAAATAACTTTAACGATTGTGAACGTGAGGTTTTGCTGTCAGAGGTGGAAGCCAGAAAAAAATGTCTTATTTAAAAGCGACTGAACAGCCATTCGTCACTCTCAGCAAACATATCTGTGCACTCTCTAAAGGCCGCAATGTCTTCAAGATGTACCAAGTGTGCCATGCCTCCAAACACAAGGTGAGACACAATAATCACTGTTTATATAAGGATAGATCAGGTGATTTGTTGTTTGGACCTCTAATAATAGGACGATTGAGGGACTCAAACACAACTATTAAAAAAGGTTCAAACATTCACTGATGCTCCTGAAGGAAACACGATGCATTAAAAACTGGGGGGCTGAAAACTTTTTGAATTTGAAGATTAAGGTAAATTGTACTTAATTTTTCTTCGGGGAAACATGCAAGTATCTTCTGTTGCTTCCGAAGGGCAGTATTAAATGGAAAAAATATATATATTTCAACAAAATAAGAAATATTTGGACATCTTCATCCTGTTCAAAAGTTTTCACTTAATGCATTGTGTTTCCTTCTGGAGCATCACTGAATGTTTGGACATTTTTTAATAGTTGTGTTTGAGTCCCTCAGTTGTCCTCAGTGTGAAAAGGTGGATCTCATAATCATACAATCACTTCTGGAAAGGGTTCAAATATGCAAAAGATGCTGGAAAACTGAAGAATCTGCAGGACCTGGAGGATTTTTCTGAAGAGCAGTGCTCAGTTTAACTGTTCAGAACAAACAAGGGACTCATGAACAACCATCACAAAACAAAAAAACAGTCGTAGATCATCCAGGTAACCATACACAGTATTAAGAACCAAGGGTTCCCAAACTTTTGAATGGGGTTATTCTTAATAATTTCTGCAAATTTTTTTTTTTTTTTGTCTTGTGGACTAAATGTAAACATCTTTTATGTAAAATATCTTACTCAGGGCAGTACTAAATAAAAAATAGCATGCATTTTGTATATAACTGGACCTCTAATTATACTTTATTATCAATTTTAATGTCTAGTTACTTTTCACCCACCCTGTAAATAACATATCTAATTATATGTGGGGTTCTTTATACATGCTTACAAGGCCCTGGGTGTACATGATTATTACGTACATGTGGTATAAGTTGTTCTTTAATTTTTCGTACATTTACAATAAATTTTAGTACGAAAGTTTTTGA